>NC_138880.1:6288835-7488835 GCF_965194805.1 Balaenoptera borealis
ACTTAGGTCATTTCCATATCTAAGCTATTGTGAGTAATGCTGCGATGAACATGGGGGTGCACCTGGCTCTTCAAGACACTGGTATTATATCCTTCAGATATATATCCTGGATCAAAGTAGTTCTATTTTTAATTGAGAAACCTCCATATAGTTTCCCATAGTGACTGTAACAATTTACATTCCCTCCAATACTGTGCCAGGGTTCCCTTTTCTCCACATCCTTGTAAACACTTGCTATTTGTTGCCTTTTTGACTATAGCCATTCTGACAGGTGTGAGGTGATATCTCATTGTGATTTTGATTTGCATTTCCCTGATTAGTGATGTTGAACATCTTTTCATGTGCCTGTTGGCCATCTGTGTGTCTTCTTTTGAAAGATGCCTATTCAGGCTCTCTGTCCATTTCAAAATCAAGTTGTCCATCCATGTCTCTACAAATGACCCCATTTTGTTCCTTTTTATGGCTCATTAATATTCCATTGTATATATGTACCACATCTTCTTTATCCATTCATCTGTCGATGGGCATTTAGTTGCTCCCATGACCTGGCTATTGTAAATAGTGCCACAGTGAACATTGGGGTGCATGTGTCTTTTTGAGTTATGGTTTTTCTGGGTATATACCCAGTAGTGGGATTGCTGGGTCATATGGTAATTCCAGTTTTAGTTTTTTAAGGAACCTCTATACTGTTCTCCATAGTGGCTGTATCAATTTACATTCCCACCAACAGTGCAAGAGGATTCCCTTTTCTCCACACCCTCTCCAGCATTTATTATTTGTAGATTTTTTAATGATGGCCATTCTGACCAGTAGAGACTGTCATACAGAGTGAAGTAAGTCAGAAAGAGAAAAACAAATATCATATATTCACGCATATATGTGGAATCTAGAAAAATGGTATAGATGAACCTATTTGCAAGGCAGAAATAGAGACACAGAAGTAGAGAAGAAACGTATGGACACCAAGGGGTGAAAAGGGGGGGGGGTGGGATGAATTGGGAGATTGGGATTGACATATGTACACTAATATGTATAAAATAGATAACTAATGAGAACCTGCTTATAGCACAGGGAACTCCACTTCGCTGTACAGTAGAAACTAACACAACATTGTAAAACAGCTATACCCCAATAAAATTTTTTTTTAAATTTTAAAATAAAAATTAAATTTAAAAAAAGGGAAAAAAATAAAATCAAGTTGTTTGTTCTGTTTGCTTGTTTTTTAATATTGAGTCATATGAGTTCATTATATATTTTGGGTATTAACCCCTTAACAAACATATTTGCAAATATCTTCTCCCATTCAGTAGGTTGCCTTTTTGTTTTCTTGATGGTTTCCTTCATTGTGCAAAAGATTTTGTTTGAATGAGTCCCATTTCTTTATTTTTGGTTTTTATACCCTTGCCTGAGGAGACAGATCCAATAAAAATATTGCTAAATTCAAAGTCAAAGAGTGTACTGCTTACGTTTTCTTCTAGGAGTTTTATGGTTTCTGGTCTTGCATTTAGGTCTTTAGTCCATGTTGAGTTTATTCTTGTATATGATGTGATATACACAAATCATATACAAAAATTTCATTCTTTTAGATGGAGGTGTCCAGTTTTCCCAACATGACTTATTAAAGAGACTGTCGTTTCACCATTGTATATCTTCTTGCCTCCTTTGTCATAGATTAATTGACCATATGTGTATGATTTATTTCTGAGCTCTCTATTCTGTTCCATTGATTTATAACTGCTTTTGTGTCAGTAGCATACTGTTTTGATTACTGTAGCTTTGTAAAATAGTCAGAAGTCAGGGAGTGTGATAACTCTAGTTCTTTTTTTCTCAAGATTGCTTTGGCTGCTAGGTGTATTTTGTGGTTGCATACACATTTTAGAATTCTTTGTTCTAGTTCTGAGAAAAATGTCATGAGTATTTTGCTAGGGATTGCATTCAATCTGTAGATTGCTTTGGGTAGTACAGTCATTTTAACATTAATTCTTCCAATCCATGAACATGGTATATCTGTCCATTTATTTGTATGTATTCATCAATGTCTTATAGTTTTCAGAGTATAGGTCTTTCACTTCCTTTATTCTTAGGTATTTATTCTTAGGTATTTTATTCTTTTTCATGTGATTGTAGATGAGATTGTTGTGTATGTCTTTAGCTCTGAAGTGAGTCTCTTATAGGTAGCTTATAGATGGGTCTTGGTTTTTTTTTTTTTTATCCAGTCAGCCTTTTGATTGCAGCATATAGTCCTTTGACATTTAAAGGGGTTATTGATAGCTATGTACTTATTGATATTTTGTTCCTTGCTTTCTGGTTGTTTCTGTAATTCTTCTCTTTTCTTTCTCTTTTAGTTTCTTCCCTTGCAGTTTGATGATTTTCTTTAGTGTTATGTATGGGTTCCTTTCTCTCTAATTTTTGTATATCTATTGTAGTTTTTGATTTGGATTACCATGGGGTTCATATATGTTGACCTATAGCTACACCTACTTGTTTTAAACTGATAGTCATTTAAATTCAAACACATTCTAAAAGATCTACATTTTTTACCCCCCCACATACATTTTGTGTTTTTGATGTCATATTTTACATCTTCATGACTATTCCTTATATGTTTATTGTAGCTATAGTTGATTTCTACAATTTTTGTCTTTTAACCTTGATACTAGATTATTTAAGTGGTTGATCCACTGCCTTAACTATATATTTGCCTTTACCAGGGAGATTTTTCACTTCCTATATTTTCTTATTTCTTGCTGTAGCCTTTTATTTTTCACTTAAAGAAGATCCTTTAACATTTCTTGTAAGGTTGGTTTAGTAGTGATGAACTCTTTTCATTTTTGCTTGTCTTGAAAAAGCTTTATCTCTTTCTCAATTCAGAATGATAACCTTGCAGGGTAGAATATTCTAGGTTGTAGATTTTTTTTTTCTTTCAGCACTTTAAATATATCATACCACTCTCTTCTGTGGTGGCAAGTTTCTTTAGAAAAATAAGCTAAGAGCCTTATTTGGCTTCCCTTGTATGTGACTTTGTCTCTTGCAGCCTTTACAATTTTCTCTTTATCTTTAACTCTTGCTATTTTAATTATGATAATTCTTAATGTGGGTCTCTTTGGGTTCATCTTGTTTGGGATTCTCTGTGATTCCTTTACCTGGATATCTGTTTCCTTCTTTAGGTTAGGGAAGTTTTCAGCCATAATTTCATCATATAAAGTCTAAAAGTTAAATTTATTCCCAAGTAATATAGTGTTTTTGATACTATTATAAGTGGGATTTAAAATTTTTCTTTTTCATATATTTTGTTAAAAATGGACAGAAATGAAAATGATTTTAGTAGTTTGATTTTGTATCCTGCAACTTTACTGAATTTGTGTATAAGCTCTAATGGATTTTTTTGTGGTTCTTTAGGATTTTCTGTATATAAGATCATGTCATGTGAAAACAGTGAAAATTTTACTTCTTCCTTTCTGATTTGAGTGCCTTTTATTTTTTTTTCTTGCCTAATTGCTTTGGCTAGAACTTCTAGTACTGTGCTGAATAGGTGTGGTGATAGTGGATACCTCCATTTGTTCCTGATCTTAGAGGAAAAGATTTCAGCTTTTCATTATTGAGTATAATGTTAGCTAAAGTTTGTCATATATAGCTTTTATTATGTTGAGATATGTTCTTTCTATACCGAATTTTTTGAGTGTTTATCATGAAAGGGTGTTGAATTTTGTCAAATGTTTTTTTCTGCATCTCTTCAGATTATATGAATTTTACTCTTAATTTTATTAATGGGGTGTATTGCATTTATTGATACCTGTATGTTGAATCATTCTTGCATCTAAGGTATAAATCCCACTTGACCATGATGTTTGTTCCTTTTAATATGCTGTTGAATTTGGTGTGCTAGCATTTTCTTCAGAATGTTTTTCATCTGTATTCACCAGGGATATTGGCCTGCAATTTTCTTTTCTTCTGGTGTCCTTATCTGTCTTTAGTACTGGGGTAATGCTGGCCTTGTAAAACGAGTTTGGAAGTATTCCCTCCTTTTTAATTTTTTGGAAGAGTTTGAGAAGGATTAGTATTATATTCTTCTTTAAATATTTCATAGAATTCACTTGTGAAACCATCTGATCCTGGGCTTTTCTTAGGAGGTTTTAAAAACAAATTTAGTCTCTATAGTTGTGATTAGTCAGTTCAAGTTTTCCATTTCTTCATGATTCAGTCTTGGTAGGTTGTGTGTTTCTTGGAACGTATACATTTCTTCTAGGTCACACACTTTGTCAGCATATAATTTTTCATAGTAGCTTCTTATGATCCTTTGTATTTCTACAGTATCAGATTTAGTGTCTCTTCTTTCATTCATAATTTTATTTTATTGAGGCCTGTCTTTTTTTTACTTGGTTAGTCTAACTGAAGTTTTGCCATTTTGGATTGCAAAAATCCAACTCCTAGTTTTATTGATCTTCTCTATTTTCTTTTTAGTCTCTATTTCATTTATTTCCCCTCTAATCTTTGTTCTTTTCTACCTTTTACTAACTTTGGGTTTACTTTTTTCCTCCTTTTCTTATTCCTTTAGGTGTAATGTTGGGTTGTTTATTTGAGATATTTCCTTTTTTTAATGTGGACATTTATTGCTATAAACGTAACTCTTATAACTGATTTTGCGGCATCTCATATATTTTGGTATATTTTTTTTTGTTTTTGTCTATTTCAGGATTCTTTTTGATGTTTCTTTTATTTCTCCTTGATCTACTGGTTGTTCAGGAGTGTGATGTTTAATTCTGCATTTTCTGAATTTTCCCCTTTTTCCTCTTTTATTGGTTTCTAGTTTCATAACATTGTAAAATACACAAAATATTATTTCAGTCTTAAGTTTCTTATAACTTGCCTGTGACCACCACATATCCTATTGTAGAGAATGATACATGTGCTTTTGAGAAGAATTTGTATTTTTTTCCATTGGAAATAATGTCCTATATATGTCTCAAGGTCCATTTGATCTATAATGTTATTCAGGTCTGCTATTTTCTTACTGACTTTCTTTCTGGTTGATTTATCCAATGTTAAAAGTAGGGTATTGACGTCCCCTTCTGTTATTGTATTGTTGTCTACTTTTCCCTTCAGTCTGTCAATATTTGCTTAAAGTTTTTAGGTGCTCCAATATTTGTTGCATGTATAGTTACAAGTGTTATATTCTCTTGATGGATTGATCCCTTTATCATTTTATGATGACCTTCTTTGTCTTTTGTGACTGATTTGACTGAAAGTCTATTTTGTCTAATATAAGTGCAGTAAACCATGCTTTCTTTTGGTTAGCATTTGCATGGAATATCTTTTTATTCCTTTCACTTTCAGCTTAGGCATATTCTTAAAGCTAAATTGAGTTTCTTGACTGTTGAATCTTTTTTTTTTCTCTATCCATTTTCCACTCTGTATATTTTGATTGGAGAATTTAATCTGTTTACATTTAAAGTAATTATTGATAGGTAAGGACTTTCTATTGCCATCTTGTTAGTTGTTTTCTGTTTTTTAAAGTTCCTTTTTCTTTTCCATCTTCCTTTTTGATTTATTTTTTGTAGTGATATATTTTAATTTGTGTATCTATTATAGATTACCTCTTTGTGAATACCATGATGCTTACAAAGATATTTTATAGATATAACAGTATATTTTAAGCTGCTAATAACAATCCATCTTCTATAAATACAAAAGCTTTGCATTTTTAATTCTCCTCCTCCTATATTTTATGCATTTAATATCACATTTTGTATTTTTTATATTGTGAATCCATTAAAAAATTATTATAACTATGTTTATTTCATAATACTTTTGTAGTAGAGATAAATGTGATTTGTCATGATTACAGTATTAGGATATTCTGAATTTGACTATATATTTACATTTACCAGTGAGTTTTACACTTTTATATATTTTCATGACTTAGCGTCCTCCTATAATTTGATGAACTCCTTGTTGGATTTCTTATAAGCAGGTCTGGAGGTGATGAACCCCCTTACCTTTTATTTGTCTGGAATTGTCTTTATCTCTCCTTAATTTTTGAAGGGCACTTTGCCTTGCATAGTTTTCTTGGTTGGCAATTTTTTCTTTTAGTATTTTGAATGTTTCATCCCCCTCCATCCTGGTTTGCAACATTTCTGCAAGAGAAATCCACTGATAACCTTATGGATTCCTTTATATGTAATGAGTAATTTTTATCTTGCTGCTTCAAAATTTTTCTTTTGACTTTTAACAGTTTGGTTATAATTTGTCTTAGGGGAATATATTTTGGGTTTTTCTTGTTTGGAGACCTTTTAGCCTTCTGTTCCTAGCTGTCCATATGTCTCCCAAGATTTGGGAAGTTTTCAGCTATTATTTCTTTAAAAATCTTTCTGCTCCTTTCTCTCTGTCTTCCCCTTCAGGAGCTCTCATGATATGAATGTTCATTTGCTTGATAAGCTACCATAATTCAGGTAGGTGTTCTTTACTTTTTTATTATTTTTGGTTGTTGTTGTTTCTCTACTGGATAATTGGAAATAAACAATATTCAGGTTCACTTACTGTTGCTTCTGCATGATTGATTCTGCTTTTGAAGTCTTTCATTAAATTTTTATTTTTATTATTGTTTTCTTCAACTCTACAATTTCTGTTTGGTTCTTTTTGATGGTTACACTTTCTTTATTCCTCCATTTTGCTCTTGCAGTTTTTCCAATTTCCTCTGGTTATCTACCTGTGTTCTCTTACATTTCTTCATCGAGGTTCTTTAAGGTGATTATTTTAAAATCTTTCCACAAATTAAAGCCCAGATTTAGATAGCTTCCCTGGTGAATATTATCAAACATTTAAAGAAGAAACAATAACAATACACCACAATCTTTCCCAGAAAATGTAAGAGAAAGGGATACTTTAAAACTCATTTTAAGGCTTCCCTGGTGGCGCAGTGGTTAAAAATCCACCTGCCAATGCAGGGGACATGGGTTTGAGCGCTGGTCTGGGAAGATCCCACCTGCTGCGGAGCAACTAAGCCTGTGCACCACATCTACTGAGCCTGTGCTCTAGAGCCTGTGAGCCACAACTACTGAGCCTGCATGCCACAACTACTGAAGCCCGTGCACCTAGAGCCCATGCTCCACAACAGAGAGTAGTCCCCACTCACCGCAACTAGAGAAAGCCCACACGCAGCAACAAAGACCCAACGCAGCCAAAAATAAATAAATAAAATAAATAAATTTATTTAAAAAAAATAAATAAGAAAAATAACTCATTTTAAAGGACAGTATTACCCTGACACCAAACCAGATGAAAGCCTCACAGGGAGACTATAGACCAGTATTCCTCACGAATGTCAATGCAAAAACCCTTTTAAAATTACAAACAGAATCCAGAAATATGAAAAGAATGCCACCATGACTAAGAGGGATTTATTTCAGTAATGCACATTTGTTTAATTAATGTAGCACACCATATTATTTAAATAAAGGAAAAGAAAATACATGATCATCTCAAAAGATTCAGTAAAAGGATATAACAGATGTAATAACTACTCATTTATAAAATTATCCACAAATTATAAATAGGGAGAAACTTAACCTGATACAGGTCATCTATGAAATACCTACAGCTAACATCATACCAATAACAAAATTCTGAGTACTTTCCCCCTAAAATCAGACACAGAGCAAGGAGGTGTAGGCTCTTATCACCTCTATTAAATGCTGTACTAGAGACTGTAGAGAGTACAGTCAGGTAAGAAAAAGAAATAAAAGTCATCCAATTTGGAGGGAGGAAGTACACCTCTCTCTGCAGATGACATGATCCTGCATGTATGTAATGATCCTAAGGAATTCATCAAAAATAGCTTTGAAAACAAATGAGTTTATAAAAGTCACAAGATACACATTCGCTATACAAAAATGAATTGAATTTCTATGTAATTGCAGTGAACAATCTTGAAATGAAATTAGAAAAACAATTCCATTCACAGTAGCATAAGAATACTCTTAATAAAAGAAATGCAAAACAGATTCACGTAACACATTTTTGAGGAAAAGAAAAAATCTAAGTGAAGTTGGAATATTCCATGTGAATGGATTGGAAGACTCAGAATTGTTAAGATGGCAATTTTTTCCTTTCTCAGAGGTCTCCAGTAGTATCTCTAGGTTTAATGAATCAGTAGAGAACTCACAGTACTCAGCATATAGCTTACTCATGACTATGATTTATTAAAGCCAAAGGGCACAAAGAAAAATCAGCAAAGGCTATCTTTCCATTTACTTGTTTTTCATCATGGATTTCCTTCATCAATGTTTTATAATTTTCAGTGTGCAGATCTTATATATCCTTAATAAAAATTACTCCTAAGCATTTTATTCTTTTTGATGCTATTGTAAATAGGATTTTTTCTTAATTTGTTTTGTAGATAGCTCATTTTTACATTTAAAGAAACACAACTATCTTTATATGTTGATTTTGTATCTTGCAACTTTAAATAATTAAGTTATTATTTTTAACAGTTTTTTTTGGTGAAGTCTTTAACCTTTTCTATATATAGCATAATGTCATCTGCAAACAGAGACAATTTGACTTCTTTCCTTCCAATTTGGATGTCTTTTATTTCTTTTTTCTTGCCTCATTGCTCTGGCTAGGACTTCCAGTACTAAGTTGAACAGGAGTAGTGAGAGAGGGCATCCTTGGCTTGTTAGCTATGGGATTGTCATATACAGCCTTTATTATGTTGAGGTGCGTTCCTTCCTATAGCTAAGTTGATAGTCTTTCATCATGAAAATATATTAAATTTTGGCAAATTCTTTTGCTGTATCTGTTGAGATGATCATGTTATTTTTATCCTTCATTCTGTTAATGTAGTGTATTGCATTTATTGACGTGGGTATGTTCAACCATCCTTGCATCCTAGGGCTAAATCTCATTTGATGATGGTGTATTAACATTTTAATGTGCCGTTGAACTTGGTTTGCTAGTATTTTGTTGAGGATTTTTGCATCTATGTTCATCAGGCTGTTCATCAGGTCAAAACTACATTGGCATATAGTTTTCTTTTCTTGTGATGTCTTTGTCTGACTTTGGCCTGAGGGTAATTCTGGCCTTGTAAAATAAGTTTGAAAGTGTTTTTTCCTCTTCAATTTTTGGAAGAGATTAAGAAGGATTGGCCTTAATTTTTCCTTAAATGTTTGATAGAATTCAACTGTGAAGCCATCTGCTCCTGGGCTTTTCTTTTTTGGGAGGTTTTTGATAACTGACTCAGTCTGTTTGCTCATTATTGGTTTGTTCAGATTTCCTATTTCTTCATGATTCAATCTTGGAAGATCATTTCTAGGTTTCTTCTAGTTTATAAAATTTGTTTGTTTATAATTGTAGTCTCTTATAATCCCTTGTATTTCTGTGATATCTGTTATAATGCCACCTCTTTCATTTATAATTTATATGAATTGTCTCTTTTATTTTTCTCAGTTAGCCTAGCTAAAAGTTTGCCAATTTTATCTTTTCAAAAACCCAGCTCTTAGTTTTTGTGACTTTTTAAAATTGTTTTTCAAATCTCTATTTCACTTATTTCTGCTCTAATATATATTATTACTTTCCTTCTGCTAACTTTGAGCCTAGTTGGTTCTTCTTTTTCTAGTTCCTTGAAGTGTTAGGTAGGTTGTTTGTCTGAGATCATTTTTTGAATATAGGTGTTTATTATTATGAAAGTTCCACTCAGAAGTAAATTTCCTGCATCCCTTGGGTTTTGGAGTGTTGTTATTTCCAGTTTTCATTTGTCTCAAAATATTTTTGCTTCCTTTTAATTTCTACGTTGACACATTGTTTTTTTCAGTAGTGTATTGTTTAATTTTCATAAATTTGTGAAACTTCAAGTTTTCTTTCATTGTGGTTGGAAAAGATGCTTGGTATGATTTCAGTCTTTTTAAATTTGTTACGACTTGTTTCTGGCCTATGCTGTATCTTGGAGAATGTTCTATGTGCACTTGAGGAGAATATATATTCTGCTGCTATTGGATGGAACATTCTGTGTATGTTTGTTAGGTCCATTAGGTCTATAATGTTGTTCAAGTCCATTGTTTTCTTATGGATTTTTCTGTTATGGATGATCTAACCAATATTGAAAGTGTGGTAATGAAGTCACCTATTATTATTACTGTATTTGTGACTGTTTCTTCAGTTCTGTTAATGTTTGCTTTGTATATTTAGGTATTCTAAGGTTGGGTGCATATGTATTTATAATTGTTATAAATACTGTTTATTTAAAGTCTTAAAGTCTATGTTATCTGATATAAATGTGCCCTCCCTGCTCTCTCTGATTGCCATTTGCATGAACTACTTTTTTCCATCCCTTCACTTTCAGTTTATGTGTATCCTGAAGGCTTAAATGAGTTTCTTATAGGCAGCATATAGTTGAATTTTGTTTTTTATTCATTCAACTACTCTATGTCTTTTGATTGTTGAATATAATTCATTTACTTTCAAAGTAATTACTGATAAGGAAGGATTTGCTATTGCCATAGTGTTGTTTTCTGTTTGTTTTGTAGTTCTTTTGTCCCATTTTTCGTCTCTCACAGTCTTACTTTGTGATTTTTTTTTGTGGTGGTATGCTTTGATTCATTTCTCTTTGTATTTTGTGTTTTGACTAAAAGTATTTTTTTTGTGATTTTTACAAGGCTTACACAAAACATTTTATAGTCATAACAGCCTATTTAAGCTGGTATCTTCAATTTCATACAAAAACTCTAAGCTTTTACTTCTCTCCCTCCACATTTCATGCTATTAGTCGTATTTTAACATTTAAAAATATTGTGTATCCAAGAACAAATTGTTGCAGCTACAGTTATTTTTAATGCTTTTGTCTTTTAACTTTTATACCAGAGTTAAAAGTGATTTACATACCACCATATTATGTATAGTATTGGAGTATCTGAATTTTATTGAATACTTACTTTTGCCAGTGGTTTTTATCCTTTCATATGTTTTCATGATTCTATTTGGCATCTTTTCATTTTGACTTGAAGAACCTTCTTTAAAGAGCCTCTTTTTTTTTCGTAAGACAGGTCTAGTGGTGATGAATTTCCTCAGCATTTGTCTTTCTGGGAAAGTCTTATCTCTTCTTCATTTCTGAAGGATAGCTTTACCAGGTATAGTACGCTTGGTTGGCAGATATTTTTCTTTGAAAATATCCTCAGACTTTCTGTACTGCAAGGTATCTGCTGAGTAGTCTTACAGTCTTATGTGCATTCCCTTGTGATAAGTTTCTTTCCTCTTCTGTCAGTATTTCTTTATTAAGTAAGCTTTCTGCCCTTTCTCTTTGCTTCTTCTGGGATTCCCATATGCATAGGTTGTTTCTTTCGACAATGTTCCATATATACCATAGAATTTATCTTTTTTCTTTGTTCTTCCAACTGGATAATTTCAAATAATTGTCTTTGAATTCACTGTTTCTTCTGCTTGATCAACGTGCTTTTGCAGCTTTTTATATGAAAATTTTCAGTTCAGTCATTTCATTCTTCGGATCCAGAATTTATTTGGTTCTTAAAAACAAATTTCTGTCTTTGTTAGATGTCTCATTTTGTTTATGTATTGTTTTCCTGGTTTTTATTTATTTGCCTATCTATTCTCTCTTATAGTTCACTGAACTTATGATGATTATTTTTAATTTTTTTTGTCAGGCAATTTGTGCATCTTCATTTTTTTGGGGTCTTCCACAGAGATATATTTCGGTCCTTTGGTGGTGTCTTGTTTCCTTGATTCTTTATGTTCCTTGATGCCTTGCATTGCTGTCTTCACATTTGAAGAAGTTGCCATCTCCTCCAGTGTTTACTAACTGGCCTTGGGAGAGAAAGAAGTCAGGCACCAGTCAGCCCAGCTAGAGTTCTGAGGGTCTCACAGACCTTTTCTGTGGGTGTGTATACTCCATTCCTCTTATTCCCTCATGGTGGGAAAGTTTAGGATTGTATGCTTTCTCTCAGTCTTGCAAAGCCAGTATGAATGTGGAAAGACTCCTATTTATTTTCCTTAAGGCTGTGCTCTGAAGTGTTCAAAGTTGTGCACCTTCCCCCAGTTCAGCAGAGTCCAGCCAGCTGCTAATATACATGTGTCCTCCGCAGCATTCTGCACCCTGTTGGAGGCTCACGTGCACCATCTACTGGAGAGTGTGGGTGCTGGCTATACGGGTGTGTGTGGAGTGCTGGAGGTGTTGTTCTCTGGCTAGCGGTGGGTGTCCTCAGGTGAGGCATCCTATTGGTTCATATGGAGGGCTCTTGCAGGAGCCTGCGAGCCAGTTATTATGATACATGGCTTGTTGCTGTGATCCCTACACTGTTGCTGTGAGCACCCATCCCTTTTCCCTACTCCTACATGTCTCCAGACTGCCAATCCACTCAGTGTTCTGGGTCGGGGAAGACAAAAGTGGACCTCGTGGCCAGTGTCTCACAAGGCTGGGGAAACCAGGCTCCTTACATCACTTTCACTTTCTCCTCTTGGAGAAGTCACAGGCCACCTTGGAGAAGGGGGTGATGTGGGTCAAGAGAAACTGTTGTTCTTACCCACTGCAATGCATCTACTCTCAGATGTTTTTACTCCAAAAGGGGACTGGAACCTTTTTGTTGGATTCCTGGGCTCCCATAAAGATATTCTTATCCATGGTATTTGTTTCTGTGTGAGTATGCAGCCTGGAATCTCCTATTCTCCCACCTTACTGATGCCACTCTCCTCTTCTTTCCCATTATTGGACATAGTATAGGATTAGTTATTGATATTAATGGTAACTTTAAAAATTAACCAACCTGGGGACCTTCAAGATGGTGGAGGAGTAAGATGTGGAGATCACCTTTCTCCCCACAAATACATAAAAAATACATCTACATGTGGAACACCTCCTACAGGACACCTACTGAACGCTGGCAGAAGACCTCAGACTTCCCAAAAGGAAAGAAAATCCCCACGTACCTGGCCATGTGCCTAAGAGGGTCTTGGTGCTCCGGCTTGGTGTCATCCTGCGCCTCTGAGGTGGGAGAGCCGAGTTCAGGACATTGGACCACCAGAGACCCCCTGGTCCCACGTAATATCAATCGGCAAGAGCTCTCCCAGAGATCTCTGTCTCAATGCTAAGACACAGCTCCACCCAATGGCCAGCAAGCTCCACTGCTGGATGCCCCATGCCAGACAACTAGCAAGACAGGAACACAACCCCACCCATTAGCAGAGAGGCTGCCTAAAATCATACTAAGTTCATAGATACCCCAAAACACACCACTGGACACGGCCCTACCCACCAGAAAAACAAGATCCAGCCCCACCCACCAGAACACAGGTACCAGTCCCCTCCACTAGGAAGCCTACAAAACCCACTGAACCAACTTCACCCACTGGGGCAGACACCAAAAACAATGGGAACTACGAACCTGCAGCCTGCAAAAAGGAGACCCAAGCACAGTAAGTTAAACAAAATGAGAAGACAGAGAAATATGCAGCAGATGAAAGAGCAAGGTAAAACCCCACCAGACCAAACAAATGAAGAGGAAATAGGAAGTCTACCTGAAAAAGAATTCAGAGTAATGATAGTAAAGATGATCCAAAACCTTGGAAATAGAATGGTGAAAATACAAGAAACATTTCACAAGGACCTAGGAGAACTAAAGAGCAAACAAACAATGATGAACAACACAATAAATAAAATTTAAAATTCTCTAGAAGGAATCAATAGCAGAATAACTGAGGCAGAAGACTGGATAAGTGACCTGGAAGATAAAATAGTGGAAATAATTACCACAGAGCAGAATGAAGAAAAAAGAATGAAAAGAATTGAGGACAGTTTCAGAGACCTCTGGGACAACATTAAATGCACCAACATTCAAATTATAGGGGTCCCAGGAGAAGAAGAGAAAAAGAAAGGGTCTGAGAAAATATTTGGAGAGATTATAGTTGAAAACTTCCCTAACATGGGAAAGGAAGTCGTCAATCAAGTCCAGGAAAGGCAGAGAGTCCCATACAGGATAAATCCAAGGAGAAACATGCCAAGACATGTATTAATCAAACTATCAAAAATTAAATACAAAGAAAAAATATTAAAAGCAGCAAGGGACAAGCAACAAATAACATACAAGGGAATCCCCATAAGGTTAACAGCTCATCTTTCAGCAGAAATTCTGCAAGCCAGAAGGGAGTGGCAGGACATATTTAAAGTGATGAAAGGGAAAAACCTACAACCAAGATTACTCTACCCAGCAAGGATCTCATTCAGATTCAATGGAGAAATTAAAACCTTTACAGACAATCAAAAGCTAAGAGAATTCAGCACCACCAAACCAGCTTTACAGCAAATGCTAAAGGAACTTCTCTAGGCAGAAAACACAAGAGAAGGAAAAGACCTACAAAAACAAACTGAAAACAATTAAGAAAATGGTAATAGGAATATACATATTGACAATTACCTTAAGTGTAAATGGATTAAAATACTCCAACCAAAAGACATAGACTGGCTGAATGGATACAAAAACAAGACCCATATATATGCTGTCTACAAGAGACCCACTTCAGACCTAGGGACACAAACAGACTGAAAGTGAGGGGATGGAAAAAGGTATTCCATACAAATGGAAATCAAAAGAAAGCTGGAGTAGCAATTCTCATATCAGACAAAATGGACTTTAAAATACAGACTATTACAAGAGACAAAGAAGGATACTACATAATGATAAAGGAATCAATCCAAAAAGAAGATACAACAATTGTAAATATTTATGCACCCAACATAGGAGCACCTCAATCTATATGGCAAACACTAACAGCCATAAAAGGGGAAATCAACAGTAACACAGTAATAAGAGGGGACATTAACACCCCACTTTCACCAATGGACAGATCATCCAAAATGAAAATAAATAAGGAAACACAAATTTTAAATGACACATTAAACAAGATGGAGTTAATTGATATGTATAGGACATTCCATCCAAAAACAACAGAATACACTTTCTTCTCAAGTGCTCATGGAACGTTCTCCAGGATAGATCATATCTTGGGTCACAAATCAAGCCTTGGTAAATTTAAGAAAATTGAAATCGTATCAAATATCTTTTGCAACCACAACGCTATGAGACTAGATATTAACTACAGGAAAAAATCTGTAAAAAATACAAACACATGGAGGCTAAACATTATGCTACTAAACAACCAAGAGATTAGTGAAGAAATCAAAGAGGAAATCAAAAAATACCTAGAAACAAATGACAATGAAAACACGATGAACCAAAGCCTATGGGATGCAGCAAAAGCAGTTCTAAGATAGAAGTTTATAGCAATACAATCCTACCTCAAGAAGAAAAATCTCAAATAAACAATCTAACCTTACACCTAAAGCAATTAGAGAAAGGAGAACAACAACAACAAAAAAAACCCCCAAAGTTAGCAGAAGGAAAGAAATCATAAAGATCAGGTCAGAAATAAATGAAAAAGAAATGAAGGAAATGATAGCAGAGATCAATACAACTAAAAGCTGGTTTTTTGAGAAGATAAACAAAATTGATAAACCATTAGCCAGACTCATCAAGAAAAAAAGGGAGAAGACTCATCAACAGAATTAGAAATGAAAAAGTAGTAACAACTGACACTGCAGAAATACAAAGGATCATGAGAGATACTAGAAACAACTGTATGCCAATAGAATGGGCAACCTGGAAGAAATGGACAAATTCTTAGAAAAGCACAACCTTCTGGGACTGAACCAGGAAGAAATAGAAAATATAAACAGACCAATCACAAGCACTGAAATTGAGACTGTGATTAAAAATCTTCCAACAAACAAAAGCCCAGGACCAGATGGCTTCCCTGGTGAATTCTATCAAACATTTAGAGAAGAGCTAACACCTATCCTTCTCAAACACTTCCAAAATATAGCAGAGGGAGGAAGACTCCCAAACTCATTCTATGAGGCCACCATCACCCTGATACGAAAACCACACAAAGATGTCACAAAAAAAGAAAACTACAGGTCAATACATCTGAAGAACATAGATGCAAAAATCCTCAACAAAATACTAGCAAACAGAATCCAGCTGCACATTAAAAGGATCATACACCATGATCAAGTGGAGTTTATCCCAGGAATACAAGGATTCTTCAATATATGTAAATCAATCAATGTGATACACTATATTAACAAATTGAAGGATAAAACCCATATGATAATCTCAATAGATGCAGAAAAAGCTTTTGAAAAAATTTGACACCCATTTATGATAAAAACTCTCCAGAAAGCCATAGAGGGAACCTACCTCAACATAATAAAGGCCATGTACGACAAACCCAGAGCCAACATCATTTTCAACTGTGAAATATTGAAAGCATTTAATCTACAATCAGGAACAAGAAAAGGATGTTCACTTTTGCCGCTTTTATTCAATGTAGTTTTAGAAGTCCTAGCCTTGGCAATCAGAGAAGAAGAAAAATAAAAGGAATCCAAATTGGAAAAGGAGTAAAACTGTCACTGTTTGCAGATGACATGATACTATACATAGAGAATCCTAAAGATGCTACCAGAAAACTATTAGAGCTAGTCAATGAATTTGGTAGAGTAGCAGGATACAAAATTAATGCACAGAAATCTCTTGCATTCCTATACACTAATGATGAAAAATCTGAAAGAGAAATTAAGGAAACACTTGCATTTACCATTGCAACAAAAAGAATAAAACACCTAGGAATAAACCTACCTAGGGAGACAAAAGAGCTGTATGCAGAAAACTATAAGACACTGATGAAAGAAATTAAAGATGATACAAACAGATGGAGAGATATACCATGTTCTTGGATTGGAAGACTCAATATTGTGAAAATGACTATACTACCCAAAGCAATCTATGGATTCAGTGCAATCCCTATCAAACTACCAATGGCATTTTTCACAGAACTAGAACAAAAAATTTCACAATTTGTATGGAAACAAAAAAGATCCCGAATAGCCAAAGCAATCTTGAGAAAGAAAAATGGAGCTGGAGGAATCAGGCTCTTGGTCTTCAGACTATACCAGAAAGCTACAGTGATCAAGACAGTATGCTACTGGCACAAAAACAGAAATATAGATCAATGGAACAGGATAGAAAGCCCAGAGGTAAACCCACACAATATGGTCACCTTTTTTCTCATAAAGGAGGCAAGAATATAAAATGGAGAAAAGACAGCCTCTTCAATAAGTGGTGCTGTGAAAACTGGACAGCTACATGTAAAAGAATGACATTAGAACACTCCCTAACACCATACACAAAAATAAAGTCAAAATGTATTAAAGACCTAAAATGTAAGACCAGACACCATCAAACTCTTAGAGGAAAACGTAGGCAGAACACTCTGCCTACACTCATAAATCACAGCAAGATCCTTTTTGACCCACCTCCTAGAGAAATGGAAATAAAAACAAAAATAAACAAATGGGACCTAATGAAACTTAAATGCTTTTGCCCAGCAAAGGAAACCATAAACAAGACCAAAAGACAACCCTCAGAATGGGAGAAAATATTTACAAATGGAGCAACTGACAATGGATTAATCTCCAAAATATACAAGCAGCTCATGCAGCTCAATATCAAAAAAACAGACAACCCAATCCAAAAATGGGCAGAAGACCTAAATAGACATTTCTCCAAAGAAGATATACAGATTGCCAACAGACACATGAAAAGATGCTCAACATCACTAATCATTAGAGAAATGCAAATCAAAACTACAATGAGGTATCACCTCACACCGGTCAGAATGGCCATCATCAAAAAATCTACAAACAATAAATGCTGGAGAGGGTGTGGAGAAAAGGGAACCCTCTTACACTCTTAGTGGGAATGTAAATTGGTACAGCCACTATGGAGAACAGTATAGAGGGTCCTTAAAAACTAAAAGTAGAACTACCATATGACCCAAGAATCCCACTACCTGGCATATACCCTGAGAAAACCATAATTCAAAAAGAGTCATGTACCACAATGTTCATTGCAGCACTATTTACAATAGCCAGGATATGGAAGCAACCTAAGTGTCCATCAACAGATGAATGGATAAAAAAGTGGCACATATATACAATGGAATATTACTCAGCCATAAAAAGAAACGAAATTGAGTTATTTGTAGTGAGGTGGATGGACCTAGAGTCTGTCATACAGAGTGAAGTAAGTCAGAAAGAGAAAAACAAATACTGTATGCTAACATATATATATGCAGTCTAAAAAAACCAAAAAAGTTTCTGATGAATCTAAGGGCAGGACAGGAATAAAGACGCAGACGTAGAGAGTGGACTTGAGGAAGTGGGGAGGGGGAAGGGTAAGCTGGGATGAAGTGAGAGAGTAGCATTGACATATATACACTACCAAATGTAAAATAGGTTGCTAGTGGGAAGCAGCTGCGTTGCACAGAGATATCAGCTCCGTGCTTTGTGACCACCTGGAGGGGTGGAATAGGGAGGGTGGGAGGGAGAGGCAAGAGGGTGGGGATATGGGGATATATGTATATATATAGCTGATTCACTTTGTTATACAGCAGAAACTAACACTACATTGTAGAGCAATTATATTCCAATAAAGATGTTAAAAAAAAATTAACCAACCTGTCAAATACAACTAGTATAGTTATCTAGTGTCATCGGTGTGCCAAAAGGAAATATTTTTCTGCTGCACAAACAAGATTCATATGTCCACAAGGATACCTGAACAACTGCTGTCGAGACTAGGATAGTATTTATGATTCTAATTAGTTCCTGGGCCCAATTATGGAAAGGGACATAGCCCAGACTATGATTTTTCTGATATACACAGTAATTTTTTTTACAATGCTGTTAAGGCTGATATGATGGTCAGAAGCAGTAAATTAACTCACTCATCCCTGGTTCAGTTGTATGAAGGGACACAGCCCTGTATATGAATTATACATTACATATGCAGACTGATAGTCTTGGCAAGAATAAAAGTAAATTAAAAACTACAAGAAAAAAGAAAATAAAAATATTTTAGGAGAAAATAATGTGGAACAAGGAGCCAGAAGGTTTAATGTTTTAGGGTCGTTTGGGAATTAGAGAGCCGTGGAAAGGAAAATAAACCCCCTTTAATGGAGGAGCAAGTACAGTGATAAAGCTTGGTTCAAAGGGCATTTGAGGATCTGGGTATTTAAGTATTGAAAAAGAAGTTGGGTGAAAGAAGCCACTCTAATAAGGCTATATACTGTATGATTCCAACTATATGACATTCTGGAAAAGGCAGAAATATGGAGACAGTGAAAAGATCAGTGGTTACCAGGGACTGAGGGGGAGATGAATAGGAAGAGCGTGAAGGGTTATTAGCGTAGTGGGAATACTCTGTATGATACCACAACAATAGATACATGTCGTTATACATTTGTCTAAACCTGTAGAATGTAAAACACCAAGAGTGAACTTTAATATAAACCATGGATTTTGAATGATTATGATGTGTCAGTGTAAGTTCATCAGTTGCAACAAATGTACCACTCTAGTAATACAGGCTTTGCATGTGTAGGGCAGGGGTTATATGGGAAATCTCTGTACTTTCTCCTCATATTTTCTGTGATCCTTAAACAGCTGTAAACAGTAAAGTTTTAATGGTAAAATAAATTAGAATAAAAGGAAGATTGCCATTTATACACATTTGTAAAAGGAAGTATATTCTGAAGAAACAAATATTAATACTTGCTCATTATATGTATTTTCTTTTAAAAACAATTTTGATTATTTGTTTTGATTTGAATGCTAACTCTATAAGCTTGGGTAACACAAGTATTGTTTTGTCTTCCCACCCATCTCTTGGAGAACTTGTGTCAGGTTTGCTTCAGGTAGCATATACTTGTTGTAAATGAGAAAACTATCTAGAAACCCTCTTTCAGAGGCGGGGCAGTGAATGTTATATAATCTGGGTCTCTAGGACCTTTGAAGCCAGAACAAATTTGACTTAGTTTATGTACGATAGTGATGATAGCCGTGAGGAATTGGGACTTGGGTTGAGGAAAGGGTTTGCAGTCATGGTATTTATATGTTTGTTTTCAAAAGCAGATATAAATAAAGGGAACCCTGGAAGCTATGAGCTAACAGTAAGCACTGAAGAGGTCAGAGATATATAATTGGACAAGTTATTTTTTACAGTTGTTTTCAATGTGGTACATGAAACAAACCTTCTTTTGTGTGTCCTGCAAACTTTTTTCTAAATGTTTATGAGGCATATTTATTGTTTTGTAAATGGTTGCTGATTTCTGCTTTAAGGATGGCATATGGAGAAACCAGAGTCTGCCCATGTGAGCATACCCTTAGTGGGTTGAAAGTAATTTTTATAATAATTACTTAGCTCTACTTTCTTTCTTTTTTATAATTATGGTAGTCTGCTTATCTTTGAGTTTCTCATATCTCTCACAAGCAATACCCACTCCTTTACGCACAACAGATTCAATCACCTAAATGTCTGTGCAATGCTTAAGTAGTTAACAAGAAGACAATTTCCTCATTGCTCTTAGCAACTTAGAAAAAATGGATGGAAACTTCAAGCCTGAAGAGAAAGAAAACTTGGGTATCATTTATATGTAATTTTTCTTATGTTTCTTTTCTCTTCCAGATAAAACCAGTTAATACACCTTGTAGGCAACCAGTTGATGAATGTGATTTTCTAGAATTCTGTGATGGGAATAACGCACACTGTGTGCCTGACACTTACGCACGTGATGGACAGAGTTGTGATTCGGGCGACTCCTTCTGTTATGAAGGACGATGTCGGTCGTTTACCAGACAGTGCAGAAAATTAATTGGAGGAGGTAATGACCACAATTTTCTTCTTAGTTCCTAAATTCTGATGATTCCAAGCTCTGTTATTTAATGCTATAAAACAAAAATGTGAGTGTAATTTTAAAATAAATGTATCCTATTTGTAGGCCTAATGTATATTAGTGTTAAAGGAAGTAAAGTTTTCTTGATTCTGAGAAAACACTTCTGAATTTATAAGGAATCCTTATTTGCACAAGGGCGAGACCTCAAGTGGAAATGCAGCTTCTTGGAAGATTATATTGACAAAAGAATTAAGTAATAGTCAACCTAAGAAAGAAATAGAGAATTTTATTCAAGCCAATCTGAGGATTATAACCCAGGAGATAGTCTTCCAAAAAGCTCTGAGAACTGTTCTGCCCATTAGAGGTCAAGGCACAGTTATATATGTTTTCAAGACAAAGGGTTATACATGAAAGTAACATACTGACAGTATACATAGTCCAGATCTGCGTGTAGAAGACATGTAGTGGTTCATCGTGAACCCTTACAGCATTGAGAAAGGAATGTTATCTCCTAAGGAGTCATCTTGCTGATGCCAGGAGAACATTGCTCTTTTGGTTTTGACACATAAAGCAATGTGAGTGCAAAACGAACAGTTACGTCAGGGTTTCTCCACCTCAGCACTGTGGATATCTTAGGCCAGGCAGTTCTTGCTGTGAGGGGTGTGGGGTCCTGTGCACTTTAGCATTTTTAGCAGCATTCATGGCCTTTTCCTTCCAGACACAACGCCTGCAGGCCTTTGTGGTTTTCACAGCTGGGGTGGAACTGATGCTGGCTTCTAGAGAGTGGAAGTCCGATTTGCTGCTAAATATCCTACCATGCACAAAACAGCGCCTATAAGAAAGAATTATCTGACCCCAAATATAAGGACTTACCAGATGCCATCTCATTAATTGCTTTCTGGCTGTTTTGTAGTTCCACTGAGAGAAAATATTTGCAAATCGTACATCTGATAAGAAATTAATATCCAGAATATATAGAAAACTCCTAAAACTCAGCAACAGAAAACAAACAGCCCGATTCAAAAACAGGCAAATGATGTGATTAGGTATTTCTCTATAAAGAAGACATGCAGATGGCCAACAAGCATATGAAAAGAAGCTCAACATCACTAATCATTAGGGAAATGCACATCAAAACTATGAGATACCACCTCACACCCATTAAGATGGCTGCTGTCAAAAAAAAAAGAACACAACAAATGTTGATGAGGATGTGGAAAAATTGCAACAGTTGTGCACTGTGGGTGGGAACGTAAAATGGCATCACCACTATTCTGTGTATGGAGATTCCTCAGATTATTAAAAATAGAATTACCACATGACCCAGCAATTGCTTTTCTGGGTATACGCAAAAGAATTGAAGGCAGTGTCTGGAAGAGATATTTATGCACTCATGTTCATAGCAGCATTATTCACAATAGCTAAAACTTGGAAGCAACCCAAATGTCCATCAGTGGATGAATGGATAAAGCAAACTGCGGTGTATATAAACAATGGAATATTATTTAGTCTTAAAAAGGATGGAAATTTTGCGACGAAGTACAAGATGGAGGAACCTTGAGGACATTATGCTAAATGAACTAAGCCAGTTACAAAAAGACAAATGCTGTATGATTCCACTGAAATGAGGTACTTAGTAATCAATATCACAGATACAGAAAGTAGAATGGTGATAGCTGGGGCTTGGGGAAGGGAAGAATGGAGAGTTGTTATTCAATAGGTATAAAGTTTCCATTTTAGAAGATAAAAAGAGTTATGGAGACGGATGGCAGTGATGGTTGCACAACAATGTGAATGTACAATTAACCACTGAACTGAACACTTAAAAATAAAGATGGTAAACTTTGTTATGTGTATTTTAACACAATACAAATTTGTAGAAAACAAAAACCAATTTATTTGATATATAGTACCTACCTCTTTTAAAATTTCTTTAAAATAATCCAGCTACATATTTTTTAAAGCTTCATTGCATAATTTCCTTACTGTGAAGCCCATTAGCAATTAGTGTTTTACCGTTTTATCATCATATTTTGTATAGTTAGATCTAACTCTTTAATTTCTTGAAGCTTGGGAACTATTTCCTCCCATCCTCTGTGCTTTCATGAGCATCTAAAATGGAATTCATAGGTAGTAAATATATGTGGATTTTTTTTAAGCGGGGGGACAAAAAGGAAGGATCCCTTATGCCAACACAGTGCTGATGTCACTCACTTCAGCACTTCATATAAGGCAAGTCTAGTGATCATGAACTTCTTCAGCTTTTGTTTGTCTGGAGAGATTTTCTCTCTCCTTAATGTTTTAATTGAAGTATAGTTGATATACAGTAATATTATATGTTACAGGTGTACAATATAGCAATTCACACTTTTTAAGTTTATACTACTTTTATAGTTATCATAAAATATTGGCTGTATTCCCCACGTGATACAATATATCCTTGTAGCTCATTTTCTACCTAATTTATACCTCTTAACCTCCTACCCCTATATTGACCCTCTCCCCTTGCCTGTCCCCCTGGTAACCACTAGTTTGTTTTCTGTATCTGTGAGTCTGCTTCTTTTTTGTTATATTCACTACTTTGATATATTTTTTAGATTCCACATATAAGTGATATCATACAGTATTTGTCTTTCTCTGACTTATTTCAGTTAACAGTGACCTCCAAGTGCATCCAAGTTGTTGCAGATGGCAAAACTTTATTCTTTTTTATGTTTGAGTAGTATTCCATTATGTGTGTGTGTGTGTGTGTGTGTGTGTGTGTGTGTGTACTCGTACACCACATCTTCTTTATCCATTCATCTGTTGATGGACACTTTGGTTGCTTTGACAATTGTAAATAGTGCTTCTATGAACGTTGGGAGGCATGTGTCTTTTTGAATTAATGTTTTTGTGGGGTTTTTTTTTGGATATATATCCAGGAGTGGAAATGCTGGGTCATATGGTAGTTCTACTTTTAGTTTTTTAAGACCTCCATACTGTTTCCCGCAGTGGCTACCCCAGTGTACAGTCCCACCAATAGTGTACGATGGTTCCCTTTTCTTCACATCCTCCCCAACAGTTGTTATTCATTTTCTTTTTGATGATAGCCATTCTGACCAGTGTGAGGTGATACTGTGGTTTTGATTTGCATTTCCCTTGTGATTAGCAATGTTGACCATCTTTTCATGCACTTGATGGCCATCTGCATTTCTTTTTTGGGAAAATTTCTGTTCAGTTCTTCTGCCCATTTCTTAATCGGGTTGTTTGTTTGTTTGTTTTAATGTTGAGTTGTCTGAGCTTCTTATATATGTAGGATATTAACCCGTTATCTGTCATATCATTTGCAAATGTTTTCTCCCAGTCTGTAGGTTGTGTTTTCATTCTGTTTATGGTTTCCTTTGCTGTGCAAAATCTTTTAAGTTTAATTAGGTCCCATTTGTTTATGTTTGCTTTTATCTCCTTTGTTTTAGGAGATGAATCCAAAAAAAATATTCCTGCGATTTATATCAAATAGTGTTCTGCCCATGTTTTCCTCTAGGAGTTTTTTGGTATCTGGTCTTACATGTAGGTCTTTAATCCATTTTGAGTTTATTTTTGTATCTGGTGTGAGAAAATGTTATAATCTCATTCTTTCACGGGTAGCTGTCCAGTTTTCATAGCACCATTTGTTATTGAAGAGACTGTCTTTTCTCTGTTGTATATTTTTGTCTCCTTTACTGTAGACCATAGGTGCATGGGTTTATTTCTGGGCTCTCTATACTGTTCTATGTGTCTGTTTTTGTGCCTTCACAGCACTGGGTCTTGTTTTTGTATCCATTCAACCACTGTGTATCTTTTGGTTGGAACATTTATTCCTTTTCCTTTAAGGTAATTATCGATATGTATGTTCATATTGCCATTTGTTAATTGTTGTGGGTTTGTCTTTCTCAGTCTTTTTGGTCCTTTCTTCTTCTTTTGTTCTCTTCTCTAGTGATTTGTTGACTATCTGTGTTATGTTTGGATTCCTTTTTCTTTTTTATGTATACCTAATATCGATTTTTGGTTCGTGGTTACTGTGAGATTTTTGTATAACAGTCTATATATATTCGTGATTGTTTCAAGTTGCTGATCTCTTCATTTCAAACACATTTTTAAAATCCTGTATTTGTATTTTCCTCCCCTTGCAATTACTGATTTCTCTGAATTCTTTTGATATTATATTTTATATCTAATTGTTTTGTGTATCCCTTAACTGCTTATTGTGGATGTAAATGATTTTACTACTTTTGTCTTTTAACTTCCATACTAGCTTTGTGTGTGGATGATTTCCTACCTTTACTATACCTTTACCTTACCAGTGAGGTTTTTCATTTTGCAATTTTCTTGTTTCTAGTTGTGGCCTTCTCTTTGTCGCCTAGAGAAGTTCCTTTAACATTTTTTGTAAAGCGGGTTTGGTGGTGCTGAACTCTTTTACCTTTTGCTTGTCTGTAAACCTTTTGATCTCTCCATCAAATCTAAATGAGAGCCTTTCTGGGTGGAGTATTCTTCTTTGTAGGTTTTTCCATTTCATCACTTTAAATATATTGAGCCACTCCCTTCTGGCCTGCAGTTTCTGCTGAAAAATCAGCTGATAGCCTTATGGGGGTTCCCTTCTATGTTATTTGTTGCTTTTAATATGTTGCTTTTTTCTATGTCTTTAATTTTTGGCAGTTTGATTAATATGTGTCTCAGCGTGCTGCTCCTTGGGTTTCTCTTGTATGTGACTCTCTGTGCTTCCTGGACTTGAGTGACTGTTTCCTTTCTTATGTTAGAGAAGTTTTTGGCTATAATTTCTTCAAGTATTTTCTCAGGTCCTTTCTGTCTCTCTTCTCTTTCTGGAACCCCTATAATGCGAATATTATGTGCTTGATGTTGTCTCAGAGGTCTCTTAAACTGTCTGCATTTCTTTTCATTCTTTTTTCTTTTCAGCACAAGTGATTTCCACTACTCTGTCTTCCAGCTTACTCATTTGTTATTCTGCCTCATTTAGTCTACTATTGATTCCTGCTAGTGTCTTTTTCATTTCAGTTATTTTAAAAATTAATTTATTTTATTTTTGGCTGCGTTAGATCTTCGTTGCTGCCTGCGGGCTTTCTTTAGTTGCGGCGAGTGGGGACTACTCTTCGTTGTGGTGCACGGGCTTCTCATTGTGGTGGCTTCTCTTGTTGCAGAGCACGGGCTCTAGGTGCACGGGCTTCAGTAGTTGTGGCCTGCAGGCTCTAGAGTGCAGGCTCAGTAGTTGTGGTGCATGGGCTTAGTTGCTCCACAGCACGTGGGATCTTCCGGGGCCAGGGCTCGAACCCATGTCCCCTGCATTGACAGGCAGATTCTTAACCACTCCACCACCAGAGAAGCCCATCATTTCAATTATTGTATTCTTCATCTCTCTTTTGTTGTTCTTTATATTTTCTAACTCTTTGTTAAAAACTTCTGACTTCTCACTTTGTACATCCATTCCCATCCCAAGTTCTTTTATCATCTTTACGATCATTACTCTGAACTCTTTCTTGGGTAGGTTGCCTATCTTCACTTCACTTAGTTCTTCTTCTGGGGTTTTATCTTGCTCCTTCATCTGAAATATGTTCCTCTGCTGCCTCATTTTGTTTAAGTTGCTATTGTATTTTTGTCTATAGGTTAGTTACATTTCTTGACCTTGGAAAAGTGGACTTCTGTAGGAGATGTCTTATGTGTCTTAGCAGTGCACACCCCTTTTGATACCCAAGCCATATGCTCTACGGATTTGCCCTAAGAGAACTGTGTGGGCCCTTCTTTTGTGGTGGACTGACGATGTGGTTGGTGTGGTAGGCTTGGTTGGCCCCTGGTCTGGTTGATTGCCAGGCCCTGCCTTTTGTGAAGGCACTCAGCTGCTGGGTGGTAGGGCCGGGTTACAAGGCGGCTGACTGCAGAACCCCAGGGAGCTCTGGATCTAGCGCTGGATCGCTGGTGGACAGAGTCAGGGTCCAGAACACTCCAGGGATGTTTTCCCCCATTGGTGGGTGAAGCCGTGTCCTGGGGTTAATGTGCTGGATTACCAGCAGGCAGAGTTAGGTCCTGGAGTCTGGCTTCAGGACCCACAGTTCCCAGAGCTGGTGTCAGATTGCTGGTGGGGGTGGTCGATTTCTGATACAGTTGGGTATGGCATCTGGGGTGTCTTGAAGCTTGTTGTTGGGCTGCTAGTGGGCAGCGCCATGGCACAGCTGGTCCCAGGGTAGGGTCTGGCCTGCCATGCACAGGCTGTATCCACAGGCTGTGGGACTGTGGTTTTCTTGCGTTTGGTGCCTGCCCTCTGGTGGGTGAGACTGGTCTAGAGACTAGTGCAGGTTTCCTGGAAGGCAGGGCCAGTGCCTGCCCACTGTTGTGTGGAGCTTGGTCTTGGCCCTCTCATAGGCAGGGCCATGTCTAGTGGCCTGTCTAGAGTTGCTGTGGGTTCGGGAATCTTTTGGTAGCCTGTCTGCTGATAGATGGGGCTGTGTTCCCACCCAGTTTGTTGTTTGGCCTGAGGCATCCCAGCACTGGTTGCCTACAGGTGTTTGATGGGGCCAGGTTTTGGCACGAATGAGATAAACAGAGTATCCCAAGATGGTGACTACCAGCAGCAGTGTCCACATGGTAGTATGCTCCCAAATATGCCTGCTGCCAGTGTCTGTGTCCCCAGGATGATCTGTAGCTACCCCTGGCTGTCTGGGAGACTATCCAAGACCAGCAGGTAGATCTCTCCCAGGCTCCTATCAAATTAGTGCTCTTGCCCTGTGTCCTGATGTGCGTGAGCTTTTCTGTATGCTCTTTAAGAGTGAAGGCTCTATTTCTGCCAGTCCTTTGGGATTTCTGAAATTAAGCCCCACTGGCCTTCAGAGACAAATGCTTTGGGGGCTTGTCTTCCTGGTGTAGGACCCCTGGCTGGGGAGCCCAGTGTGGGGCTCAGAACTCTCACTCCTGTGGGAGAACCTCTGCACTCTAATTATTCTTCAGTTTGTGGGTTGCCCACCCAGGGGTATGGGATTTGATTATATCAGGAGTCTTCCCCTCCTACCCATCTTGTTGTGGTTCCTTCTTATGTCTTTAGTTGTAGAAGATCTTTTCTGGTAGGTTCTGGTCTTTTTCATCAATGGTTGTTCTCAGATAGTTGTGATTTTGGTGTACTCATGAGAGGAGGTGAGCTCAGGGTCTTTTTACTCTGCCATCTCCTCTCCTTAATTGAAGGGCAGTTTTCCCCTGTATAGTATTATTTG
Source organism: Balaenoptera borealis (assembly GCF_965194805.1). NCBI lineage: Eukaryota > Metazoa > Chordata > Mammalia > Artiodactyla > Balaenopteridae > Balaenoptera > Balaenoptera borealis. The sequence goes on from NC_138880.1 coordinate 6,316,855, forward strand.
TTGGTAGTTTTTATCTTTCAGCACTTTGAGTATATCATCCCACCACCTTCTGGCCTGTAAGGTTTCTCATGAAAAATCCACTCATCGTCTTATGGGGGTTTCCTTTTATGTGACAAATCACCTTTTTTTCTACTTTCAATATCCTCTCTTTGTCTCTGAATTTTGAGAATTTGATTGTAATGTGTCTTGGTATGGATTTCTTTGGGTTCAACTTATTTGAATTTCTTTGGCCTTCCTTGTTCTGAACATCTACTTCCTTTCTCCACTTTGGAAAATGTTTAGCCTTTATTTCTTTGAATATACTTTCTGATCCTTTCCTTCTCTATTCTTCTTCCAGAACCCCCATAATGTATATATTAGTGCCTTTGGTGGTGTCCCATAAGTCCCTTAAGCTTTCTTCACTTGCTTTCATTCTTTTGTCTTGTTTGCTCTTCTTACTACATAATTTTCAATGACCTGTATTCGGGTTTGTTGATGCTTTCTTCTGCTTGATCTAGTCTGTTGTTGAACCCCTCTAGTGCATTTTTTTCCGTTCAGTTTGTACAAGTGGTACTTGGGGCTCTGGACAAATGGATCTACTCTTTCCCTTTCAAGGGGGAAATTGAGAGCTGGGATTATTCATCCACTCACCCTTTGGTGAGCAGGGGGGAGTACCCTTGGTGTCAAATATGCCAAGATGCTGTCCTTGTTGTCTCCCAGACAGCTAGATTGTCCAGACCCATCAGAGCTCCCAGAAGTTGAAAAGCAAATTCCAGATCTATGGAAAGCCTCCTTGGAAATATATGGGTGCTGGACCTGCAAACAAATTCCTTCTCTCTTCTGGGTGAAGCTGAGAGCTTCCTGCTTGTAAGCACTGCACTAGGGCAGGTTTCTGGCAAGAGGGTTCCTGAATCTCCCTACTGACTCCAGTGGTTTTGCTTTCTCCCAGAGAAGATGAGACTTTCATTTATTTTCAGGTTCATCACAAAGGGATTTTATTTATGAATTGTTGCTGAATCAGTGTATTTGTGAGAGGGCTTTCTTCTAGTGCTTCCTACACCACTGTGTTGCTGGTGTCTTTCTCCCTTGGGAATCTCCCCCCACCAATGTTATTGAGATATAATTGACATATAACACTGTGTAAGTTTAAAGTGTAAAAATTGTTGCTATGATACATTTAAACATTGCAAAAATGATTCTCACCATTGCATTAGCTGACACCTCCATCCTGTCACATAATTACCATTTCCTTTTTGTGGTGAAAACTTTAAAGATTTACTCTCTTTGCAGCTTTCAAGTATATGACACAGTATTCTTAGCTGTAATCACCATGCTGTACATTAGGTTCACAGAACTTGCTAATATTATAACTGGAAGTTTGTACCCTTCAACCAATATCTCCCTATTTCCACTACTTGGAGCCCATGATAACCACCACATTACTCTCTTTCTCTGAATCTGGCTTTTTGGATTCCACATATAAGTGATATCATACAATATTTGCCTTTCTTGATCTGATTTATTTCACTTATAATGCCATCAAGATTCATCCAGGTTGTCTCAAATGGCAGGAATTCCTACTTTTCATGGCTGAATAATATTCCGTTATACATATATATTTTATTTACAGTCATCCATTGCTGAAGACTTAAATTGTTTATATATTTTGGATATTGTGAATAAAGCTGCAATGAACATGGAAGTGCAGATATCTCTTTGAGATCCTTATTTCAATTTCTTTTGATGTGTACCCAGAAGTGGGTTTGCTGCATCATGTGGTAGTTCTATTTTTAAGATTTTGAGGAATCTCCATACTGTTTTCCATAGTGGCTGCACTAATTCAAATTCCCCCTAACAGTGTACAAGTTTTCCCTTTTCTCAACATCCTTGTCAACACTTGTTATCTTTTATCTTTTTGATAATAGCAAAAGTAAAAGGTGTGATGTGATGTCTCACTGTGATATTGATTTTAATTTTCCTGGTCATTCATAATGTTGAGCACCTTTTCATGTACTTATTGGTCATTTGCATGTCTTCTATGGAAAATGTCTGTTCAAATCCTTTGTGCATTTTCGAATCTTTGTTGTTGTTGTTATGGAGTTGTAAGAGTTCTCTATATGCTTTGGATATGAATGCCTTATCACATATATGATTTTCAAATATTCTCCCCTTCTGTAGGTTTCTTTTTATTTTATTACTTGTTTCTTTTGCTATGCAGTAGCTTTTTAGTTTGATGTAGTCTCACTTATTTTTGCTTTTGTTGCTTCTGCTTTTGGTGTCACATTCAGGAAATTGCTGCTGCCAAGATAGATGTCAAGGAGCTCTTTCCCTGTTTCCTTCTAGGAGTTTTACTGTTTCATGTCTTATGTTTGAGTCTTTAATCCAGTTCAAGTTCATTTTTCTGAGTGGTGTAAGATAGAGGTCCAATTGCATTCTTCTGCATGTGGTTATGCAGTTTTCCCAACAGCATTGAGTAGACTCTCCTTTCCCTATTGAGTTTCTTGGCTCCCTTGTCAAATATTAGTGGACTGTGTGTAGGGGATTATTTATGGGCTCTCAACTATGTTCCATTGTTCTATGTGTCTATTTTTGTGGCAATACCATATTGTTTTGATTACTATAACTTTTAGTGTAATTTGAAATCAAGAAGTGTGAAGCCCCTGGCTTCTTTTTTTTCTTTCTCAGGATTGCTTTGGCTATATGGGGTCTTTTATGGCTCCACAAAAATGATAGGATCGTTTTTTCTATTTCTGTTGAAAAATGCCATTGGAATTTTGATAGGGATTGCATTGAATCTATAGACAGCTTTGCATAATACAGACGTTTAAATAATATTAATTCTTCCAATACATGATAATGGGGTATATTCCCATGTGTTTGTGTCTTCTTCAATTTCTTTCATCAAAGCCTTGTTTTCAGTGGACAGATATTTCACCTCCTTGGTTAAATTTATTCCTAAGTATTTTATTCTTTCAAATCCTTTTGTAAATTGGGTTGGTTTCTTTGTTTCTTTTTCTTTTTCAAATGTTTAGTTATTAGTGGGCAGAAATGCAACTGTCTCATATATGTTAATTTTGTATCCTGTAACTTAAACAAATTTGTTTATTCTAAGAATTTTTTGTTGAGTCTTAGGATTTTCTGTATATACGATCATATCATCTGCAAACAAGGGCAATTTTATTTCTTCCTTTCTGATTTGGATGCTTTGTTTTTTTGTCTTTCCGAATTGCTCTAGCTATGACTTCCAGTGCTATATTGAGTAGGGCTGGTGAGAATTGGCCCCGTTGTCTTTTTCCTGATCATGGAAGAAAAGTTTTCAACCTTTCACCACTGAGTATGACATTGGCTGTGAGTTTGTCATATATGGCCTTTGTTGTGTTGCAGTATGTTCCTTCCAGTCCCAATTTGTTGAGAGTTTTTATCATAAGAGGATGTTGTATTATGTCAAATCCCTTTTATTTATTGAGATGATCATATAATTTTATCTTTCGTTCTGTTAATGTGGCATATCACATTTATTGATTTCCATTCGTTGAACCAACCTTGCATCCCAGAGATAAATCCCACTTGATCATGGTGAATTATTATTTTAATGTGATGTTGAATTTGGTTTGCTAATATTTCTGAGAAATTTAGCATCTGTATTTATTGGGGTTATTGGGTTATTGGTCTGTAATTTTCTTGTAGTATCCTTACGCTTTGGTTTTGGTAGCAGGATAATGCTGGCCCCATAAATTGAGTTTGCAGGTGTTTCCTTCCTTCAATCTTTTGGAGGAGTTTGAGAAGGATGGACATTCATTCTTCTTTAAGTGTTTGATATTCACCTGTGAAACCATCTGGTCCTGGGCTTTTCTGTGTTGGAAGTTTTTTGAATCTCCTTATTTGTAATTAGTCTGTTCAGATTTTCTATTTCTTCGTGTTTCAGTCTTGGTAGTTTGTATGTATTTGATGATTTTATCCATTTTTTCTAGATTGTCCAGTTTGTTGGTTTATAATTGTTGATAGTAGTCTCTCAGGATCCTTTGTACTCTGTGGTACCAGTTGTAATATTTTCTCTTTAAATTCTCTTATTTATTTGAGCCCTCTCTTTTTTCTGACTTAGTCTAGCTAAAGTTTTATCAAATCTCTTTCTTTTCAAAAAACTAGCTCTTCATTTCTTTGTTTCTATTATTTTCTGGTCTCTATTTCATTTATTTCTGCTCTGATGTTTGTTATTTCCTTCCTTCTGCTAACATTCGCCTTAGTTTGTTATTTTTCTAGTTGCTTGTTAAGTAAAGTGAGGTTCTTTATTTGAGATCTTTATTTTTTCTTAATGTACCATTTGTTGTTGTAAGCTTTCTTCTTAGAACTGCTTTTGTAGCATCCCAGAGATTTTCATATGTTATATTTTTGTTTGTTTTAAGATATTTCTTGATTTCTTGTTTGATTTCTTCTTTGACCCACTGGTTGTGCAGGGGCATATTGTTTAATATCCACATATTTGTTAATTTTCCAGCTTTACTTCTGTTATTGATTTCTAGTTTTATACCTTTGTGGGTCAGAAAATATAATTACTATGATGTCAGTCTTCTTAAATTTGCTAAGCCTTGTTTTGTGACCTAACACTACTCTATACTGGAGAATGTACCATGTGTGCTTGAGAAGAATGTGAATTCTGCTGCTGTTGGATGGAATATTCTGAATATGTTTGTCAGATCCCTTTGGTTTAATGTATGGTTCATGTCCAACGTTTATTTGTTGATTTTCTGTCTGAATGAACTATCCATTGTTGAAAGTGGTGTGTTGAGTTCCCCTACTATTATTGTATTTTTGTCCATTTCTCCCTTCATATCTGTTAGTATTTGCTTAATATAGTTAGGTGCTCCATTGTTGAGTGCATATATATTTATGATTGTTATATCTTCTTGATGAATTGACCTCTTTATCATTACATAATGACCATCTTGGTCTCTTGTTTCTATTTTTGCCTGAAGTCTATTTTGTCTGATGTAAATATAGCTACCTTTACTCTCTTTTGGCTTCCACTTGCATGGAATATATTTTACCATGTCTTACTTTTGACATTCTGTGTATCCTTAAAACTCTACTGAGTCTCTTGTAGGCCGCATAATAGGGTCTTTTTTTTTTTCTGTCCAGCCACCGTATGCCTTTTGACTGGAGAATTCAGTTCATTAATGTTTAAAGAATTACCGGTACTTAACAGTCAACTAGTGCCATCTTATTTGTTGTTTTCTGGGTGTTTTGTGTTTTGTAACTCTATTTTTCTTTTATTCTTTTCTTTTTACCTTCTTTTGTAAATTAATTATTTTCTATGGTGGTATACTTTCATTCCCTTCTGTTTATCTTTTCTGTATCTACTTTAAGTGTTTGCTTTGTGGTTACCACGAGGCTCACATAAAACATATGTATGTCATGTTTACATATGTATATATGTGTATATATATAGAGAGAGAGAGAGAGAGAGAGAGAGAAAGAGAGAGAGAGAGCGCTGATAATTTATCTTTGATCACATTAAAAACTCTATCCTTTGATGAAAGTGGGGTGTTAAAGCCCTGCACTATTATTGTGTAATGCTGCTCTTTGTGTACTTAATCTTGATCTATCCCCAGCAACTTTTTAATGCGAGGTAATTATAAACCTTCCTAGGGATAACATTATAATTTCCAGACTGAGTCTATTGTTTCTATCATGATGATTGGAATTGTGTGTTGTAATTTACTTACTTAAGTTTTTATTTCTTTTAGCATCTAGAGGTGCTCCATTTGCCTGTTTTGATGAAATAAATTCAAGAGGAGATAAATTTGGAAACTGTGGCCGAAACTATTGTAATTACCCGTATGTATTTAGAAAATTATAATTTTGTTTGGAACGTAGGTTGTATATTGCTAAGATTCTGGAACATATTATGTACAAGCTAAGATGCCATTTTATAACAAGTTTTCTCTGTTTCATGATCTGAGCTGAACAATATTACCTATTTCCTACAAACAACATGTGTTCAGTACCTATAATGTTAGAATAATGACCATAAACATCACCTGTGTTTATTGATGGGATGAGGTAGGCATTGTGTTAGGTCCTTTATATTCATTATATATTTATGCTATATATTATAAATATATATTTATATACATCAAATATTTGTAGTTAGATTTATTTATCCCATTGTACTAATGAAAAAAATCAAAGACCAATGATCATTTGCTCAAATTTCAGAAGCTAGTATAGAACAGATCATGGCTGTCAGATTGCAAAAATGATTAATTTTTCTCTTGCTATATTTCTGCACAAAACAAAAAGAGCCACATCATACATGAGTCAGTGTGCTCAAAAAAATTTACTTAGAGAAAATTTTTGAAATATGGATTTAAGTTAGTAAAATACTTAAAAAATTTAGCTATATCAGCAATCTACATTATTTCTGTAAATAATAAGAAACTTTTCTTCTTCGTTATGCTTCTAGCAATATGTTATGTGGAAAATTAGTTTGTACCTGGCCTCACAAAACTTTAGTAACACGCACAAATTTATCTGTGATTTATACACATGTACGAGATGACATGTGTACATCAACATTTCTAAACACAGAGAAGACACCTAGAGATACACTGACCACAGTTGAAAAACCTGAAGACAGAGATCAAACATTTGTAGAAGATGGCACTATGTGTGGTCCTGAAATGGTAATTATAACTAAAAATTTTAAGTGTTTTAAAAATTATTTTTTATGCTTATACTCATTTTGCCAATATACCAACCAATGCATTTTAAAACAGCCTTATTGAGGTATCATTTGCCATAAAATTCACCCATGGTAAGTGTACAATTCATTGCTTTTGATTAATTTATAGAGTTGCACAACCATCACCACATTCAGTTTTAGACCATGCTATTGCCCCCCAGATTTCCCTGTTGCCCATATTGAACACCCCACCCCTAAGCAACACCCCTATTATTAACATCTAACAACAGTATGGTACATTTGCTATAATCTATGAAGCAATGTTGATACATTATTTTTAACTGAATTCCATGCTTCATTCAGATTTCCTTGGCTTTTACCTAGTGTCCTTTTGCAGGATTCCACTCAGAATACCACAGGACATTTATTAAATGTGTGTCCTTAAGCTCCTCTTGACAATTTCTCAAAATTTCCTTGTTTTTGATGGCCTTGACACTTTGGAGTAGAACTGGTTGATATTCTGTAGAATGTCCCTCAATTTGGATTTGTGTAATGTTTTTCTTGTGATTAGATTGGGTTTATGTGTTCTTGGGAGGAAAATGCACAGGTAAAGTGCCCTTTCATCATATCAAGTATATGTGCATGTTGACGTTAACCTTGATTACCTGGCTGAGGTAATGTTTCCAGATTTCTCACTGTAAAATTACTCTTTTTCCCCTCTTTCCATATTGCACTTCATTGAAAAAAGTCACTATGTATATACCAGACTTAAAAAGTAGGAAGTTATGCTCCATCTTATTGAGGGCTCGGGATCTATATACGTTTTTTATTGAGGTATACTTGATTTATGATATTATAAAAGTTTCAGGTATGCAACAGAGTGATTCAACATTTTTATAGATTATACTCTAAAGTTATTATAAAATATTGGTTATAGTCCCTTTGCTGTACAATATATACTTGTAGTTTATTTATTTTATATATATTCTTAATCACTTGTGCCTCTCTTTCCCCTCCCCACTTCCCTATCCCCACTGGTAACCACTAGTTTGTTTTCTATACCTGTTTCTGTTGTTATGTTCACTCATTTCATATTTTAGATTCCATATATGTGATAATATATAGTATTTGTCTTTCTCTTTCTGACTTATTTCATTAAGCGTAATACCCTCAAGGTCCATCCATGTTGTCACAAAAGGCAAAATTTCATTTGTATTTATGGCTGAGTAATACTCTATTGTATATATATACCACATCTTCTTTATCCATTCATCTGTTGATGGACACTTAGGTTACTTCCATATCTTGGCTATTATAAATAATGCTGCTATGAACATTGGGTGCATATATCTTTTTGAATTAATGTTTTCATTTTCTTTGGATATATATTTAGGTATGGAATTGATGGATCACATGGTAATTCTATTTTTAGTTTTTTGAAGAACCGCCATACTGTTTTCCACAGTGGCTATAGCAAAATACATTCCCCAACAGTGCACTATGGTTTCCTTTTCTCCACACCCTCTCCAGCATTTATTATTTGTAGACTTTTGATGATAAATATTTGATAGGTGTGAGGTGATAATCTCATTGTGGTTTTGATTTGCATTTCTCTGATCATTAACAATTTTTTACATTTATTTTTTAATTTTAATTTTATTGGAGTATAGTTGATTTACAATGTTGTGTTAATTTCAGGTGTACAGCAAATTGATTCAGTTATACATGTACATATACTCATTCTTTTCTTAGATTCTTTTCTTGTATAGGTTTTCCCAGAATATTGAGTAGAGTTCCCTGTGCTACACTGCAGATCCTTGCTGGTTTTCTATCATATATATAGTAGTGTGTGTATATTTATCCCAAGCTCCTGACTTATCCCTCCCCCCCATGTTTCCCCTTTGGTAACCATAACTTTGGTTTTGATACCTGTAAGTCTGTTTCTGTTTTGTAAATAAGAATTTGTTTCATTTTAAAAATTAGACGTGTGTGATATCATATGATAGTTATCTTTCTCTGTCTGACTTAGTTCACTTAATATGGAAATTCTCTAGGTCCATCCATGTTGCTGCAGATGGCATTGTTTCATTCCTTTTTATGGCTGAGTAATAGTCCATTTCATATATGTACTACATCTTCTTTATCCCTTTTTCTCTAGATGGACATTTAGGTTGCATCCAAATCTTGGCTATCGTAAATAGTGCTGCAATGAACATTGGGGTACATGTATCCTTTCGGATTATGGTTTTCTCTGGATATATGCCCAGGAATGGGATTGCTGGATCATATAGTTCTACTTTTCGTTTTGTAAGTAACCTGCATACTGTTCTCCACAGTGGTTGTACCAATTTACGTTCCCACCAACAGTGTAGGAGGGTTCCCTTTTCTCCACACCATCTCCAGAATTTATTGTTTGTAGACTTTTTGTTGATGGCCATTCTGACTGGTGTGAGGTGATACCTTTTGTAGTTTTGATTTGCATTTCTCTGATAATTAGTGATGTTGAGCATCTTTTCATGTGCTTTTTGGCCATCTGTATGTTTTCTTTGGAGAAACGTCTATTTAGATCTTCTGTCCATTTTTTATTGGGTTGTTTGCTTTTTTGACATACAGCTGCATGAGGTGTTTGTATATTTTGGAGATTAATCCCTCGTTGGTAGCTTTGTTTGTAAATATTTTCTCCCATTCTGTGGGTTGTCTTTTCATTTTGTTTATGGTTTCCTTTGCAGTGCACAAGCATTTAAGTTTAATTAGGTCCCATTTGTTTATTTTTGTTTTTATTTCCATTACTCTAGGAGAGGGCTCAAAAAATATTTTGCTCTGATTTATGTCAAAGAGTGTTCTGCCTATGTTTTCCTCTAAGAGTTTTATAGTATCTGGTCTTATATTTAGGACTTTAATCCATTTTGAGTTTATTTTTGTGTATGATGTTAAAGAATGTTCTAATTTCATTCTTTTACATGTAGCTGTCCAGTTTTACCAACACCACTAATTGAAAAGACTGTCTTTTTTCCATTGTATATTCTTGCCTCATTTGTCATAGATTAATTGACCATAGGTGTGTGGGTGTATTTCTAGACTAAAGGAGACAGCAGAGAAAAATGTTCCAGACAAAGGAGCAAGATAAAACCCCACAAGAACAACTAAATGAAGTGGAGATAGACAAACTACCTGAAAAAGAATTCAGAGTAATGATAGTAAAGATGATCCAGGATCTCAGAAAAAGAATGGAGGGACAGACCAAGAAATTACAAGAGATGTTTAACAAAAAGGTAGAAGATTTAAAGAACAGATGAACAATACAATAATTGACATGAATAATACAATAAGTGAAATGAAAAATACACTAGAAGGAATCAATAGCAGAGTAACTGAGGCAGAAAAATGAATAAGGAAGACAGAATGGTAGAAATCACTGCTTCAAGACAGAATAAAGAAAAAAGAATGAAAAGAAATGAGGGCAGTCTAAGAGACCTCTGACACAACATTAAATGCACCAACATTTGCATTAAAGGGGTCCCAGGAGGAGAAGAGAGAGAGAAACGGCCTGAGAATATTTTTGAAGAGATTATAGCCCAAAATTCTCTAACATGAGGAAGGAAACAGTCACTCAAGTCCAGGAAATGCAGAGACTCCCATACAAGAGAAACTCAAGGATTAACACACTGAGACACATATTAATGAAACAAATAAAAATTAAAGACAAGAAAAAATATTAAAAGCCACAAGGGAAAATCAACAAATAACACACAAGGGAACCCTGATAAGGCTATCAGCTGATTTTTCAGCAGAAACTCTGCAGGCCAGAAGGGAATGGCTCTGCATATTTTAAATGATGAAAGGGAAAAGCCTACAACCAAGAATACACTACCCAACAAGGCTCTCATTCAGATTTGATGGAAAAATCAAAAGCTTTCCAGACAAGCAAAAGCTAAGAGAATTCAGCACCACCAAACCAGCATTACAAAAAATCCTAAAGGAAATTCTCTAGGCAGAAAAGAAAAGGCCACAACAAGAAAAGAGAATATTATGAATGGAAAAGCTCACTATTAAAGGCAAACATAAAGTAAAGGTAGGAATTCATCCACACACAAATATGATATCAAAACAAGCAATTGTGAGAAGAGAAGAGTACAAATACAGGATATTGGAAATGCATTTGAAACTAAGAGATCAACAACTTGAAACAGTCTGGTATACATATAGACTGCTATATCGAAACCTCATGGGAACCACACAACAAAAATCTACAATAGATACACAGACAAAAAAGAAAAAGCAATCTAAGCACATCACTAAAGATACACATCAAATCACAACATGAGAGCAAAAGACAAAGGGAGAAAAAAGACCCCCCAAAAAAATCCAAAATAGTTAAAAAATGGCAATAAACACATACATATCAATAATTACCTTAAATGTAAATGTATTAAATACTCCAATCAAAAGACCTAGAATGGCTGAATAGATATAAAAACAAGACCTATATATGTGCTGTCTACAAGAGACCCACTTCAGATCTAAGGACACATACAGACTGAAAGTGAGGGGATGGAAAAAGATAATCCATGGAAATGGAAATCAAAAGAAAGCTGGTGTAGCAATATTCATACCAGACGAAATAGATTTTAAAATACAGAATGTTACAAGAGGCAAAGCAGGGACAGTACATAATGATCAAGGGATAAATCCAAGAAGAAGATATAACAATTGTAAATATACATGCAGCCAACATAGGAGCACCTCAATATATAAGGCAAATGCTAACAGCCATAAAAGGAGAAATCGACAATAATACAATGATAGTGGGGGATTTTAACACCCCACTTTCATCAATGGACAGATCATCCAGACAGAAAACCAATAAAGACACAGGCCTTAAATGACACATAGACCAAAGGGACTTAATTGATATTTATAGGACATTCCATTTGAAAGCAACAGAATACACTTTCTTCTCAAGTGCTCATGGAACATTCTCCAGGATAGACCATACCTTGGGTCACAAAGCAAACCTCAGTAAATTTAAGAAAATTGAAATCATATCAAGCATCGTTTCCGACCACAATGCTATGAGACTAGATATCAATTACAGGAAAAAAAACTGTAAAAAATACAAACACATGGAGGCTAAACAATATGCTACTAAATAACCAAGAGATCACTGAAGAAATCAAAGAGGAAATCAAAAAATACCTAGAGACAAATTACAATGAAAACATGATGATCCAAAACCTATGGGATGCAGCAAAAGCAGTTCTAAGAGGGAAGTTTATAGCAATACAAACCTACCTCAAGAAACAAGAAAAATCTCAAATAAACAATCTAACCTTACACCTAAAGGAATTAGAGAAAGAAGAAAAAACAAAACCCAAAGTTAGTAGAAGGAAAGAAATCATAAAGATCAGAGCAGAAATAAATGAAATAGAGACAAAGAAAAAAATAGCTAAGATCAATGAAACTACAAGTTGGTTCTTTGAGAAGTTAAACAAAATTGATAAACCTTTAGCCAGACTCATCAAGAAAAAAAAGCAGAGGACTCAAGTCAATAAAATTAAAATTGAAAAAGGACAAGTTACAACTGATGATTATGAATTTTCAGCATCTTTTTATGTGCCTGTTTGCCTTCTGTATGTCTTCCTGGGAAAAATGTCTATTTAGGTCTTCTGTTCATTTTTTAATTGAGTAGTTTGGGTTTTTGATACTGAGTTGTATGAGCTGTTTATATATTTTGCATATTAATCCCTTGTTGGTCATATCATTTGTAAATATTTTCTCCCATTCAGTAGGTTTTCTTCATTTTGTCAATGGTTTCCTTGCTGTGCAAAAGCTTTTTTTTTTTTTTAAACATCTTTATTGAAGTATAATTGCCTTACAATGGTGTGTTAGCTTCTGCCCCACAACAAAGTGAATCAGTTATACATATACAATATGTTCCCATTTCTCTTCCCTCTTGCAACTCCCTCCCTCCCACCCTCCCCATCCCACCCCTCTAGGTGGTTACAAAGCACCTAGCTGATCTCCCTGTGCCATGCGGCTGCTTCCCACTAGTTATCTATTTTACATTTGGTAGTGTATATATGTCCATGACACTCTCTTACCCTGTCACATCTCACCCCACCCCCTCCCCATATCCTCAAGTCCATTCTCTAGTAGGTCTGTGTCTTTATTCCCGTCTTGCCACTAGGTTCTTCATGGCCTTTTTTTTTTTTTTCCTTAGATTCCGTATATATGTGTTAGCATACTGTATTTGTTTTTCTCTTTCTGACTTACTTCACTCTGTATGACAGACTCTAACTCCATCCACCTCATTACAAATACCTCCATTTCATTTCTTTTTATGGCTGAGTAATATTCCATTGTATATATGTGCCACATCTTCTTTATCCATTCATCTGTCGATGGACATTTAGGTTGCTTCCATGTCCTGGCTATTGTAAATAGAGCTGCAATGAACATTTTGGTACATGACTCTTTTTGACCTATGGTTTTCTCAGGATATATGCCCAGTAGTGGGATTGCTGGGTCATATGGTAGTTCTATTTGTAGTTTTTTAAGGAACCTGCATACTGTTCTCCATAGTGGCTGTATCAATTTACATTCCCACCAACAGTGCAAGAGTGTTCCCTTTCCTCCACACCCTCTCCAGCATTTATTGTTTCTAGATTTTTTGATGATGGCCATTCTGACCGGTGTGAGATGATATCTTATTGTAGTTTTGATTTGCATTTCTCTAATGATTAATGATGTTGAGCATTCTTTCATGTGTCTGTAGGCCATCTGTATATCTTCTTTGGAGAAATGTCTATTTAGGTCTTCTGCCCATTTTTGGATTGGGTTGTTCGTTTTTTTGTTATTGAGCTGCATGAGCTGCTTGTAAATCTTGGAGATTAATCCTTTGTCAGTTGCTTCATTTGCAAATATTTTCTCCCATTCTGATGGTTGTCTTTTGGTCTTGTTTATAGTTTCCTTTGCTGTGCAAAAGCTTTTAAGTTTCATTAGGTCCCATTTGTTTATTTGTGTTCTTATTTCCATTTCTCTGGGAGCTGGGTCAAAAAGAATCTTGCTGTGATGTATGTCATAGAGTGTTCTGCCTATGTTTTCCTCTAAGAGTTTGATAGTGTCTGCCCTTACACTTAGGTCTTTAATCCATTTTGAGTTTATTTTTGTGCATGGTGTCAGGGAGTGTTCTAATTTCATACTTTTACATGTACCTGTCCAATTTTCCCAGCACCACTTATTGAAGAGGCTGTCTTTTCTCCACTGTATATGCTTGCCTCCTTTATCAAAGATAAGGTGACCATATGTGTGTGGGTTTATCTCTGGGCCTTCTATCCTGTTCCATTGATCTATATTTCTGTTTTTGTGCCAGTACCAAACTGTCTTGATTACTGAAGCTTTGTAATATACTCTGAAGTCAGGGAGCCTGATTCCCCCAGCTCCATTTTTCCTTCTCAAGATTGCTTTGGCTATTCGGGGTCTTTTGTGTTTCCATACAAATTGTGAAATTTTTTGTTCTAGTTCTGTGAAAAATGCCAGTGGTAGTTTGATAGGGATTGCATTGAATCTGTAGATTGCTTTGGGTAGTAGAGTCATTTTCACAATGTTGATTCTTCCAATCCAGGAACATGGTATATCTCTCCATCTATTTGTATCATCTTTAATTTCTTTCATCAGTGTCTTATAATTTTCTGCATACAGGTCTTTTGTCTCCTTAGGTAGGTTTATTCCTAGATATTTTATTCTTTTTGTTGCAATGGTAAACGGGAGTGTTTTCTTAATTTCACTTTCAGATTTTTCGTCATTAGTGTATAGAAATGCAAGAGATTTCTGTGCATTAATTTTGTATCCTGCTACTTTACCAAATTCATTGATTAGCTCTAGGAGTTTTCTGGTAGCATCTTTAGGATTCTCTATGTATAGTATCATGTCATCTGCAAATAGTGACAGCTTTACTTCTTCTTTTCCGATTTGGATTCCTTTTATTTCTTTTTCTTCTCTGATTGCTGTGGCTAACACTTCCAAAACTATGTTGAATAATAGTGGTGAGAGTGGGCAACCTTGTCTTGTTCCTGATCTTAGTGGAAATGGTTTCAGTTTTTCACCATTGAGGACAATGTTGGCTGTGGGTTTGTCATATATGGCCTTTATTATGCTGAGGAAAGTTCCCTCTATGCCTACTTTCTGCAGGGCTTTTATCATAAATGGGTGTTGAATTTTGTCGAAAGCTTTCTCTGCATCTATTGAGATGATCATATGGTTTTTCTCCTTCAATTTGTTAATATGGTGTATCACATTGATTGATTTGTGTATGTTGAAGAATCCTTGCATTCCTGGGATAAACCCCACTTGATCATGGTGTATGATCCTTTTAATGTGCTGTTGGATTCTGTTTGCTAGTATTTTGTTGAGGATTTTTGCATCTATGTTCATCAGTGATATTGGCCTGTAGTTTTCTTTCTTTGTGACATCTTTGTCTGGTTTTGGTATCAGGGTGATGGTGGCCTCGTAGAATGAGTTTGGGAGTGTTCCTCCCTCTGCAATATTTTGGAAGAGTTTGAAAAGGATAGGTGTTAGCTCTTCTCTAAATGTTTGATAGAATTCACCTGTGAAGCCATCTGGTCCTGGGCTTTTGTTTGTTGGAAGGTTTTTAATCACAGTTTCAATTTCAGTGCTTGTGATTGGTCTGTTCATATTTTCTATTTCTTCCTGGTTCAGTCTCGGCAGTTTGTGCATTTCTAAGAATCTGTCCATTTCTTCCAGGTTGTCCATTTTATTGGCATAGAGTTGCTTGTAGTACTCTCTCATGATCTTTTGTATTTCTGCAGTGTCAGTGGTTACTTCTCCTTTTTCATTTCTAATTCTATTGATTTGAGTCTTCTCCCTTTTTCTCTTGATGAGTCTGGCTAATGGTTTATCAATTTTGTTTATCTTCTCAAAGAACCAGCTCTTAGTTTCATTGATTTTTGCTATTGTTTCCTTCATTTCTTTTTCATTTATTTCTGACCTAATCTTTATGATTTCTTTCCTTCTGCTGGCTTTGGGGTTTTTTTGTTCTTCTTTCTCTAATTGCTTTAGGTGCAAGGTTAGGTTGTTTATTCGAGATGTTTCCTGTTTCTTGAGGTAGGCTTGTATTGCTATAAACTTCCCTCTTAGCACTGCTTTTGCTGCGTCCCATAGGTTTTGGGTCGTCGTATTTCCATTGTCATTTGTTTCTAGGTATTTTTTGATTTCCCCTTTGATTTCTTCAGTGATCACTTCGTTTTTAAGTAGTGTATTGTGTAGCCTCCATGTGTTTGTATTTTTTTACAGATCTTTTCCTGTAATTGATATCTAGTCTCATAGCGTTGTGGTCAGAAAAGATACTTGATACGATTTCAATTTTCTTAAATTTACCAAGGCTTGATTTGTGACCCAAGATATGATCTATCCTGGAGAACGTTCCATGAGCACTTGAGAAAAATGTGTATTCTGTTGTTTTTGGGTGGAATGTCCTATAAATATCAATTAAGTCCATCTTGTTTAATGTATCATTTAAAGCTTGTGTTTCCTTATTTATTTTCATTTTGGATGATCTGTCCATTGGTGAAAGTGGGGTGTTAAAGTCCCCTACTATGATTGTGTTGCTGTCGATTTCCCCTTTTATGGCTATTAGTATTTGCCTTATGTATTGAGGTGCTCCTATGTTGGGTGCATAAATATTTACAATTGTTATACCTTCCTCTTGGATCGATCCCTTGATCATTATATAGTGTCCTTCTTTGTCTCTTGTAATAGTCTTTATTTTAAAGTCTATTTTGTCTGATATGAGAATTGCTACTCCAGCTTTCTTTTGATTTCCATTTGCATGGAATATCTTTTTCCATCCCCTCACTTTCAGTCTGTATGTGTCTCTAGGTCTGAAGTGGGTCTCTTGTAGACAGCATATATATGGGTCTTGTTTTTGTATCCATTCAGCCAGCCTGTGTCTTTTGGTGGGAGCATTTAATCCATTTACATTCAAGGTAATTATCGATATGTATGTTCCTATTCCCATTTTCTTAAATGTTTTGGGTTTGTTATTGTAGGTGTTTTCCTTCTCTTGTGTTTCTTTTTTTTTTTTTTTTTTTTTTTTTTTTTTTTTTTTTAAATTATTTATTTATTTATTTATTTATTTATGGCTGTGTTGGGTTTTCATTTCTGTGCGAGGGCTTTCTCTAGTTGTGGCAAGCGGGGGCCACTCTTCATCGCGGTGCGCAGGCCTCTTACTATCGCGGCCTCTCTTGTTGCGGAGCACCGGCTCCAGATGCGCAGGCTCAGTAATTGTGGCTCACGGGCCTAGTTGCTCCGCGGCATGTGGGATCTTCCCAGACCAGGGCCCGAACCCGTGTCCCCTGCATTGGCAGGCAGATTCTCAACCACTGCGCCACCAGGGAAGCCCCTTCTCTTGTGTTTCTTGCCTAGAGAAGTTCCTTTAGCATTTGTTGTAAAGCTGGTTTGGTGGTGCTGAACTCTCTCAGCTTTTGCTTGTCTGTAAAGGTTTTAATTTCTCCATCACATCTGAATGAGATCCTTGCTGGGTAGAGTAATCTTGGTTGTAGGTTTTTCTCCTTCATCACTTTAAGTATATCCTGCCACTCCCTTCTGGCTTGCAGAGTTTCTGCTGAAAGATCAGCTGTTAACCTTATGGGGATTCCCTTGTGTGTTATATGTTGTTTTTCCCTTGCTGCCTTTAATATGTTTTCCTTATATTTAATTTTTGACAGTTTGATTAATATGTGTCTTGGCGTGTTTCTCCTTGGGTTTATCCTGTATGGGACTCTCTGTGCTTCCAGGACTTGATTAACTATTTCGTTTCCCATATTAGGGAAGTTTTCAACTATAATCTCTTCAAATATTTTCTCAGTCCCTTTCTTTTTCTCTTCTTCTTCTGGGACCCCTATAATTCGAATGTTGGTGCGTTTAATGTTGTCCCAGAGGTCTCTGAGACTGTCCTCAGTTCTTTTCATTCTTTTTTCTTTATCCTGCTCTGCAGTAGTTATTTCCACCATTTTATCTTCCAGGTCACTTATCCTTTCTTCTGCCTCAGTTATTCTGCTATTGATCCCATCTAGAGTATTTTTAATTTCATTTATTGTGTTTTTCATCATTGCTTGGTTCCTCTTAATTCTTCTACGTCCTTGTTAAATGTTTCTTGCATTTTGTCTATTCTATTTCCAAGATTTTGGATCATCCTTACTATCATTATTCTGAATTCTTCTTCAGGCAGACTACCTATTTCCTCTTCATTTGTTAAGTCTGGTGTGTTTTGACCCTGCTCCTTCATCTGCTGTGTGTTTTTCTGTCGTCTCATTTTGCTTATCTTACTGTGTTTGGGGTCTCCTTTTCACAGGCTGCAGGTTCGTAGTACCTGTTGTTTTTGGTATCTGTCCCTAGTGGCTAAGGTTGGTTCAGTGGGTTGTGTAGGCTTCCTGGTGGAGGGAACTAGTGCCTGAGTTCTGGTGGATAAGGCTGGATCTTGTCTTTCTGGTGGGCACGTCCACATCTGGTGGTGTATTTTGGGGTGTCTGTGGCCTTATTATGATTTTAGGCAGCCTCTCTGCTAATGGATGGGGCTGTGTTCCTGTCTTGCTAGTTGTTTGGCATAGGGTGTTCAGCACTGTAGCTTGCTGGTCATTGAGTGATGCTGGGTCTTGATGTTGAGATGGAGATCTCTGAGAGATTTTTGTCATTTGGTATTACGTGGAGCTGGGAGGTCTCTTGTGGACCAGTGTCCTGAAGTTGGCTCTCCCACCTCAGAGGTACAGCCCTGATGCCTGGCTGGAGCACCAAGAGCCTTTCGTCCACACGGCTCAGAGTAAAAGTGAGAAAAAATAGAAAGAAAGAAAGAAAGAGGCTATAATATAGTGAAGTAAAATAAAGCTATTATAAAGCAAAGCTATACAGACAAAATCTCACCCAGAAGCATATACATATACACTCACAAAAAAAGGAAAAGGGGAAAAATTAATATATCCTGCTCCCAAAGTCCACCTCCTGAATTTGGGATGATTCGTTGTCTATTCAGGTATTCAACAGATGCAGGCACATCAAGTTGTTTGTGGAGCTTTAATCCGCTGCTTCTGAGGCTGCTGGGAGAGATTTCCCCTTCTCTTCTCTGTTCTCACAGCTCCTGGAGATCAGCTTTGGATTTGGACCCGCCTCGGCGTGTAGGTCGCCTGAGGGCGTCTGTTCCCCACCCAGACAGGACGGGGTTAAAGGAGCAGCTGCTTCGGGGGCTCTGGCTCACCCAGGCCGCGGGGAGGGAGGGGTACAGAGGAGGCGGGGCGAGCCTGCGCGGCAGAGGCCAGCGTGACGTTGCACCAGCCTGAGGTGCGCAGTGTGTTCTCCCGGGGAAGTTGTCCCTGGATCACAGGACCCTGGCAGTGGCGGGCTGCACCGGCTCCCAGGAGGGGCCGTGTGGAGAATGACCTGTGCTCGCACACAGGATTTTTGGAGGCGGCAGCAGCAGCCCCAGCGTCTCACGCCCGTCTCTGGGGTCCGTGCTGATAGCCTCGGCTCGCGCCAGTCTCTGGAGTTCGTTTAGGCGGCGCTCTGAATCCCCTCTCCTTGCGCGCCGCGAAACAAAGAGGCAAGAAAAAGTCTCTTGCCTCTTCGGCAGCTGCAGACCTTTTCCCGGTCTCCCTCCCAGCCAGCTGTGGTGCGCTAACCCCTTCAGGCTGTGTTCACGCCGCCAACCCCAGTCCTCTCCCTGCGATCCGAACGAAGCCCGAGCCTCAGCTCCCAGCCCCGCCCGCCCCCGTGGGTGAGCAGACAAGCCTCTCGGGCTGGTGAGTGCTGCTCGGCACCGCTCCTCCGTGCGGGAATCTCTCCGCTTTGCCCTCCACACCCCTGTGGCTGCGCTCTCCTCCGTGGCTCCGAAGCTTCCCCCCTCTGCCACCCGCAGTCTCCGCCCGCGAAGGGGCTTCCTAGTGCGTGGAAACCTTTCCTCCTTCACAGCTCCCTCCCACTGGTGCAGGTGCCGTCCCTATTCTTTTGTCTCTGTTATTTCTTTTTTCTTTTGCCCTACCCAAGTACGGGGGGAGTTTCTTGCCTTTTGGGAGGTCTGACGTTTTCTGCCAGCGTTCAGTGGGTGTTCTGTAGGAGCAGTTCCACATGTAGATGTATTTCTACTGTATCTGTGGGGAGGAAGGTGATCTCTGCGTCTTACTCTTCCGCCATCTTCTCTCCTCCTGTGCAAAAGCTTTTGAGTTTAATTAGGTCCTGTTTGTTTATTTTTGCTTTTGTTTCCTTTGCCTTAGGTTACAGACCAAAAAAAATTATTGCTACAATTTATGACAAAGAGCATTCTTTTATGTTTTCTTCAAGAAGTTTTATGGTTTCCAGTCTTACATTTAGGTTTTTAATCCATTTTCAGTTTATTTTTTGTCTATGGGGTGAGAAAATGTTCTAAATTAATTATTTTACATGTAGCTGTCCAGTTTTCCCAGCATCACGTATTGATGTCTTTTTACCATTGTCTATTCTTGCTTCCTTTGTGATAGATTAATTCACCATAAGTGTGTTGGTTTACTTCTAGGCTCTCTATATGGGTCCATTGATCTGTGTGTCTTTTTTTATGCCAGTACCATATTGTTTTGATTACTGCCACTTTGTGATATAGTGTGAAATCAGGGAGAGTTATACATCCTGCTTTGTTCTTTTTCTCAAGATTGTTTTGGCTATTTGGGGTCTTTTGTGGTTCCATATAAATTTTAGAATTATTTGTTCTATTTCAGTGAAAATATGTCATGGGTATCTTGATAGGGATTGCATTAAATCTGTAGATTGCTTTAGGTAGTATGGACGTTTTAACAATATTCTTCCAATCTATGAACACAGTACATCTTTCCATCTGTTTGTATTGTCTTCAGTTACTTTCATCAGTGTCTTACAGTTTTCTAAGTACTGGTCTTTTACCTCCTTAGTTAGATTTATTCCTAGGTATTGTATTATTTTGATGCAACTGAAATTGGAATTTTGAAAAAAATTTCTCTGATAGTGTATAGAAATGGAACAGAGTTCTGTATATTAGTTTTGTATCATGCATCTTTACTGAATTAGCTTTAGTAGTTTTTGCGGTATTTGTAGGACTTCCTATACATAATATCATGTCATCTGCAAACAGTGACAGTTTTACTTCTTCCTTTTCAATTTGGAATTCTTTTATTTTTTTCTTGTCTGATTGTTCTGGCTAGGACTTACAATACTATGGTGAATAAAAGTGGTGAGAGGGGGCATTCTTGTCTTGTTCCTGATCTTAGAGGAAGTGCTTTGAGCTTTTCACCATTGAGTATGATGTTAGCTATGGAATTAACATGTATGTTCCTTATTACATTGAGGTATATTCCTTCTATTCTCACTTTGTTGAGAGTTTGTATTATAAGTGACATTGAATTTTGTCAATAGATTTTTCTGCATGTATTGAGATAATCATATAATTTTTACTCTTAAATTTGTTAATATGTGTATCACATTGATTGAATTGTGGGTACTGAACCATTTTTATATCTCTGGAATACATTCCCACTGCATCATGGTGTATGATCCTTTTCATATATTGTTGGATTTGGTTTGCTGATATTTTATTGAGGATTTTTGCATCTATGTTTGTCAGTGATATTTCCTTGTAATTTTCTTTTTCGTGTGTGATATCTTGGTCTGGTTTTGGTATCGGGGTGATACTGGCCTCTTAGAATGATTTTGAATACATTTCTGTCTCTGCAATTTCTTAGAATAATTTGAGAAGAATAGCTGTTCACTCTCTTCCAAATGTTTGGTAGAATTTTACTGTGAATCAATCTAGTCCTGGACTTTTGTTTGTTAGGAGTGTTTTTAAATTACTGATTCTGTTTCATACTGGTAATTGGTCTGTTCAGATTTTGTTTTTACCCCTTACTCAGTCTTGGGAAATTGTACATTTCTAGGACTTTGTCCATTTCATTGTCATATAATTTTTGGAATATCTTTTATGATCCTTTGTATTTTTGTTGTATTAGTTGTAACTTTTTTTTCCATTTCTGGTATTATTGATTTGGGCCCTCTCTCTCCTTTTTCTTGATGGGTCTGGCTAAAGGTTTATTAATTTTGTTTCTTTTTCAAGGAACCAGCTCTTGTTTCATTGGTCTCTTCTATTGTGGTTTTTTTATTGTCCTTATTTTAGTTATTTCGGCTCTGATCTTTATGATTTCACTCCTTCTAATAACTTTGGATTTTGTTTGTTCTTCTTTGTCTAGTTCCTTTAAGTAACTAAAGGAGTTTAACTTGTTTAAGTTAAGTTGTTAAGTAAGTTTAAGTTGTTTGAGATTTTTCTTGTCTCCTGAGGTATGCTTGTATCATTATAATCTTCCTTCTTAGAACTACCTTTGCTGCATCCCATGGATTTTCAATTATAGTGTTTTAATTTTCATTGTCTCCAGGCATTTAAAATTTCTTCTTTGATTTCTTAAGTGATCCATTTTTGTTGTGTAGCATATTATTCAGGCTCCACTTTTCTTTTTTTTTCCTCATAGTTAATTTCTAGTCTCAATCACCTTGTGGTCAGAAAAGATGTTTTATATGATTTCAACTAAATTTACCTGGACTTGTTTTGTGGCCTAGCATGTGATCTTTCCTGGAGAATGTTCCCTGTGCACTTGAGAAGAATGTGTATTCTACTGCTTTAGATGGAATGTTCCATATGTGTCTATGTAGTCTCTTTGGTTTAATGTGTTATTTAAGGCCAGTGTTTCCTTACTGATTTTCTGTCAGTATGATCTGTTCATTTTTGTAAGTGGGGAGTTAAAGGCCCCCACTATTATTGTGTTACTGTCAATTTCTCCCTTTATGTCTGTTAATATTTGCTTTATGTGTTTAATTGCTTCTATGTTGGGTGCATGCATATTTAAAGGTTTTCATATCTTCTTCTTGTGCTAATCCCTTCATCATTGTCATCATTTATATTATCATCTCTGTTTCTTGTAACAGTCTTTATTTTAAAGTCTATTTTGTCTGATATAATTATTGCTATCCTGGCTTTCTTTTTGTTTCCATTTGTATGGAATACCCTTTTTTATTCCCTCACAGTCAGTCCGTGTGTGTCTTTAGCTCTGAAGTGAGTCCCTTGTAGGCAGCACGTATATGATCTTGTTTCTGTATTCATTTAGCTACTCTATGTCTTTTGATTGGAACATTTAGTCCACTTTCCTTTAAAGTAATTATTGATAGTCATGTACTTATTGCTATTTTATTATTTGTTTTGGGGTTTTTGTACTTCTCTTTTTTGTTACTTTCTCTTTTTGCTCTCTTACCTTCTGATTTAATGACTATAGTTAATGTTATGTTTGCACACTCATTATCTTTTTTTGTGTGTGTGTATCTATTATAGACTTTTGGTTTGTGGTTAACATGAAGTTTATATAAAACTATATATATATATATAATTTTAAATTGCTGATTTCTGAAGTTCAACCACATTTTAACAATCCTGCATTTTACTCCCCTTCCCCCACATTTTGACATCATATTTCACATATTTTTGTTTTGCGTATCCCTTTACTATTCATTGTGGATATAAGTAACTTTACTATTTTTGTCTTTTAACCTTCCATGTAGATAAATATGTGGTTGATTTACTACCATTACTATATATTTTCATTAACCAGTGAGATTTTTTGTTTTGTAATTTTCACGTTTCTAGTTGTGGCCTCTTCTTTTTCACTTAGAGAAGTCCCTTTAACATTTTTTGTAAAGGTGGCTTGCTGGTGTTGAACTCTTTTAGCTTTTGCTTGCCTGTAAAACTGTTGATCTTGCCATCAAATCTGAATGAAATCCTTGCCAGCTAGAGTATTGTTGGTTGTCGTTTTTTTTCCTTTCATCAGTTTAAAAATATTGTGCCACCCACTTCTGACCTGCAAAGTTTCTGCTGAAAAGTCAGCTAATAGCCTTATGGGAGTTCTCATGTATGTAATTTGTTGCTTTCCCCTTTTTGCTTTTAATATTCTCTCTTTGTCTTTAATTTTTGCCATTTTCACTACAGTGTGTCTTGGTGTAGTCCTCTTTGGGTTGATCCTATTTGGAACTTTCTCTGCTTCCTGTGCTTGGATGTCTGCTTCCTTTTACAGGTTAGGGATTTTTTTCAACTATTATGTTTTTAAATATGTTTTCAGTCCCTTTCCCTCTCTCTTCTCCTTCCGAGATCTCTATAAAATGAATATTAGTGCACAGAATATTGTACCCGAGGTCTCTTAAACTCTCCTCATTTCCTCTTATTCTTTTTTCTTTTTTCTGTTCAGCATCAGTGATTTCCACTACTCTGTCTTCCAGCTCACTGATCCATTCCTCTGTATCAATTAGTCTATAATTGATTTCTTCTAGTGTGTTTTCTATTTCAGTTATTGTATTCTTCATCTCTGTTTGGTTGTTCCTTATATTTTCTAACTCTTTTTTAGAAACTTCTAACTTTTCACTTTTTTCTTCCAATCTTCTCCTGAGTTCTTTGATCATTACCTTCAATTCTTTACTGGGTAGAACTTGCAGATCATTTTAAACCTTTCAAGACTTGTTGTTAAGTTGTTTGAAGGCATAGAGTAAATTTTTTAGGGTCTAAATTTTACTATAGGCTAAATTTGCCCCAGTTCTGAGTTGTGACCCTTCTATGGTCTCTATTGAATATTCTGTGCATTCAACATGGCCTGTACATTCAGGCTGATAGGACCTTGTATGATTTCCAGGTTGTGTGATTTCAGGAACTATTCATCTTATAGTTCCTTGCTAATTTTTTTTCTCTGGAAGTAGTTCTTGTTCAGTCTTATGGATGTTAGCCCTGTGCAGGTGCAGATTGTATTCAGCCAAAGACAGAAGGCAGTTTCTATGTGGGTTTATAGGACTCTTTCATTTGTAGTTCCCTCCTCTAGAATAGTCTTCCCAGCAAATTCTAGGTTCCACAGCCTCCTAACCTTCACATACTTGAATCTCCATCTCCTTTGCTCAACAAGATTTCCCGACTGTGTTTGGGTTCCTCCTCACTACACCTTAGTCAGGAAATTGCCTCCAAGCAAAGAGCTTGGAAAATAGGAGGGCTCACCTCATTTGTTTTTTATTTTTTTCTCAGAGATCATAGTCTTGTTCTGCCTGTAGTCCAATGTGTAAAAATAGTTGTTTTCTATAATTTGTCTAGTTTTCTAGTTATTTTTGGTAGGAGGGTAATGGTGGACCATTATTGAGCCTATAAATAATTGCATTGCCATAAAAAGTGAAGGAACAGTAAATGTATTGTTTCTGAATTTGAGGGCACTAGTGAGAACCAGTTCCTAGTTTTAAAATGTTTCATTTCAGTTTATAAAAGCATAGATAATAAACTGAGGATTAGAAATGCATCAAGAAGAAAGAAAATGGGCTTTCTGTTATATCATCAGAAATGTATAACCACAGTTAATTTTTCTCATTATTTAATTTAACCCTGTATAATTGATTCTTATTCCCCTGGATCTTGAGTTAGCAGTTTGCTTTCATATGGCATTATGTTCCTGGATATAAAGGATTCCAATAAAGCCTGATTCAGCCATATGGTGTGTTCTGAAATTGTCTACTCAGTATCAGCTTAAGCACTATATCCTGTACCTGTGAGTCTAATTCTTGAATTCAAATAGTTTAGAATACCTGAGATGATCCTTTCTACATGTCAGTGAAGACCTAGTTTCTATCCTGTACCTGAAAGCAGAAACTTTAGGTAAACATTAGAGAAAAGCACAAACTACCAGTTGATCAAAAGCCTGAAAAGCTTGAATGATTCATTTATTAGAGTCATCAATAGTATGAGAATGGAGAAAAGCAAAATCTCTTATTTTGCAGACAGGGGTGTGATAATAACTATTTATTAAGAGTTTGATCAAAGTTTCTCTTGAGGATAAGAAAATATTATGAAGAGAAGTGGACTTGATTTTCTACAAGTATTCAATCTATTCTTGTAACATGTACAATATATGAAACATTTATGCTGAGAATGTTAGTTATGCTTATATTAATAACATTTAAAATTAACCTAGGGAAGGCTGGCTGAATTTCTTTGACAGTTCTTCCTGTGCAACTCTTGCATTGCTATCTGTTAGGAAATAATGGAGAATATCATAAATTAGGAGTTTGGGATTACAGTATACACACTACTATGTATAAACTAGGTACACAACAAGGACCTACTGTATAGCACAGGGAACTATATTCAAGGTCTTGTAACAACCTATAATGGAAAAGAACGTGAAAAAGAAAACATATATATATATCTGAATCACTTTGCTGTACACCTGAAACTAACACAACATTGTAAATTAACTACTTAAATTTAAAAATGGATTAAAAAAAGAAAGATATTGTAAAATTCTTCCCAACTGCAATTAGGAACAATAGTTTCTCTTATTTTGTAAAAAGCCATTACAATATGATGAGTTTTCATAAAAAATTAATATCTTACAAAAATAAATAAATAATGGAGAATACCAAACAAATTATAATTATTTCTAGCATTCTTATATTTATGAGATAAGAGAACAAATCTGTTATTTTCTGATGGCAATCTCAGAAATCTCAAAGATAGTTTTAGGTATTAATAAAATCACGAAGAAAAAACATATTTTTGACTTTAGACTCTGACCTTGGTAAGGTAAAATCACCAGACTTGTCCAAGGTGGTATGGTTACTTAATTAAAAAGGATTATTGGTATCTAGTAAAAATTGCTTAACTCCCTGTTAATCAAAGTGACAGTGCAAGAGCTTACATAAAATAGGAAAAAGTAGTAAAATTATAGGAAACTTTAGCTCTTTCAAAAAATGGGGAGGTTTTTAAAAATAACCATTTACATAATACAAAGCACAGAAAATTATTCTGGTGAAATACTGAATCTCTGCCATCCAGGTAAATTTATAGAAAGTAAACAAAAATCTTGTACTACCACTGTTAAGAGCAAATTAAATACTTCACAAGCAATTTCCATGTATACAATTTTTAAAAACCCAAATTCTAATTTTGCATCAATATAGTATGAGGCTCTATGGTATTCACAAGCATATTTTTTAAATTACCTTATGAATGACCCCACCAAAATTGAACAATTGTTGCTAAATTTTTTTCAGACTCATTTATTTTCTTGTGCATAGGTATTATCAACAAAACCAAGGTTACTTTGCACAAAATGTCTATAATTTTCCGTATTCATTCAAGACTTGACTTTCACTGTCCTCTTTCATGTCCTGAAACTACCAGATATAGCATTAGGATAAAACAATTTTGTCTTTTGAGAAGCAATTACACATCCTATTATCCTGAGACATAACTGTCTTCTGCAATTATTGCTACTGGTATGTCCTAATTGTAGTAATTATAATTTTTAACCCAATTAAGTTATATTTCAGAAAGATGTGAGGGGTAGATAATTTATTTCTGCCTCTCATACAGAAGCTAGTTAGCAGCCTAAAAACTCATACACACCTAATATGGTCCCTTACAGTCACACTCATTTTCTTTTTAAAGTGACAAAAACAAACAAGTTAATTAATACAACCCAAAGGTATAACCATTCTGTAATATATAAGCTAAGCAAAATTGTATGTGTATACACATGTGTGTATGCATATATACAAGCAGTCACAAATATATACATATCATGGGCAGACTTACTGACTTGGTCAAGAATCAGAAACAAAAACAAAGCAACAAAAAACCAAAACGAGAAGAAAAAAACTCAGAGAAATGGAGAATCAGCCAAGTTAAATTTTTGATGCCACTTGGGAATCACCCTACTTTAGAGGCATTAGGTAAAAGAATGTTGAAATACAATTGTTAGGTTTGAAGTAAAATCTGCTACTGTCCTATAGAGCAATAAAACCATAATTTTGGGTTATCGTTTCAATCAGACAAAACTCATTTACATATCGGCCAGACAAAAACTATGTTAACATATAAGTTCACAAAATCTAGGCTTTTATCAGTACTGACTAGCAAGTTATACAAAGTACATTCCCTTAAATAATTAAATAATCTTTAGGTTTACCTTAGATGGGTCCTTTAATGAATGTTCAAAAATGACATTGAAAAGAAATGTGGTTCTCCAATTTTCTCTATTTACAAGTGTGGACAATTTTTAACAGGTATTTGTTTTTAATGATCTCCACACCTCTTTTGAACAGCAACATTACTTTTAAGTAATTTTTATACAGATCATTTTTTATGTTCTGCAATATGTAATCAAGTGCTTTTGCATGCACTATAGGGAGTAATTTTTTAGCTAACATTTGAAGATCTCATGTGAATACTAATTTGGGATGAGTAAGTTATTATAGGATCAAGCATTTTTCCTCCTTTGGAATGTTTTTGCAACAACTTTCTTGAATTGTATTCATTGTTTCAATAGAACCTCCAAATTTACACTGATTTTAACTTTTTATAATCAACTCTGATTTTTTTCTGATTGGTAGATGAATGTTTTAATTAAATTGAATACTATTATTACAATGTTATATTCTGCTATAATATAACACATTATAGTTATCATTTATGTTATACATAAGAACAAGAAAACAGTATTAACAATTAATAATATAGCATACTATAATTTTAGAACGTTTTTAGAATGTTCTAATATCCTATAAGCAAGCAATATATCTAACAACCGTTTAATGTTCTAATTAATCCTAGAAATTATTAATTCCAAGAGCTACTCTGGAAAATTAAATGTACATTTCTTTTGAGAGAAAGTCTCAAGGTTTGCTTGTTAAATTCAAATTTATTTTTATATAATGCTCTTTGGTAATAGCACAAGAAAATAATCCAAGTATCTGTCACATCTTGCTCATTTGGAAACATATAGATACAAATAAGACCTGAGATCTCTCTCCCCTTGAAATGTAAATGATATTGGCTCAAATCTCTATTTCAGAATTCTGGTCCTCTTCTTTCTGCATACCCTGTTATTATGATCCAAAGACACAACTCACCAAAGAACAAAACTCTTTCGTAAAGTATTGACTTTACTGAAAAATTTTGCATAATTGGGAAAGGTCACACAATTTAATGCCATAAATTAGGACAATGTAATTCACACATTAAACATTCCTTTTCTTAGAAGGCCTTTTAGCCATCTCACCCATGGGAGTCTCTCATTGTCCTATTACCTCATATAATTACCTGTTATCCTTGCTTTCTCCTCATTTTTTTCCCCATATGGAATAGTAACTTACCTTCCTTTGCTCCTCATACCAATGATTTTAATACCTCAGCCTCCCACTCGATGCTTCTTAACCCTGACTGCACATGATAATCACCTGGACCCTGGCCCCAGAGATTTTAATATAATGGTCTCAGGAGGAGCCCAGACCTGGGTATTTTTTAAATGCTTCTCAGATAATTATTGAACTGAAGGGACTAATCAAATTATTTATCCAGATATTTCTCTTTCTAAGAGGACTTCGGGTGCTAGATGGTAAGAAAATAAAAGTTTCAACTTTTTATATAAGACTATATCTTTACAATCTGAAAGTATATAGCTTATTTCACATTTATTTCAATGCAGTCACAATTGTTACTTTATGTTTTGGATTTTTATGCCAATTCTTGGTAATACGAATTCTTGAATTTTCTTGAATTTTTTCTTATGTATTATCTATGCACACAATATGATGGTTTGACTGAATTTGTTTTTTACTTCTTTTGCTTTGTTTCAGTATTGTCTGAGATTTAACTGTGTAGAGCTTAAATACCATGTCAATTTTCAGAGCTGCAATCCTACCAGAGATTGTAATTCAAGTGGAGTAAGTAATTTCAGTTTTCATTTTAAGCAACATGCTTTGAACAATTCAATAAACAGTTTGGAGATTTAAAGAAATCATTTGAATAATTTTTTTGATCACTTTCATGCTGCTTGGTGTCATTTAACAGTTTGTAACTTATAACTTCAATCTTATCTTCTTGAGAAATCTTGCCAAACTGTTTATTAGAGAAGATAAAGTAGAAACATTTAAGATGATTCTCGATGTATAAGATGTTTGGTAAATATGTGGGCTGGATGTGCTATAAGCACTATGTGTTACCATCTAACCAAAATGATCTTATTTTTACAGAGAGAAGGCAGGAAATGGTAAATAAAGGTCATTAGGATTTTCTTGCTGGTCTTGTTCATTAATTTAGTGTCTGGGCTGTTCTGTGAAGCTAGGAAGTAAATGATAATTAGAGGCATGTTACTGGTGATTGACAATATTTTGGTCTGGCTGTGGGGAGAGTTGAAAGAACTTATTTGGCAAAAATTGATTTGGCAACAGAAGCCAGATATACTTTCTACAGTATGGGAAATGTCAAGAGAAAATTTGTTGAATTTGTCTATTTAAAATAAATTCTCTGGAATGGATAAATTCTCTGGAATAAATTCTCTGTTGAATACGTGTAGAATATTAATTGGTCTCTATTGAAAACCATCTTTGTACATAAAAATTGTTCTATTTTCTGATTATTCTAGGTCTGCAACAATTTTAACAATTGCCATTGTAAAATGGGGTTTGCTCCTCCTCATTGCAAGCCGATGGCAGGAGATTTTGGAAGTGTTGATGATGGACACAGGGGCAAAGTTGGTTAGTGTCTTTAAAATTTTATTAATCAAAGACAATATGTAAGAAAATAAATTACGGTTATAGGTTCCAAGTCACATTGCAAAGCAACTAATGTCAACAAATACGGTTTGACTTTACTTGTAAGATTTTAAAAGACTCTAAGACAGTTAAGTTTGAACTCTTCTTTCTATGTCAACATTGGCATTGTCTAACAAAAAGTGTACCTAGTGGTAGGAAATTTTAAAAGTAGAAATTCCGGTGCATATAATTTGATTAGTTAATTTAGATTATTCACTTTGTATTGTCTCATATATTCCTAGTTTTAAATGGTGTTAGTAGTCATTGTAATATTAATGCCACCAGAATCTTTCAAGGCTACTCCTTTCTCCTACATTTTAGGGGCTACAATCTAAGCTTTAGAAGTTTCTCTTTAGGATATCCCCCCTAGGGTTCCTTGAGATCAAGCAGGCCTGGATGAGACTGGGAACAGTTGGGGGATAGTCCCTGGTTCCAGAAGGTTATTGGAGCCCACCTAAACTAACCTGGGAGAAGAGGAGGTCTGTCTACCTTTACAAACCCTTTTTCTTTTGGGGCAATTAAATGAGGAACTCCTGGGCAGACTTATGTGTAGCTTGACTACTAGGGGGAGGCATACCTAGGGTGAGTAACTTTTTAGACAGCTAAAACACAGCTGTATCAGACCAAAAAATAAACATAATCATTTGACATATAATATGCAACTACACGTATACTATTATTTTCACATAAATATGTTGAAAGAATAGGCATTTATTTGAAATTGTATATTATTCTGTACTGTGTACTTTTGTTACATAAATTGCTTTTATTTAAGTGAAACAGCAATAGAACTAGTAAACAGTGTTGATCAATAGTAGTTTCTAGAACAACCAATTAAAAAATAAAATATGTGAGCAAAAACAGCAATACTTTATAATGAGAAAATTTTATAATGTAATCTCTGATACAGCAGTTTATTTTGCCTCTTTTTAAAAATTCTTTACTAGATATTTAAATTTTGCACGACTATCTTATTGTTTATTCTTAAGATACATAAACATAGGACTTTTAGAAAGGAGAAAGAATATAAATATAATAGGAATGATTAAAGATATGCTCGTATTTAATAAAAATAACATTGATGCTTCTTTCTGTGCCATAATACAGTCAGACATATTTTTGATTTTTGGTTTCATTTTCCAGTTATACTCTTCTGAACTGCTTACAGCCTGTAAGACATTCTTCTTTTAAGTAGTAGCAAAATGGAATAGAATCAAATGTAAAATTCATTTTGACTTGAAGCTCTGTTTTAACAAACCCACATTTACTGAATTCTGATGTCAGTCCATCGTGATGGCATTAAGCTAAGTATCTTGACAAAAGCATTTTGAGCATGGGATACTTGGGTCTTATTTACTAGATACAGCAGGTTTTCAAGCTTAGAAAAATTATTTTGCAGCTCTTCAAAAATGTTCATTCTCTTTGTTTCTACAGGCTTATTCTAGTAGGCCACCTCTCTGTCAATCAGCTTCTTTGCATATTTAAATTCATCTTATAGGCTGTCCATGTCTATAAGGCCCATCATTTTTATACACTCCAAAGCACATTGGATGTCATGCGTTAAATCTCTCTTTCTCAGGGAGCATGCTTTAAAGCATAGAAGTAATCTTAATTAGTGAAATCTAAGTTGAATTACACATAAATTACAGTTTTAATAAAGGAACTGAGGAGGTCCTTCTTAACTTGCTTACCCATTTCTGGTTACATTTTTTTGAGTTCTGAAGCAGTCTTATTTCCAAAAATATGAGTCATTTTTTCATTGTATGAGTTGTTGTCACAACCTGTGCAAATCATAGAACTACCCAGGTGCAATCAGTGCATCTTTTTCTAGAATCCTGATGGCCCCTTCACAGATCATCAGATTGTTTTGGAGAAATAGCACATAAATTTCTGCTTCACTACACACTTTTTTTTTCCTATTCTCATCCTCCATGAATTTCAAAATTAGAGAAGTACATTCTTCTTGTCCAAACTTCTAAAAATAAGATTTTACATCTTAAATATTTTAACATATCTTTTATGGCAAGTAAGGAGTACAGTCATCTTGTACACTTGTTTAAGGAAGCAATTTCTTTCCATTTTGTGAAGTTAAAAAAAAAAATTCTTGGTAAGTGCTTATGAGTTTTGAGGAAACTGAAACTGACTGAAGCTTTCATTATGAAAGCCTTTATATCACAGGAAAACAAATCACACCCCTTTTGGTGTTGTGTACCAGGTGTACAGGACATTTGGCAAGTGAGATCTTTTTCTTTTCTTCATTAAGAAATTTATAGACTGAATGGAACTTGCAAAAATTTGCATTTGCCCTGTCTTCTAACTACACATATAGATGAGCAAAGTCTAGTTTGTATTTGAGCAAGATAGCAAAAATCTTTTTGTTTTATATGGTTTTATTAAAATTTTCATAGAAATTCAGAAGCCTATTTGAAACTCTGTTCTGGAAACCAAATTACCTAAGACCTGGGGGCAATATTTTGCTGCCACATTCACTTGGTAAAATGTGACAGAATCATTAGTTCACTGTGAGGAGTCAACAGATGTTATCAAAATAAAACTTTTTTCTCCTGCTGGGCATTTTAGTTGCAATCTATAAGTCTGGAAATGTAACTTCACTCAGTTTTGTAGAGCAATCAAGAAACTGAATGAATAGATAAAACATTTTTGTTCTTGTGGTGTACCCAAACTAATTCAGTGGTAGCTATTTTTATTTGAACATTGCTGTCTTTTGGGAAGACAATTTGTTTTTCTCATTTAGGAAACAGAAAAATATGATTGACTTAGAAATACTTGCTTGTCTCACTGCAGACATTTGAGATTCCATCTCCATATGTTGCTTTCACAGCTCCTTCTCCACCATACCCAAATCCAAATATTTTTTATTGAGATATAACTGCTGTATGACATTACATTAGTTTCAGGTGTATAACATAATGATTTGATATTGTATACCTTGGAAAATAATCACTATAATAAGTCTAGGTAACAGCTGTCACCATGCATAGTTACAAAATTTTTTTTCTTGTTTTGAGAACTTTTAAGGTCTAATCTCTTAGCAACTTTTAAATAAGCAACACTGTATTATTGAATGCTTCTGCACACCGAGCGGAGATGTTGGCACAGCCGTTTCACACTGGGCACTCTGGTTTGAAGTGTTGGGTGCAAAGCCTCTGCACTCAGCACCTTATGAGGGAGTGAAACAAGACTAAGCACAAAGGGGAAAAAAAGGAGGCAGAGACAAGATGGCTGGGTAGAAAGACGTTAGTTAGCTCACCCTCTCTCACAAAAACACCAAAATCACAGCTAACTGCTGAACAACCATCAACAGAAAAATACTGGAACCTACCAAAAAGGATACCCTACATCCAAATATAAAGGAAAAGCCACAACAAGATGGTAGGAGGGGCACAATAGTGATAAAATCAAATCCCATACCCATTGGGTGGGCAACCCACAAACTGGAAAATAATTATATCACAGAGGTTCTCCCAAAGGAATGAAAGTTATGAGCCCCATGTCAGGCTCCCCAGCCTAGGAGTCTGTCATTGGTAGGAGGAGCCCCCTGAGCATCTGGCTTTGAAGGTCAGTGGGGTTTGATCACAGTAATTCCACAGGACTTGGGGAAACAGAACCTCCACTCTTGGAGGGCATACACAAGGTCTTGTGTGCACCAGGTCCCAGGGAAAAAGCAGTGACCTCATAAGAGCCTGGACCAGACCTACCTGCTGGTATCGGAGGGTCTCCTATGCAGGCTGGGGGTGGCTGTGGCCCACTGCAGGGACAAAGGCACTGGTGGCAGTAGTTCTGGGGCATACTCATTGGCATGAGCCCTGCTGAAGGCTGCCATTTTCTCACCAAGACCTGGCCCCACCTAACTGCCTATAGGCTCCAGTGCTGGGATGCCTCATGCCAAACAACAAACAGGATGGGAACATAACCCCACCTATCAGTGAACAGGTTGTCTAAAGTCTTACTGAGCCCACAGCTTCCCACTAAACACACCCCTTGACATGGCCCTGCCCACCATAGGGACAAGACCCAGTTCCACCCACCAGTGGGCAGGAACCAGGCCCTCCCATCAGGAAGCTGGCACAAGTCCCTTAGACCAGCCTCTTCCACCAGGGGGCAGACAGCAGAAGCAAGAAGAATGACAACCCTGCAGTCTGTGGAACGGAAACCACAATCAGAGAAAGTTAGACAAAATGAGATGGCAGAGGAATATGTCCCAGAGCAAGGAACAAGATAAAACCCCAGAAGAACAACTAAGTGAAGTGGAGATAGGCAATCTACCCAAAAAAGAATTCAGAGTAATGACAGTAAATATGATCTAAAATCTTGGAAAAAGAATGGAGGCACAGACTGGGAAGATACAAGAAATGGTTAACAATGAGCTAGAAAATCTAAAGAACAAACAAACAGAGATGAACAGTAAAATAGCTGGAATGAAAAATACACTAGAAGGAATCAATAGCAGAATAAATGGGGCAGAAGAACGGATAAGTTACCTGGAAGACAGAATGGTGGAAATCACTGCCATGGAACAGAATAAAGAAAACAGAATGAAAAGAAATGAGGAGAGTCTAAGAGACCTCTGGGACAACATTAAATGCATCTCATTATAGCAGTCCCAGAGGAGAAGAGAGAGAGAAAGGACCTGGGAAAATATTTGAAGATATAATAGCTGAAAAATTCCCTAACGTGGGAAAGGAAACAGTCACCCAAGTCAGGAAGCGCAGACTCTCAGGCAGGATAAACCCAGGATAAACCCAAGGAGGAACATACTGAGACACATAGTAGTCAAACTGACAAAAATAAAAGACAGAGGAAATATAAAAAGCAACAAGGGAAAAGCAACAAATAAAATGCAAGGGAATTCACATAAGGTTATCAGCTGATTTTTCAGCAGAAACTCTACAGGCCAGAAAGGAGTGGCACGATATATTTAAAGTGGTGAAAGGGAAGAACCTGCAACCAAGAATACTCTACCCAGCAAGGCTCTCATTCAGATTTGACAGAGAAATCAAAAGCTTTACAGACAAGCAAAAGCTAAGAGAATTCAGCACTACCAGGCCAGCTTTGCAATAAATGCTAAAGGAACTTTTCTAGGCAGAAAAGAAAAGGCCACAACAAGAAACAAGAAATTTATGAATGGAAAAGCTCACCAGTAAAGGCAAATATATAGTAAAGGTAGGAAATAATCTGCACACAAATATGATATCAAAACCGGCAATTGTGAGAAGAAGATTGTACAAATGCAGGATATTGGGAATGTATTTGAAATTTAAAGACTGGCAACTTAAAACAATCTTGTTTATATATAGACTGCTATATCAAAACCTCATGGTAACCCTAAACTGAAGATCTATAGTTGATACACACACAAAAAGAAAAAGGAATCCAAACACAACAGTAAAGTTAGTCATCAAATCACAAGAGAAGAGAACAAAAGAGGAAGGGAAGAAAAAGACCAAAAAAACCCCAAAAAACCCCTAAACAATTAAGAAAATGGGAATAAAAACATATATATTGATAATTACCTTAAATGTAAATGGATTAAATCCTCCAACCAAAAGACATAGACTGGCTGAATGGATAGAAAAACAAGACCCATATATATGCTGTCTACAGGAGACCCACTTCAGTTTTAAAGGCACATACAGATGAAAGTGAGGAGATGGAAAAAGTTATTCCATGAAAATGGAAATCAAAAGAAAGCTGGAGTAGCAATACTCACATCAGACAAAATAGACTTTACAATAAAGACTGTTACAAGAGACAAAGAAGGACAGTACATAATGATCAAGGGATAAATCTAAGAAGAAGATATAACAATTGTAAATATATATGCACCCAACACAGGAACATCTCAATATATAAGACAAATGTTAAGATGTTATATGTCTTAATGTTATAAGACAGATGTAAGAGGAGAAATTGATAGTAACACAATAATAGTGGGGGACATTAACACCCCACTTAGACCAATGGACAGATCATCCAGACAGAAAATCAATAAGGAAATATAGACCTTAAATGACACATTAGATCCTATGGACTTAATTGATATCTATAGATCATTCTATCTGAAAACAGCAGAATACACATTGTTTTCATGTGTGCATGGAGCATTCCCAGGATAGATCACATCTTGGGCCACAAAGCAAGCCTCAGTAAATTTAAGAAAATTTAAATCATATCAAGCATCTTTTTTGACCACAGTACTATGAGATTAGAAATCAACTACAAGAAAAAAACTGTAAAATACTGTATTATTTACTACAGTCACCATGATGTACATTAAATCCTCATGACGTATTTATTTTGTAAGTGGAAATTTGTACCTTTTGACCACCATCACCCAATTCGCACATCCCCCACCCCTAATGTGTGGCAACCACCAATCTTTTCTCTGTATCTATGAGCTTGCTTTTTGTTTTGTTTTGTTTTTTAGATTCTACATGTAAGTAAGATCATATGGTATTTGTTTTACTCTGTCTGACTTATTTCATTTAGCATAATGCCCTCAAGGCTCATCCATGTTCTTGCAAATGGCAAGATTTTATTCTTTTTATGGCTGAATAATATTTCATTATATATATATATACACATATATCACACTTTTTGGTCAGAATGATGGATGATTGTTTCCATATCTTGGCTGCTGTAAATACTGCTGCAATGACCATGGAGGTATATATATATCTTTTTAAGTTAGTGTTTTCATTTCCTTTGGGTATATACCCAGAAGTCGAATTGCTGGATCATATGGTAGTTATATTCTTAAATTTTTTGAGGAACATCCATGTTGTATTCCATAGTGGCTAACCCAATTTACATTCCAACCAACACTGCATGAGGGTTCCCTTTTCTCAACATCCTCACCAACACTTGTTATTTCTTATCTTTTTGAGAATAACCATTCTGACAGGTGTGAGGTAATATCTTATTGTGGTTTTGATTTGAATTTTCCCAATGGTTAGCGATGTTGAGCATCTTATCATATACCTGTTGGCTATTTGGATGTCTTCTTTGGAAAAATGTCTATTCAAATCTTCTGCCCATTTTTTAATTGGATTTTTTTTTGTTGTTCTGCTCTTAAGTTGTATGAGGTCTTTGTATATTTTGGATATTAACCCCTTATCAGATGTATGATTTGCAAATATATTCTCCCATTCACTAGGTTGTCTTTTCATTTTGTGATAGTTTCCTTTGCTGTGAAATAGCTTTTACATTTGATGTTTTGCTACTTGTTGATTTTTGCTTTAGTTACCTTTGCTTTTGGTGTCAGATTCAAAAAATCATCACCAAGATTAAAGTCAAGGAGTTTACTGCCTATATTTTCTTCTAGGAGTTTTATGGTTTCAGGTCTTACATTCAACTCTTTAATCCATTTTGAGTTAATTTTTATGTATGGTGTAAGATAGTGGTCCAGTTTCACTCTTTTACATGTAGCTGTTCAGTTTTCCCAACACAATTTATTGAAGAGACTATCCTTTCTAGATTGTATATTTTTGACTCCTTTGTTATATATTAATTGACCATACATGCATGGTTTATTTCTAGGTCCGAATTATTTTTGGCATGTTGTACAATATGCTATGTTTTGGTTACTTACGTATCTAATCTAGTTGTATATGTTCTTCCATCTGTCACTAGGAACAGCCATTTAGCCTTCTTGTTCAGTGATGTCTGGGTCATGCTGGTGTTAGTACTGTCATCATTCTGATTTTCATTATCTGAGCTCTTAGAAAACAAGATCACAATATTGACAATATGAAAAATTAGTGCTATCTTGACACAAAGCACAACAGTTAATCCACAGACTAAGTCAAAGATGTACTGTTCACATTAATGATTTCAATACCCTTAGGTTGCACACTTAAGTCACATCACTCAGAGTGAACCACAGATCACAATTGGCAACATCAGTAGTCAGAGTTAAAAACAGCAACAGCAACTGCAGGTAATCTATGCTATATTCACTTGACACCAAAACAATGTTGCTTTTAGTTCCTGGGTATTTTTTTTAAGCTTCTGTATGAATTTTGTTTTTTCCTTCCAAACTTCCAAGCCAGTTTCTAAGAATCAGAAAATTTCCCATCCTGTTAATGGATGCCCCGGTACATAAGGCTTTCCTTACAACACTTGGAACAGTGCCAGGCCAACAATCATGGTTAGTTACCCTAGGCCACTTTAGGTCCAAATGGCAGTACTGTGGTTGCACCTGAACCTGGGCTCAGAGGAAACCTTCCAATACAACTAGTTTCTTTTAGTCAGCTGCCATAGGCTGTATTCATCCCTTCTATTCTGGGGCCTGTAGGTCTACCCCAAAAGCCCTGGGCTGGTATGCCAGCTGACTGCCTGTTCTGTGCCCAAATTATCTCCCTGGGGCCCTGTACCCAGTCAAGGAAGCCCTGGGCTGCTGATGGGCCTGGACTCAATGTGGGAGAATCCCTTGTGATGCTGAATGCATTTGGGGGCATAAAGAGTTTGAGAGGCAAGGTGATCCCAAGGAATCCAAGTTTGCTTTATATCCTCATTTTATTTATTTTGAATATCACTGACTTATGTTAACAGAATATGGCCTGGAAAAACCTCAAATTATGGAATTTATCCTGGCCTTATTTGTAACCAGTACATTATTGACTTTCGTTAATAATTCATGGATATTTTCAAAGAACGTATAATTTGTTTTTACAGCATTACATACATAGATAAAACATATGTACATAATTAAATATAATTAAATATATGTGATTGTGTGTATGAGTTAACTTGTTTGCATATTCTAGAATCTAAATCCTCATATATTTTTGTTAACTTGTCTACTTGATATATAAAATTTATACATCAAGTTTATTTAATCTTATAATCTTTCTTTTAATAATTTTTATATAATCTTAACCCCAGAAGTTAACCACTACTAATATTATATATTATTATTGACTTTCAGGTGTTATTATCAACCTTTTAAATCTATGACAAGCCAATAGTAAAAAAAATTCCACTCGCATTTCTTTAATTTCATGAGGCTTCCCATTTATCTTATGGTTGTAGGAAATTTATAATTATTGTGCATATTTTTCTTTCATTACCCTTGACAATCACTTCTAGTGATATTTTTGACCTTTTCTAACACATATACATTTTTATATGTATATGTTTAATTGTTAAATATGCATAACATAAAATTTACCATTTTAACCATTATTAAATGTACGAATCAGTGGCATTAAATATATTGGTGTACATTGTTGTAAACCGACCATCCATCTCCAGAACTCTTTCATCTTGCAAAACTGGAACTCTATATTCGTTAAACGATAACTCCCCATTCCTCTCTTCCTCAACCCCTGGAGGCCACCATTCTATTTTCTGTTTCTATGAATTTGACCACTTTCACATACCTTATAGAAGTGGAATTAAACATTATTTGTCCTTTTATTTATGGTTTATTTCACTTAACATAATATCTTCAAAGTTCACCCATGTTGTAGCATGTCAAAATTTCGTTCCATTTTAAGGCCATGTAATATTCAATTGCATGTATACATCATATTTGGTTTATCCATTGATCTGTTGATGGATACTTGGCTTACTTCCACCTTTTGACTATTGTGGATAATGATGCTGTGAACATGGGTGTACAAATATCTGTTTGAGTCCATGCTTTCAATACTTTGAGTATACATCTAAATGTGGAATTGCTGGATAATATAGTAATTCTATATTTAACTTTCTGAGGAACCACCAAACTCTTTTTCATAGAGGCTGAATCATTTTACATTCTCATCAACGAGTTTTCCAATTTCTCCATATCCTCACCAACTCTTCTTTTTATAGTAACCAACCTAATGAGTGTAAAGTGATAACTCATTGTGGTTTTGATCTCTCTATGGATATAGCAGGATCTATGGATCAAAAATTACCAGTTTAATTTTTAAGAATATCATCATTTTGTTGAACATTGTTATCAGAAGATCTGTTGTATTTTAAATTGCTACTTTTAATTATAGGAAACCTGATTTTTGTGCATACATTTTATCAATGGACTATCATCATTTTCAAAAGACTTTTAGTTGATTTTTTTAGGGGGTTGATATTTTTTAAATGATATGAACTGAAATTAATAATAATTTTGCCACACCTTTTTAATAATAATTTTCCTTTCTTTCCTCTGCTTCAGTTAATTTCACCTTCTCTCTCTCTCTCATTTCATAATTGTATTGGGTAATCCATTCAGAATAGCAGGAAATCATCATGAAAGAGGCGATCATTACTTCTTAGGAATACCTCTAATATTGTCTCATGAAAAGGCTGCTCCTTTTGATTCAATATGTATCTTGTTGAGAAAATATTTATCTCTCCCAATTTTATTTAAAATCAGGAATGTATTTTGGGCTTTATTAGATATGTGGAAGGCATCTATTGAACTGATTATATTGTGTCTTATATTGCCTTTGAAGATTTTCTAATACTAAACCATCTTGTCTTCTAGCCTGAAGTTCTCTAGACTATTAGGTAATGAATATCGCTAGGAAGGAAAGTTCTTTTTTTGAAGTACAGTCAATTTACAATGTATTAGTTTCACATACAGCGTAGTGATTCAAAGTTTTTATAGATTATAGTCCATTTAATGTTATTAGGATATTGGCTATATTCCCTGTGCTGTACAAATATAACCTTGTAGCTTATTTTCTACATAGAAGTTTGTACCTTTTAATCCCTTTCCCCTCCCCCCTTCCCACTCTCCACTGGTAATCACTTGTTTGTTTGGTGTTCCACAGCTAGTTCTCCCTTCAATGGATGGCCTAGGGAATAAATGACCTCATCCATTCTTTCATGAAAATACACTATTAGTCTGCTTGGTTGCCATAACAAAATACCACAGACTGGGTATCTTAAACAATAGAAATTTATTCTCTCACAGCTGTGGAGGCTGGGAACCCATGATCGAGGTGCTGGCAAATTCGGTTTCTGGTGAGAGCT
This sequence comes from Balaenoptera borealis, assembly GCF_965194805.1. NCBI lineage: Eukaryota > Metazoa > Chordata > Mammalia > Artiodactyla > Balaenopteridae > Balaenoptera > Balaenoptera borealis. The sequence continues at coordinate 6,358,169 of NC_138880.1, forward strand.
CTCTTCCTGGCTTGCAGATGGCGGCCTTCTCGCTGAGTCCTCTGTGTGTGTGGAGAGAGAAAGCTCTCTGGTGTCTCCTCAGCCTCTTATAAGAACATCAATTCCATCAGATTAGGACCCCACCCTTATGATCTCAACCCTAATTACCTCCCAAAGGCCTCATCTCCAAATACCATCACACTGGGGTTTGGGGTTTCAATTCAGCATATGAATTTGGGGGAACACTATTCAATCCATAACATTCCATCGTATGGCCCCCCAAATTCATGTCCTCCTTTTATGCAGAATACGTCCACCCCATCTCAGTAGCTCCAAAAGTCTTAACCCGTTTCAGTACAAATTCCAAATACAGCGTCTCTTCTAAATATCATCTAAATCAGGAATGGGTGCGACTTGAGGTATGATTCATCTTGAGGCAAAATCCCTCTCCATTTATGAACGTGTGAAATCAGACAAGTTATGTGCTTCCAAAAAACAAAGGTGAGACAGGCATAGGATAGACATTCTTGTTCCTAAAGGGAGAAATTGGAAAGAAGAAAGGGGTGACAGATCCCAGTAAATACAAATAAAACCTAGCAAGGCAAAGTCAATTCGATTTTAAGGTTGGAGGATAATCCTCTTAGGTTTGATGTTCTGCCCTCCAGGCCCATTGAGGTAGCAGCATAACCCCAGAGCCTACAGTAGAGTCTACCCCACTCCTTCAGCTTTGGATAGAGGCCCCATCCATACTGCTCTTTGGAGTGGCCCTGCCCCTCTCAACCACTGGGCGGGGGAGCTTGGCTGGTCAAAACCGAGGAGGGGACAGCTCCTGGACCTGTGATGGGGGAGGAAGCCTTGATGATCTCTGAATCACCTTCACATCCCTCTCTTTTCTTGAAGGATAAAGTATATTGGCAGCCACATAGCTCTATTACCCCGTGCTGTTCCCTTTGGTCCAACCTGGCAATGTTTCTGCTGGTGTAATCTCATCCTTATTCCTGACTTTTCCTGAGGTGGTTCACATGCACAGTCTCTTTATCAGATGATTTTTCCATCCACACTTTTGGTATGTTCTCTCTAAAATACGTTTCCCATTTTTTGCAATAGGGATAGACTGAGAATTCTCCAAATCTTTAAGTTCTGGTACCTCCCTGTGTAACGCTTACTTCTTCAATTTATCTCCTCGTCTCACATATTACTATAAGCAGTCAGGAGTACCCAGACTACATCTTCAACATTTTGCTTAGAAATCTTCTCAGCTAATTATCCAGTTTCGTGGCTCACAAGTTCTATCTTCCATAAAACACGAGGTTACAATTTAGCCAAGTTTTTTGCCGCTTTACAGCAGGAGTTGCCTTTTCTTAATCATTGTCCTTTTCTGTCTAAAATCTCACCAGGGACAACTTTCATGTAAATATTTCTACCACCATTCTGTTCATGATTATCTTTGTACTCTCTAAGAAGATGTAGGCTTTCTCTCCTGCTCTCCTCTTTTCTCCCTGAGCCCTCACCACAGTTGCTTTCACCGTCCATGTTTCTACCAACAGTCTCTTCAGATTAATCTAGGAGTTTTCTAAAATGTGCCTCAAAATTCCTCTAGCCACTACCCATTATGAGTCCCAAAGCCATTTCCACATATTTAGGTATTTGTTATAACAACACCCTGCTTCTTGGTACCAAAATCAAAATTCTCCAGAGAAACAGGATCAATAGTACGGAGAGAGAGAGAGAGAGAGAGAGAGATGTTTTAGAAGGAATTGATTGGCTCATGTGATTACGGAGGCTGACAAATCCCAAGATGTGCAGAGTGAGTCAGTAAACTGCAGCCCCAGGAGAGCCGATGATGCAGTTTTTATGTGAAGGGCAGCAGGCTTGAAGGTCAGGAAAAGCTGGTGTCTCAGTTTGGGTACCTCAGGCAGGAAGAATCTTCCCATATCCACTGGAGGGTCAGTGTTTTTGTTTTATTAAGGCCTCCAGGATGAGGCCCACCCACATTAAAGAAAGCTACTGCTTTACTCAGTCTACTGATTTAAATGTTAATCTCATTTAAAAACACCCCATAGAAACACCCAGAATAATATTTGACCAGATATCTGAGGCCATCGTGGCCCAGTCAAACGGATGCATAAAATTAACTGTTACATGTATGAACAGTGTTTGCTAGAGAAAGATAACAGGAGTCCCTCTCTATAAAATGTTTTTGGCAGGATATACTCAACCGTATACATAGATTATTCTAAGTAAACCTGGAGTTACTGATTTATGGTGGAATAGCTGGCTGGAGAAACTGGGTAATCATGTAAACTGTGTAACTAATAGTGCAAAAGTGAAATGACTATTTATGAGCAATCTTGTGTCTACTTTACACAAAGCTCTCCATCTGTGTTTTCTGTAATCAATCTGACTGTGGCACAGGGTGGAGGATAGGAAAGCTTTGGGAGCTGCCGCTGATGCGTGCTGGTGCCTCCAGGGGAAAATCTTTTATTTCTATACCTGATATTTACCCATAAAGTTTGGTATGGGTAAGATCTATGTTTTGGGGAGTTTGATATGACAGTTAAACGCTTGAGTCATAAAGGCTAAGACACTTTGGGGTCATAAAAGGAAGGAGGTGAAAAACCATGAATAAAAGTTAAATGACTGGATGATTCCCTGAGGCATCTTTAGAAGGAGGTAGAAGCCTTGAGGCAGATTACTGGGGACTAGTTTAACCAATGGGAAATGGGGACTCCAAGTAATTAATTTAATGAAGATCACCAAACTGAGAGGAGAGTTAGTAGAAAATATTCTTTGTTGGCTGTTATAAATAAGTAGTGCTTGTTAAAACTAGACAGTGTAAGTGCAAGAAGTGAGACCAATTTTTCCTACTTAGACTTCCAAGGCCACCTGGGCATATATTACATTCATTTTCAAATAACCCATGTGGTATCACTGATTACCCGGAAGACTAAACACGTAGCTGAGAATCAATCTGCAGTATATGGCCAGAGAGGCTGATCTCTTCATCTGATTCACTTGTTTTCTAATTACAAATATCATGTAATCTTTGTCTCAAAGATACTGGGAACCCCAAGCACATGCACAAAACTGACTGAAAAAGAAAATGTTGCTCCTACTTTGAACTCGCTTAAAACAAACACATGGGGGAAAAGGGAGAAGTGCTGGGACAGTAGTAAGAGGAGTATTTTGAGCCTCAGCGATCATCCACACTGTAGCTGGGGAGTTGCTCTTCCGACTCTCAGCTCCTCCAGTGTGGCAAAGAAGTGATAGAGTCACAGTTCATATCAAATATAAAAGGAAGCATACCAACAAATTGTGGAGAGAGCAGAACTTGATACATTATGAATCTGGAAAGGTGAATGCACATGTCAGCTGAGAATCTACAAGAACAGATGAGGAACATGTAGATATTAGCACTAGTCAGTCAGAAGTGGGTCAAAGCCAAACTTAGCCATGCACTCTATAAAATAATTCTAGAGCCATTTTAACAATTTCCTATTGCTGCATATTTGACATATTTGATTAACGAACTTAAATAAGTTATTTAGAGACTACTGATTTTTAATTTTTAGGGAAAAAAATGTAGTAATGTAAGAGAAATTAAATGCCAGATACCCCAGATTTAATTCTCACATACAGGTACAATCCAATACTCTTTGTGATATACATGTTTGAGCTTCGGAAACCCTGTATCAGAACAGAATTGAAGAAATATTTGCAAGTATTAAATATGTGGTCCATGAAAGAACATTACCTTCAATCAAGGAAATCACCATGTGGTGGAAGTTTGAAAACTCAAAAACATCAGTAAAGCGCTAGTAACAGCCTATTTTATATATTAGTTTAGGTTTTCAGATTTTATTATATTCACAGTCTATGTGAATGAAATGTTTAGTTTTGGGGAATATTGTTGGTAATGATACCCCTCCACCTTTTGATTTGGTTAATAAAATCTCTGACATAATTTGAAATGGTTGCTTTCCATTCTAGGTAAAAAGCTTTTGCCGGAGAGATCTCACAGTCATCCAAAACACAGATTTCAACTCATTTTCTACATTTGTCTACCTGTGTTCATCATTACTATTGCTGTTATAATAAGGCAGAGTAAAATAAGGGAGCTATGCTACAGAGGAGAACCTGAAAGTGAGAGGTATATATGTTTTAATTCTTATTAAATTAAGTAAGTCAAGAAAAAAGTAGTCAAGTTTCATCAGGAATAAGCTAAGACTGTAGGTAAAACAATATGAGGGTGGCCCAGGGATACATTTCAAACTAGCTTGGTGTTTTCATGTTTTCAATGGTTTTACGCATTACTAAAACCATTCATTTTACCACCAGTATCACTTGAGGAGGAGATATCGGTGCCAAGGGTATTGTGGAGGTTTATTCAGCCTCTTAATCCACTGACTCTGTCTAAATAGTGATATTGTCCATGAGCTTCATGAGAATAAATAACACTGCATTTAAAAAGTAAATAAATAAATAAAAATTTAAGATATAGATCCTCAGACCAGTGGTAAATAACTTTATCAGAACACCCCACTCAACTAGAGATAATATCTATGAACCTGCCTGCATAATATTTATTTTCCTAATTATTGCTGATTTGTCCAGTCATTTCTCAACTAGAAATTACATGTGTAATTCATACTAATCAGGTTAGGAGACAGGAGGAAGCATCATGAAGTGGGGAGAAAATTATATTTAGCCTCAGAAAACCTGGTTTCAACTCCTAAATCTTGCATATCTTGCTAATTATGATATCTTGAGCAAGGGATTTAATCTTTATGTTCTTAAAATTATCTCTATAACTCTATAAAATGTGAGATAATAGCTTTCCAATGTATCATAAACTTTTGGGTACACCAAATTAATGAGTGAAATCACCATATTATCTGTAATCAGTTACACAACTATTTAAACATAATTATTGAGCCCCTTATTCATAATTTACTGTATTCTTCCAGAGAGGTATTTACCTCTAGTTTTACCTTCCAAGAAGTGATCTGAAGAGAAAATCTGAGTATGTTATGAGAGGATGAAAGAAATCTGTAGAAATATATGGAAAAATTAACTGAAATTTTTGACTGCTACTTTACGGTTTTGGTTTAATTTGGCCTGAGGAGTTAGTGATATCATAGAATCAGGGGGCCTATCTGTAAAAACTGAGTAAATGTAAAATGAGGATGAGAGGATTTTGTTGACAAAGCAAGGTGGCTGATGGCATTTGTTCTAATATTGAGATGGTACCAGTTTTATTCGTTTTATTTTGCTGGAAGGAGACATTTTATGTAGTGAATCACTCTGTTTCTTTGAAGAACACTTTTCATTCAAATAGTCACTTAATTGTTCAACATTTTTTAATTTCCCCACTTATTTAAAATAAACTTTATCGATGTTATAGATCTGTGTCGGAAGAAAGCAGCAGTAACAGCGAGTTGTCACTCAGTGTAAGGTGAGTGTAGAATGAGTGATTGATTAACCACTTGGCATCACATCTCTTGATCATTGTTGAAGGAGCACTTAAAAATTGTTAGCTTGAAACCAAAACATTTGTTAATAATATTCTTTATGGTTTCCATTGTAGGTGATTTTATAATACTAAACAATAAAACTTGATTTCATTATGTCTCAACCTCTCCTCCCTGACCTACACCAAAGGAGTGATTTTTGTGCACCCACACGAGCATTTATGACCACATAAATTTTAGGATTCTTTTTTTTTTTGAGGTTTGGTAAGCAGCACTTATATGTTGATGACATTTTACTGCCACGTAAAAAGAGGACTGATATTATAAAAATGTCAGATGTGCTTATGGTTATAATGTTATCTCAGAAAAAAATTATTGCTAATAAGATAGAGCCTTGGAGTTTTCATTCATTTTACTGTCTTAAGATCTCAAATAACAACCGAACTTTACACATCAGGGAATGAAGAAAAGAACAAACTAAGCCCAAAGTAAGTGAAAGGAAGGAAATAGTAGAAGTTAGAGGAGATATGAACAAAATGAAGAAGAAAAAAGCAATTTTAAACATCAACAAAAGTAAGCATGTTTTTTGAAAAAAGAAATAAAGAAATAAACCTTTAGCTAGACTATCTAACACAAAAAGAGAGAAGACTAATATAAATAAAACCAGAAATAAGAGGGGAGACATTACAAATGATACTACACAAATAATCTTTTTATAGTTTATAGTTCATGAAAGATTACTGTGAATATTTGTATGCTAAGAAACTGAAGAACCAAAAAGAAATGAATATATTCCTGGAAACATACAACCTGCCAAGATTAAATCATGAAGAAATAGAGCAGATTAAAAACTAGTTAAGGAGACTGAACCAGTAACTAAAACCCTCCCAACACAGAAAAGCCCAGGACAGATTGGCTTTACTGGTGAATTCTACCAAACATTTAAAGATGAATTAAAGCCAATATTTCTAAAATTCTTCCAAAAAGTAGAAAAGGAGGTAACACTTACAAACTCATTTTATGAGGCCAGCATTACTCTGATACCAAAACTGAGAAGGACACTACAGAAAAAGGAAACTACAAGCTAATATCTGTGACGAGTATAGATGCAAAAATTCTCAACAAAATACTAGCAAACCAAGTTCAACAGCACATGAAAAGGATCACACACCATGAGAAAGTGATATCATGGGAGTGCAAGGACGGTTCAACATATGAAAATTAATCAATATGATACACCCACCACATTAACAGAATGAAGAATGAAAATGACAAGATCGTCTCAATAGATATAGAAAAAACGTTTGGCAAAATTAAAAATGTTTTTATGATATATTCTTTCCACAAATTAAGAATAGAAGGAATTTACAACATGATAAAGGCCATATATGAGAAGCTCACCGCTAACATCATAGTCAAAGTGAGAACGTTGAAGCATTTTCTCTAACATCAGGGACAAGGTAAGAATGCCCACTGGCACCATATGTATTCAACCTAGTACTGGAAGTATTAGCCAGAGCAATTAGGCGACAAAAGACATCTACATCAGAAAGGAAGAAGTGAAGTTGTTTTTGTTTTCAGATGTCACATTCTTACACATAAAAAAACCCTAAAGATTCCACAAAAAAGTATTAGAACTAATAAACAAGATTAGTAAAACTGCCGGCTACAAAATCAATGTACAATAATCAGTTACATTTCTATATACTAAAAATAAGCTATCTTAAAATGAAGTTCAGAAAACAATCCCATAGATAATTGGATCAAAAAATAAAATACTTAGGAATAAACTTAACTAAGAATGTGAAAGACTCATGTACTGATAACTACAAGAAAGCAGTGAAAGAAATGGAAAGACATCCTGTGTTCATGGACTGAAACAATTAATATTGTTAAAATATCCATACTACTCAAAGTTATCTACAAATTCAATGAAACCCTTGTCAAAATTCCAATGGCATTATTCACAGAAATATTAAAAAAAATTCTAAAATTTATGTGGAACCGCAGAGGACCCTCAATAGCCAAAACATTTTGAGAAAGAACAAAGCTGGATGCATCATACGTCCTGATTTTAAAATATATTGCAAATCTACTGTAATTAAAACAGTATGGTACTGTTATAAAGACAGATAAAGACCAGTGGAACAGAATAGAGAGCCCAGGATTCAATCCCCACATAGATGGTCAAATTATCTTTGAAAGGGTACCAAGAATATGCAGTGGGACATGGTGGTGGGAAAACTGGATAGCCGCATGCAAAAGAATGAAATTGAACCCTTACATCATACACAAAAATCAACTCAAAGTGGATTAAAAGTGACCCCAAAGTGTAAAACTCCTAGAAGAAAACATAGGGGGGAAACTTCATATCATTGTTCTTCGCAATGAATTTTTGGGTTGATACCAAAAGTACAAGCAACAAAAGCAAAAAATAGACAAGTGGGGCTCCATCAAACTAAAAAGCTTCTGCACAGCAAGGGAAACATTTAATAGAGTGAAAGAGCAACCTATGGAATGGGAGAAAATATTTGTAAACCATGTATCAGAAAAAGGGTTAATAACCAAAACACATAAGGTACTCCTACCATCGAAACAAAAAAGAAAATAAAACCTGATTTTAAAATGGGCTAAAGACTTGAATAGATGCTTCTCCCAAAATACCATACTTAGAGCCAACAGATATAGGAAGAGGTAGCTCAGATCACTAATCATCAGGGAAATTCAAATCAAAACCACATGAGGTATTACCTGTTAGAATGGCTATTATTAAAAAAAACCCACAAAAGTCAACAAGTGTTGGCAAGGATGTGGAGAAATTGGAATCGTTGTACAGTGTTGGTGGGAATGCAAGATATTGTGGCCACTGTGCAAAACTGTTGGAGATTCCTCAAAAAATTAAAAATAGAACTACTGTATGACCCAGCAATCCTACTTTTGGATATTTTTCCAGAAGAATTGAACTCAGGATCTCAAATCAGTATTAGCATTTTCGTGTTCATTGTAGCACTACTTACAATAACCAAGATGTGGATACAAGCTAAATGTCCATCATTGGATGAATGGATAAAGAAAATGTGGTATATACATATAATGGAATGTTGTTCAGCCATAAAAAAGAAGGAAATCCTGCATCTGTGACAACATAGATGAACCTTGAGGACATTATGCTGAGTGAAACAGGCCAGTCACAGAAGGACAAATAACTGCATGATTCCACTTAAGATACCTCAAATAGTGAAGCTCATAGAACTGAGAGTAGAATGGTTGTTGCCTCAGGCTGGGATGACAGGAAAGTGGGATGTTGCTAATCAATGAGAATGAAGTCTCAATTGTGCAAAATCGAGAGATCTGCTGTACAACGTTGTCCCTATTGTTAAAAATGTTGTATGCTTAAATTTTTGTTAAGAGAGTAGATCTCAGTTAAGTGTTCTTAAGCACAGTAGAAAAAATTTTTAAACCTTGAGGATGTTTTGCTTCACAAAAGACACCCTTATGAAAGGGAAAAGGGAAGCCACAATGTGGGAGAAGATGTCTGTAATACATATTTCCAATAAAGGACTCCTACTCAGAATATATACAGAATCCCTGCAAACCAGTAACAAAACACGGGAAAGCCTAATAGGCAAAATATTTGAAAAGACGCTTCACAAAAGATGATATCAAAGGAGCTCAAAACATGAAAAATTGCTCAACATCATTAATCATCAGAAATAGACAAATTAAAATAAAAACGAGTGTCCCCTACACACCTATAAGAGTGGCTAAAATTAAAAGAACAGGCAACCTCAAGTGTTGGTTAGAATATCAAGCAACAAGGACTCTCACACACTGCAGGCAGGAGCATATATTTTATTACTTTAATACTTTTATAACAGTTCAGCAGTTCAGCATCTTCTAAAGCTATCAGGTTTCAATTAAGTTTATAACTTTAATTTTCATTTTTAAAACTATCATACTTACATTTACTTTATATTATAACTAAACTTTTATTTCCTAGAATTTTGCAAAGGAGATTTTCCATAAATTTTGAGTCTAATTACCTAAAATATTTTTTTTCCTTTTCCATTTAATTTGAATCTGCTTGTCTTTACTTCTTTTTTTATACTTTTAACTTTAAATCTTATTCTTTTCTTTTCAAATATCAATAATCTGTATATAGGTAAGCTTCTGTATATTTAACATAAACTCACTAAATATTTTTTATATAAAAGGGTAGGAAAAATTGAGAAAAAGATTCTGAAATTCGTATGAAAGGAAAGTAGGGATAACCAGGTAAACTTTAGAACTAACAATTAATTAAAATATAGATCTTTTTATTTTCAAAAAGCATCTTTCTGATTTTTAATGATTATCAAGTATTTATTAAAATATCTAAAATACCTAGGTATGTATATGAATTAAAGATAAATTTCTCATAATCACAATACCCAAAGAAAAGTTCCATTAACAATATAGATGTATATATTCTTAAAATTTTTTCTAAAGAATAAACATAAAATTACTTACTTATACTTTTTTTTTTAACTTAGAGACTGTTATGGGAAACTTTTATATCCTAAAATCTAGGCCTATATCATCATTTTGTGACAAATAGTATTCAACCTAAAAATGAAAAATAACATTTAAAAAATCCATTATTATGAATATGTAAACTACTTCCAGTTTTTCTGTATTATGAACACCCTGTAATAAACATCCTTATATTATATAAATTATAATAGGCTAAATAATTAATAAATTATAAAGGCTATATAAATTATAGCCTCAGGATAAATCCCTAGAAGAGAGATTGATCAAAGCATAAATATAATATTTACATTCTTGCTTTTTGATATCTACTGCCAAATTACCTGGTTGTAATGATCACCACCAATCCATTTGTATCAAGTTGTAACCTTCATAAGTTAGTTATTTTTAGTCATTTGTACATTTGAGTGATGTGCTTTCTGAGTCATATCTTAAATTTTACTTTCGTTCACTATCGCATTGAATTTTCTTTATTTTCCACTGTGTCACTTAGTAATGAGCTGTTTCTTAAATGAGTATGGCATAGAAAGAAATATATGTAATATAAAAGTAAGGGATTAGAGGCATTTTTGAGACTTCCTTTAGTATGAGGGATGCTTAGAGTACGTTTACCTTCTCCCATCTCTCTCTCCACTGATTTTTCTGTTATGTAAGTTGGGAGTTTAGACCTAGCCTAATGTTAATAAATTCCTGTTTTTTAAACATTATTTTCTTGGTTCCAAAAACATTTTATCGTTTTCAGTTTTGTGCTGAGGTTTACAACAAACGTTTTGACTTTATTTTATGCTTAACTGTTTTCATTATTCATAATTCTGAAGGATTATTTTAGATTTTAATGACAGTAAGATTATTTTTGGTCCAGAGAGCTTGGGATTCCCAAATCTTGCCTTGACTCTCCTCTCTTGATTTATTCAATAAATTGCACGTGTTTGTGAGTGTGTGAATCATTCTGCTTCTTATTATAGTAGTACAAGTAATAAACATTCATTTAAAAATATTCAAAAGAATAAAAAAATAATCATCATTAATCTTAGCACCTAGGATGATCATTTTAAAATATTTCAATATATATAGATGTACAGACGTGTGTGTGCCTATATGTTGGTGTTTTTATCTTTTATAAAATGTGATTGTACTTAGAAATATCACAATTTTTCTTTTTTATTCTAAGCTAAAATCAGTTTATATACTTAGAATGGAAATTTAAAGGCACTTTGCTTTATTGACCTAAATAGTTACCAAAAATAGATAAACACTTAGGATATTTTAGGAAGCCACTCTAGTAGAAGACTAAGAAAAAAAAAAAAAAGAAATATGTGGGCTCAAAAAAATAAAATAAAATAACACTGGTATTTTGTGTTGTGCTTTGTCTTGTTTTCCCTCACAGTAACAGTCTCTAACAATCTTGGCCTGAAGAGAGGATGGTACCAAATAAATCGCCAGAAACTGGCCTAAACCAAGAAGGAAAGAAACATATTTCTCCCTCGCCTCTGTTGTCACTGCTGAGGGTTTAAGTTATGAAATAATAAATCATCTGCACCTGAATCACCTGAATTATATCTGGTGTTTTCTCTGTATTTTCAGTTCCAACTTCCAACCTATCTACTCTAACTTGAATCCAGAAAAGGCTCTGAATCAGGTAAAAGCAGCCAAAGACCCTCACCCCATAAAGCCCTGAAGGCCTGCCAGGTGTGCCTCATGACCGCAGGATAGAGAGCATCGCTTTTCCTTTCTGCTCTTCAGGTTGACCTGAATCTCCTCCCCATCCCCAGCAGTCTTACCTTCCTCCTTCCTTGCAGAGCTCCTAAACTTCAGCTAGCCTGTGACTTGTCCCAGTGGCATTTACTCAGATAGGAGTTGAATCCAGTGTTGCTCTTGTTACTGCTTCTCTTTGAAAGCTGTATACCCGCTTTAGTGTATTCAGATTCCTTTTTTTTAATTTATTTTTAGTGGAGTATGGTTGCTTTACAATGTTGTGTTAACCTCCATTGCACAACAAAATGAATCAGCCATACACATACAGATATCCCCTTCCTTTTGGACTTCCCTCTCATTTAGATTACCACAGTGCATAAGGTGGAATTCCTTGTGCTATACAGTATGTTCCCATCAGTTGTCTATTTTATACATAGTATCAATGTATGTGTGTCAGTCCCAGTCTCCAAATTCCTCCCACCCCACCCCTTTCCCCCTCTATTCCTTATTATAGAGTCATTATTGATTATTTGTGTCAACAGTTTTCAGATGGCTTAGATTCCCGCTAAGCAAGACCTACCTATGTCATGCATTTTTCTTTAGTATTTTTATAGTATGTATGAAAGAATATTTTAATTTTCATTGAATTTTCCTCTTTGATCCATGGATTAATTAGAAAAGTATTATATCAAATATTTGGGGATTTTTATATTTTTATAATATATTTGTCTTAAATTAACTTTCGTTAGAGAACATAATCTGAAATATTTCAGTCATGAGAAATTGGTTAAGAGTTATACCTAAGCATGTGGTATATATCATTAAATCTTTTTTTTTTAAAGACTTTTAAAATTTAATTTAATTTATTTATTTATGGCTGTGTTGGGTCTTCGTTTCTGTGCGAGGGCTTTCTCTAGTTGCGGCAAGTGGGGGCCACTCTTCATTGCGGTGCGCGGGCCTCTCACTATCGCAGACTCTCTTGTTGCGGAGCACAGGCTCCAGACGCGCAGGCTCAGCAATTGGGGATCACGGGCCTAGTTGCTCCGCGGCATGTGGGATCTTCCCAGACCAGGGCTCGAACCCGTGTCCCCTGCATTGGCAGGCAGATTCTCAACCACTGCGCCACCAGGGAAGCCCTAAATCTTTTATACATATTTAAAATGTGTATTTTGCAGAGGTTGGGTATACTGTTCTCTATATGAGGTAGGTCATGTGTTTTCATCATATTTTTCAAATCCCTCACTATATTTGTTGATTTTTCTAATTTTTTTCTGACAATATTTGCTTTATGTGTATTGAAGTTATATTAAGATTTATAAAATGTTATAATTTTTGTGACTTTTAATTTTATGTGTCACCTTAACTGGGCTAAGGGATGCCCAGAGAGCTGATTAAAACATTATTTCTGACCGTTTCTGTGAGGGAGTCTCTGGAAGAGATTAGCATCTGAGTCAGAAGACTGAGTAAAGACCACTCTCAAGGATGCTGGTGGGCAGCATCTAATCCACTGAGCTCCCGAATAGAATAAAAGGACAGAGGAAGAGGGAATTTGCTCTGTGCTTGATTTGAGACTTCTATTTTCTCCTGCTTTCAGACATTGGCACTCCTGCTTTTCAGACTGGGACTTATACTGTCACCACCCCCATTCCCATTCTAGACTTTCAGACTTGGGCGGAATTCATCATCAGCTTTCCTGGTTCTCCAGTTTGTAGATGGCAGATCATGGGATTTCTTGGCCTCCATAACCACATGAGCCAATTCCTATAATAAATCTCATGTCTCTCTCTCTCTCTCTCTATATATATATATGTATATATAAAATCTCCTATTCTGTTTCTCTGGAGAACCCTGACTAACTGACTAATACAGTTTTGGGGACTTAAAGGATGAATTTTCTGAATTGGTTTTGGGATTCCTGGAACTGGCTTTGTAATCTGATTAAGTTTAAAGATGCTGTTGACTCGGGGACTTCCCTGGTGGTCCAGTGGTTAAGACTTTGCCTTCCAATGCAGGGATGTGCATTTATTCGATCCCTGGTCAGGGAGCTAAGATCCCACATGCCTTGTGGCCAAAAAACCAAAACATAAAACAGAAGCAATATTGTAAGAAATTCAATAAAGACTTTAAAAAAAAAAAAGGTCCATATCAAAAAAAAAAAAAAAAGATGCTGTTGTGTCTATTTCCAGTAGTAAAAAGAGCACTGATAGTCCATGGAATGAACTGTTTACAGAGATATGCAAAATATCTGCTTTGGATACTTCTCATCAACCACTTATAGGAAGAAAGGAGCCACGTGACTCTATATGATATTTTTGAACATTTTTGGAAAACTAAGGAATATAATAACATTGGTTGATTTCTCCTGATGTTGCTGGACAACATAGGGAAAGAAAAAGATAAGCTCAGAGATCTGAATTCCCAGGTCAGGTGTTGCGTAAATGACCTAAAAGCTTCCAGGTGTGCCCTGAAGAAAGGACTTATCTCCTATAGCCCCAGGGCTGAAATTGCTGAAAATTAAATGGAGAACATCATCCTGGCTGATTTATAATGCAAGTTGACCTCCTAGCCTCACAGGGTGTCTGTTGTCAAAATGAGGGCATTCATCGGGAAAGAATGAGACCCTATAAGGTGGGATGGGGATGTGTTGGAATATGCTGTTGAAGCTAGGGACGTTGACCCCCTAAATCCTGATGAGTCCTCATCGTGCAAGAGGCCTCCCAGCCTCATTGATATTGGCCTCCCCATCCTCAGCAGAAGTCTTCTCCCCAACCCCAGTGGAATTGACCTTCTCACCCACAGTGCTGTCTCCACCCACGGTGGTTTCAGCCTTTCCACCTCAGCTTGAGGGAATTAACCCTGAGGAAATGGTCTTGGACTCAAGACACTGCTGATTCTCCTCAGGACTGACCCCCACCATCCTTCTTTGCTTCTAGACCTATAACTAGACTCAGTCTAAGCAGATTTCTGAAGGTGAGGTGAACTACACTCCAAAAGAACTAACTGGGTTCTCTGATTTATATAAGCAGACATCGAGAGAAGCTCTGTGGGAAGGGATATTAAGGGTGTGGGATAACAGTGGAAGGAACATAAACTTGCATCAAGCCAAATGTATTGACATGGGCTCACTAAGAAGAGATTCTGCATTTGATGCTGCAGCTTAGGAGTTAAAAGTGCTCTAACAGTTCGGTTGGTTGGCCAAAACATAGACCAAAAATAGCCATGATGAGCAAATTGTAAATGTCCAACCTCCTCTGATTTAATTTAGAGAAAGAGATTCAGAGGTTAGTGTCACCATCAAGGACTTGAAAGATGTACAGGTGGTGGTTCCCACCACATACTCATTCAACTCTCCTATTTAGCCTGCAAAGAAGACAGATGGATTTTGGAGAATAACCATAGATTACATTAAGCTTAACCAGGTGCTGACTCCAATTGCATCTGCCATACCCGTTGTGGTTTCATTGCTTGAGCAAATTAACACATCCTCTGGTCCCTGGTATGCAGCAGTTTGTTTCAGCAGGCAAAGTCAGCAATACACCTTCACTGTCCTACCTACCCGGGGTCTATCAACTCTCTAGCCCTATGTCATAATATAGATCTTGATCACCTTTCTCTTTCACAAGATATCATACTGGTCCATTACATTGATAACATGATGCTGATTGGACCTAGTGAGTGAGAAGTAGTAGCTATTCTAGACTTATCGGTAAGACATTTGCTGTCAGAAGGTGGGAAATAAATCCGACTAAAATTTTGGGGCCATCTATCTCGATTTCCAGTGAAATTTCTAGGAGATCAGTGGTGTGGGGCTTGTTGAGATACTCTTTTCTAAGGTGAAAGATAAATTTTTGATTCTGGACAGTCCTATAGCCAAGAAAGAGGTACAATGCCTATTGGGCTTCTTTGAATTTTGGAGACAGCATATTCCGCATTTGAGTGTGTTACTCCAACCCATTTGCCAAGTGACCCATAAAGCTGCTAGTTTTGTATGGGGCCCAGAGCAGGAGAAGGCTCTGCAACAGGTCCAGGCTACAATGCAAGCTGCTCTTCCACTTGGGCCACATAAGCCAGCAGATCCAGTGGTACTTGAAGTGGGAAGTGGCAGATAGGGGTGCTGTTTGGAGCCTTTGGCAGGCCCCATATGTGTATCACGGTGCAGGCCATTAGGATTATAGAGAAAGGCCCTGACGTAATCTAAAGAGAACTATTTTCCTTTTCAAAAACAACTTTTGGTCAGCTACTGGTAGAGCCTTAGTAGAGACTGAACACTTGACCATAGGCCACCAAATTATACTGCAACCTCAGCTGTTGATCATAAACTGTTTTCTGACCACCAAGTCATAAAATTGGGCTGCACAGAAACATTCCATCATCACATGGAAATGGAAACTGTGATCAGGCCCGAGCAGGCCCTGAAGGCACAGGTAAGTTACAAGAAGAAGTGGAATAGATGCCTATAGTCCCAACTACCACTACAGTGCCTTCTCTCAGCTTGCATTTATGGACTCACAAGGAGTTCCCTATAATCAGTTGACAGAGGAAGAGAAGACTTGGGCCTAGTTTACAGATGATTCTGCCTGGTATGCAGGTACCACAGTAGCACTACAGCCCCTCTCTTGGACATCCTTGAAGGATAGTGGTGAAAGGAAATCCTATTAAAAGGGCAGAACTTCAGGCAGTGTACCTGGCTGTGCAATTTGCTTGGAAGGAGAAATAGCCAGACATACGATTATATACCAGTTCTGGGCTGTAGCCAATGGTTTGGCTGGATGATCAGGGACTTGGAAGGAATGTAAATGGAAAACTGATGACAAAATTATTTGGGGAAGAAGTATGTGGCTAGACCTCTCTGAATGGGCAAGAAACATGAAGATGTTTGTGTCCCATGTGAATGTTCACTAAGGGTGACCTCAACAGAGGACAATTTTAATAATCAGGTGGAAATGATGACCCATTTTGTGGATACTAGTCAGCCTATTTCCTAGCCATGCCTGTTATCACCAAATGGGCTAATGAATAAAGTGATCATGGTGGCAGAATGGGCTTAGCAACCTGGCAGCACCACTGCTGAGTGCCTAATCTTCCAGCAGCAGAGGCCAACACCGAGCCCAGGATACGGCACCATTCTCAGGATGATCAGCCACCTACCTGCTGGCGGGTTGATTACATTGGACCACTTCCGTCAAGGAAGGGGCAGTGTTTTTTCCTTATTGGAATAGACACTCTGGGTTCAGATTTACCTTCCCTATATGTAATGCTTCTGCCAAAACTGCCATCCATTGATTGACAGGATGACTTACCCACCGTCACAGTATTCTACGCAGCATTGCTTCTGATCAAGGAACTAACTTCACAGCAAAAGAACTGCAGCAGTGGCCCTGGGCTCATGGAATTCACTCGTTCCCCACCATCCTGAAGCTGCTGGCTTGATAGAATGGTGGAATGGCCTTTTGAACACTCTACTACAGTGCTGGCTAAGTGGCAGTGTTTCTCAGGGCTGGGGCAAGGTTCTCCAGAAGACCGTCCAATATATGATGCTGTTTCTCCAATAACCAAGATTCATGGGTCCAGGAATTGAAGGGTGGAAAGAGGAGTGGCACCGCTCACTATTACCCCAAGTGATCCACTAGCAAAATTTTTGCTTCCTGTTTCCTGACTTTAAGTTCTGTTGGCCTAGAGGTCTTAGTCCCAGAGGGAAGAATGCTGTTGCCAGGAAACACAACAGTGATATCTTTAATTGGAATTAAGACTGCTACATGGCTACTTCGGTTCCTCATACCTCTGAATCAATAGGAAAACAAGGGAGGTAAGGTATTGGCTGTGGTTAATGATCTTGACTACCAAAGGGAACTGTACTACTACTCAACAATGGTAGTAAGGAAGAGTATGTATGAAATACAGGAAATCCTGTGGAATGTCTCCTAGTATTACCGTGCTCTGTAATTAAGGTCAGTGAAGAACTACAACTCCATCCAGGAAGGATTACTAATGGTGCAGACCTTTCAGAAATGAAGGTTTGGGTCAGCAAAGCAGCTCAGGTGCTTGATGAAGTCAAAGGGAATGCAGAGCGGAGAGTAGAAGAAGGTAGTTATAAATACCAGCTACAACCATGTGACTAGTTACAGAAATGCAGACTGTAATTTCACAAGTATA
Source organism: Balaenoptera borealis (assembly GCF_965194805.1). NCBI lineage: Eukaryota > Metazoa > Chordata > Mammalia > Artiodactyla > Balaenopteridae > Balaenoptera > Balaenoptera borealis. Next base: position 6,375,997 of record NC_138880.1, read on the forward strand.
TTCTCCTTATTTTGTTATGAATACATTTGTCTGTATATAAACATATATTAAGAAAATATCTTTGCTTTCTTTCCTCTCTTATTCCTTTATCATGTATCGACTTTATATAAGTATTTAAATATTTTAAATTTTACATCATGGTATTTAAGTTATAAAATATCAGGAGAAGAGTAAACATCACTCAAGGGTTTTATCTCCTCTTCTGGAAAGGAATTAGGGCATTTTTGGTTGTATGCAGGATAGTTATATCACTTTAGGCAGAGGTATGACCTTTATTTGGAGATTAAGTATGGCTTAAGGAGATGCATATGGGTGCCAAGTTGACAAGGGGGAGACTTGTCATGGTTAATTTCATGTGTCAACTTAGGGATGTCCAAATGTCTGATAAAACAGTATTTCTGGGTGTGTCTGTGTGTCTTGGGAAGATATTAGTATTTGAATCATTAGACTGAGTGAAGGAGACTACCCTTACCAATTCGAGTGGGCATCATTCAATCTTTTGAGGACTTGAGCAGAACAAAAATGTAGAGGAAGGTCAATATGCTTTCTGCTTGAGCTGAGACATCCACCTTCTCCTAACCTGAGACACCCACTGGCACTCCTGGTCCTCAGGTTTTTGGACTCAGATTGGGACTTACATCATTGGCCCCCCATTTCTCAGGCCTTCAGACTCACACTGAATTACACTACCAGTCCTTTCCTGGCTCTCCAGCTTGCAGATGGCAGATCTTGGGACTTCTTTGCCTCCAGAACCATGTGAGCCAATTCCTTTAATAAATTTCCTCATCCCTCCCACCCCCCATCTATCTATATAACTCCTATTGCTTCTGTTTCTCTGGAGAACCCTAACTCACACAATTATATTATTGTAGCTTCTTCTTAGATTTACCTTTTGCACTATGATATGTTCTTTATATCTACTAATGTTTTTTGTGTTAAAGTCTACCAAACTTTCTTTTGTTTAAAGTTCCATGGTATATATATCTGTCTTTTACTTTGAACCTTTATATAACTGAAATTGTCTTTTATAAGCAGCATATAGTTGAAATTTTTTTCCAAATCTTTTTTTTTTAATTTTTATTGTTGTCTTTTGATTGGTTATGGACCATGAGACTATAACACAACCACATACCATTGCAACTTAAAATATAACAGTGGCCTTTAATCATGGTATTGCATGTATTATATTATAAACTTTCCTTACCTCATGCCTACTCATTAACAGAGTTAATGCCTACTGACTAACAGAATTAATATGAGGTAACTTTAAAAATAAGAAATATGTAATATAAAAACTCATAAACATGCATTCCTTGCAAATAAGTTATTTGTGGTATTATGTTATATATGAAAACTTCTATCTTTTCTTGACAGATGAAAGACATAATGCACAGGTTTTGAATCCCAGGTAATCAGGCAAGGCATGTACGTTTTCTTTTCCATTTTTCCTGTCCATCAAAGATAATTACTCTGGTAGAATAAATAAAGGGGGAAAAGTCACCTGTATGATCAATCAAGTTAAAAATGATGATTAATTCAACAAATGGCATGAGGGTACACTTATTTTGAAGTAGAGTTCTATCATGTATCAATAATTTATTTGTAACCAACATTTTGAACATACAAATGCTAAAGAATTAAGCATTATTAGAAAAAAAGAGAAAAGATAGCACTCCAAGACATATTTTAGGTGACAGATTTACCATGTCTATGATATAGCTTACAATATTGAAAAATATGCCTCAATTTGATTTTTATTATATGCAGCCATATTACTATCTTCATTTAATATACATTTATGTTTATCTATCTAATATGTTGAATTTTCTGTTTGTCTGTTTCTTCCTCTCATCCTAAAATAGTTGATACTTACTGTGATACCATGGATTCTTTGTTTTCCAGGCTAGTCTTTGGTCCCACTCTCACTTTCCAGTTGCCTATATATTTAAAAATAAAAATAATCATTTAAAATTGTATTTTCCTCAAAGATGGTTCTACAAAACTCTGTACAATTTATCAGTATTGAAATAGTTTTGAATCCCTATCTGAGATCTGGGAGTAGTCACTACTTAAGAATATCTTACCACTGAGAGCACCTCTTAACTGGTAAGAAAGACTAATATGAGAAAAAGCAAAGTAATATAAGTTTACCTGGAAATGAACTCAGATCATATTTATATTCATAACATTATTAGCTAGGTTTACACTTTTTTTTACCATTCATATTCTGCCCAGTTTTTCCACAATAAAGTCATCTAATACAAGAAAATTCCTTTAATATGTTTAAATATTATCTGAATTATGTGACTATTTTATGTGTTACATATTACTTCAGCAATTTTACATAAACTTCTCAAAATATTTCTATGAAATGTATTCTCTTTTAATTAGTATTATCTTATCAACTTTAAATACTTCAATAAAATTCTTTAAATATTTGAATAAAATTCATTTCATTTTAATTAAGATGGAGGGCATAGATGTAAAACTCAAAGGCAGAAATTATTTTATAGCAATTTCCATGAAAGGAAATAAACCAATTTTAATATTTATTTTATTCTTGAAGCATATTTTCAGATATTTATAAGGTTATTTAATTAAAAAAATTTTTTGTCTGTAGATTAGCCATGGCTATATCTAGATTTTTCAGTTTTACTATTATATATTAATTTCTAATCTTTTCCAACTCTGGCTGCCTCTCAATTTATTTAAGTGCCTTAAAGCTTAACTACTCTCCTAAATTTCCATGCTATGTTTTAATAAAATAGTGTATGCAAAATTCTTTGAAATATATAAATATTAAAAAGTAAAGTAATAATATTTAATACATATTTAATAATTAAGATCAAATAGTAAAAGGAGGTAGATAAACACTAGAAATCATTTCTACTTAAATTTACCCTTAACACAGTCCAAGTTATTTTAAGATTAAAGAAATTTATTATTCATTATATTGATCATTAATATATTACATATTAAATTTCCATATAAAGATAAATATATAATCGGAATTATTACTAGTTATATCACCATAATGTTATTTATTGATAAGTTACTATGTAGGCCAACTAATTACAAAAGTAATGAATCTTAAATATGAAATTAATATACTCATCGCTTGTATAGTCCTCAGTTCTCCATTTTTTTCTTTGGAAATAAACTTTTACCAGTGTAGCAATCAGTACACAGAGAATAATGAAAAAAGGAATGAGTAAGAAAAATGGCCATCTCATAGGTTTGGAATAGTAAACATTCTCAATATAGCGCCTGTCTAGGAGAGAAAACACCAGTGATTTGAAAGCAACTATCAGGAATATAGCAAAACCATTTCTGCATTTTAATATGACTATTAGAATAAAATGTTTAAACATTTAACAATTTTATAATTAACATATTTAATATGAAGTGGTTAAGTTGACATCATAAGTGCTCAAAGTTAGACTTTACATAATAGTCCTATATTCCTTGCTTGTTTATTAAGAACCTTCTATTCCATGTAGTCTCTTCTCAGATCTGTCTCATAATACGAAAAGGATTATAGTGTGATCCCAGGAAGAACTGAATTTTCCCTCAATGCTCAATTTTTTTTGTGTGTAAGAAATATTGCATATGTAAGAGCATTTCAATGAAGTCCAAATTCTTTTCTTTTATTGCACTGGTATTTATTTTCATGTTTCATCTAAGAAATTAATTGCTTATCTCAAGGTCATGTAGACATTTCCCGTGTTTCTTTCAAGAAGTTTTAGCTTCTACATTTAGATTTGTCGTCTATCCCATATGAATTGTGAAGTAAGTTGTAATTTTGAGATTCATTTGACCTTATGTGGATAGCCAGTTGTTAGAATACAATGTTTTGAACTGACTTTCCTTTCCCTTTGAACTATCTTTGTACTTTTCTTGATTACTGTAACTATATACTAAATCTATATTATTCTAAATTTAATATAAGGCAAATAGACTAAGTTGTCCTTCTTTGTTGTACTTTTTCAGAGCTCTTTCGCTATTCTAAGCACTTTTGTGTATATTTTAGAATCAAATTGTTGATATCTAAAATGTTGCATGCTTTTATGATTGGTTATTTTTATCTATAGATTTAATTTGGTGAGAATTGACCTCTTGGCAATAATAAACTTTCCAATAGGTGAGCATGGCATATTTCTCCATTTACTTGTATGTTTAGCGTCTATCTGCATTTTTGTTTTAGTTTCAGTCTTGCACATCTTTTGTTAAACTTATTCCTAATATTTTATATTTTGATAGTATTGTAGATGGTACTGATTTTAAGTTGATTTTCATTTACTGCTGCTAGTATATAGCAATACTATCCACTTTTAAACATTTTCTTTGACCTTTCGAAAGGTTTTTATTACTTCTAGAAGTATTTTTGTAGAGTCCTTAGGATTTTTGATGTAATTAATCATATCGTCTGCAGTCTAATTTCATCCTTTCTAATCTTCATGCTCCTGATTTTTTGTTCTTTACTTATTGCACTGACTAGGACTTAGGGTAAAATATTGACATGGTGAGAGCAGACTTCATTGCCTTGCTCTCAAATTTTGGAAAAAACAATGTATTTTATCATAAGATATATTGGCTAAGATATTTTTTGTTGATGCTTTTTATCATATTGATGAAGTTTGCTTCTGTTGGTAGTTTGTTGCCTTTAAAAAATTCATAAATAGGTGTTGAATTTTGTCAAATGACTTTTATGCATCAAAAGAGAAAATGATATACATTTAAAAAATTCTTAATTTGGTGAATTGCACTGATTGACTTTCAAATGAATGCTTATATTTGTGCTTATGAAGTATATTGTTCTGTAATTTTTTCTTTGTTAACTTTCTTTCTGGATTTGGAATCAGGGATATGTTTTCCTCATACAGCGAGGTGACAGGAGTCACTTCCACCACTACTTTTTAAAATGGTGTTTCTTCCTTGCAAAAACTTGCCAGAATTAACCTGTGAAACCATATACATCTGTACTTCTTGTTGCTGTTATTTTTGTTGGTGGTGATTTTCAAAAATCACAAATGCACAAATCATGAAGTTTGGGCTTCTGATTTCTTGGTTATACCCTATGATTTATAATTCCTTTTCCATAAGGAGTAGCCCTTATAACCTTTTTACATTAGAGTAGCTTCAGTCTACTTTTACCCATAATTGATTAGTACTTGAAGAACATATGTATTATCTTGACCATTTTCAGTCTGACTGATGTAATTCTTTAAAAATGTATGGATTTCTTGTGTATTAAATAAAAAATACACCCCATTAAATGAAACCCCACCCACAAATCTTTTTGACATAAATCTGTCTATATTGGACTCTGGTGAGGCTGCTATAAAATAACCTATTTAAGATTCATAGTAACCTTATTGTTTGAGAGTTTTTAAGAGGCAGTCCAGTACAATACTTAGAAGGCTTTTTGTATATTGAGAGATGAAGGTGTCTAAGAGGCATCACTTTAAGTTTTTCTGAGGTCTTAACAGAGGGGTTTACATATGCTTGACAATTTTTATCTGAGATCAAATTTTATTGCTCAGTATCTCAAATTTAGCTGTTAGCCATTTCTTACTTTAAGAATGTTTTGCTGGAAGAATTCAGGAATAAAAATTAATTTTATTTTCAAACCAAATAAATTCTAGCTCTTTTCAAGTAAAATAGACATTTTACTTGAAAACTGAGCTGTTCCTTCATTAATAATTACTATCGTCTTGTATTTTATCATAGGTAACTTAAGTCACCCAACCTGGAAATCTTGCTGACCAGAACCATGAATTCTACTTTCCACATTACCACAGGCAGCAAGGATGCCACACAATTCACTGCTTCATAATAAATGTCCTCAATTTCTCCAACTTCTAATAACATGTTTTAAAGCTGTCTTTGAATTGCTCGCCAACAGTCTTCTCAAGACAATGTCAACATACATCAGTAGTCTTCAACAGTTTCCTGTTCTACCTTCCATGCACCATCCAATTCCAAAACTAATGGCACATGTTTTAGATTCTTGTTATATAAATATAAATACACCATCTGGTACCAAACTGTATGTGTGTGTGTGTCTGTGTGTGTGTGGAGAGAGAGAGAGAGAGAGAGGTTGTGCAAGAAAGTATCCCTAAATTTAGTAACTTAATCATTTAATTTTAATTTTGTGTGTCATGAATTTGGGGAGGGCTTAGTTGCATGGTTGTATTTTTATTTTTATGTCTCAATGTAGTCAAATTTCATATACAGCAGATAATTTTCAACAGAATGAGTGTTCCAATAATGAGAGTTCCAAGCATTAGTATTCTAAAAAACCCAATCAGAATCTGCAGGAAGACCATGGAAGTCTCCGAATCTCACTTCTGCATATTTTATTGCTCAATCACATCACTAAAACCAACCTGGATTCTAGGAAACAGTCCTCTTCTCACTGGGGAAGCAGCATACATGTGCATGGATAGAAGCAGTTAATTGCTGTTAATTTGAAGATAAGCTGACCGTTCCCACTAACATAGAAATAGCTTGGTGATATGTAAGTATGTTATAATGTTTTTTACTTAATCTATTACTGTATGGTCTTAAATACTATATTTCAAATGCTGGAATGAATGTGGAAATGTTAAGAACTAAGTCTGGCTCAAAATCTGCTTGCTTTGATTTTCTGTAAATATAGGTTTTTATATGAAAGAAATCTGGTCCTAAGCAACACTGGATCTGCCAGCTTGCTCTAAAATCCATCTCTACTTTGAACCAAAAAATGTAGAAAATTATATCTCCTAAGCTCCTTAACCTTTGGTCTTCTAGTTAGATTTGGCTAATGGGATTCACTGGATAAAATTTGGAGGGTAAGAAGACAGAAATTGCCATGGTATTTAACCCTCTCCGTCTCTAGCATCTGCAATTGTGTCCCTGTATCCTCTACACCTTCACCTCATGCTGGAGAGTACCTCTACCTGTGTTCTAGACCCTGGTATATAGCCCTGACCACAGTTACATGTCATGCGAGATGGCTTAGATTCTGGTTCTAGTAATAACATCTCCATTTATTGTGCCTTTAGCCCTAAGAAGTGGTACTGGATTCCTGTGTTGCTAATCTCTGGTTGCCTCACTGTTCTCTGATTGGCTTTTATCTCTGCCGTTATGTGTTACCCCATGCCTTGTATTGAATTCCTTCTGTATGAAAGGCTAAAGTGATTTCTATTTTCATGCCTGGGCCTTTACTGACATACCTTATTTATAACATATATTTAACATGTTATAACACATTAGTCTCTGGAAGGAAAACGTAAATTAAATAGCCATATATGGTGTATTGTTTTATGTCCAAACATAATCTAAATATAAATTGGTAGACAAAATACTTATTTTATTAAATTTAATACATGAAAATGTTATTTTAATTATAATTTCAATTGAAATCAATATCAGTCAAGTATCAATCAATACTTACCAGGTACACGGTCTGGTAGGCCTGGTACTGAGGGTGGAAAGTTGCCACTGTCAATACTTCCACCTTCCCATGACTCTAGTGAAACTTGGCAATTTGGAGGTAAATATGTAGGGTTACAGTGACAGTGCCTTTTATTATTACATAGCTGAAACAGGAGAAATATCATCTTATAAAATAAGTAGCTAAAATTATTTGTGTTCACTTAAAATTTTGAAATAATACCTAGGTCAGATGAGACTGATTTTCTTATGTGGTTTATGAATATGACTGTGTGTGTGTGTGTTTAGCTGTGCGTTTGCTTTCCAACTATCAATCTCAGTCATTTCTATTCTAGTCTCATAGTGCTGATACTTACACCTTGATTGTGGCATTTTTCTGGAGTACAGTCATAATTCAAGACTGAAGAATCTACACATTTCTTATTCTTGCAAACCTAAAAAGGAGATATCCCAAAATAAGTTAACTGTACCACCATCTGTATTTGGCATCTAATTAAAAGGATTCCTTATTATACTGACATAAGAGGTATTCATTTAATAATAAATATTAATATACTAACAATAAGTGATTAATTCATAGTGCTACTGTGTTTTCAGCACTAGATGAGACTGATTATCTGAAAGTAAATAAAACAATAAAAGCATCTTCCCTGCTTATACTGGGATAGGAAGTACAGACATGAAATAAATAACAGGAAAGGTAAATGTGTAATAAATACTATAATAAAATAGTTTTATGAAATAATAAAAACACAGAATTTAATATATGAGGACAGTGAAACTTTTTTTTTTTAATTTTTTTTTAAGTACATTTTTTTTAAAATTAATTAATTAATTTATTTATTTTTGGCTGTGTTGGGTCTTCGCTTCTGTGCGAGGGCTTTCTCTAGTTGTGGCAAGTGGGGGCCACTCTTCATCGTGATGCGCGGGCCTCTCACTATCGCGGCCTCTCTTGTTGTGGAGCACAGGCTCCAGACGCGCAGGCTCAGTAGTTGTGGCTCACGGGCCCAGTCGCTCTGCGGCATGTGGGATCCTCCCAGACCAGGGCTCGAACCCGTGTCCCCTGCATTAGCAGGCGGACTCTCAACCACTGCGCCACCAGGGAAGCCCCAGTGAAACTTTTTTATTGAGCTCTGATGTTGAACATGACTTAAGCATAGAAATGAAAGACAAAGTACATGTAGAAAAAGAATAAATATTGAAAATGACCCTACATCATATCTATTATGAAACTTTTAAGAAATATTAAGGGCAGTGCAGTTCTTACACAAAGAACAGCCATTCAAACATTAATTAACTAAATATTTGAGTCTTACGATGCACCTGGCTCTGAGAACACAGCAGTGAACAACAACAACAACAAAACTCATGTTGCTCATATTGCAGTAAAAGATATAGAAACACACACACAACAAAAAATCTATACGTGATGTGACAGAGGTTATTATGGAGGGTTTGTCTGTGTCTTATAGTCTTAATCAGAAAATTGGTCTATAACCTATAAGCAATTGGTGGTGTTTAGAGATTTAATTGGAAGATGGAAAGCTGATAAAAGGAGGTTTTGAAAAAGAGAATGTAAAAGGCAAGAGAAAATATAGAAAGACAAACTAGAATAACATTACAGTAGTCCAGAAAAATGACAACCATAGAGTGAAATTGAGTGGTAGTGGTGTCGATGAAAAACAGTGGTTGTGTTTGAGACAGAGTTAAATAGTTTGATCCACCTAAGTTCAGTGATAGATTGTATATAAAGGATGAAAAGAGAGATGGGGCAATGACACCAAGGTCTCTGGTATGTCTTAACTTTCTTGGTTGTGGTACAAGTAATGGAATAAGAAAGCTAAGCATAAAGCTCAAAAGTTTAGAAATATTATTTTTTGAGACTTCTTTTTACTTGTAATATCAAATAATACTACGCACTTGAGATAAAATAAAAATTATTTTTAGGCACAGAAAATGTGAGACAATGTGATTCCACAAAAGTAACCAAAACCTGAAGCCAGCATTCCTCCCGTGGTCATCAATGGCTAAGGATGTAGTATTTAAGTGATTATATGCACCGTACACCAGTGACAGAATTAAAAGCAGGTTTTACCAAATCCTGAAAAAATAATCTGGAGGGTGACATCAGCAAAATGGTGCACTAGGAAGCCCCAAGTCTTGTTCTCCTTAAGAGATCCTAGAAGAAGAAGATGAAGAAGGAGGAGGAGGGGGAGGAATGGGGGAGGAGGAGGTGGGGGTGGAGGGGGAGAAGAACTGGCTAAAGCAACCCATAGGAGCTCTGGAAGCAGTCAAAGGTCTACTGCAAATGCCCAAACAAACAAACAAAAAGCCACAATCAAAATGTTAGAAAGTTTTGTAGTATTTTGCTCAAACCTTGTCCCACTACTTTTTGGGCATGCCATAGTCTTGGTCTGGAGGAGACAGCAGCTGAGTTTCCAATTCCCTCCCTTGAACTGAACGGAGTAGAGGACACCTTATTTTCAATATTCTAACCTGTCTGGGAAGTGCCTGAAGACTGGTCTCTGTTCCACATAATTCAGATCTCAGATGCACACTGCTCAGGAAAACTGCAGGGAAACTAAGACTTGTAGACATTTGGAGCAGAGAGAATGGGTGGAAACATACAATAGACCATCTAAGGCTCCAAGGCAACCCTGGCATGAGACTATTTGGAAAAATAAGACATTAAAAAACATACATGTAAGTGGGGAATAAGAAAAGCCACAAAAAGACCCAGGAAAGATGCATATTCACAAAGACCTCAGAGACCACAAGCTTTCTCCTCAGGCTACTCCCAAGGCTCAGAGCACACCCAAGAAATTAGAAAAGGACTACGCTAGCAGAGAGCCAGACTGCAAACACTGGGAGAAACGGCTGTTTTTCAAAAGTCCAATTTTTAACAAAAAAATCACATGCTATAAAAAGAAACAGGAGAAAAAGGAGGAAAGAATATGCAATGGAGATAAGACAGTATCACCAACAAGTGGTGCTGGGAAAACTGGACAGCCACATGTAAAACAATAAGATTAGAACAATCCCTCACAGCATTTACAAAAATAAATTCAAAATGGTTTAAAGACCTAAATGTAAGGCCTGTAACCATAAGACTCTTAGAAGAGAACATAGGTGGGATACATTTTGACATAAATTGTAGCAGTATTTTCGTGGATCAGTCTCCTAAGACAAAAGAAGTAAAATCAAAACTAAACAAAAGGGAGCTAATTAAACTTAAAAGCTTTTGCACAGCAAAGGAAACTATCAACAAAACAAAAAGAAACCTATGGAATCGGAGAAAATACTTGCTAATTATGCAACTAACAAGATGTTAATATCCAAAATATATAGACAGCTCATTCAACACAATATCAAAACAAAAAAACAGTTAAACAACGGGCAGAAGACTGAATAGACATATTTCCATAGAAGATAAAAAGATGGCCCACGGGCTCATGAAAAGATGTTCAACATCACTAATTATTAGAGAGATGCAAATCAAAAACACAATGAGGTATCACCTCACACCTGTTTGAATGGCTCTCATCAAAAAGTCTACAAATAACAAATATTGGGGAGAATGTGGAGAAAAGGGAGCCCTTGTACACTTTTGCTAGCGATGCAAATTGGTACAGCCACTATGGAAAACACTATGGACGTTCCTTAAAAAAGTAAAAATAGAATTACCATACAACCCAGCAATCCCACTCCTGGGTATACATCTGGAAAAAAGAAAGACACTGATTCAAAAAGATACATGTTCCCCAATGTTCACAGCAGCACTGTTTACAATAGCCAAGACTCAGAAGCAACTCAAGTGCCTATCAACAGACTACTGAATTTAAAAATGTGATTTTTAAATATATATATATGTATATATATATGTATAAATTTATTTATATAATGGAATATTACTCAGCCATAAAAAAGAATGAAATACTGTCATTTGCAGTAATGTGCGTGTGCTTAAAGAAAATTATGCTTAGTGAAACAAGTCAAAGAGAAAGTCAAATACTATATGATATCACTTATATGTGGAAACTTAAAAAGAATGCAAAGGAATATATATGCAAAACTGAAACAGATATAGAAAACAAACCTATGGTTGCCAAAGAGGAGATCAAAGTGGGGAGGGACAAATTAGGGTTATAGGATTAACAGATGCAAAGTAGTATATATAAAATAGATAGGCAACAAAGATATACTGTATCGCACAGGGAATTATACCCATTATCTTGTAATAACCTATAATGGAATATAATCTGCAAAAATACTGAATCACTGTGCTGTACACCTGAAACTAACACAATATTGAAAATCAATTATACTTCAATTAATAAAAAGAGTTGATGGAAGGTTCATGAAAATGGAGAGTAGTTATATCTCAGATTTATGTGCCTTTGATTGATTTTTCCTTTACTCTCTGAATCCTTTATTATTTTCATCACTAAAATGGGCATATGTTACTTTAACTGCTATTTTAAGTAATTATATCAAAATATAATTCATGACATTAAAAATACTCCCTGTGTAACATGAGATAATTAATAAAACAGTTAATGAACTGTATGATTCTCAGTTCAGTTAATATATATGACTTCCATGAAAAAAGTACTAAATAGCCAATGAAATATTCATAGTGATAATATCTATGCATGAATGCAGGTTATATTTTTTCTTTTAAAAATTTTCTCATTTTCAAAACTTTCTACTTTCTTATTTTTTGAAATTAAATGTGCACTTAAATTATGAGAAAAATACCAAATATGCATTTAAAATTTGAAATTAGGAAATTAGTTGGTCATAAAAGACTACATACCTTATTTAGACCACAAACAGTTCCATCTTTTACCCACATGTTTCCGCTGTCTTTATCATCATATGCATATTCCAGTCCAACGCAGATGTGTCCATCTATGTTGCTATACAAAACAGTGGCATTTGGAATATTAATTATAATTCCTTTATCATATGTACACAGTAATTTTCCACATCGCACGTCCCTATAATTTACCAACAAATAAAAATCATTAGTTTTCAATACAGAGAAATATTAGAATATCATTTCTAAAGCAAACAGATTTAAATAAAGCATTAAGGGCTGCTAAAAGATGCATGCAATTAATTGTGCAACACCAAAAAATATGAGGGCCTTTCCTGCATTGTTAATAGTAACAACGTCTTAGTAATTATGAACTACTTTCTATTTAGACTTATCACTTTTTTGGTAACAATTCTTTATTCCTTTTTTGATTCTTAAACATGATTCCAAGCTTATTCTATTCTAAAAAATTAGTAAAATTTAAAAAATTACTGGTATGATTGGATTTCCTTTTCTGTTTTTCAAACATAATACGTACTCTCCACATCATGGGTCCCAAACTGACAAGACACTGAGGCATACACTCAAGAAGCAGTACATGCAATAAATATTAACGCTGAACCACTAAGATGCATCACAATGATAGTGCCTAAACCACAGACAAAATCATGAAAGTAACCAGAAAATAAAAAAGCATTAACAACAAAAGAACAATAATACAACTTAAGACTGACTTTCCAAGAGAAATAATGGAGATCAGATTATTGAATGACAGACTCAAAGGTGAGACAAAATATCTAGTGTCTTTCCATTTTGTACGTAGAGAAAATATCTTTCAAAAGGAAATATGGCATTTTCAGACAATAATTAATAAAATTTATCAACAGACATCCCAGACTAAAGAAAATGTAAACTGAGTTCTTCCCATTGAAGGAAATTTATCTTAGATGTAACTTGTAGAAGTACAAAACACATATAGCTTTATCAGATTGAGGAAGTTTCTTTCTACTCCTAGTTAGATGAGAGTGTTTATCATGGGTCAGTTCTAGGATTTGTGATAAATCAGGCACAAAATAAATTGTGTAGTTAAATCTTAACAAGGGGGCTAGGAGAGAGAGAAGGTATAGGTAAATTATCTCCCCCCAAATAAGTATAAAACTGTGCAAATTTGTCACAACAAACATTTCAGGGCTATGAAAACTGATCAAAAGCAAACAACAAATCGAGAAGCATTTATGTAAAGTTGCCATAAAATCAGTAATAATAGTGAAAGGCTGTGGTCTTCTTGCCTGGGTCTGTTTCCATACACTCTCTCAGCTTTCGTTTTACCAGGGCAAGGCTGGCCATTAAAACCAATAAATTCAGTGCCAGAGGGATCATCCTTGATTTGGTGCAGAGAGCAAAATAGTCTCACCCAGCAGCATTTTGAGTAAAAGCAAATGTAGTAGGGAACGAATGTAAAACCAGCAGCACTGTTAGCCCAAGACTGAGGTCACAGTTGAGGTTAGGGACGGAGTAGCTAGAAATTGGAGCCATGATCCTGGAGAGGGTGATTCCATAAAGGCTGGCTGTCAGCTCTCCTTACATCACATCCCTAGCTGGCTGCGAGACTCCATGTATGTGCAGGGAGACTTGACAAGTCTCTATTTGTTATAAAGCGGGAAACTAACACACCATGGTAAAGCAATTATACTCCAATAAAGGTGTTAAAAAATAATAATAATAAAATAAAATAAAATAAAGGGGGAAAACACAGAAGCTTCTCAAAGGACACAGAGAAAACATTTCATAAAATCCAGCACTGAACCATGATGAACTGTCACATCCAGCTAGGAACAGACAGAAACTTCCTCAAACTGATAAAACTGTATGTGTAACCTACTAGTATAGTATCATGGATAAAGTAGAAAGATTGAATGCTATCACCCTACAATCAGGAACTAAACAAACATTTCTGCTTTTATCACTTTTATGCAATGAGGCAAAGATTTCTTAGGTATTGTACCAAAAGCAAGATCTGTTAAAAAAATGAAGGGATAAGTTGGGCATCAAAATTAAAATCTTTTGATCTTCAAAAAGTTGTCATTAAGAAAAGATAGACCTAGATAAAATATTTATAATTCATATATCTGATAAAGATTCTATTCTGATATGTAAAGAATTTTCACAATTCAATAATGACAACAAAACCCAATTTAAACATGGGCTACAGATCTACCAAGACATTTTACCAAAGAAGATATACAAATGCCTTATAATCACATGAAAGGGTGGTAATTTCATAGATCAGTAGGTAAATGCAAATTAGAGCCAGAGTAAGATACCTTTTTAGAATGACACACAAATAAACAAGGAAACAAAAAGTCGTGACAATATCAAATGTTGGTGATGTAGAGAAGGATGTAGAGAAGCTAGAACTCTGATACATATTTGCTGGAAATGTAAAATGGTACAGTAACTCTGGAAAATATTTGGGAAGCTTCTTAAAATGTTGAACATCATATACTTGCCATGTGACCGAGCAATTCTACTTCTAAGTGTGCATCCAAGTGAAATTTTAAAATATGTGTCTACATAAAGACTTGCACCTTCACACTTGTTATATCCCAAGAGAAACAAATACATGGCTTTACAAAGCAAACAAACAAAATACTGCACAAGAATGTTCACAGCAGCATTGTTCTTGATTTTTTTAATTGAAGTATAGTTGATTTACAATGTTGTGTTAATTACTGCTGTACAGCAAAGTGGTTCAGTTATACATACATATATTCAATATTCTTTTCTATTATGCTTTATCATAGGATATTGAATATAGTTCTCTGTGCTCTACAGTAAGACCTTGTTGTTTATCCATTCTCTATATAATAGCTTACGTCCACAGCAGCATTGTTCTTAATGGCCTTAAACTAGAAACATTCTAAATGCCCATTAACTGGTACATAATTTAAAAATGTTTATATCCACACCATATAATATTACCCAGTAATAAGAAGCTACAAACTACTGATATAGGCTACAAAATGGTTGAATCTCAAAAAAGAAGTAAAAGAAACCAGACAAAAATTACATATAGTGTGATTTCTCTTATATAAAAATTCCAGAAAAGGCAAATCTATGGAAACAGAAAGTAGGTCACTGGTTGCTTGGGACCGGGATCAGGAGTAAGGATCGATTCCAAATGGGCACAAAGGAAAATTTAAAGTGATTCTGGATTCTAGTGATTTTGGCATTTCTATAAATTTATCACAAAGTAAATAAATTATCCCATTAAAATAGATTGATTACTTTTTAATTGTTTTAAATATTACTAAAGCCATTAAAAATTATTTATGAGCTCCTACATAAAGTTTAGAAGTCATTTTTCCTGTCATTACAAGAAAATGCTGAGTAAACTGAAATCAGTGACTTTTCTTGGACCCATCAGAGAACTGAGGTTGCAGAGAAAACCACTTACATGGATCTGGAGAGCTAAGTATATGCAGAAACAACAAGTACAACACTTGCTATTTGCTTACCTGGAAAAGAAGCCACTGAATGACATAAGCCAATAATAATACTGACTATGGCAAATTGCTGGCAACTGAGTGTGGACTAACATGAGAATGAGAAGCTCCTAGGGAGTATAGTCATATTTTCACCAGCCTTTTCTCCAGGAACGCTATCAGGTTCTCTTGGGGAGGATCTGAGAAAGTTCTCCATACACACTTGCAGGGGAAGGAAAAAAGTGACCATTATGAAATTCCCAGACCCATCTCCCTAACAAAGACAATCTCCAGGTAGAATGACTTCCATCCCACTCTTGCCAACTCCACTCGTCCTGTCTCACATAAAAGAATAAGTATAGGCATGATCAATAACAGAAGGGGTTTAAGAATATAGGTTGGGAATGCTGGAGCTGTAGAGCAGGGACTAAAGGATGCGGGCATGGGATGGGACACTCTACACCTGGAGGAGGAACAAAAACACTTCTGAAAGCCACACCCCTAAGACACAGGCTCATTAAAAGAAAGGCTTACCTGAAAACTAGAGAAGGGCCCCTCCCCACATCCTACAACCATACTGACAAGTCTCCAGCAGCAATAAAAGTAGATTACAATGGAGGGAGCTACATGACACAGGTTCCCTCTGAGGGATGGAATGAAGGGAAGCTCCAAACCTAAGAGGGGAGGAAGAATCTACCTCACTAGTGAAATTTGAAGATTCTGGTGCCTATAGCTACAGCAAACATTAGACACAATCTATCTCCTAAAAATATTAACATTAATTCTCACATTAGAGACTTATTCACTTCAGTGTCTATTACCCTATATAATATGCCCAGGTGTCAACACAGAAAAGTACAAGTTATGTGAACAGGCAAGAAAAAACAGTCTAAAGAGATAAAATAATCATCAGAATCAAATCAAATATAAAACAGACCTTGGGATTATTAGACATGAAATTTAAAATAACTGTGGTTAATATTTTAAAGGTTATAAAGGCAAAAGTTGACAACATGAAAGACCAGAAAGAAAATATCAACAGTGATACGAAAACTGTAAGAATAAACTATAAGAATAAAAAGGAAATAAAAGCAAAACAAAACAAAACAAAAAACCCAACAAAAATAAAGAATGGCTTCCAAGGATTCATCAATAAAACTCAAAGCAGCAGAGGAAAAACTTAGCTCAATGATAGATCAATAGAAACTTCCCACACTGAAGCACAATGATACAAAATAATGAAGAAAAAATAGAAAAATCCAAGAACTATGGGGCAATTTTTAAAAAGTGTAACATACTCATAATAAGAGTAACAGAAGGAGAAGAAAGAGAATAGGGTAGAAAAAATATTTGAAAAAATAATTACCAAGATCTTTCCAAAATTACTGACAGAAATGAAAACACAAATGCAAGAAACTCAGAAAACGCCAAGCAGGATAAATACCAAAATAAAAACCACCTACAAATATATCACATCCAAACTGAAGAAAACCAAAATCAATAAGAAAATCTTGAAAGCAACTAGGTTGGGACACACCTCACTTACAGAGGAACAAAGATAAGAATTACAGCAGACTTTTCATTTAAAAATCATGCAATTAAGAAGAGTGTGGAGGGAAGTTCTGAGTGTTGTAAGAAAAGAAAAATCTTTTCTACAAAAAGAAAAAAATATCTTTCTTACAAAAAGGAAAAGAAGAATTCTCTGTCCAGTAAAATTATCTTTCAAAAATGAAGACTTTCTCAGACAAACAAAAAGTGATGGAATTCTCAAGAAATGCCAAAAAAAAGAAAAAAAGTTCTTCAGGCAGAAGATAAATTTGGGTCCGAAACTTTGATCTACATAAAAAAAGGGAGAGCATCAGAAAATGAAAAAATTGAAAGCAAAATGTGTTTATTTTTCTTATTCTTAACTGAACTAAAAGATAACTACTCAAAGCAATAATACAAAGAATGTATTGGATATTTATTGCATATGTATAAGTAGAATAAATAACAAGAAATGTCACAAGGGACTGGATGGAGGAATTGGGAAACTCTATTATAGTACACCTTCACTACACATGAAGGAGTATATAATTACAGTATTTGAAAGTAAACAATTACTGTGTTATATACTGTTACTTTAAGATAGTAGATGAGTTCAAGTACCTCAGTAATCACTTTTAATGGGAATGGTCTAAACAACCAATTAAAAGCCAGACATTGTCAGAGTGAATAATAAAAACATGGCGCATGATTTTAACATCTGAAAATCGATAAATATAATACACTATATCAATAGAATAATGGACAAAAACATAGATAGATTCATGTTAATTGATGTATGAAAAGCATTGAATAAACACAACCCCATTCAAGATTAAAAACTCTCAGCGCAGTAGAAATACAGTGGAACTTTCCCAATCAGATAAAGGGCATCAACAAAAAACCTACAGCTAACAATAAACTTAATGGTTAAAGGCTAAACTTGTCTTCTAAAATTGGAATGAGCAAATCTTTTCTTTCTCCACTTATATTTCAACATTTTAAATAGATATGTATACAGTGTAATCAGGCAAGAAAAACAAATTATACCAATTAGAAAAGAATAAATACTTCAGACTTCATTTGCAGATTACATGATCCTGGACATGGAAATACTATGAAACTCACAAACAAAAGAGAGAGAGAGAGAGAGAGAGAGAGAGAGATTATGAAGCTCACACAATATAAAAGATCAATATAAGATATGATTTGTATTGTTATTATTATTATTAGATACCAGCAATGAACAATGAGAAAATGAAATTTAGAGAACCACTCTGTTCACAATAGTTTCAAAACTAAAATGTTTAGGAATATACTTAACAAAATAAACGCAACACTTGAACACTGAAAACTAAAACCTTGCTGAGAAAAATTAGAGAAGACTGAAATAAATCAAGACATTCTATATTTATCAGTTGCCAACTCAATATTGTCAAGATGGCAATTGAACACACACACACACACACACACACACACACACACACACACACCATAAATGAATCCATGAGATCTGTGAATTTACCAGTGCCAATTTCCTGGTTTTGATATTTTACTATAGGTAAAATATATAAGTCATTTGAGGTGTTACCATTTGGGGAAAACAACTGGAGTATACAGGGGTTCTCTGGGATATTTATGAAACTTCCCATGAATCTACAATTAGTTCAGAATAAAAATATACACAAGTAAAATTCAATTGTAGGAAGGTTAAACCATTCCAAACAAAATGGAAAATAAATGAACAGATTCATCATACAAGAAGATACCACATTAACAAAAAGGCTTGGAAAATGCTCTAAATAATTATCAATTAGACAAATGCAAATTGAAACAAAAATAAGTTACAAATAGAATGGCTAAAATAAAAGAGACTGACATTACCAAGTAGTAGCAAATTATGGAGAAAATAGAATTTTTAGACTCTACTAGTGTGCATGTAAAATTGCACAGTCACTTTGGAAACCAGTTTGGTAGATTTTTTTAAATGTTAACATGAACTTATCATATGACTCAGCAATTATATTCCTATGTATCTATCTTTCCAACATAAGTGGAAATATATTTACTATAAAGACCTGACCTTGAAGGTTAGAGCAGCTTTATTCATGATAGCCAAAACCAAAAAACAATGCACCACATAACTGATCATCAATAAATGTGTTAATTGTGTGTGTGTATATATATATATATATATATATATAATTTTAGTGATATTCAGAATTATTCAGTAATAAAAAATGAAATACTATTATAAGAGCAGCTCATTTTAATCACAAAAAATTATCCTGGGCATGTTAAGTGTGACACACACAAAAAGCATATTGTAGGATTCCATTTATACGAGGTTTTTGAACAGGATACATTTGTCTATTATCATTGAGATAACACAGGTTGTATGGGGCAGAGATTGGAGGGAACATTTCTGCATGATGGAAATATTAATCAAGTTGTGTACCTAAAGTATAATCAATTATTATAGTCTATGTAAATTAAAAAATCAAATAAAATCAAGCAAAATGAAGACAAAAGCCTCAACAGGAGTTTATATACACTCTATTATTAGTATGCTATGTTTATACTTGTACTTTAAACAAAACTTTATAAGCATAAAGAAATAGTGTTTTTGGGGGTGGTGGTGGTGAGATGAATCGGGAGATTGGGATTGACATATATACACTAATATGTATAAAATAGATAACCAATAAGAACCTGCTGTATAAAAAAAATAAAATTCAAGAAAAAAAGAAATAGTGTTTTCAAATGTTTAACGTGAAAGTTAAATTCTTTAAAAAGTCATATGAGGTAGGAAGGAAAAGTACTACTAATTTCGCTTCACATACAAGTAACTAGCATTAAAAATGGTAGTTTTATTTTGCAAGACACATGGATAATATGTTGTAGCAGAGAACCTAGAACTACATATATTTTAGTTAGAAAGAGAAGATTATAAGGCTCAGGGTCCAATTATCACCTGCACTAGTCTCTGCAATACTCCTAGATTTTGTCTGTGAGGAAACACAATGACCATGGATAAAGATTTGTGCAGGAACTCTGAGCCATAAACATTATTATTCCTGTCATCCTGTTGTCTCCATTTCCCATACTTTGTTAGCTTCCATCCCTATTTTAGTAAAATTTTCACTGTGATTGAGTTATATAGTGTCTTCCTTAGCATCTCTGTGGATAAGGCCAGCCAATATCTTTTGGCCTTTGCTTGGGAAGGAAGGCAATACACCTGGACAGTAATGCCCCAGGGTTTTACCAAAAGTCCCTCCTATTCCCAAACATTAAAAGCAGATTTAGACGATATACAGTTATCTGGAGGCTCTACTTTATTACAATATGTAGATGACTTTCTTCTCTACTTGCTTTCTCAGGCCTCTTTACAAGAAGACAGTATCCACCTGTTAAAACTTTTTGCTTTAAAGGGACACAGAGTCTCCAAGGAAAAATTGAGTTTGCTCAAACTCAGATATGATATTTGGGGCACCTGATCTCAGAACAAGGGCTACATTTAGATCCAAATGGGAGCTTCATGGCATCCTGAACTTCCCAATATCCCAAACTAAGTGCCAGTTATGAGGTTTTCTTATGCTACCTAGCTAATGTTGAAATTAGGATTCCAAACTTCTCTCTTATGGCCCAACCTCTATATGTTTTACTAAAAATAACAAACCTGACCCTATTATTTGGTATGATCAGGGCGACTTAGCCTTTAAAGTCCTAAAAGAAAGCCTGATAAATCTCCCTGCCCTTGGACACCCCAATTATCAATTTTTCTTTCTCCTGTTTTTACTTTGAAAGGAAGGAAATGTCCTTGGGATACTGACACCAAAACACTGGGAAAACCATTGACCCATAGGGTATTAGAGCCAACAGCTAGACCCTGTAACATGAGGATAAATCTTTTGCCTCATTACTGCCAGTGTCCTTTTAGTCAAGGCCACCAAGAGATAGTCATGGGATTCTCTTTACCATCTTTGTACCTCATATTAGAAGTCCTGAATTCTCAGCATGCTCAACATCTTCTGGCCAGTCATCTCACCTCCTATAAAATCATCTTGCTAACCATATAACTTTTTCTCATATAACTTTTTCTCACTGTAATAATCAATCCTGCCACACTTTTCCCCTCCTCTACATACAATACTCATGATTGTTTGAATCTGACAGATTACTTCCTTACTCTCTGTGATAACTTACAGGAAATTCCTTTGGATAACACTGATATTTCATGGTTTACCATTGCTTTTTATTTGAAAGCTGAAAATGGTAAGTATTATGCTGGGTATGCTATTGGATCTCCTTTTGAAATCATTAAGGCAGCACTTTTGCCCTTAGCGACCTCAGCCCAACAGGCTGAATTGCATGCTCTTGCTTGGGCCTGCATTTCAGCCAAGGGTAAAACCGCAAACAAATATCTATATTGACACTAAGTACGCCTTTGGAGTAACTCATGACTTTGAAATGCTATGAAAACAGCAAGGCTTTCTCACTTCCAATAAATGGGGACAATTTAAAATGGCTCTATGTGCAGGAATTATTAGATGCCATATTCTTTCCAGCTGCTTTGTTCATTATAAAAGTCCTTGGGCATTTCAAACTTGATTTCCTGGAGGTTAAAGGAAATCACCTTGCTGATATTTCCACAAAAAATGCTGCTCTCAAAAGAGCCAACGACTAAATCCCTGTCATGGTCCAAAGGGATGTTCCCCAAAATGATACCCTAGAAAACGTGGTTAAAGATGCCCAAAAATTCACCTCAGAAAAAGAAAAATAATATTGGAAATCTAATAACTGTTAGCCCGATAAAAAGAGAAAACTCTGGTTTGAGCCAAAAATTAATCCAGTGTGCCAGAGGCTCTAAACTTTCCATTACTGACTACTGGACATGCATTGAATCATTGGTCCACTTTATGAACCAATACTGATGGAAACATTAACACAAAGAGTGCGTACTTTGCCCCTCCTATCTGAAATACGATTCAGGAAAACCTGTCTGCATTTCCCCTGGACACTTTAAATTGCTCAATGTGTTGTACCATTTGAGGATTAGCAAATAGATTTCATTCAGCTTCCACACTTTAAATTGCTCACTGTGTTGTACCATTTGAGGATTAGCAAATAGATTTCATTCAGCTTCCGCCATCTTATGGATATAAACGTCTTGGTAATGGTCTGTATGTTTTCTCACTGGACTGAATCCTTCCCTTGTAGAAAGGTTACTGCTACTTCTGTGGCTAAAATTCCCACTAGAAAAGATTATCCCTACTAGGGGAAACCCCAGGTCTAGCCCCTTCGGAACCAATAAGCCCTCACACTTTGAGATGATCACAGGGCACTCAATGCACTTGGCTCCTGCTTCTTCCAAACCACAGCTGGCAATTGGAAAACACTGCGATATTGCAAACCCTAATTACTTCTGTTAAGAATAACCATGCTTTAGTAAGATGGTACAGAAAAAACCCTACTGAACTTTTTGGCCAATCCAAATAGAACTTTCTTTTCACAGTGCATTCCTGAAAAAAACCTCTTCTCTTTAGGCTGGAATGGTTCTATGCAAAATGTCTGCTCCTCATCTTATTCTGTATAATCATTTTTATGCTCTATACCTGTTTACTGTCAAACTTTTGTAGAAATGACATGCCCAATAGAATGATGCTAGCTCAGCACTTCAAAATAATCTCCAGCACTTATGACCTTGCATAAGATATAGACCTCCGATGGAGAATGCTTGAGAGTTCTCCCCTTCTACCTTTCCTTGTTACTCAAACGTAGCCTCAACGGTTTCCAATCTGTGGACTTTCCCTCTGACATGGGACATGGCGACCAGGAAAGGTCCTTCCTGGCACCAAGGAATAAAATTACTTTAGTTGACAAAACGACTAAATACAAAAACCTGACTCTTGATCAGCACTGCTTTCAAGGAAAGATCTTGATCAAAATGGGGAAATGTGAGAGTGAACAAAGGAAACCTCATATAAAGTGAAACTGGGGAGCTTTCGTGCACATATCACTCACTACAGTTTACATACCCCAGCCGGAAAACAAATTTCGTTCTGACTCAGCAACAGCAAAAGGTGTGATGGGCACATCACTTGCAGCTGATAAAGAGCCACGACAGCCATCTCTAATTTCCTCCCATTCTCTATGAATACAAACCCCTCTTCTCTGTTCTCTGGACTTGTCTAAGGTTCACTGTAGTTTGCTAGTCCAAAATTTCAATTCTCTGCTATTCTCAAATTAACTTATTTTGCTGGTAAAATAACTAATTATTATTTTTTAAGGTCAACAACACACACACACACACACACACACACACACACACACGGCACCGAAATGTAACCAGAAAGGGAAGAATTGTATGATAATTGAGCCTTAAGAATGGGAACTGCATCATGAGATATTTTGGATTGTGGGGTTTTTTTCAATTTACAATAGCACATTCTATTTTTTTAGCTTGAAAAATCAGAGGACAGAATTAGAAGATGGGAATAATGTCAATTAGGTGACTGAAAATTAAGGGTCTGAGCACTAAAATGTGCATATAAACTTCACCCTAAATCCTAGATTACCACTGCACTAAGCATGTGTGGTGAAGACTCCAGGAAGTTCAAAAAAGGATCTGAGGGAGTCAGGATCAAGAAAGTTGAACAGGAAGACCCTGGGCTCACCTCCCAGGAACACACCACAACCACAACTACATATAGAGCGACTCTCTCTGAGAATAACCTGAAGACTAGCCAATGGCTCTTTTACAACCAAGGAGAGATATCTATAACTATATCTATCTATCTATCTATCATCTATCTATCTATCTATCTATCTATCATCTATCATCTATCTATATAGATATATAGAGATATCCTACGAAGATGGGTAGGAGGGGAATAGAAATGATGTAGTCAGGACACACACACCTGGTAGTTGACCCAGAAAAGGAGGGTGATATCACAAGATCAGGGATCCTTTCTAAGGAATGAGAGGTTGAGCCCCACATTGGCTCCTCCATCCGTGGGGTCTGTGATTGAAAAGATGAGCCCCCTTGACTGGTTTTGAAAACCACTGGGACTTATGATCAGGAGAACCACAGAGCTGTAGGAAACCAATATGTCACTCTTAAAAGGCACATGCACAGACTTGTTCGATCCCAGTCCCAGTGCAGAGGCAACAGATTGAAAAGTACTGATGCTCTAGTTGGCTTGCTAAGACTAGCCTAGCATGCTCTCTAGCTTGCATCTGATGCTGGCTCCAGCCCCTCTTGTTCCAACCTGCCCCCTCCAAGGTGGTGGCTGTCATCATGCTTCATGGAAGCCTCACACCAGCCTTTGACTCCAGCCCCTCCAATTCCAGTCCCACCCCCTGCCAAGATGGCAACCACTGGTGTGCCTGGGGAGAAACCACAGCTTGCACTGGGTTCCAGCTCCAGCCTCTCTGGCACCAGCCTTCTCACCCACCAAGGTGGTGGCCTTCAGCGCTCCTTGGGAGAAGCCCTGGCTCATGCTGGGCTCTAGCTCTAGCCTCCCCCTGGCTCCAGCCCACCTCCACCAAGGCAGTTGTCCCAGCACACCCTGGAAAAAGCCTAGCCTGCACTTGTTTCATATCTAAAGCCACTCACCAAAGCCACTGGGTATATGCATTCTGCATAGGGATGCTCCCACACGGGACACACTTTCAAGACTGGGATAGGTAAGGGTTTTGCCTAATTTAACAGAGACAAACAGAGAAAGTCAAACAAAATGAGAAGACAGAGAAATAAGTTCCAAATGAAAGAAAAAATAAAACCCCAGAAATAAACCCTATGAAATGGAGATAAGTAATTTACCTGACAAAGAGTTCAAAGCAATGGTCATAAAAATGCTCACCAAACTCAGGATGAAATAGAGGAACACAATGAGAACTACAACAAAGACTTAGAAAATATAAAAAACAACCAGTCAGAGCTGAAGAAAACAATAACTGTAATGAAAAATACACTAGAAGGAATCAACAGCAGATTAGGTGATACAGAATAATGCATAAATGACATGGAAGAAAGAATAGTGGAAATCACCCATACAGAAAAGCAAAAAGCAAAAAACAAATAAATAAATGAGAATAGTTTAAGGGATCTCTGGGACAAGATCAAGCATACTAACATTTGAATTAAGGGTTCCCAGAAGGAGAAAGAGTAAGAAGGGAGCAGGAAAAGTGTTTGAAGAAATAATGGTTGAAAACTTCCCTAACCTGAAGAAGGAAACAGATATCCAGGTCCAGGAAGAAGAGTGTCCCAAACAAGATGAATCCAAAGAGATCCACACCAAGACATATTATAATTATCAATAAAATGGCAAAAGTTAAAGATAAAGAGAGAATTTTAAAGGCAGCAAGAGGAAAACAAAGAGTCACATACAAGGGAACCTTATAGGCAATCAACTGATTTTTCAGCAGAAATTTTGCAGGCCAGAAGAAGGGAGTGACATAATGTATTTAAAGTGCTGAAAGAAAAAACCCTGCACCCAAGGATATTATACCTGACAAGATTATCATTCATAATTGAAGGTGAGATAAGAAGTTTCACAGGTAAGCAAAAACAAAGTATTCATCACCATTAACCCAACCTTACAAGGTGAATTCTACCAAACATTTAAAGAGGAGTTAATGCCTATCCTTCTCAAACTATGCAAAAAAAGGTAAGAGGAAGTAATACTTCCAAGCTTGATCTACAAGCCCAGAATCACCAAAACAAGACAGACACCACAAAAAGAGAACACTATTACCTATGAACACAGATGCGTAAGTCCTCAACAAAATATTAGCAAACCAAATTCAACAATACATTAAAAGTCTCATATATCATGATCAAGTGGGATTTATTCCGGGGATGATAGGATAATTCAATATTTGCAAATCAATCAATGTGATATACTACATTAACAAAACAACAAATAAAAATCATATGATTGGGACTTCCCTGGCAGCCCAGTGGTTAAGACTTCACCTTCCGATGCAGGGGGTGCAGGTTTGATCCCTGGTCAGGGAGCTAAGATCCCACATGCCTCGTGGCCATAAAAACATAAAACAAAAGCAATATTGTAACAAATTCAATAAAGATTTTAAAAATGGTCCACATCAAAAAAAACTTTTTAAAAAATCATATGATCATCTCAATATATGTAGAAGAAGCATCTGACAAAACTGAATATGCATTCATGATAAAAACTCTCATCAAAGTTGGTATAGAGGGCACATACCTCAACATAATAAAAGCCATTTATGACAAACCCACAGCTAACATTATACTCAATGGTGAAATGCTGAAAACTTTTCCTCTAACGTGAGGAACAAGACAAGGATGCCCACTCTTGCCACTTCTATTTAACATTGTATTGGAATTCCTAGCCACAGTCCTCAGACAAGAAAAAGAAATAAAGTGCATTCAAATTGGAAGGGAAGAAGTAAAACTGTCACTATTTGCAGATGACATGATAGTACAATATAGAAAACCCTCAAGACTCCACCAAAAAACTATTAGAACAAATAAATGAATTCAGTAAAGTTGCAGGATACAAAATTAAAACAGAAATTTGCTGCATTTCTATAAACTAATAATGAACAATCAGAAAGAGAAATCAAGAAAACATTCCCATTTACAATCAAATTAAAAAGAATAAACTACCTATGAATAAGTTTAACTAAGGAAGTGAAAAAAATGTATTCTGAAAAGTATGACATTAACTAATTGAAGAAGACAAAAATGAATGGAAAGGTTTTTCATGCTCATATGTTATAAGTATTAATATAGGTAAAATGTCCATACTACCCAAAGCAATCCACAGATTCAAGGCAATCCCTATCAAAGCAACCATTGCATTTTTCAAAGAAATGTTTTTAAAAATCCTGAAATTAGTATAGAACCACAAAAGACCCTGAATAGCCAAAGTAATCTTGAGAAAAAACAAAACTGGAGGCAACTGACTTCAAATTATTGCTATAGTAATCAAAACAGTATACTACTGACATAAAAAGACACATAGATCAATGGAACAGAATACAGAGCCCCCAAATAAAACCACACACATATAGTTTATTAATCTATGACAAAGGAGACAAAACAGTGTCTTCAATAAGTGGTACTGGGAAAACTAAACAGCTACATGTAAAAGAATAAAACTAGAACATTTTCTCACGTCATATTAAAAAATAAACTCAAAATGGATTAAAGACTTAAATGTAAGACCTAAAACCATAAAACTGCTAAAAGAAAACATAGGCAGTGTGTTCTTTGACATTGATCTTAGCAATATACTTTTTTGATCTGTCTCCTCAGGCAAAGGCAACAAAAGCAAAAATAAACAAATGAGACCCGATTGAACTAAAAAGATCTGCACAGGAAAGGAAACCATCATCAAAACGAAAAGGCAACCTACTGAATGAGAAGAAGATACTTGTAAAGGGGTTAATATCCAAAATATATACAGAACTTATACAACTCAATAAAAAAACAACTCCCCAAAATCAATTAAAATATAGGCATAGGACCTGAATAGACATTTTCCCAAAGGCATACAGATGGCCAACAGGTACATGAAAAGACATTAAACATCACTAATCATGAGGGAAATGCAAATCAAAACCGCAATGAGATATCATCTCACACCTATCAGAATGGCTATTATCAAAGAGACCAAAAAAAAAAAAAAAAAACAAGCGTTGGTCAGATGTGGAGAAACTGTCGGTATGAATGTAAATTGGTACAGCCAAATGGAAAACAGTATGGACTTTCCTAAAAAAAAAAATTAAAGTAGAACTACCATAAACTCCAACAATTCCACTCCTAGATATTTATCTGAAGAAAATGAAAACACTACCTCAAAGAGATATATGTACCCCAATGTTCATAGCAGTATTATTTAAAATAGCTAAGATATGGAAGCAACCTAAGAACCCAGCATTGGATGAATGGATACAGATGTAAGATATATTTATATTATTTGTATATTATATATGTAATAGAGTATTACACAGCCACAAAAAAAAGTGAAATGTTGCCATTTGCAAGAACATGGATGGACCTGGATAGTATATTGCTTCATGCTTCGTGAAATAAATCAGACAGAGAAAAACAAATATTGTATGTTTTTACTTATATGTGGAACCTAAAAATAAAACAAACAAACAAATATAACAAAACAGAAACAGACTCACAGATACAGAGAACAAACTAGCAGTTACCAGAGGGGAGAGGGGTATGGAAAGCACAAAATGGGTGAAAGGGATTAAGAGGTACAAACTACCAATGGCAAAATAAATAAGCCAAAGGGATGTAACATACAGCATAGGGAATATAGTCAGTATTTTATAATAACTTTGTATGGTGTGTAATCTATAAAAAATATTGGATCACTATGTTCTACATCTGAAACTAATATAATGTTTGTAAGTACTTATACAGAAAATCATAAATGTATGCAAAGTTTCCATTATGTATTACTCATAGTATCCAATATAAAGTCAAAAAATTGCTATGCATGCCAAAAAAGTTAAAATGTGATATAGGTGCAAATAAAGCACTAGATATCAATATCCAAATGACCCAGATATTGCAATTAGCAGAGAAGCACTTTATAGCAGCTAATATAAAAAGATCAATGGTTTAAAAGAAAATATAATCATAACAGCTAGAAAGCTTCCTTTAGTCAGTATATGCTTTAGCAGTTATGAAACAAACTTTTGTGCTTCTGGGCTTGAGCATATGAAAAAGCAACTTATGAATGTAAGATGTATTTTGTATATATTTGTGGTGTCTGATTGGAAATAAAATTATCACTATAAGTTCACGTTTTAAAAACAGAGATATAATACGTGGATATAGAAATAAATGTGACACATGTATGCTCTAGCTTTGTTGTCTGAGAAGACTTAGAGATAATGGAAAACGGCAGAAATAAGCACACCTGGTTCTCAGATGTTTACTAAATACTCTTCTCTACTAAAAGGAATCTGGGCTACTTAGAGAAACAGCTGAATCCAGAACAAGGGTAGGAAAAATATAACAGGGGCCAGAACATCTTTTTCTGTGCTGGAAAAATGTGTAAGTTTTTAAAGTGTCATACAGACTTTTGAAAAGAACATTGTGGCCAGCTAAAAGAAACTCTCACTAGCCAAAATTGAGACAATTTGAAAAAGTAAGCGTTAAAATAAATGATAGTAATATATTCTATACTATTGAGTCAAATAACAATTGCTGAGTCTGAACTGACATAAATAAATACACAAACATAAATAAATAAATAAATAAATAGAATACTTCTTTCTACAATACATTTCTAGCTTAAAGGGGGAGGCAATAATGGAGTTAGAAAATCATCAGTGAACCTTAATACTAGTGGGTGAAAGTTCAAAGAAGAACAGAATATGTCCATGGTCTCAATATTAACTCCCCCCAGATTACACGTTAAACACAAAGGGAAAGAGCAACTTTACAATAGAGACCTAAAGAAAATTAACTTTACCAAATAATTTAACTTAAAATATCCAACATTGAGAGAAAATGGCATGTACCTTTTAAAAATTGCACTAGACGGTACAACACCACTTCAGTGGCAAGCTTGCCAAAATTTATGACATGAATCTAATGATGAAAAATATCAAACAAACCCAATTTGAGGAAAATATTACAAAATAATTGGCCTGTAGTATTTTTTTTTTTTTAAAACCAGGAAAAGAAATGGAAACAAAAAGAATGTTCTAGATTAAAGTTTAACAAACTTGTGGCTCTGGATTTGCTCCTGAACAAGACAAAAGACCTATAAATACTTTATTGAGATAATGAATGAAGTTTTATTGAGAACTGTGGTTGACAGCTACAATAGAGCCATTAAAAAAAAAAAACCTTCGTTCTCAAGAAAACACAATGATTTATTTAAGGATAATGAAACATAGTAACCAATTTACATTCAAATGGTTTAGGAAAATCATTTTGAAGGGAGGAAAGGAGAGGAGAGTTAGAAAAACAGAAGGATAAAGCAAATGGGCAAAATGTAAACCACTGAGTAAAGGCTATATGAAAGTCTTTTTGCTATTCATGCAAGCAAGAAATTTTTTACAGAATTTTTATTTTTGCTATCAAACCTAGTTTGAAATAGTATCAAAGTAAAATATTACAGTAACAGCAGCATTCTAGTTCTAGTATATATAATAATCATAGTAGTTAACAATTAACCCTCATATGTGTCAGTCCCATTCTAAGTGCTTTTCATAGAGTATCTAAATTCCACACTAGCACAAGCCCAATGATGTTAGTGAAATTGATATGCATATTTTACATATCAGAAAATTGAGGCACATGTCCAAAGTCACACAAGTAGGTAAGTATTGGGATTAGTATTTGAAACCAAAATGTCTGCTTGTAGAGTATATGTTCTTAAACACATTGCGTTACTTCCTGGATAGTAAAAATTTATGCATTTTTATTAGATCACTATGAAGAATGATCATCCTTTGTAAAATTAAAGTGACAGCATGCAAAATAAAACTGATCAGTCCTTCTAACTAATGGATAATTAATGTACCTATATGTAAATTAAATGCTCTGTGGGATGGTACAAGGGATAGTTTGGATGTGTGAGAAAGATAAGTACAGACGTTCTGTACTTGAGACATTTATAATTTGATTAAATATAGTCTTACTTCATGATCAAGTGACATTTCGCTTACATGTAAAGTAAATTATCTCATGGTATTTTCAAATATAAAGCAATAAATAAAGTTTCTCAGATAGATTTCCTAGAACATACTTAGGATTACACTGTGTGTACCCTGAAGCAGTTGAGCCACAGTTCCCAGATGGATCAGTCTTAGAATTAAGTTGATCAAAACACTCTTGAGTACCAAAACCTGAACCTGAAAAAAAATTTTGTGGTTAGTCATATTGAACTTACATTAATTTAAAATAATTAATGAGTACACTTAAAATTCTGAGATTGTTTATAATATTGCACAAAATAAAAGCATAATACAAAATTGAAAATAAAACCTAGTTTTAAAATCACAAAAAAACTACTTCAATGAAATATTTAAATATTGAAAGCATCTTGTCTACTATCCAAACAGATACCTTAGGATTAACTACAGTATGCAGTTTATCTTCTAATTTTTAGTAAGTCTAGAATTATATAAGTATATAAGAAACTTATTTTAAACAAATAATTGACTTATTGGTCAATAGTGTTTCCATATAAATGTGTTTTCAAGACAAATCATTAAAATAATATCTTATTTTTTTATCCTAATTTCCCCAGACCAAAAATTCTTGGAGTCACAACTCATTTATTTTCATATTTACTATTCAATCCACACACATTATGTGTTTAATTCTCATAAGATTCAGTCCACTTAAAGAGCAGTTTATTTATGATGACTCAATTAATTCTACTCTAGTGGGAGGACTGAGCCAAAAACTTTTGATAGGGAGATTTAACTGTGAAGAAAAACGACACAACATAAGAGGAGCCCCTGTGGACCCATCAGGATCTCAGCTGAAAGTCTTAGAGGCAGGAGTAAACTGAAAATAAGCAGTTGATTTTCATCCCAGAGGTCATTTGGAAACATAGCTATGTGTGAGAAATCAAAATTATAAGCTTAGCTAGGGAAGCAGGCCATTGGACATAAATAAGGCCAAAGTTGGAGGATCTTTTACGACTATAGTGATAAAATTAGAGATTCAGGGGGCCTCAACATATAGTATAGTCCCCTCTTAAGACATTTTCCTGCTTCTAAACATGTGAAGCGAAGGAGATTAAAATATAAAGAGGTGACTTCCAGAAAGCAGAGCATATTTTTCTGCAGTTTCTGCATTGTGATTACATATCTGCCAGGGAAGGAGTCTCAGTAAATATACGATCTCTCAGTTGAAAGCCCTGGAGAGTTATGTCCTAGAAACAAGAGTGAACTAGATATAGACTGAACCTAATCAAAACTCTAACTAAACGTTAACAGTTATTGGTTTCTGATTTAATTAAAGTGATTAGTCTCTTACTTCATATACTTAACAGAAGAAAAAGATGGATGTATCTATATAAGATGCAGTGTCTATATGAGAGAAGCATTTAGAATGAAGACAGTTTCTGTAAGTCAAAAATTGAAGATGAAGACAGTGAAAAAAATTTTAACTAGGAATATGTCTTTATGTAAAATATTCAAGAAAAAATATAAAATAGAGACATCTACATGTAATTGAGTAGGAGAACCATGGTACATATATACTAAAATTAATTACAAAGGATATAAATCTTCAAGGAGGCAATGTATCAAAAATAAATAAATCAAAAAAATTATGGAGAGACAGTTAAATATAAACATAAATTGAAAGTTAAAAATCTGTATAATAATACAGTATTTACACCACAGTTCCAAGACACTCAGGAACACTAAGCAGAATTAATGCACGTACATCCACACAAACACACATTCAAACATATAATCTGAAGACTGCTAAAAAACCAAAGACCAAAACAAATCTTCATGGCTCAAAGAGAAAAGAGACACAATATGACAGATTTTTCTTCAGAAATATGAAAGCCATGTGACAACGGAGTAACCTCTTTAAAATGCTGATGGAAATAGAGGTTCCAATTCAAGATGGCAAAGTAGAAAGATCCCGAACTCACAACTTCCCACAAATACACCAAATCTACAGCTACATATGGAACAATTTCCAGTGAAGAAAACCTAAAAACTGGTGGAGTGACCACTTCACACTGAGCAAACAGGAGGAAAGCCACACTGAAGCAGGTAGACAAGGCTGAGACACAATCTTGCTGTAAACCCACCCTGGCAGTGGCAACCCACAGTTGGGAGGGAACGCAAAACGTGGAGCTCCTCCCTGAGGGGTGAAGTGTTTGGGTCTCACATCAGGCACCACAACTTTTAAGACCTGCACCAGAAAGATGAGCCCCTAAAACATCCGGCTTTGGTAACCAACAGGCACTCACGTGCACGAGACCCACAAGGCTATAGAGAACCGTGAAATGGTTCAGATGTGTGGTTTATGCTCAAGGCTCCTACGAGACTGTAACTACAGGAGAAAGAGTTCTTAACTGGCTACACCCAGGGCACAACAAGAGTCAGCAGTCAGCCCAGTCTTTCCGTGTAGGAGGCCTGTCAGCTTATCTTAGTAGCTGCGGCCTGAGGGACAGGCTTCTAATGAAACCCGTGTCTAAGGACCTGCCCTAACCCTCCTCCACAGAGACTTTGGTGGGTGAATGCTAACTTCATGTTCTCACCCTGCCACGCTCCGGAGTGCCAGTATTTCCCAGAGGGGGGCCTTTACATGCATCTTGTGCTCTGGTTTTTATGTGTGGTGCTTCCCAGGGACACCCCGAGATCACCTGGCTCTAGTGGCCAGGGGGGTTTGCGTTCCTGGGTCCCCTGGAATGCTAACAATTAGAAGTTTTTAGCCAGCTCGCAGCCCCAGGTCACAGCACAGACAGCAGGCTAAAATACAGGATTAGTCTTGCTGTGAGAGAGACCTCTTTGCTTGTCCTGAAGCTCTGGCCTGAGGGGATGGCATCTGATTTGGGTATATAAAGATAAAATAAACAGGGTGCGGGGTGGGGTGGGGGGAAGATTCTGTGTCTCTGGTGGAATCCTGGCTGAAACAGTTGTTAAGACAGAGGGCTCAGTGCTGTATTAATTTGGGGATATTTTCACCTTTCCTCAGTGGCATGGTAGCCAAAAGCCAGCAGCCTTACAGCTAATGAAGAGGTCTGACCTATTTTGAGCTTTGTTAAAAGCACCAGAGCACAGTCTGAACATTTTCCAAACTTTCACTTACCTAGAAAATCTCTGTTCCCAGGATGATTTTGTTATTTGGTTTGAGTTAGAGCTCAGCTCAGTGGGAAAAAGAGCCTTACACTCAGGGAATTACTGAAATAATAGTAATATGACAGCAACATTACAGCAGTTGAGGCAAAACAAGAGCCTGCTGGGAATTTAAAAGGAAACCTTGGAGAACTAGATGATCATAAGGAATGTTGAAAAGCTTAATACATAAATGGATCTAAAAAGATGTACACATGCCAAGAACAATCCTGAAGAAGGGAAGTCCCCAGTCACTCTTCTCTGGATTATATTTAGGTCCCGAACAAGCAAGAAGTGAAAGCTATGGCGGTTTTGCAAACTGCCTGAAGCTTGAAACTTGAAGCTATCCTTGGCATAGGGTAGAAAATAAACAGTCGAGGCATTGAAGGGTATCTGATGGGTTATTGGCTTGGCACTAAATTGTACTAATTTGGAGTTATCCCTAGGAAGCCTGGCTTAAAAATAAAAACAAGAACTTGGGAGAAAAAAAAAAAAAAACTGTCAAAGAACTCAGTAGATGCACACAGCACGGAATACAGAACCTGAAAAATTATTCCAGGAAAGTCCTAAACAAATAAGCAGTATGACAAACAACAACAACAACAAACCTTAGAGAAATCTGAATCAAAATCGTTAAAATATATTGTTTAAAATTTCTAGTTTTTTTTCTAATTTACACTATATGCAAAAAGATGAAATTACGCTACATATCCAGAAAAAAAAAAAAGTCAACAGAAAATGTCCTCAGAGATCCCCAATTTTGAATCCAGTAGACAAAGCCTTAAATTAGCTATTACAAATATGTTCAAGTTACAAATATGTTCAAATTACTAGGGGAAACCACCTCTTAAAAACGAAACGGGAAATACTAATATAGACTTCTAAATAAAAAAGGGAACCAAATATAAATTCTGAAGTTGAAAACTGTATTAACTAAAATGAAAAACTTCGCTACAGAAATTTTAAAATCAATAGATTTAATCTGGCAGGTTTTACTGACCTGAAGATAGGTCAATGGAGATTATCTAGTATGAGGAAAGAAAGAAAATCAAATGATGAAAATAGTTTCATGGACCAGTGGGACAACATCAAGCATATGAAATACTGGCACGTAGGGATTCCAAGACTGAGGAGAAAACAGAAAAGGGCAGGGAAGTATTTTAAGAAATAATGACTGAAAGCTTTTCAAATTTAATGTATATTTATATCTATATCTATAAATAGATATAAAAATATATAGATATATTTTAGAGATATATAGATATATAAAAATAAAT
Source organism: Balaenoptera borealis (assembly GCF_965194805.1). NCBI lineage: Eukaryota > Metazoa > Chordata > Mammalia > Artiodactyla > Balaenopteridae > Balaenoptera > Balaenoptera borealis. The sequence continues at coordinate 6,411,384 of NC_138880.1, forward strand.
AGATATAAAAATAGATATAAAAATATCTATATTTTTACAAGAAGATTTCTTTAAAAACTCCACATGGAATAATCTTAAAGAGATCCACAGATCATGGTCAAATTGATTCCACTCTTCATTAAAGACAAGGAGGCCAGGTGACAGTAGGATGATATCTATAGGGTTTTGAAAGGAAAAGCCTAAGAATTCTATATTTGGCTAAACTGTCCTCAAAAAATTAAGGGAAAAATGATAGCATTCCAAGATAAACACAGTGAGAGAGAACTCATCTTTAGCAAAGCTTTCCAGCAAGACCTACTAAAGTGCATCCTTAAGGCTGACATCAAAGGACACTAGGAGGTAACCAGGATCTACATGAAGTAACACAATGCTAATATAGTAAACTATCAAATAAAGTAAAAGAAAATATAATAGATAGTATAAACATATCTATTGTTTGGACTCTCTTCTATAGACTTTAAAAGATAATTGCATAAAACAATTATTATAAAACTTTTTCATTAGGCTTATATAAAGATGTAAGATGTTTGACAGAAATAGAACAAGGGATGGGAAAACAGAGGTATATATATGCTTTTTGTTTACTTTTGATATGAATTCAATATTAATTGAATGTCTTAAGATAGTAATTGTAACACCCACGCAAACCACTCAGAAATAACTAAATATATATAGTAAAAGAAACCACAAAGAGATTAAACTATTACACTAGAAAATATCTATTCAATACAAATGAAGAGGTTACTGAGGAATAGAGGGTAAAGTATAAGATATACTGAAAACACATAGCAAAATAGCAGATGAAAATACTACCTTACTTACATGAATAGATTAAACACTTCAGTCAAAAAGAAGAGATTGAGAGAATGTATTATAAGACATGATCCAACTATATGATGGTTGGAACAGTTAGGCAGATTGGGCAAGGCAGTGATCACCTAAGTCCAATTAGGCAATTATATGGGCCAAGGCTGATGTACAGTTTTATTCTGGGTTCACCTCGTTATCTTGGGTGTGACCCTTGTACCCTAATAACTGAGAGCCTTGCAAACATTTATCTTCTCTTCACTGAAAGTTTGCCAGGGATAAATATATGCCATTTAGTCTCAGCATAGCTTCCTGGCCTACCAACACAGGCACTTCAAAATGTAGCAAAAGGTTCTGGAGGAAGACTAAGATTTTTTTTTTAAGGCAAAATTCCTCTACCATTTGGTCTTTGATCATCTTGTGACTGCAAGAAAATTCGTAATGCCTTTAAAATTTTTTTTTAATCTATTAAATTGACCAAGTTTCTGAGCAGCTTTTAAGTTCCAAAGATGCGGATACCTCATGGAAAAATGGCCTATGGTTTTGACAGCCCCTCCCCTTCAATTCCAACTGCTAAAACTTTTCTATTTTATCTTTCTTTTTTCTTGAAGATCTTTAGGTAAGGCAAGCTTGATCTTCAACTTTCAGAGTCTGCATATGTCCCTAGGAACATAAATGGCTGTCAGTTGTTCCCTAAGATAGGCAAAGTTTCTCTCCTGTGGAGATTTAAATTAGTTGTCTTTGGTTTCATTGTACTCTAAAGCCTTTAAAAATATCATCAATGCAATACACCTTGATTTTTTTAGTCATTTTCTTGTAGTTGCATCGTCACTTCTTGCTACATCCTTTCCCTAAATTGAATATTGAACACAGGTTTTATATTTAATGTAATTGCTAAATATGTAAATATCAATACATATTACTATTTATTTTCCTATCCTTTGTTCTTTTATTTACTCTGTTCTTGCCTTCTTTTGGGTTAATCAAATACATTAATTGCTTTTGTTTTTCTCCCCTTTATTAGTTTTTAGTTTCTAATTATTATATTATTATTATTCTATTTATCTTAGATTATAAAACAAATACTTGACTTACACCAATTCTTTATTTCTCTGAGTGCTGCCTTTTATTGGAATGATTGAGTTTTGTTTCAGTTTTTTTTTTTCCTGGTGATACTATCTTTTTCTATTTTTATACCTCTAGAGGTTAATATATTTTTGATATATTAATAGCTTCATTTCATAATATCCTTTGTCTTTTCTAATATATATAAAGATATGTATGTTAGTCAGTTTCCAGAAAAATACATATACAGAAAATCAAATTATGATAAATACCTTCACCAAATATTTCCGAACATTGTTTTATCCCATTCATACATCTTCCGTTCACACAGACCCATTGATTCTCTGCACATGGATGCCCATCCTGGACATAAAGGTCTTCTTGACATGCTGCAGATGTACCATTGCAATATTCAGAGAGATCACATTCATCAGTGGAAACCCTACACACTTGTCCTTTTGCTATAAACTGGTGGGGTGAAGTAAATGATATTGAGTAAAGCAGAATGTGAACATTTAAATATTATAAAAAATGATAACATTACTAATGTAGGTAATACAAAATTTTTAAAAGGCTCTTACAGCACAAGCATCACAGCACGGTCCAGTAGCACAAGCTGACCCAACATTGAGTCTGCATGTGGCTTGGTTACAGCATGAGTCTGGCAGAGCTGCACAAGCCTGAAAGGCAAATCAAATGCTCTGAAGTATGTTCCAACTTTTATTTACATTAAATAGATATTTTAATGAGGACAACATATTATATAATATACAGACTGATGCTTAACTTAAATGTTGGCAAACAGAAAAAATAAAACCACTTATTCATTCATTTATTTAACATTTATTGGTCACCTAGTGTGCTAAACCCAGTTCTCTTTATATCAGTAGGTTTGACTATATTCGTAGTAGGATTTTCTGAAGTCCCAGAGTCCAGCAAAGCCAAGACATCGATAACCATAAGTTTATTTGCAGGGGTTGGGGGGAAGGATAAACTGGAAGATTGGGATTGACACATGCACACTACTATCTATAAAATAGATAACAAATAAGGACCTATAGATAACTAATAAGGACTCTCTATACCCACTTTGGTAAGAGTCTTTATCATGAATTGATATTGAATTTTATCAAATGTGTTTTCTGCATCTATTGAGATAATCATATGATTTTTGTCTTTTCTTTTGTTGATGTGGTATATCACATTAATTGATTTGTGTATGTTGAACCATCCTTGTGAACCTGGGATGAATCCAACTTGGTCGTGGTGTATGCTCTCTTTTATGTGTTGTTGAATTTGGTTTGCTAGTATTTTGTTGAGAATTTTTGCATTTATATTTATCAAAGATATTGGCCTGTAATTTTCTTGTTTGGTAGTGTCTTTTTCTGATTTTGGTATCAGGATGATGGTGGCTTCATAGCATGACTTTGGGAATGTTCCCTCCTCTTCAATCTTTTGGAAGAGTTTGAGAAGGATCAGTATAAGTTCTTCTTTGTATGTTGGTAGAATTTGCCTGTGAAGCCATCTGGTCCTGGACTTTTGTTTGTAGGGAGTTTTTTAAATTACAGATTCTATTTCACTTCTAGTGATTGGTCTGTTCAAATAATCTATTTCTTCTTGATTCAATTTTTGTGGGCTGTATGTTTCTAGAAAGTTGTCCATTTCTTCTAGGTTGTTGAATTTATTTGCATATAATTGTTCATAGTTCAACTCTCCTACGGTTTTTTTTTTTTTGGTATTTCTGTGCTATTGGTTGTTATTTCTCCTTTTTCATTTCTTCTTGGTGAGCCTGGCCAGAGGTTTGTCAATTTTGTTCAGTCTTTCAAAGAACAAGCTCTTAATTTTATTGATTTTTTCTATTTTTAAATCTCTATTTTATTTATTTCCTCTCTGATCTTTATTATTTCCTTCCTTCTGCTGACTTTAGGTTTTGTTTGTTCTTCTTTTTCTAATTCCTTTAGGTGGTAGGTTACATTGTTTATTTGAGATTTTTCTTGTTTTTTGAGGAAGGCCTGTATAGCTCTGAACTTCCTTCTAAAAACTGCTTTTGCTGCATCCCATAGATTTTGTATGTTTGTGTTTTCATTGTCATTTGTCTCAAGGTATTTTTTAACTTCCTCTTTGATTTCATCATTAACCCATTGTTTTTTAGTAGCATGTTGCTTAGTCTCCATGTAATCATTTTTTTCTCATTTCCTTTTCTGTGGTTGATTTCTAGTTTCATGCCATTGTGGTCAGAAAAGATACTTTAAATAATTTTTATGATCTTAAATTTGTTGAGGCTTCTTTTGTGCCCTAGTATGTGGTCAATCTTAGAGAATGTTCCAGGTGCACTTGAAAAGAATGTGTATTCTGGGGTTTTTTTGGATGTAATGTCCTGAAAATATCAATTAAGTCTTACTGTTCTATTGTACCATTTAGGATCTCTGTTGCCTTATTGATTTTCTGTCTAGAAGATCTGTCCATTGATATGAGTGGGTTGTGATACTATATATTGGAAACCCTAAAGACTCCACATAAAACTACTAGAACTGATAAATGAATTCAGCTAGGTAGCAGGATATAAATTTAACATACAGAAATCGGTTGCATTTCTTTACACTAATAATGAAATATCAGAAAGGGAATGTAAAAAAAAAAAAAGTCTCTTTTAAGATAGCATCCAAAAAAAAAAAAAACTTAGGAATAAACCTGACCAAGGAGGTGAAAGACTTATATGCTAAGAACTATAAAATATTAATAAAGGACATTGAAGATGATTCAAAGAAAAGGAAGGATATCCCATGCTCTTGGAAGAATTAATATAGTTAAAATGGCCATACTGCCCAAAGCAATCTACAGATTTAATGCACTCTCTATCAAATTACCCATGACATTTTTCACAGAACTAGAACAAATAATCCTAAAATTTATATGGAACCATAAAAGACTCCGAATTGCCAAAGCAATCCTGAGGAAAAAGAACAAAGCAGGAGGCATAACGCTCCTAGACTTCAGACAATACTACAAAGCTACAGTGTGGTATTGGCACAAAAACAGACACAGGGATCAATGGAAAAGAATAGAGAACCCAGAAATAAACCTACACACCTATGGTCAATTAATCTTTGACAAAGGAGTCAAGAATATACAATGGAGAAAAGAAAGTCTCTTTGGCAAGTGGTGTTGGGAAAGCTGGACAGCCACATGTAAATCAATGAAGTTGGGCCATTCCCCCACACCATACACAAAAGTAAACTCAAAATGGCTTAAAGACTTAAATATAAGACATGACACCATAAAACTCCTAGAAGAGAATATAGGCAAAATATTCTCTGACATAAATCATAGAAATAAAAGCAAAAATAAACAAAAGGGACCTAATCAAACTTTCAAGCTTTTGTACAGCAAAGGAAACCATAAACTAAATGAAAAGACAACCAACAGACTCAGAGGAAATATTTGCAAATGATGCAACTGACAAGGGCTTAATTTCCAAAATATACAAACTGCTCATACAACTCAACAACAAAAAAACAAACAACCCAATGGAAAAATGGGCAGAAGATCTAAACAGACATTTCCCCAAAGAAGATATACAGATGGCCAATAGACACATGAAAAGATGCTCAACATAGTTAATTTTTAGAGAAATACAAATCAAAACTACAATGAGGTATCACTTCACACTGGTCTGAACGGCCATCATTAAGAAGTCTATAAATAACAAATGCTGGAGAGGGTGTGGAGAAAGGGGACCCTCCTACACTGTTGGTAGGAATGTAAACTGGTGCATCCACTATGGAAAACAGCAAGGAGGTTCCCCAAAAAACTGAAAATAAAGTTGCCATATGAACCATCAATCCCACTCCTGAGCACATATCTGGACAAAACTATAATTCAAAAAGATATATGTGCCCCTATGTTCATAGCAGTGCTATTCACAGTAGCCAAGACATGGAAACAACCTAAATGTCCATCAACAGATGAATGGATAAAGACGATGTTGTACATATATATAATGGAATATTACTCAGCCATAAAAAAGAATGAAATAATGCCATTTGCAGCAACATGGATGGACCTAGAGATTATCATACCAAGTGAAGTTAAGTCAGAAAGAGAAAGACAGATACCATATGATATCACTTATATGTGGAATCTAAAATATGGCACAAATGAACCTATCTATGAAACTGAAAGAGACTCACAGAATAGAGAACAGACTTGTGGTTGCCAAGGTGGGGGAGGGGAGGGATGAATTAGGAGTTTGGGGTTAGTTGATGCAAACTATTACATAGAGAACAGATAAACAACAAGGTCCTATTGTATAGCACAGGGAACTATATTCAATATCTTGTGATAAACTATAATGGAAAAGAATATAATAAAGAACATATATGTATATATATACATACATATATATATAACTGAATCACTTTGCTGTACAGCAGAAATTAACACAACATTGTAGATCAACTATACTTCAATAAAAAATAAATAAAACTTTAAAAAAAAGAAGACATACTAAGGAAGTGTATGCTCAAGAGGGGAAGTATAAACCTAGGTCAACTCACCTATAGCAGGGGACCGGTACCAGTCCGTGGCCTGTTAGGAACCGGGCCATACAGCGAGAGGTGAGAAGTGGGTGAGCGAGCAAAGCTTCATCTGCCACTCCCCATCACTCCCCATCACTGGCATTACCACCTGAACCAACCCCTGCCCCCGTCCGTGGAAAAATTGTCTTCCACGAAACCATCCCTGGTGCCAAAAATGTTGGGGACCGCTGAGCTATAGGGTTAAGACCTTGAAAATGACCAGTATGAATAATCTACAAACTGCTGAATTCATATACCAATATTTAAGTGTACTCATTAATATAATCCCAATATACATCCTTAAGGTCTTTGTTGAAAAGGAAGTTTGATAAATTAGGTAAAATGGCAGTGTGACAGTATAAAAATTAACTAATAATTTTTGATGTAATTCTGGTGTGTAATCTGCCAAATTAGTACCAACCTCCTGATTCCCACAGTCACATTGTTCTCCTTCTTCGACTTCTCCGTTACCGCAAACTGCCACTTTGAATGTTGGATCTAAACGCGGCTGGTTTTGAAGACACTGGGACTTTGACTTAAGAAAATGCGCAAAATCTTCCATGCTGCAGTTACTAAAGATCTTCACACCACTGGAATGACTAAAAATACATCAAACATCAGATTTTTATGTAACCGTCGCTTCCGTAAATTGACTAACCTCAGAAGAAAAGTCTATAATCTAATGATAAATATAGCTAATATAAAATTACTAAATTTTAAGGCAATAGACTCAAATTCTAGTCATGTGGATTATTACAGGAAAATGTTTTTCGCATGAGGACTATGAAAAACATTAGAGATTTTTGGACAAACTACCAATTTTGGTGTTTTTTGTGGTTGCATCCAGTTTGAATATACTCTTTAATTATATTAACCATAAATAATAGATTTATTATTACATTGCCAACAATTCAGATGATTTCTATCTCCAGAAAACAAAAGGAGAAAAATTGATAGAACTTTAATATTATTGAGAAATAGGCAATGCAAGATGTTTACTCTGTGTGAACTTGTTTATAGAGGGGTACATTTTCTGATAATGAAATTAATGTTGTCATTAGGAAGAGATTATCAATCATAATTTTATCCAATTAGATAATTTATTTGCAGCTTGAATACTTGCACAGATTTGCTGGATGTTCTCATTCTCTATTCTCCCATTTTTCCTTGATAATAGAGCCTCTGATACATGACTTCCTTGTATAATACTTACATTTAGCTTTTGTAAAGCTAGGAGCAGACCATTGGCCTTAAATGAAACCACAAATTTAAGTTATATGAAGTAATGTTTACAGCTGTGCTTTTATCTGCCCTTTTATTCTATTGGCAATAGGCCCAAGTTTCTGGCCATATGGACCTCTATATAAAGTTACTCAACTGTCCTCACGATATGGCACCTAGCTTCAACCTGGGCACCTGATCAAAGAGAGAGTACAGAGAAATTTGCAAACTCTTTAATTATCTAATCTTGAAAGTCACACACCATCAATCTATCATGGTCTATTTGATGAAATCAAGTCACCAAATCCAACCCATACTCAATAGGAGGGAAATTAAACTCTACCTCTTGAAGGGAGAAGTAGCAACAATTTGTGGATGTATTTGAAAACTACCATTCTCTTTTACTTTCATTTTACTTAAAATTAAAAAAAAAAAAAGCTATACTCTGTTCTATCTCAATGTATTTTATTAAACATTTTTTTCCTTAGTCATTGTTTCCAAAGCTCAGATATATTGCTACCTTCGAATGAGCCAAAAAAGCACAGTTTCATAACGACAACTTCTTTATCTAAAGAAACAAAGTTCCTAATTAAAATATTAAAATGTCAAAGAAAGTTGAAATTCGGAAACATATCAGGTAGCATGTCTGACTCGCTGGATACATAGACTGAATAAACCATGGACTACTGATTGTGAGCCCTCAGAAAAATGACAAGTCTTTTGTAAAAAAAATCAGTGTGGGCCATGTATTTTCTATGGATTACAGAAACAAAATAACATGTTAAACTCCTTAAGTACTGCCATTTAATAAGGCAAATTTTAAGGTTAGATTGAGGACAGCTGCCTCAGAAAGGCATATGTCCTATTAGGACTCTGTCCTGTGCAAAATCACTGAATGTGATAGTGTCAAAAGGCATTAAAGATGAATAATTCTAGAAGATGTTTCCCACCAGTTTAAAGACTAGCAATGAATCGTTTTCAAATATGCCCTCTTTATTCAGATTTTCCTTTAAATAGATTTTCACATCATTTTTTTCCCATTCAATGATGAATAAAATGTCTGTGTTGTCCAAAATTTTAGAATCACGCAATGTTATTCAAATGATGCAATGCATTTAAAGATATGATTAATAAGCACTTTTTGCAAGATTGTAATTTGTCAAACTAAGCTTTTTAAAAAAGCATTTCCACAGATGAATGGTTTCTATATGTGTATTAATAATTCCACCAATTTTATACAGGCCATAATTTTATATTTTTAAGTGGAATTTCTATTTTTTTCATATCTACACAAGAATCAAAGTTATGTTTAAAAATTAATGAAAAAAATTTCAACACTCATTAAGATTGTAGGTTAAGTTTTTTGGTTGATTAAGTTGCTTTGGGGAGAAATTGGAAAGTGAAAGAAAGGCAAAATATTAGCGATAATATAAAAGAAATTAAGTGTACTGTTAAATAAAATTAAATAAAATGTACTGTTGGGTTACAGTTAAAAACAAATAAAATAAATAAAAAGTATAAGAGACTGGGTCCAGTCACTGACTGGATGATGGTTTCCGTAAATCTCCTGACTATTTGGTTCTAATTCTGTAAAATCTCATAGCACATTCTAAATACTGAGGATAATAGCAAAAACTTCAGTAGGCCTCTGAGGCATGATAACTACTGCAAAAGGCCTCCTCTAATAAATCATTCTTGTATAATGAACACAAGCCCATATTTGGCTTATCAAATCATGCATTAAATTATAAAATCATGCAAGTAACATAGAGATAAATGTAGAGGTAGGTCACATGAGAAAGCAAGTGTGACATTAGATTACAAGAAATATTGAGATATGCAGCAGGGGCACTGGAATACATATTTCGATCTGGGGTCATTGGCCACAGTTTATATTCGACCATTAATAATTATTTTAATAGCATAGACTTTCATAAACAAAATACACCAAACTTATTTTCATATAAACTATATACGTAAAGCATATAAAAGCAAAGCATCTTACATTGCTTCTGGGTTCATTACGCAGACAGCTCCTGGGCAGTGGCATTTGTTGATGTCATCATAAGTTATTCCCATACTAAGGCTCAGTAATTGAGCTATAATAACTGCAAGTGATTCCAGACTTATGGTTCTGGGGTGCTGGGAAAAAAAACATACATGTATACATTCACATTTTAGGAGATAATTTATTTACCTGGAGTATAATGTAATTATTAAAAATAGTCACATGATAGAATAGAGACATCAAATATGTTAATCACAGAAGTGCCATCCATGTTGGCCTAATATGTTACAGGTACCATTATCAATATAAGGAAAATATGAAAAGTGAAGTGTGAAATTTTACAAAAATGTAAACATATGGTTCATTTGGTGGCATCAGGCCAAGAACATTATTTGTCCCAATAACTTGTTAATCATATATAACAATAGCTATAACCATGTTTGTACTCATAAAAGAAAGTCTTTATAGACACACACATATACACACAGAGTATCAATTATAAATGAACAGTTTGTGCTCATTTGTAATTTAATTACAGGAGATAATATTTTATATGCTGTTACATGCATTTTAAAAAAAACATAAATTAGCTCATTGAATCAATTTATATTATGGTAATAATGACTGATGATAAGAATGCTGACTCTTCACAGTGGCTTAAACTTTATTTTCAAAACTAAATGCTTTTATCACTTATTAACAAGTGTAAGATGTTTATTATAGCACGCTTAGACCATACTGAACATACGATTTTTAAGAAAAATCCACAAATCACAATATCCCTTCAAATATATCTAATAACATTGATGACTATACTTCAAGATAGGTTCCTAGGGATATATTTTGGTATCTTCTGTTTGCCTCTCTCAATCAACTTTCCATTACTTTCCACCCTACTCTCCAGCTCAGAAGGACTATACCAATGGATTATGTCAAAGGGTTCCTTTGCCCTCTTCTCTTACCTTGATTTGGTCTAATGGGGAGGAAAGGGTGAGAAAAGAGCAGGATATTTATTACCATCACTTCCAGGGTACCTATGACTGTCCGAACCCTTGAATAGAGGTTTCTACCTTCCATGTATAACCCTAATAAACTGACATTGTCCTTTCCTTCAAGCCTGGGTGACAATTACATTTCTTTATTACTAGCCCTGAGGTAATGCAAAGTCCCTACATCTTGCGTACACATTGATAAATGGTCCCTTTATCAAAATAACACAGGTGAATGTACCATCCATTTTCAGAGAGAGAGGGGTGGAGGAGAGAAGGGGAGAGAGGGAGGGAGGAGGGATGGAGGGAGAAGAACAAAAAGAAGAGAAGAAGGAGGGGGAGGGGGCAAGGGGAGGTAGATGAGGAGGAGGAGGAATGCTTGATTCTATGGGGAAGAAAATGATGGATTCTGATAAATTTCGAACATTTACATAATAGGATATTATAAATAATAATATAATAAATAAGAGAATATTATGTTATCAGTGTAGTTATTCAGCTTTTCTTGTCTTCAGGATATTGTAGAAAAGACCTGGCAATCATTCAATCAATATATCTTTACAATTGCTTCTTTTTCTCCATCTCTCCTGTTCCTTATTATCACTCATAGCGCAGTAAGAGGGAAATAACAACATCCAAAAAATTTCATGTTATTTGTATAAAATCCCAATATGCAACTGCTCTTTTATTCTTTATCTTCTGATTAGTGCATATGTTCTGGTCTCTCCTTTCCTTGTATCATAGGATCAAAGACATGGTTTTGTATTTGAGATGGAATTTCTTTACATTCCCTTTCTGACACCCTTACTTCTATTAGTCAGCTTGGGCTGCCCTCAAACAATATCACAGAGAACGTTGCTCAAGGTGCCAGCAGGGTCAGTTTCTGGTGAGGTCTGTCTCCCAGGCTTCTGGAGGGCTGCCTTGGCCCTGCGTCCTCAGTGGCCTTCCCTCCTTGTGTGCTGGCTCCTCCTCTTCCCACAAAGACACCAATCCTATTGGATTAGGGGCCCAGGCTTATGACCTGCTTTAACCTTAATGACTCCCTTAAAGACCCCTTCTCCAAATACAGCCACACTGGGGGTTAGGGCTTCAGTATATGAATTTTAGGGGGACACAACTTAGTCCATAACAGACTAGTACGAAAACCTTGAAAAATGTATGGACTGGAGTACGAGAATTTGCTAAAAGTTATGGTTATGACTACTTCTGTTATGAAAATAACGTAAGGGAAAAAGTAAAATTATATTTAGCATTGGATTTTTAAAAATATTTTTAGAAAAAATTTACAACTAAGCGGACTAGTTTCTTTTGGTGAATAATGCCTGCTTAGGACAACAGTTGTCAAATAACAAGAACGACACCTGGTGTTTGTTATGGCTTCTTATGTGCCAATCACTAGGCTGAGAAATTTCCTGACAAGTAAGTATTGAGACTTCCTTTATTGTGTACCATGTGGTCATTTTCTATAAAATGTGTCTGCCATGTATATTTTGTAGTCTCTAATTTAGGAATCAAGATTCTACCTAGGCCTTTCAGACAAAGCTTATCAATAGCGTTCAAATTTTCTAAATTTTGTTCTGAGAGATTAATTATTGCTTTGTTTATTTTAGAGTTATTTAGCTAGGTACATATGAGTTCAGGTTTATTCATATAATGATAGTCAAAGTATGTTTCATCCTAAATAATGAATCACTTAAAATTCATATTTATTTTACTTGAAAAACATTTTGCTGTTTTATGTTAATATTGATACATTAATTTTCCTTTGGTGACATAGTCTGTTCTTTTTCTTATTCTTAGGGTTAAAATTTCTGTAGCATTATACATGAGTTTGAAACTTATAAAGAGAAAACAACCTGATAATTTTTAATAGCTGAAATTAAAACTTTAAAAAATCTCTTTTGATTATTGTCCCTCTGAAATTACTAATAACATTTTATTCTGTACGATGGCTTCAGGCTTTTTAAATAATTTTATCTTAAGTCAAGTGTACAAATCTTAAGTGCCTTGATGCAGTTTTATATAAATATACATACACATACATATATGTATATATACAATATCTATATACACACATATACACATTCATAATTTATTTATACATATTATTTGTGCATACATATATACACACATATTTGTGAAGTGCATGTATGTGTGCATGTGACACATACCTACACAACCACTACAGTGAATAAGATACAAAGTATTTTTATCACTCAGGAAGTTCTCTCCAGCAAGTTTTCAGGAATTATCTCTCCACAAAATTTAACTTCGATTCTGATGTTTAACAATATGGTTTATCTTTCCTACACTTTATCTTCAGAAAAATGGCATACGAAGTAAAGATTCTTTTGTTTGTGGCTTCTTTTGCCCAACATACAGTTTTTGAGATCAATGGTGAGTATAACAGTACTTCTTTTTATTGGTTACATTATATGAAGCGTTATATGAAGCAATAAAAAGCACATGTTTATCAATGTCATGGATAATCAGTATTGTTAAGATGTCAAATTGACCTAAAGATTCAATTCAAAAACCAAAGTCCGAGTAGGTTTTGTTGAAATTGACAAGCTGATTTTAAAAGAGAAAGTCAGAAAACCGAGAAAAGCTAAATCAGTCTGAAGAGGAAGTAGTAGGGTTTACACTATCATTTTCAATGATTTACCATAAAACTATAGTTATTGAGACAAGGTGGTGCTGGAGAAAGGAGACATAAAGCTGTCTATCTATGTATCTATCATCTATTCATCATCATCAACCCTATCTTGTACCTATCGTTTAATATTTAAGCATATATTTATGTTTAATTATTAGCCATTGTATTAATCAGGCTTCTCTAGAGAAATAGAATCAATAGCACACATATGATAAGGAATATTATACATGAAGAGGCTTATTATAAGGAAATGGCTCACACAATTCTGAAGGCTGGCAAGTCTAAACCTGCAGAGTGCGCTGGCAGCCTGGACACACAGGAGAGCCGATGGCACAGATGAAGCCTGAAGGTATTCTGCTGAAGAATTTCTTCTTGCTTGAAGAGGATGGTCTTTTTGTTCTATTCAATCCTTCAACTGATTAGATGAGGCCAACCCACATTATGGAGGGCAATATGCTTTACTCAGATTTCACTGATTTAAATAATCTCATCAAATCCCTCCAAGTTGACATATAAAATTCACCACCACAAGCATCTCTCAAACTTTACAGGTTCAGGTTCAAAATGAAACTTTCTTCCACCCTTACATTCCCCTCTGCCTCCAAAGCCAGCTGCCCTGCCTTCCTCTACCTAGCTTCTCAAGAATAATCTTGAGCATAATCATAGATGTTTCCATGCCATTCATGGCATGTATCCAGTAAGTCAGCAAGCCCTATATGTTCTGCTTTCATGATATATACCAGATAAAAGCTACTTCTCGCATATCCAAGAATAAAACACCAGTTAATACCATTCATCTGCAATTGTCTCCTGTATGGTCTCCTTGTTGTGGATCCTCACCCCTCTATGATCACTTTTCTAAAAGGTAACCAGAGAAATATTTCTCTCTGGCTTCAAAACTCCCAGTGCCTTTTCCTTGCAAAGAGGATAAAATCCAAAACGATTTACCAAGATCCATAAGGCTCTATATGATTAGTCGGTTGCTTACTTCGACAATCAATATTTTCACAACCATCTTGTTCTTGATATTCATTTCCATCTGAAAGCCTTGAATTTAATGATCATTTTCATGGGTTCTGATTTCCTAGGTCTTGCAATGACTGCCTTTGTCTCATCATTCATTCCTCTTCTTAAAAACCTTCTCCTCGAAGTTTTTCTCTGATCTCCCCAGCTAAAATAGCCTCCTCCACATCCCATCAATTTTTATCATATTATCCTAATGTATCTTCTTATTAGGAAATGCAAATATAAGATTGAAATAATTGGTTCCCTCAAAATTGTGTAGAATGTGTTCCTAAAAGCATTGTTTCTCCCCTTGTGAGATTTTAAAATAATATATCAATTCTTTTAATAGTTTGGTGTTATTCTGAATTTCTAGTTCTTCTTGTGTAACTTTTAGTAAATTATGGGCTTCTATTAACAATGTACTATTTGTCTAAGTTTTCAAATTTATTTAAGTTATAAATTGTTCTATTATCTCTTAAATGTTATTTATATCTGTAGTAGTTCCCCATTATTTTTGTAATTTTATTAGTATATTCCTACTCTGTCTTTAAAATTTTTTTAATCCATCAGAGACTCTATCTCTTACTTGGTGAGTTTAATTCATTTACATTCACATGATTGTCATTATATTGGGGTATGTTTAAAACATTTCATTTGATTATTTTCTATTCATTTTATTTTACATTATTGTTTTTAAGTTTCTCCTTCCTTGGCTGTCTTTACATTTCTTCCATTAGACTCTTATATGGTGTAGTTTTCTTCTTATTTGTTCTTAAGACCAACATTCATTTCATATACCCTTACTTCTTTCTAAAACATACCAATATCTTTACTGTTTTCTTAAGAAGACAAGTTCTATAATATGTTTTCATGTCATTTTTATCTCTCCCTTAACCATCTCTACACTACCATAGAATATGAGTTCTGGCTTAGTATTGACATACCTTTCTTTGCCACACACCCCAACCCAGGTATTTTCATTTTAAGGTAACGATAAAATTCAGCAACAGTTATTCTCTTTAGTTTTCATAATCCTTGTGGCTTTTCATAAATATAAGTAATTTCTACAAATATGTTCTGAATGTTAGTCTTTTGTTTGGCAAATCCTTTGAGGACTTATGTGCCTGAGAGTATTTTTATTGTCCCTTCTGTTTGAATGAATTTTTTTAAGATATGAATCATGCCCTCAAAGTACTTTTAGCTCAATATTTTAAGTGTAAAGTCTTTTTGCATCCAGTGTGGCTTTTCTGACTGTTGAACATCTTCATCGTTATATGATTTATTTCTTTTTAGAAACATAACAATTTTCCTTTGACATTTTCATTTCATTCTTGGTATGCATTTTTATCTCTTCTTTTTTGGCTTTCCATGTGTCCTTTTCACCAGACAATCCACTTTCCTCCCCTCCTGCCAGGGATCATGGGGCGACTTCAGGAGGGATTTCCTGGTGTAGGCACCTTGTTGATCTGGTAGTGGCTGGAGACAGTGTTCTGTGACTGTCATTCTGTGAAATTATCTCCATTTTTTTCTTTAGAACTGTTCTTTTGACTTTAATCATCCATGTCTCTTAATTTTATCTTTTCTTTAACTTTTCTGATGTCTTCTGAGAGGTCCTAATTCGATAATTTATCTCCATATGTATCAATTGTATCCCTCATGCAATTTATTATAACTATTATATTGTTCATATCTAATGTTTCTAACTAGTCTTTTTCTATGATATTGTACACTTTGTTTTGTTTGAAATTCCTGGCCTACAACTACTCATAGTTCTGCTTCAAGTGGTCAATGTTGTATAGTGTGCTTTTTTCTGAGGAAGTTTAATACCCATGATCTGTATAGTCCATGAACTGAGGTCAACAGATAATGTGTCTGGTAGTATGTAATGTATAAAACTCGTGATGCCAAGAACTAATTTGTGTCTGTCCTTGTGAGTGAACTTGCGTCAGGACAGATAAGTGGATGACCCAAGGGCAAACAGCTGCAGACAACAAAAATCTCCTGCTGATTATATTTACTTGCTTCTACTCACCCCAAAACTACTTGGGTTGTGGTTTCACCCATAAACTTTAGGAAGAAGCAGCTTCAGAAGAATGTGTTTCCTAAATTTTATTCCACAGCTCTGGGTGATTAGGTAGGGAGGGTGGTGGATGTTTAAATATCAGAGGACAGAGCTTCATCTGTTTTTTTCAACATCACATTCCTGTGAACATCAGCTACTGCTCATTTTTCCAGCGAAAGGTTTGGCAATGATTACCCCAGTGAAGTGTGGAGAATAAGAAAGAAGAATACGAGAAGAGTTCTTCTCTGATTGCTCCTTTCAGTTCAGAGACCACTGCCCTCTTTTTCAGTAAACAAGGAGATTTCCTTCCACTTGGTAGCTAAGCCTGCTCCATGTGAAAGTTTTAAGATTTCTGTGTTGCATATGACTAGGTAAATCAGCCAAATTCGAGCTTTTGAGACTAGGTAATGATTTGCCCATAAAAGATAAGCCATATTTGCATGAATTATGAATTTTAAAGATGAAATTTGTCTCCATTTCATTGACTCATCTTCTTATATCTTCACTTAACTTGTGCACTTAAACAAGAGTATTATGCATAGCCTTCCTCAATCTCCAGATTATTTTGTACAAACACACAAAAAATTTTAAAAGGCAAGTTTTATACTTCAGAATAACCAAAGCGTTATTAAATAGGAGCAAAAACATACCAATTTTAAGCAAACCAAGATTTTCTACTAAGATAGAAATGCCAATTAGTGCATTTGATTCTGTTATTCTTCACCTATGTCCCAGGAAGCATTTTGCGGCAATTGATAAATAGTTTCAAAAGTTTTATTTTAACTTGCTTCATAATTGAATCAGCTACATAATGAAGAAAATGATCAAAATCTAAGCTTGAAATTAAAATTAGTTATTAAATATTGAGTATATGAAAAATTTATGAGCTTCTTATAAGACTATAAAATAGATCACTACCTTAACTTTCTAAAAGAGGATAATTTGAACTCACAAGAGGAAAATTGTAAAAATTTTATATGTATTAAGTTCAATGAGGACTTCTTATAGTTCACATATTTCTGTCAGCAGCAGGAACAAAGATCCCTAGAATCATTATGCAAATTTTAATATACTTAGCCATAATAAAATACAGAAATAGTTAATCATATATTACTCTAAACAGCATCGTACTTATACATCTTAGCCAAGTAACTTAAACCATACCATACCAGAGCAACACCTCCTCCATAGTATTTATCACACAGCCTCCCTTGAAAGGTTGCACCAACATAATTTGGCTTTTCTCTGTAACTTAAGTTTAAAAAAGAAGCAAATCATAAAATTTTGTAAAATTAAGAACAATTAATATTAAATTTACCTAATATTTTTTGTTTTGCATATTTATATAACAAATTCATAGATATTTCCACTTTAACACTATGATAACAAAGCATAGAAAGGGACTAACCGTGTCTGCTTATTTTGCAAATAGATTTAAAAAACAAATAATAAAAAGTGTATTATCATATGGATTTTTAGAGAATAATGAAGATTTTTTTAATGTAATTTAAAAAAATTATACTGATTCCTATAATGTAAAAATAATAAAAATAAATAAAATTCCTTAAAAGTAGAAAGCTAAGCCAATGAAGTTGACAAATGGGCAGAGTAAGCTTATGTGTTGAAGTCTCCCCTTAATCAGATAGAATTAGCCTGCCCTAGCCATGCAAAGGCATGCGTATTTGTGGGACAAAAAATAACTTAAAAGATTATAATTTTATAATTATATACATGATTTTTACATAATATGATAATATATAATACATATAGGTTCTGAATATTGATAAGAGAAAAACAAAGAGATTATTAAATAGAAAGGGAGGCTTATATTTTTTAAAGTGCAGCTCACTGTGAATATAGTGTGTCAGAGATATTGAAATGTACAATAGTATTTCCATTTCATCACTATTTTGTTTTGATTTTATGGAAATGAAGCATTAAAAGAAGGTCATATTACTATATTCATAGAATTCAGGTATATTTTTTCAGATAGATATTGTTAATATTTTATGTATAGTTAGGCACATTTAATGATATGTTATCTACTCAAGGTAAGAAAACATGGTAATAAGATTGAAGTGAGTTTTAGCTATAAGCCAATAAATAGAGTAATTGATATTAGTAATTCTACTATAAAACCTGTGTTGTGAAAAATAATATTCACAGGATGTTGTACATAAAAAAATGACACAAGATTTTTTTCCCTAAGGTCCTGCCAACTGTCAGAAATTAGGTCAAATTACATATGCTTTCTAATGTATAAGATTTAGTAATGCCAAGATATACTTACACAAGTAAAAATGCCACATCATGTGGACGCAAAACAAGATAAGATCGTTTCCATTTTAAAAATCTGTGTAATAATTCATTGGCATCTCCAGTTACCGGAATTTTATTTTCGTCTATCCAAAGCTCTAATGAAGATAGAATTACTGTAATATTAAATGAATCAAAAATCTAAAATAGAAGACATAAAGAAAATATGTTCAAACTACATGGTTTAAATAGATTTGGGAATTTATCTGCAAAAATAAACACTATACTGATGTAAATATTAAAAACCTAAACTCTAAATCCGGATTGGATCTTATAAATTCTATTAGCAAGTAATAAATATCACTAATAAAACAAATAATAAGTAACATTTTGATATGCTTGTGCTTAAGCCAGCCCAACGTCAAGTGTTTAATTTAATCCTTACAAAACCCTAATTAGGTATTTACAATTATTATTACTCCAATTAAACAGTTAGAAAACTGAAACTTAAGATGATTATATATTTGCCCTCTTTCACACAATATGTGTATTCAGGCAGGGTCATAATAAAAGTCTGAGAATTGTTTAAGTAACACAAACAAATGCAAAAGCAAACACTTACAGCATTGGTCAATCCAATCAACTGGAAAATTTTTTGAGTGACAACAGTTGTATCAGAACCCATACGATTATACTGAAAAAGATAATTGCCTTTTAGATCTAAATATATATTGCTTAATATTTAATGATGGTTATTATGTTTAAAATTTAAAAGCATGAGTTAAGAAATTATTTAAATGACCAATTTATTAGTTTTTAAATATTATTTATTTTTATAGATGTAACATGTGAAAATGAAAACTATAAAAAAAATACAAAAAGGCACTACAAAAAAAAAAAAAAGGCACTACAAACTCTTGCAAAATTAAGAGTAGAAGGAAGCCTTCCAAACACATTTTATGAGGCCAGCATTATCCTAATATTGAAACCAGACAAAAACACCCCAAGCAAAGAAAATTACAGGCCAATATTCCTGATGAATATAGGTGGAAAAATCCTCAGAATATTGGCAATGCGAATTCAACAGCACACTAAAAGGATCATACATCATGATCAAGTGGGATTTATTCCAGGGATGCAAGAATGGTTCTATTTCTGTGAATCAGTCAATGTGATACACACCACGTTAACAAAATAAAGAATAAAAAATCATATGATCATCTCAATAGATGCAGAAAAAGCATTTGACAAAATTCAACCTCCTTTCAGGATAAAAACTCTCAACAAAGTGAATACAGAGAGAATGTGTCTCAGCATAATAAAGCCCACGGCCAACATCATGCTCAACAGTGTAAAGCTAAAAACTTTCCCTCTAAGACCAAGAACAAGGGAAGGATACCTACTATCGCCACTCTTATCTAGCATAGTATTGGAAGTCCTGGCCAGAGAGATTAAGCAAGAAAAGGAAATACAATGTATTCAAATTGGGAAAAAAGAAGTAAAACTGTCACTGTTTGCAGCTGACATATATAGAAAACCTTAAAGACTCCACCAAAAAACTGTTGGAACTAAGAAAAATTCACCAAAGTTGCAGGATAAAAAACCAATATTCAAAAATCTGTTACATTTCTTTATAATAATAACAGGCTATCAGAGAGAGAAATTAAGAAAACAATCCCACTTACAATTGCATCAAAAGAATAAAATACCTAGGAAAAATTTAACCAAGGAGATAAGGTCTTTACACTGAAAACTAAAAGACATTGATGAAAGCAACTGAAGAAGGCACAAATGAGTGGAAAGTTTTTCCAAGCTCATAAATTAGAATAGTTAATATTGTTAAAATGTTCACACTACCCAAAGCAATATACAGATTCAATGCAATCCTTATCAAAATGTCAATGGCATTTTTCACAGAAATAGAAAAAACAGACCTAAAATTTGTATAGAACTACAAAGACCCTGACTAGCCAAAGCAAATGTGAGAAAGAACAAAGCTGGAGACATCATGTTCCCTGATTTCAAACTATATTACTGATACAAAGCACTGTGGGTGGTATTGTCATTAAAACAGACACATAAATCAATGGAACAGAATAGAGAGTTCAGGAAAAAAACCAACACATTATCGTGGGTTAATTAGTTTACAACAAATGGGGAAAGGACAGTCTCTTTAATAAATAATGTAGGGAAAACTGTACAACACATGCGAAAGAATGAAACTGTACTACTATCTTACACCATACACAAAAAAATAATTCAAAATGTTTTAAAGACTTGAATGCAAGACCTGAAACCATAAAACACCTAGAAGAAAACAGGTGATATGCTCCTTCACATTGAGTGGATAATGAACAAAGCATGAATATTTTTAATATTCAAAGTTTTCTTATAAGTTGACAAGAAGGCAAACAACCATTAATAAAATGAGCAAAAGGATTAAGTTGTCAGTTCAGTGAAAAGGAAATACTAGTGGCCAGTAAACATTAAATGATGTTCAAATTAGTTCTCAGTTAAGGAATGGAAGTTAAAATTACAATGAGATATAATTTTATACCCATTGCCTGACAAAAATTAAAGAGAAATATAAAACTAATCGTTGGCAGGTATGAGAGGAAAATACTACTTTCAGTTTTACCTTGGAGATGCAAAAAGTTACAGCCTTTTTATAAAGCAATGAACAATATCTATTAAAATTAAACTACATACATATCCTTTGACCCATCATCCATACTCCTGGTGACCTACTTTCACAGAGATTAAATTCCCAAGGTGTAGGAACTCATGACTAAGGATACTTCATGTAGCATTATTTATAGTGACAAAGCAACATTTAAAAAACGGGAAACAAAGTGAATACTCACCAATAATAGAATAAATGAATAAATTATGGTATATAAATACAATGGTATGCTGTGCTGTCCTTAAATAACGAATTAGCTATTCAGTTGATTTGAAAGACCTCCCACCAAAAAAATTAATGAGTGTATTAAATAATCCAAGCAAACATCAGAGACTGACAGACTTAATTAAGGAAAGAAAACAATTAAATATAAATTGTTACAGAAGGGATGTCCCTGGTGGTCCAGTGGTTAAAACTCCATGCTTCCACTGCAGGGAGCACAGTTTCATCCCTGTTTGGGGAACTAAGATCCCTCAGCATGGCCAAAAAAAAAAAAATTGTTACAGAAGACATAGTACATTTTCAAGGACTGGGATGTCTATCAGGAAGACATAAAACTATAAACATTATATGCATCTAAGAACTGAACCTAAAAATTACACAAAATACAAAATGAGCAAGTGAAGGGAGAAATAGAAAATTCAACAATAATGTTTGGAGATTTAAGAACACAATTTCAGTAGTAGAATAACTGGTCAAAAACTCAACACAGATATAGAAGACTAAAACTAAACCCTAAACCAACAGATATTTATAGAATATTCCACCCCAAAACAGCACAACATGCGCTTCTCAAGAGCTCATGGAACATGATCTAGGAATAGACTATATACTAGGTTATAGGATAAGTTTCAACTGGGTTAAAACAATTAAAAAATACAAAATTGCTCTCTGACCACAAAAATTAAATAAAAAATCAACAACAGAAAGAAATCTGAGAAATTCAAAGTATGTGGAAATTAAACAATAGATTATAAATAACCAGTAATCAAAGAAGAAATCACGGGGAAATTAGAAAATACTATAATACAACATAGTAAAACTTATGGTATTCAGCTAAAGCAGTGCTCAGAAGGCAACTTATCAGAAATAGCTATATTAAAAAAAAGAAGCACCATCTCAAATAACTAATTTCCACTTAGGAAATTAATGAAAGGAAAGCAAACACAAAGAACTCAAAGGAAGGAAATGGAAGAAATTAATAAAAATCAGAGCAAAGTGATTGAAGTATGAATATAAAAAATAAGATATATTAACAAAACAAAAATTATTAATTCAGGATAAAGGGTTACAGTCACTAACCACAGAGAAATAACTAGCCTTGTAAATGAACACTGTGAAAAATAATGTGGCAACGATTTAGGTAACTTAGATAAAATGAATGATTTCTTGTAATAAACAGATACTGAAACTGACTCAAGAAGAAACAGAATATGTAACAAGCAAAAAGATTAAATATGCATTTAAAAAATTCCCACAAAGAAAAACCTAGTTCTAGAAGGCTTTGTTGGTGAATCCAATCAAACATTTAGAGAAGAATTAACACCAATTCGTTGCAAATTCTCCTATAAAATCGGAGGGAACCCATTTCTATTCATTCAATAAGGTCAGTATTACCCTGATACGAAAACCAGAAAAGACATAACAAGAAAATAAAAGTCCAAAGCAAACTACATTCCTCATGAATATTATTGTAAAAATCCTAATCAGAATACTAACCAATTTATGCAACACATAGAAAGAATTATACACCACGACCAAGTGGGATTTATCTCAGATATACAAGCTTGGCTTAATGTCTAAAAACCAATAGATGTATTTCAAAACATTGTAGAATAAGGAACATAATGACCAAAACCCACATGATTCTTTTTTTCCTTTTTACATCTTTAATGGAGTATAATTGTTTTACAGTGCTGTGTTAGTTTCTGCTGTATAACAAAGTGAGTCAGCTATACATACACATATATCCCCATATCTCCTCCCTCTTGCATCTCCCTCCCACCCTCCCTGTCCCATCCCTCTAGGTGGTCACAAAGCACTGAGCTGATCTCCCTGTGCTATGCAGCTGCTTCCCACTAGCTGTCTATTTTACATTTGGTAGTGTATTTATGTCAATGCTACTCTTTCACTTTGTCCCAGCTTCCCCTCCCCACCCCCTGTGTCCTCAATTTCATTCTCTACATCTGCGTCTTTATTCCTGTCCTGTCCCTACGTTCATCAGAACCTTTTTTTTTTTTTTTTTTTAGATTCCATATATACGTGTTAGCATACGGTATTTGTTTTTCTCTTCACTCTGTATGACAGACTCTAGGTCCATTCACCTCACTACAAATAACTCAATTTCATTTCTTTTTATGGCTCATATTCCATTATATACATGTGCCACATCTTCTTTATCCATTCATCTATCGATGGACATTTAGGTTGCTTCCATGTCCTGGCTATTGTAAATAGTGCTGCAATGTACATTGTGGTACATGACTCTTTTTGAATTATGGTTTTCTCAGGGTATATGCCCAGTAGTGGGATTGCTGGGTCATATGGTAGTTCTATTTTTTTTCTCCATAGTGGCTATATCAATTTACATTCCCACCAACAGTGCAAGAGGGTTCTGTTTTCTCCACACCCTCTCTAGCATTTATTGTTTGTAGATTTTTGGGAAGCTGGACATTCTTTCAAAAGACACAGAAGAAGCATTTGACTAAAGAAAAAAAAAAAAGCTCAATAAACTAGGGATAGACGAGAACTCCCTCAACCTGATAAAGGACATCTATTAAAAACCCACAGATAGCATCACACTTAATGGTGAAAGAATAAGTGTTACTTCTCTTAGATCAGGAAAAAGAAAAGTATATCTGTTCTCATTGCTACTATCTCAGCTTTCACTGGAGGCTCTAGACTAAGCATTTAGTAAAGGAAAAGAAACAAGAGGCATCTGCGTAGAAAAAGAAGTTAAACACTCTATTAACAGACCAAAAGATGTGTATATATAAAAATCCTAAGAAAACCACTAAAAAACATTAGCACTAATAAATGATTTCAGCAGAATTGGAGAATACAAGATCAATGTAAAAATCAATTGCATTTCCATACACCAGCAATAAACAATCTAAAATTAATTTAAAATAAATCCATTTACGATAGTATCAAAAAATGATAATATGCCAAAAAATAAATTTAACAAAAGAAATACAAAACAGGCACTGAAAACTACAAAACACCATTGAAAGAAAGTAAAGAAGATACAAATAAATGGAAAGTGAACCTGTGTTCATGGATTGGAAGACCTATTATTGTTAAGATGACAATAATTTCCAAATTGATCTATAGAAATAATATAATCCTTATTAAAATTCCAGCATTGTTTTGCAGGAATTGGCAAGTTTACCTTATTATGTATATGAAAGTGAAAGGGATCCAGAATGTCTGCAAAAATTTTATATAAGAAGAACAGAGTTGGAAGACTCATACACCCCAATTTGAAAACTAACTGCAAAGCTGTAATGATCAAGGCAGTGTGCTTTTGGCATTCGATTAGAGTTATAGATCAATAAAATAACAATTTCTAGAAGTAAATTCTAACACTTATGGTCAATTGATATTTGGAGAGAGCAAGAACATTAAATGGAGAAAGACTGATGTTTTCAAAATTTTAAAATGTTATGCTTCAAATGACACAATCAAAATATGAAAAGATAACCCACAGAATGGATAAAAATATTTGCAAATCATATATTGGATAGGGGTCTAGCATCCACAATATATAATGAATACTTAGCTACAACAATAAAAAGACAACCCAATGAAATATGTGTAAAGAATTCAAATAATTTCTCAAATAAAATATGCTAATAGCTAATAAGAAAATGCAAATATTCTCAACATCATTACACAATAGGGAATGCAAATCAAAAGCACAGTGAGAAACTAATTCACACCCACCAGGATGGCTAAAGTCCAAAAGACAGACAATAACAAGCACAGTTGAGAATTTAGAGGAATTGGAACTCATACATTTGTTCATTGCTGGTGCAATATATAATGGTGAAAATTGTTTTTTAGGATCTCAAAATGTGAAACATAGAGTTACCACACAACTCAGCAATTCTCACCTTTTGCATCTACCTAATAGAAATAAAAGCTTATGTCCACACAAAAACTTGTACAAAAATAACATTATTATGGTACGAATATCATTGGAAAGCAGAGATAAGACATGCCAGCTGAGACACCCAGTGGACCAGCCAACTCCAAGCAAAATCAGTAGCTTACTAACAGTACACAAGTGAGGCCAGTCCAGCACAAGGAGATCTTAATGAGATCAGAGGATATTTAAGAATTGTGAGCTAAATAAAAAGTTGTTCTTTTAAGCCACTAAATTTTGGAGTAGTTTGTTATGGAGTAACAAAAAGTGTCTCAGGAATCTATACATGACTACAACAAGGAATAGAAGTAAGAATATATGAAAATATCTAATTTTCAAACACAGTAAGACAAAATACCTAGCAAATATGTGAAACCTATAAGAAGAAAAGTTCACAAACTAAGGGGGATTAAAAAATTAATTACAGAGAGTGGGACTCCTGAGATGGTGAAATAATGATGTCTGCAAATCCTTTCCACAATAAGCAATGATAAAAGACAAAAATGTCAAAAACATTTCAAGAATCTGGCAATTGACCAAGGGCATTAAAATGAGAAATATTAATTAAAGAAAAACTATTAATTCTATGGTAAGAGCAGTGGGAATCTGTGACATTTCACCTGAGGTTGTCCCCAACCACATCTCAAATTGTATTGTGTGGTAATTCTACCATGGTAGGTCAAGCCATAAAATCCAGACACTTCCCTATCAGAGGAGGATAACTTGATTTGGTGCAGAGTAGGGCAAAACTACGTGCCCAGATATATTGTCAAAAACAATAGTGATCTCTGTGGCAAATGAATATTGAAGGACATCATCACAGATAAACTTAGGCTGTGATACTGGTTATTTCAAGCAACAGACCAGAAGATGAGACAGAAATCTAACATGGAATTGGGGGGGGGGGATACAATAGCCATAATGGGTCTTGACAACCTTCCATATATCCTTTATAGTCTGGAATATTCCATTCATGCACCAGGTAACACTCATGCTCAGGAGAGACTGAAAGGGGTCTAAGATATCGACCAGTTCATGGCTGAACTTGAAACATTACTCACTACCTGAGGAGATGTGAGAAAGTCCTATAAAAATCAAAACCTACCTGACTTGAAAATTACATGAAAATTGAATACTTTCCCTAACAGACAAATCCATTTGCAAAGGGTAGAAGCCTTACTAGCTCAAATGTTGGACCATAGCCTCTGACCAGTCATTAGCTGACTGCTAAGATATGTTCACCCATGGTCAACCACAAAAATCCTGGCTTAAAAGTAGAAACAAGAATTTAAAAAATAGTAAGCACAATAAAACAATGTTATCCATATATTTGAAAATGCAGTCATTAGAAACTATGAGGTAGACCTTATTGGATTTAGCACACGAAACTTTAAAGCAACTACGGTAAACATGGAACTGATAGGAACCATGTTTAAAGAAGTAAAGGAATGACGACATTGACTCGTAAAAAAGAGAGTATCAGTAAAGAATATAAATTATACATTATAATGTACAGCTTGGTGATGATGGCTAATAACACTGCATCATATACTTGAATGTTGCTAAGAGAGTAGATCTTAAATGTTCTCACCACAAAAGAGAAATGAAAATTAATTATGCGATGGGACGGATGTGGTAGCCAATACTACAGTGGTAATCATTTTGTAATTTATAAATGTATCAAGTCAACACGTACACATTAAACTTACACAGTTATGTGTCAATTATATCTCAATAAACCTGAGTGAAACAGAAAAAACAAATAATAATTATAAAATTGTAAAAAAGAACTAAATAGATACTTGAGTTGAAAATATAATAACTAGGCGGTCTGGGCAAGATGGCGGAAGAGTAAGACGCGGAGATCACCTTCCTTCCCACAGATACAGTAGAAATACATCTACACGTGGAACTGCTCCTACAGAACACCCACTGAACGCTGGCAGAAGACGTCAGACCTCCCAAAAGCCAAGAAACTCCCCACGTACTTGGGTAGGGTAAAAGAAAAAAGAAATAACAGAGACAAAAGAATAGGGACGGGACTTGCACCAGTGGGAAGGAGCCGTGAAGGAGGAAAGGTTTCCACGCACTAGGAGCCCCTTCGCGGGCAGAGACTGCGGGTGGCAGAGGGGGGAAGCTTCGGAGCCATGGAGGAGAGCGCAGCCGCAGGGGTGCGGAGGGCAAAGCGGAGAGATTCCCGCACAGAGGCTCGGCGCCGAGCAGCACTCACCAGCCCGCGAGGCTTGTCTGCTCACCCGCCGGGGTGGGCGGGGCTGGGAGCTGAGGCTCGGGCTTCGGTGGGATTGCAGGGAGAGGACTGGGGTTGGCGGCGTGAACACAGCCTGAAGGGGTTAGCGCACCACAGCTAGCCGGGAGGGAGACCGGGAAAAAGTCTGCAGCTGCGGAAGAGGCAAGAGACTTTTTCTTGCCTCTTTGTTTCGCGGGCGCAAGGAGAGAGGATTCAGAGCTCCGCCTAAACGAGCTCCAGAAACGGGCACGAGCCGCGGCTATCAGCGCGGATCCCACAGCAACAGGGGCGCAGAGGGAAAAGTGGAGAGATTCCCGCACAGAGGCTCAGTGCCGAGCAGCACTCACCAGCCGGAGAGGCTTGTCTGCTCACCCGCCGGGGCGGGCGGGGGCTGGGAGCTGAGGCTCGGGCTTCGGTGCTAGCCGGGAGGGAGTCTGGGAAAAAGTCTGCAGCTGCCGAATAGGCAAGAGACTCTTTCTTTCCTCTTTGTTTCACGGCATGCAAGGAGAGGGGATTCAGAGTGCCACCTAAACGAACTCCAGAGACGGGCGCGAGCCGCGGTGATCAGCTCGGACCCCAGAGGCGGGCATGAGACGCTAAGGCTGCTGCTGCCGCCACCAAGAAGCCTGTGTGTGAGCACACATCACTCTCCACACCGCCCCTCCCGGGAGCCAGTGCCGCCCGCCACCGCCAGGCTCCCGTGATCCGGGAACAACTTCCCCGGGAGAATGCACAGCGCGCCTCAGGCTGCTGCAACGTCACGCCGACCTCTGCCGCCGCAGGCTCGCCCCGCCTCCTCCGTACCGCTCCCTCCCCCCGGCCTGAGTGAGCCAGAGCCCCCGAAGCAGCTGCTCCTTTAACCCCGTTCTGTCTGGGCGGGGAACAGACACCCTCAGGCGACCTACATGCAGAGGCGGGTCCAAATCCAAAGCTGAACCCCGGGAGCTGTGCGAACAGGGAAGAGAAGGGGAAATCTCTCCCAGCAGCCTCAGAAGCAGCGGATTAAAACTCCACAAACAACTTGATGTGCCTGCATCTGTTGAATACCTGAATAGACAATGAATCATCCCAAGTTTAGGAGGTGGACTTTGGGAGCAGGATATATTAATTTTTCCCCTTTTCCTTTTTTTGTGAGTGTATGTGTGTATGCTTCTGGGTGAGATTTTGTCTGTATAGCTTTGCTCTCACCGTTAGTCCTAGGGTTAGGTCCGTCCGTTTTTTTTTTTTTACTTAAAAAAATTTTTTCCCTAATATATGTTTTCTTAATAATTTTTTCCTTATTTTCTATTTTTAAAAAATTAAAAAAAAATTTTTTAATAAGTTTTTTCACATTTTTTATTTTAAAAAATTAAAAAATTTTTTCTTAATAAATTTTTTCTTAATAATTTTTTCTTACTTTTTCTTATAAAAAATTAATAAATCTATTTTTAAGAATTAAAAAAAAATTTTTTCTTAATAAATTTATTCTTAATAATTTTTTCCTTATTTTTTTATTATAATAGCTTTATTTTATTTTATTTTATCCTCTTTCTTTCTTTCTTTCTATTTTTTCTCCCTTTTATTCTGAGCCGTGTGGATGAAAGGCTCTTGGTGCTCCAGCCAGGCATCAGGGCTGTGCCTCTGAGGTGGGAGAGCCAACTTCAGGACACTGGTCCACAAGAGACCTCCCAGCTCCGCGTAATACCAAACGGCGAAAATCTCTCAGAGAGCTCCATCTCAACATCAAGACCCAGCTTCACTCAACGACCAGCAAGCTACAGTGCTGGACACCCTATGCCAAACAACTAGCAAGACAGGAACACAGCCCCATCCATTAGCAGAGAGGCTGCCTAAAATCATAATAAGGCCACAGACACCCAAAAACACACCACCAGACGTGGACGTGCCCACCAGAAAGACAAGATCCAGCCTCATCCACCAGAACTCAGGCACTAGTTCCCTCCACCAGGAAGCCTACACAACCCACTGAACCAACCTTAGCCACTGGGGACAGATACCAAAAACAACGGGAACTACGAACCTGCAGCCTGTGAAAAGGAGACCCCAAACACAGTAAGATAAGCAAAATGAGACGACAGAAAAACACACAGCAGATGAAGGAGTAGGGTCAAAACACACCAGACCTAACAAATGAAGAGGAAATAGGTAGTCTACCTGAAAAAGAATTCAGAATAATGATAGTAAGGATGATCCAAAATCTTGGAAATAGAATAGACAAAATGCAAGAAACATTTAACAAGGACGTAGAAGAACTAAAGAGGAACCAAGCAATGATGAGAAACACAATAAATGAAATTAAAAATACTCTAGATGGGATCAATAGCAGAATAACTGAGGCAGAAGAACGGATAAGTGACCTGGAAGATAAAATGGTGGAAATAACTACTGCAGAGCAGGATAAAGAAAAAAGAATGAAAAGAACTGAGGACAGTCTCAGAGACCTCTGGGACAACATTAAACGCACCAACATTCGAGTTATAGGGGTCCCAGAAGAAGAAGAGAAAAAGAAAGGGACTGAGAAAAGATTTGAAGAAATTATAGTTGAAAACTTCCCTAATATGGGAAAGGAAATAGTTAATCAAGTCCTGGAAGCACAGAGAGTCCCATACAGGATAAATCCAAGGAGAAACATGCCAAGACACATACTAGTCAAACTATCCAACATTAAATATAAATTAAACATATTAAAAGCAGCAAGGGAAAAACAATAAATAACACACAAGGTAATCCCCATAAGGTTAACAGCTGATCTTTCAGCAGAAACTCTGCAAGCCAGAAGGGAGTGTCAGGATATACTTAAAGTGATGAAGGAGAAAAACCTACAACCAAGGTTACTCTACCCAGCAAGGATCTCATTCAGATTTGATGGAGAAATTAAAACCTTTACAGACAAGCAAAAGCTGAGAGAGTTCAGCACCACCAAACCAGCTTTACAACAAATGCTAAAGGAACTTCTCTAGGGAAGAAACACAAGAGAAGGAAAACACCTACAATAACAAACCCAAAACATTTAAGAAAATGGGAATAGGAACATACATCATATCAATAATTACCTTAAATGTAAATGGATTAAATGCTCCCACCAAAAGACACAGACTGGCTGAATGGATACAAAAACAAGACCCATATATATGCTGTCTACAAGAGACCCGCTTCAGACCTAGAGACACATACAGACTGAAAGTGAGGGGATGGAAAAAGATATTCCATGCAAATGGAAATCAAAAGAAAGCTGGAGTAGCAATTCTCATATCAGACAAAATAGACTTTAAAATAAAGACTATTACAAGAGACAAAGAAGGACACTATATAATGATCAAGGGATTGATCCAAGAGGAAGGTATAACAATTGTAAATATTTATGCACCCAACATAGGAGCACCTCAATACATAAGGCAAATACTAACAGCCATAAAAGGGGAAATCGACAGTAACACAATCATAGTAGGGGACTTTAGCACCCCACTTTCACCAATGGACAGATCATCCAAAATGAAAATAAATAAGGAAACACAAGCTTTAAATGATACATTAAACAAGATGGACTTAATTGATATTTATAGGACATTCCACCCAAAAACAACAGAATACACATTTTTCTCAAGTGCTCATGGAACATTTTCCAAGATAGATCATATCTTGGGTCACAAATCAAGCCTTGGTAAATTTAAAAAAATTGAAATCGTATCAAGTATCGTTTCTGACCACAACGCTATGAGACTAGATATCAATTACAGGAAAAGATCTGTAAAAAATACAAACACATGGAGGCTACACAATACACTACTTAATAACGAAGTGATCACTGAAGAAATCAAAGGGGAAATCAAAAAATACCTAGAAACAAATGACAATGGAGACACGACGACCCAAAACCTATGGGATGCAGCAAAAGCAGTTCTAAGAGGGAAGTTTATAGCAATACAAGCCTACCTCAAGAAACAGGAAACATCTCGAATAAACAACCTAACCTTGCACCTAAAGCAATTAGAGAAAGAAGAACAAAAAAACCCCAAAGCTAGCAGAAGGAAAGAAATCATAAAGATCAGATCAGAAATAAATGAAAAAGAAATGAAGGAAACAATAGCAAAAATCAATGAAACTAAAAGCTGGTTCTTTGAGAAGATAAACAAAATTGATAAACCATTAGCCAGACTCATCAAGAGAAAAAGGGAGAAGACTCAAATCAATAGAATTAGAAATGAAAAAGGAGAAGTAACCACTGACACTGCAGAAATACAAACGATCATGAGAGATTACTACAAGCAACTCTATGCCAATAAAATGGACAACCTGGAAGAAATGGACAGATTCTTAGAAATGCACAAACTGCTGAGACTGAACCAGGAAGAAATAGAAAATATGAACAGACCAATCACAAGCACTGAAATTGAAACTGTGATTAAAAACCTTCCAACAAACAAAAGCCCAGGACCAGATGGCTTCACAGGCGAATTCTATCAAATATTTAGAGAAGAGCTAACACCTATCCTTCTCAAACTCTTCCAAAATATTGCAGAGGGAGGAACACTCCCCAACTCATTCTACGAGGCCACCATCACCCTGATACCAAAACCAGACAAAGATGTCACCAAGAAAGAAAACTACAGGCCAATATCACTGATGAACATAGATGCAAAAATCCTCAACAAAATACTAGCAAACAGAATCCAAACAGCACATTAAAAGGATTATACACCATGATCAAGTGGGTTTTATTCCAGGAATGCAAGGATTCTTCAATATACGCAAATCAATCGATGTATCTCAATGTGATACATCATATTAACAAATTGAAGGAGAAAAACCATATGATCATCTCAATAGATGCAGAGAAAGCTTTCAACAAAATTCAACACCCATTTATGATAAAAACCCTGCAGAAAGTAGGCATAGAGGGAACTTTCCTCAACATAATAAAGGCCATATATGACAAACCCACAGCCAACATTGTCCTCAATGGTGAAAAACTGAAACCATTTCCACTAAGATCAGGAACAAGACAAGGTTGCCCACTCTCACCACTATTATTCAACATAGTTTTGGAAGTGTTAGCCACAGCAATCAGAGAAGACAAAGAAATAAAAGGAATCCAAATCGGAAAAGAAGTAAAGCTGTCACTGTTTGCAGATGACATGATACTATACATAGAGAATCCTAAAGATGCTACCAGAAAACTCCTAGAGCTAATCAATGAATTTGGTAAAGTAGCAGGATACAAAATTAATGCACAGAAATCTCTTGCATTTCTACACACTAATGACGAAAAATCTGAAAGTGAAATTAAGAAAACACTCCCGTCTACCATTGCAACAAAAAGAATAAAATATCTAGGAATAAACCTACCTAAGGAGACAAAAGACCTGTATGCAGAAAATTATAAGACACTGATGAAAGAAATTAAAGATGATACAAATAGATGGAGAGATATACCATGTTCCTGGATTGGAAGAATCAACATTGTGAAAATGACTCTACTACCCAAAGCAATCTACAGATTCAATACAATCCCTATCAAACTACCACTGGCATGTTTCACAGAACTAGAACAAAAAATTTCACAATTTGTATGGAGACACAAAAGACCATGAATAGCCAAAGCAATCTTGAGAACGAACAATGGAGCTGGAGGAATTAGGCTCCCTGACTTCAGACTATATTACAAAGCTACAGTAATCAAGACAGTTTGGTACTGGCACAAAAACAGAAATATAGATCAATGGAACAGGATAGAAAGCCCAGAGATAAGCCCATGCACATATGGTCACCTTATCTTTGATAAAGGAGGCAAGCATATACAGTGGAGAAAAGACAGCCTCTTCAATAAGTGGTGCTGGGAAAATTGGACAGGTACATGTAAAAGTATGAAATTAGAACACTCCCTGACACCACACACAAAAATAAACTCAAAATGGATTAAAGACCTAAGTGTAAGGCCAGGCACTATCAAACTCTTAGAGGAAAACATAGGCAGAACACTCTATGACATACATCACAGCAAGATCCTTTTTGACCCAGCTCCTAGAGAAATGGAAATAAAAACACAAATAGACAAATGGGACCTAATGAAACTTAAAAGCTTTTGCACAGCAAAGGAAACCATAAACAAGACCAAAAGACAACCATCAGAATGGGAGAAAATATTTGCAAATGAAGCAACTGACAAAGGATTAATCTCCAAGATTTACAAGCAGCTCATGCAGCTCAATAACAAAAAAACAAACAACCCAATCCAAAAATGGGCAGAAGACCTAAATAGACATTTCTCCAAAGAAGATATACAGATTGCCAACAGACACATGAAAGAATGCTCAACATCATTAATCATTAGAGAAATGGAAATCAAAACTACAATGAGGTATCATCTCACACCAGTCAGAATGGCCATCATCAAAAAATCTAGAAACAATAAATGCTGGAGAGGGTGTGGAGAAAAGGGAACACTCTTGCACTGTTGGTGGGAATGTAAATTGATACAGCTACTATGGAGAATAGTATGGAGGTTCCTTAAAAAACTGAAAATAGAACTACCATATGACCCAGCAATCCCACTACTGGGCATATACCCTGAGAAAACCATAATTCAGAAAGAGTCATGTACCAAAATATTCATTGCAGCTCTGTTTACAATAGCCAGGACATGGAAGCAACCTAGGTGTCCATCATCGGATGAATGGATAAAGAAGATGTGGCACATATATACAATGGAATATTACTCAGCCATAAAAAGAAATGAAATGGAGGTATTTGTAATGAGGTGGATGGAGTTAGAGTCTGTCATACAGAGTGAAGTAAGTCAGAAAGAGAAAAACAAATACAGTATGCTAACACATATATATGGATTCTATGGGAAAAAAAAAAAAGGTCATGAAGAACCTAGTGGCAAGACAGGAATAAAGACACAGACCTACTAGAGAATGGACTTGAGGATATGGGGAGTGGGAGGGGTGAGATGTGACAGGGTGAGAGAGTGTCATGGACATATATACACTACCAAATGTAAAATAGATAGCTAGTGGGAAGCAGCCGCATAGCACAGGGAGATCAGCTCGGTGCTTTGTGACCACCTAGAGGGGTGGGATAGGGAGGGTGGGAGGGAGGGAGATGCAAGAGGGAAGAGATATGGGAACATATGTATATGTATAACTGATTCACTTTGTTATAAAGCAGAAACTAACACACCATTGTAAAGCAATTATACTTCAATAAAGATGTTTAAAAAAAAAGAAAATATAATAACTAAAATTATATAAGCTCACTAGCAGAAAGAATAAATAAAAATAATAATGTATCAATAGAAATTATTCAACATAAAGAACAGAAAGGAAAAACAAGAAAGAAGTAAAGTGAACAGAATCTCAGACACCTGTTTGACACCATAACGCAAATACACATTACATAATGAGCGTCTTAGAAGGAGAGGAGAGATAGAAATGATCAAAAAACAAAACAAAACAAAACAAACAAAAACAAAAAAACAAATCTTGAGTAAATAATAGCTAAAAACTCCCAAACAATGAAAATCTCTAACCTACACAGTACTTAGGCTCAACAAACTTCAAGTAAGATAAAATCAAAGACAATCACACATAGACACGTCATAGTTAAGTTACTGGACAACAGCCACAAGGAGAAAATCTTTATACTGAGAAGAAAAAAATGGTACATCACCTATAGGAGAGACACAGCAAGGTTCAGAGCTGACTTCTCATTAGAATCAATGGAGGCCAGGTGGGGTTACAAATTCAAAGTGCTACTACAAAATACTCTCAATCAAGAATTCTATACTCAGCAAAACTATTCTTCATAAGTAAAGGCAACAGAAAGCCATTCTCAAATTTTAAAGAGAGAGAGAGAGAGATAAATCAGTGATAGCAGAGCTGCTCTGCCAGAAATAATAAGGCAAGAAATGATAATAATCAGGAAATTCTCAGGTTGAAAAGATGACACAAAACAGTAACTCATATCTACATAAGTATAATAAAGAACATTGGTACTAGCAATAACAAAGTATAAAACAATAAATATCTTGTCTTTTCTTCTCTAAAATCAGTTTAAAAAAACTTGCAAAAGACAGTAATTTATCCTCTTTTTTTTTCTTTTTGGGCCAAGCGGCTTGTGGGATCTTAGTTCCCCGACCAGGGATTGAACCTGGGCCCCTGGCAGTAAAAAAGCCTGCATCCTAACCACCGGGCCGTCAAGGAATTCCCACAAAAGACAATAATTTAAATTTCAAGAAAGGGTGGTATAAACTCATCTCTCCCTCTTCCTCCAAGCTGATCAAAATTATAAAAAAGTATAAACCCTGAAATAACATTAAAAAATCATAGGAAGTCTCTAAAAGGTGGAAGCAAGAAGGTACCTGTACAGGTATGCTAGGAATGGAAGAACAATATAGCACCTCAGCAATTCCCAACACCCCATCCAGTGGCAAAAGAGTAGTCCAGGTAGAAGTGGAATGAGAAACCCATTAACACTGTGGTGCCTAGAGTAGTAACCTCTGCACCACAGCATGGAACGTCTCATTAACGAGCTTGAGACAACAGGTGGCCTGGACCAGGAAACAGCCATTTGGTCCTGTTGGCAGTATCAGCAGGGAAGAGTGAAACTCTTCTGACAAAATAGCTCCACCCCCACAGGCTTGATGTCTCCTGTACCTACCTAGAAACACTAGGCAGAATGACCCTGGGAAGTAACTCCCATCCACACAAACAGTACTAGAGTCCCACTGGCACTGGATGGACCAGGGAGACACTTTCCACCTGCACAGGCCCACCATCTACAATATTCCACTCAGAGGCCATAGGAGGAGACAGGGGAAGGTCCTTCCACTCCTGCAGGCGGGACAGGCAAGTATCACTGAGACCCACAGAAACAGCGACTGAACCAAGAAGGCCAAAATAGCATTACGAAGGCTCTGAGAACTTTTGTCATTGAATTCAACCCATATAACTTGGTCAGGACTTATGTGCTACAACTAAGGAGTCTGAATGAACAAAATAAAAGATTTAAGTAGAATGAAGAACTGCATAACATAATAGTCAAAATTTCCAGAAAGCAACTGAAAACCATTTGCCATACCAAGAACCAGGAAAATCACAACTTGAGGGAGAAAAGTCAGTCAATGCATGTCAACACCAAAGTACATCACTTGTTAGAATTATCTGACAAAGATTTTAAAGTAGCCTTTGTAAAATGATGGCAACAAATAATTAAAAATATCCTTCATGGGGAGTGAAGTCAGCAAAATGGAGAACTAGAAAACACCAAGCCTTTGTTTTTCTCTGGAAACATCAAAAGACAACCAGAAACTGGCTGAAATAACCTCATTGGGGTCTCCAGAAAACCTCAGGAAAACATTCAAAGGTCTACAAATGTCCAAACAAGAAAAAAACATCTTGAAAATGACAGGAAATTTTGTGGTGTTTTTACTCCCCTATGCCCTATTCCCTTCCCCAGTGTGGCATGGTTTAATCTGGAGGAAATGGTAGTCTGTTTCACAATTCCTTCCATTATACCAGGTGGAGCAGAGAAGACCTTATCTGCAATGTTCTAACCTGTCTGGAAGGTGCCTGAATGGCTGTTTTCCATGTCACCTGCTTATTTTTTCAAATGCTGAATTTTCAACAAAAATCACAAGGTGTCTTAGTCAGTTTGGGCTGCCCTAACAAAAACACCATAGACTGGGTGCTCAAACAACAAACATTTATTTCTCACAGTTCTGGAGGCCAGGAAGTTTAAAGATTGGGTTTCCAGCATGCCCTGTGTCTGATGAGAACATGCTCCCTGGTTCAGAGATGGCCATCTTGCCATCTTCCTGCTCTGTCCTCACATGGTAGAAGAGGTGAGGGAGCTCTTTGGCCTCTCTTTTATAAGGGCACTAATCCCATTCATGAGGGCTCCACCTTCATGACCTAAGCCACTCCCAAAGGCTCCACTTCCCAGTACCATCACTATGCATTAGTATAAATTTTAGAGGAACAGAAATATTCAGTCTATGTTACAAGGCAAACAAAGAAAAAAAGCATGGCCCAAATGAAGGAAATAAATTGGCAGAAACCATTCCTGAGGACGTAGAGACGTACTAGACAAAGTCTTTAAAACAACTGTCTAAAATATGCTCAAAGAGCTAAAGAAAAACAAAAAGAATGAAGGGAAGTCAGGAAAATGATATATGACTAAAATGAAAATATCAACAAAGATATATAAATTATAAAAAGAAACCAAACAGAAATTCTGGCATTGAAAAATGCGATAACTGAACTGAAAATTGAGTAGAAGGATTCAACAGCAGATTTAAAGGGGCAGCAGAAAGAAGCAGTAAACTTGAGAATAGGATAACTGAAATTATTGAGTCTGAGAACCAGAAAGAAAAAAAAGGAGGGACTTGTGGGATACCATTATGCAGAACAATATATGACTTAAGGGAATCCCGGGAGAAGAGAGATTATTTAAAGACATAATGGCCAAAAGCTTGCCAGATCTGATGAACCACATGAACACACAAATCCTTGAGCTTAAATTTTAAGAAGGATAAAGCCAAAGAGACCCACACCAAGACAAATTATAATCAAACTGTCAAAAGCTAAAGAGAATATTAATATTGAAGGCAGCAAGAGAAAAATAACTAAACACATAAAAGGGGTGATAATAAGATTACTAGCCAATTTCTTAGCAAAAACTTTAGAGGCCAGAAGACAAGGGGATGATATATTTAAAGTGCTGAATGCAAAATGAAACAGGTACTTTGGAATACAGCCTGGCAGTTTCTCACAAAAAAATCAAACAAAAAAAACATACTGTTACCATATGATGCAGCAATCATGTTGCTTGATATTTACCCAAAGGAGTAAAAATATGTCAATACAAAAACCTGTGAATGGGGACTTCCCTGGTTGTGCAGTGGTTGAGAGTCTGCCTGCCAATGCAGGGGACACAGGTTCGAGCCCTGGTCTGGGAAGATCCCACATGCCGCGGAGCGACTAGGCCCGTGAGCCACAGTTGCTGAGCCTGCGCGTCCGGAGCCTGTGCTCCGCAACAAGGGAGGCCGCAATAGTGAGAGGCCCGCGCACCACGATGAAGAGTGGCCTCCACTCGCCGCAACTAGAGAAAACCCTCGCACAGAAACGAAGACCCAACACAGCCATAAATAAATAAATAAATAAATAAAATGAAAACCTGTGAATGGATGTTTATAGCAGCTTGATTCATCTGCCAAAATGTGGAAGCAACCAAGATGTCCTTTAGTAGATGAATGGATAAATAAACTGTGGTACATACAGACAATACAATATTACTCAGTACTAAAAAGAAATTAGCTCTCAAGCCATGATAAGGCATGTAGTAAAGTTAAATGCATGTTACCAAGGTAAAGAAGCCAATCTGTAACTGCTACATACTGTACATTTCAACTATATGATCTTCTGAAAAAGGCAAAATTATGGAGACAGTAAAAAGGTCAAAGGTTATTAGACATTATAGGTATGGGAATGATGAATAAAAATTACTAAGAAACTATTTTATAGGTAACAGACGTTTTAATATGTTAATTATATAAAATTAAAAATAAACTAATAGAGATTTGATTTCCAATTTACTACTGATACTAGTAATTTAAATTCATTAAGGCAGAGATAGAGCAAAAATTATTATTTATTGTCCTGTGTTAAAAATTTATTCCAACACTTTTTATAAACTCCCATTGCTAATATAAATTAACATAAGCCAAATAAATGAAAGTATACTTACTAAATTTTTTTCAACTACAACATGCATTTCTATATACTGAGAGAAGTCTGCAAGTGGCTGAAAAAGAATCACAAACTTTAGATAAAAATTGAAGAATCATTTAATTATTTTAAGTTAAATACTACTTCACAAATTCAACACTGAAAATTCAATTTTCTATATGAAAATAGAAATCATTTTCAGAATATTGCCTTTGTCATGTCTTTCACACCTGATCAATCACTTAATTTATTCAGAAAATAACTTTCCTCTACCTTCCATTCTCCATATTCTCACTGGTACTGGGCTACTCATATGATTCTCTTCCCTGAGGAAATTCTTCCCTTGACTTGCCATTATGTGTGTATTTATGTTCGTTTAATGATTCCATTATACATTATTATGCTGTATGATTTTATCTATGACCTTGAAAGAGTAGGGGCACATCTCTGTGTTTAGAGGGGTGGGATTTCATCTGAAGGATAAAGTTAATCCTTGTATAAATCACCGCAGAAAAAAGTGAGCAACAGAGAAACAAAATGACTGGGTTTCTTAAACTGCACCATAGATATCTCAGGATATCTGGTTATGATGTCATTCAACTAGACCACAGTGGTTAAATTAGGCACAAATGTGAGGCCCGATGGGCTTATGATCTGTGTGACTTACACTCTGCCAACAAGTAATAATTGTTGTAACTACGTTTAATAAAATATTACTTATGTTCATCATTATTTTTACATGAAGTTAACCTAGGAGGAATGAGCTAGGGAAAACTTGGAAGACAGTCTTTGTGGGCACTTTAAGACTGTGGTGCAGTTAACTCAAAATAGTTTGTTACTAAAATAGCATACCATGTATAAGCACTGGACAAATATATAGAAGCAGAAAAGGAGGATCAAATTTCAAAAATTGAGAAAACTTTTATTATGCATATTTTAATGTCTGAATTTTTTTCTTTTTACACTGGTATTTAATCCTTTGAAAGTTCAAAACTATCACATTTTAGTTAAACCATTTTCCTTAACATAAAGAGGAGCAATAAAGAGGGAAAAACAAATCTAGGATTTAGCAGAGAAAAGTGAAGATTATAGTAATTTAAAGGAAAAAAAGTCAATAAGGTCAGTAAGACAAATTTAGGGGTGAATGATCATTCACTTTTTCCTTCCATTTAAAAATTCTCTTTTAAAACCTTGGAGACTTGAGGGTTTTTTTGTTTTTGTTTTTTTAATGCAAATGAAATCCCCTTATGGCCTAATTGGTTTATTTTCATTTCCATCCAAAAGGAAGCACCGAATGCTTCATGATAGTTTTGCTTATAGGATTCCATCCTTTCATTGAAGTGCCTAAACAAGGAAATGATACTACTTTACTGGAGAAGAAAAATAAACATTTATATTAATTGAAAGTAACAAAATATTAATGCTTTGAGGGATTCAAAGCTATTTCTTTGTTTTAACCAATATAAGTGTTAGTTGACTTACATTTCCTGAAGTAATCCTTGTTTATTTTCATCTTTGAGATAGGGATTGATGATATTTAGTTGATTATAATTTATTCATTTATTTACTGGACAATAAGCTTTCATGGGGAAAAGATATAGTCCGGTTTAGCAAAATAATTAAAAATTTAAGACAAAGATGCATAAAAGAATGCCAAGAAATCTGTATATTGGGAAGGTGGGCAGGTATTAAGATTTCAGAAGACCTCAAAAGCTATTTTATTTAGTAAAAGAAAGTAGCCAATAAAGAAAACCAATTTCTTGGAAATGTGCTATATAAAGTTGACATCAATTGCATGAAAGTTTGCTTTGGTCAAATAAATACTAAAGAATTGGAGCTAGGGAAGAAGATTGGAGAACACTACTAAATGATCCAATTGCAATATAGTTGGATTAAAAAGTTAAAGTTAAAAGATACCAAAGCCCACTGGTAAGAATATTCAGGAAGTGAGAGGGACATGAAGATGACAATGGATAGATAGATGATAGACGATATAGATAGATAAATAGATAAGTAGGTAGATAGTTAATGTGTGTGTTTGTGTATTTTGTTTAACTTGGGCAGTCATTATGTCCAATGTAAGATAAATAACTCAGAAAAAAATTGGAATGAGAGTGGGAGATCTATAAATCACAGTAGATAAAGCCATGAAAAAATATACAAGACAATATACAAGACAAACAAAAACCTGAGACATAACACAAGAAATATCATTATCTAGAACATGAGTATATAAGGAAAAGTCAGAGAAAGTGAGATAGAAAGTGAAGCAGGAGAATTTTATCAGAGAGTAAAGTGAGTTGAAACTTCCAGAAAGTTTTTATATTATTTCACCATTAACATTATACTTAATGGTGGTGGACTTTCTTCTTAAAATTGGTCCAAGACAAGGATATTCTTCTCACCTATTCAACACCATGCTAACCAGGGCATGTAGGCAATAAAAGAGAAGTTAAAAGCATCATAATTGAAAAGGAAGAACACTATCTTTATTTAAGATGACATCATCTTGTACATAGAAAACTACAAAGAGCACAATAAAAAACGAATACCCAATTTAAACAAGTTTGCAGAATATGAAATCAGTATACAAAAGTCAATAATTTCCAAACATGAATAATGAGAAATCCAAATTTGAAATAAAATTTTAAATGTGAAATAGCATTTAAATAACAAAATTTGTAGAAATAAATTTAACATAAGAAGTTTGGCTGACAACTTGAAGACAACTATACAAAAGATTGTGGCAAAAAATTAAAGACCTAAAAACAAAAGACTGTTCAATGTTCATGGATAGGACGAGTTAATATTGTTAAGTGGCAATATTTCCAAGATTAATCTACAGAATCAACAGAATCCCAGCTTGCTTTTTCAGGGAATTGAAAATAAGTGAATTTTAAAATTTATTTGGAGATTGATAGTATCAAGAATAGCCAAAACAACCTTGAGAAAGAACATTACTGAAGGATGTACACTTACTAATCCCAAAACGTATTTCAAAGGTATAGTAGTAAAAAAAAAAAAAAAGTGTGGCTCTGGCATAAGATTAGACATAAGATCAATGGAGTATTATTGCAAGTGCAGAAATAATCCCTAATATCTATGGTCAACTGATCTTTGAAAAAAAGGGCCATGAAGATTCAGTGGAACAAACATGAGTCTTTTCAACAAATGGTGTTGGGAAAACTAGATATGCATATGAAAAATGATGAATTTAGAGATTCCTTCACTCCATACAGAAATTAAATTAAATTGGATCATAAATTGAAATGTAAGGGATTAAAGAATAAAACTTTTGGAGGAAATATGAAATAAATTTTGTAAACCTGGTGTGATGGTTAATTTTTTCTGTGAAATTGCCTGGGTCACAATGCCCCGATTTTTGTTCAAAAATTATTCTGGATGTCTCTGTGAAAATGATTTTGGATAAGATAAACATTTAAATTGGTGGACTTTTAGTGGAGTAGATTATCCCTCATCATATGTGTGGAGCTCATCTGATTAGTTGAAGGCCTTATTAGAGCAAAGACTACCTTGTAAGCAAGAAAGAATCCTTCCAGCTGACTGCCTTTGGACTTGAATACAACTCTTCCCTTGTCTCCAGCCTGCCAGTCTACAGTCTACCCTAAATTCTCTCATTCTCCCTCTCTTTGTGTGTGTGTGTGTGTGTGTGTGTGTTTATATCAAATATATATGTGTGTGTATACACACACACCCACACACATATACATATATCCTGTTGGTTCTGTTTCCCTGGAGAAGTGTCTTTCCTGAAAGATACCCTTAGCCACTGTTGGTGCAGAGCTGAGATTGTTGAAAACCAAACCCAGAATCTCATTTTGTGAGTGGATGAACTACAACACAAATTGAATTTCCACCCTCACAGGGTGTCTACTGGAAGAAATAAGATCCTAAAAATTGGAATGGGGGTATATGGGAAACTCTGATGAAGCTGGGGTCACTAAATCTCTAATTTCTTTTTTTATAAATATTTATTTATTTATTTATTTTGGCTGTGTTGGGTCTTCGTTGCTGCGCGCGGGCTTTCTCTAGTTGTGGCGGGTGGGGGCTACTCTTAGTTGTTGTGCACAGGCTTCTCATTGTGGTGGCTTCTGCTGTTGTGGAGCATGGGCTCTAGGCATGCGGGCTTCAGTAGCTGTGGCACACGGGCTCAGTAGTTGTGGCTCGTGGGCTCTAGAGCGCAGGCTTAGTAGTTATGGCACACGGGCTTAGTTGCTC
This sequence comes from Balaenoptera borealis, assembly GCF_965194805.1. Classification (NCBI taxonomy): domain Eukaryota; kingdom Metazoa; phylum Chordata; class Mammalia; order Artiodactyla; family Balaenopteridae; genus Balaenoptera; species Balaenoptera borealis. The sequence continues at coordinate 6,455,076 of NC_138880.1, forward strand.
CATGGCACGTGGGATCTTCCCAGACCAGGGATTGAAACCATGTCCCCTGCATTGGCAGGCGGATTCCTAACTACTGTACCACCAAGGAAGTCCCTAAACTTCTAAATTCTGATGAGTCTTCTTTGCCAGTAGAAGCAGTCTCTCCATCCCTGGATAAGGATATAAGGAAAATATAATGGCCTACCCTGAGGCAGTTGCCTTAAAAGATACTAGTGATTCTTCTCAGGATCCTAGGTAAGCATCTTCAATATTTGTGTGAATGTCACTTATGTTTATTATATCAAAACGTTGATATAACGGATATGGAGAAAGGAGAGCATCTACAGACAACAAAGGTCTGGATCACAGGGAAAAATGCCACTAACAGCAGAAAATGCCATCTTGGTGTTCTGGAAAACTGAATGACTACTTTTAAGACTTACAATATGTTATGAAGTTTCTGGTATCACTGTCTCTCTCTTTCTCTCTCTCATATACATATGTTAATGTAAATAATGTTTTATCAGAAAAAATACATTGTTTATATTGCTGCATAGTAATAACCATATCAGCTTACTCAATTGGTCACTTACCTCTACACTTTGTATTTTATAGGGCTTTTCTCTTGACTCAATATCCTTCTCAGCATATAAAGAAGCACCTGTATTCCTATGTTTTACTTGATAAATCACATGTTCAAAACCAATTGAAGGCTCCAAGGGCTCAATTCCATAACTTACATTTTCAAATTGTAGTAAGCCCCTACAAATTCCAAAAACTAAGTGAATAAATAAAATAGTTCATTTTTCACAAAGTCAATAAAATGACACAATCAGTTTTTTTTAATAGTATGCAGATTATTTTCATTCTTAGCCTTATGTAGTGAAGTAAGGAAAAGTTACCGAGTGTCCACAAATTTACTGAGTGCAACAGAGTAGTAATACTATTGGTATTTACCAAGCTATTAGTACTCCGTTGTCTCCACATACACTAAAAAATCTTAATTCAGGAGAAGAGTAGGAGACAGTACAAGAGTCTCCATGCTGTGCTTTTCCAATGACAATTTCCCACTATAAGCCATGCCTCACTTTAAAACTTAGCAAAGATCAAGGAAACTAAAAGCTGGTTCTTTGAGAAGATAAATAAAATTGATAAACCTTTAGCCAGACTTATGAAGAAAAAAAAGGGAGAGGACTCAAATTAATACAACTAGAAATAAAAAGGAGAAGTTGAAACTCACACCATAGAAACACAAAGGATCATAAGAGACTACTACAAGCAATTATATGCCAATAAAATGAACAGCCTAGAAGAAATGGACAAATTCTTAGAAAGATACAACCCTCCAAGACTGAACCAGGAAGAAATAGAAAATATAAACAGACCAATCACAAGTACTGAAATTGAAACAGTGATTTAAAAACTTCCAACAAACAAAAGTCCAGGACCAGATGGCTTCACAGGCGAATTCTATCAAACATTTAGAGAAGAGCTAACACATGTCCTTCTCAAACCATTCCAAAAAATTGCAGAGAAAGGAACACTCAGAAGCTCATTCTATGAGGTCACTATCACCCTGATACCAAAACCAGACAAAGATATCACACACACACACACACACACACACACACAAATTACAGGTCAATATCACTGATGAACATAGACGCAAAAATCCTCAACAAAATACTAGCTAACCAAATCCAACAACACATTAAAAGAATCATACACCATGATCAAGTGGGATTAATCCCAATGATGCAAGGATTCTTCAACATACGTAAACCAATCAGTGTGATACACCACATTAACAAACTGAAGAATAAAAACAATATGATCATCTCAATAGATGCAGAAAAGGCTTTTGACAAAATTCAACACCCAAATATGATAAAAACTCTCCAGAAAGTGGGCACAGAGGGAACCTACCTCAACATAATAAAGGCCATATACGACAAACCCACAGCAAACATCATTCTCAACAGTGAAAAACTGAAAGCATTTCCTCTAAGAGCAGGAGCAAGACAAGGATGTCCAGTCTCTCCACTTTCATTCAACATAGTTTTGGAAGTCCTAGCCATGGCAATCAGAGAAGAAAAATAAATAAAAGGAATACAAATTGGAAAAGAAGTTAAACTGTCTGCAGATGACATGATACTATACATAGAAAATCCTAAAGATGCCACCAGAAAACTACTAGGGCTCATCAATGAATCTGGTAAAGTCACAGGATACAAAATTAATGTGCAGAAATCTGTTGCATTCCTATACACTACTAATGAAAGATCAGAAAGAGAAATTAAGGAAACAATCCCATTTACCATCACATCAAAAAGGATAAAGTACCTAGCAATAAACCTACCTAAGGAGGCAAAAGACCTGTATTCAGACAACTATAAGATACTGATGAAAGAAATCAAAGATGACACAAACAGATGGAGAGATATACCATGTTCTTAGATTGGAACAACCAATATTGTGAAAATGACTATACTACCCAAAGCAATATACAGATTCAATGCAATCTCTGTCAAACTACCAATGGCATTTTTCACAGAACTAGAACAAACAATTCCACAGTTTGTATGAAAACACAAAAGACCCCGAGTAGCCAAAGCAATCTTGAGAAAGAAAAACGGACTAGAGGAATCAGGCTCCCTGACTTCAGACTATACTACAAAGGTACAGTAATCAAGACAGTATGGTACTGGCACAATAACACAAATATAGATCAACGGAACAGGCTAGAAAGTCCAGATATAAACCTATGCACCTATGGTCACCTTATCTATGACGAAGGAGGTAAGAATATACAATGGAGAAAAGACAGTCTCTTCAATAAGTGGTGCTGGGAAAACTGGACCGCTACATGGAAAAGAATGAAAGTAGAACACTCCCTAACACCATATACAAAAATAAACTCAAAATGGATTAAAGACCTAAATGTAAGATTGGACACTATAAAACTCTTAGAGGAAAACATAGGCAGAACACTCTCTGACATAAATCGAAGCAAGATCTTTTTTTGATCTACCTCCTAGAGTAATGAAAATAAAAACAAAAATAAACAAATGAGACCTAATTAAACTCAAAGGCTTTTACACAACAAAGGAAACCATCAACAAAACAAAAAGACCATCCACAGAATGGGAGAAAATATTTGCAAATGAAGTGACCGACAAGGGATTAATCTCCAAAATATACAAACAGCTCATACAGCTCAATATCAAAAAAATGAAACAACCCAATCAAAAAATGGGTGGAAGATCTAAATACACATTCCTCCAAAGAAGACATACAGATTGCCAAGAGGCAAATGAAAAGGTGCATCACATCACCACTTATTAGAGAAATGCAAATCAAAACTACAATGGGGTATCACTTCACACTGGTCAGAATGGCCATCATCAAAAAATCTACAAGCAATAAATACTGGAGAGGGTGTGGAGAAAAGGGAACCCTCCTACACTATTGGTGGGAATGTAAATTGGTGTTGCCACTATGGAGAACAGTATGGACGTTCCTTAAAAAACTAAAAATAGAGCTACTATATGATCCAGCAATCCTACTCCTGGGTATATATCTGCAGAAAAGCATAATTTGAAAAGATACATGTACCCGAAAGTTCACTGCAGCACTTTTTACAATAGCCAGGACATGGAAGCAACCTAAATGTCCATCAACAGAGAAATGGATAAAGAAGATGTGGTACATATATACAATGGAACATTACTCAGCCATAAATACAGAATGAAATAATGCCATTTTTAGCAAAATCGATGGACCTAAAGATTGTCATACTGAATGAAGTAAGTCGGACAGAGAAAGATAAATATCATATGATATCACTTATATGTGGAATATAAAAAAAATGGTACAAATGAACCTATTTACAAAACATAAATAGAGTCACAGATGTAGAAAACAAACTTATGGTTACCAAGGGGGGAAGGTGGGGTGGGATGAATTGGGAGATTGGGATTGACATATACACACTACTATATATAAAATAGATAACTGATAAGAACCTACCATATAGCACAGGGAACTCTACTCAATACTCTGTAATGACCTATATATGGGAATAGAATCTAAAAAAGAGTGGGTATATGTATATGTATAACTGATTCACTTTGCTGTACAGCAGAAACTAACAGAACATTGTAAATCAACTATACTCCAATAAAATTAATTTAAAAATAAAAATAAAGCTTCTGATTATAATTTTTCAAATTTGAAAATTATTTCTTAAAAATTCCATTTTTTGTAACCATAAAATTATGTATGACAACCTGAGTCCAGTACATGTGCTAACGATCACCATAGAATTTGGATAACCTTCAATATACCCTTGGTAGTAGCATAAGTTCTGAAAAATAAAGATAAACACATATATTTCTATTAGAATAATTCATGTTAAATGCACTATTCTCAAATACTTAAAACACACACACACACACACACACACACACACACACATATATATATATATATGTATGTGTCAAACACTAATTGTTTCCAAAATGGATTTATAACATCATTAGATGAACATTTGGCTCAATTTTCCAAAACTGTCCCTACATGTCCCAAAGAATAAGTACACTTCCATGATTTTTTCTGTTATAAATGAAACATGACAACCCAATCATTAGGATCAAGGTAAAAATCATCAAAAACTTGTTTCTTCAAACTCTTCTGACTTAATTTTTCAAGGTAGATGTAAAAATAAATAAACCCAAAAGATAATTTTTTCTTTTCAAGATTACTTTAGTATAATGGCAGAGTAGCTTGCATTGGATTAGCCTTCTCATCAATGACAAATGTAGACTCTGAAAAATTATTTTTTAAACTCCAACAACAAAGGCAGGCAAGAAAAGGTGAGAGAAGGGAATCAACAATAGAAAGAGGAAACTGCATTTACTGAGTTTTGTGTTATACTGGTTTTCACCTGAGGGCCTCCCCTTGGCAGGGCAGCACAAAGTAGCAAATGTTCCAACAAAAAACACAATCTTACTGACCCTGAGAACTCTTTAGAGGAAAGAATCACAAGCTCTCCAATGTATCATGGAATATTACCAGTATATGATTTAAAATATTAGATATATGAATAAAAGAAAAATGTGGCCCATAGTCAAAAGAAAAACCAGAAAGAAACTGACTTCAAAATAACACTGGATTTTGGAATTAGTAAATAAATGGATTTAAAACAGATATTAAAAACATGATGAACATAAAGGAAATTTTGGGCATAATAAGGGAAGCAATTAGGAAATTCAGCAGAGAAATAAAATGTTACAAAAATGTCAACTCTAAATTCTAGAACAAAGAAATACATTTAAAATGAAATATACTGGATATGTTTTACTGACACTGCAGATGGCAAAAAAAAAACCCCAGTAAAAACAAAAAACAAAAACCCTAGAATACAGATCTATAGAAACCATCGAATCTGAAAGAAACCTGAGAGAAAACAAGCTTTAAAAATGGAATATGGCTGCAGCAACCTGTGGGACAATGTTATCTAAAATACGTTTAATTGGAGGTCCAGAAAAATGGAAAGAGAAAATAGGTATAAAAGTATTTGAAAAAATCATGGCCAAAATTTCCCCAAATTTAGTGAGAAACCACATTTATAGATTGAGACAGTGAATAAACAAATGGGCAATGGCCACTCCATATATAAAAATAGAACTCTGACCTGCAGGAAACCAACCTCTTTACTGACAATAAATAGCTGACTTTGTGGGAAGTCATGCTGCTATCTCCAGTAACAATCCAGGAAGCTAACCAATAACTTATATAGCAATCAGTCCCAATAACAAGGACTTGATTAAAAACTATCAGCTTGTTCTTCTCTGGTGGCGCAGTGGTTGAGAATCTGCCTGCCAATGCAGGGGACACCCGTTCAATCCCTGGTCCAGGACGATCCCACATGCCCAGAGCAACTAAGCCCGTGTGCTACAACTCCTGAGCCTGCGCTCTAGAGCCCGCGAGCCACAACTACTGAGCCTGCGAGCCACAGCTACTGAAGCCTGTGCGCCTAGAGCCCGTGCTCCACAGCAAGAGAAGCCACCTCAATGAGAAGCCCGTGCACTGCAACGAAGAGTAGCCCCAGCTCAACACAACTAGAGGAAGCCCACGCACAGCAACAAAGGCCCAGCACAGCCAAAAATAAATAAATAAAATAAAATTTAAAATTTTAAATAAATAAATATATAAAAAATAAAATAAAAACTTTCAGCTTCCCTAATTTTTGTCCCTGCTTCCACCTTAGAACCAAGGAGAGAAAAGCCAAATAAACACTCCAATCACATAGTTAACCCATCTACAGCAGCCCCCACCAACAACCTTCAATCAGAGCACACCTGAGGTCTTCCCTTCCTTCCACTATAAAGCTTTCCCACTCTTCTGCCTGCCTTTGAGTATCTGCCAAAATGCAAGTGACAGTGGATGACTTCCTTGCTATGAATAAGTGACCTTTGTTTATTCTCATTTGCTTGGTTTTTATTTATTTCCACAAGACCTAAGGAACCAATCATATAATAAACTGCTGAAAACCAAAAATGAAGAGGACATCTTGAAATAAACCAGAGAAAAGTAACACATAACATTCACAGGAGTAGTGATGTAAATAATGGTACTTCTTTACATATATATATATACACACACACACACACACACACACACATATGTAAGGAGGCAGGACACAATGAACAAAAAAAAATACTGAGAGAGAAAAAAAACCCTGGCACTTAGAGTTATATATTAAGCAAAATTATTCTTCAAAAATAAAGATATGGAGAGTTAACTTTTGGTATGACATCATGAGGAACTCTATAGATCTGATCCCTAGTGAAACTGATGAAAATAAGTAAATGACAATTTAAATCCCCCCAGAAGTGGACATAAGGACAAATAGTCCTAAGAGAAAATAAATAAATAGCCATACAAGAAAATATGAAAAATTCAGTAAGAAAAATGAGAAACAAAATCAAACTAAAGACATTTCCATATAAATGAAAACTTTGAGAATTTGTTGTTAATTGCCCTGCCTTACAAGTAATACTTAAGGAAATTCTTCAGGTTGAAAGCAAGAGATCTCAGATAGTGATTCAAATCCACATAAACATCCAAAGAGAGCTCATACAGGTTATTATGTAATTAAAAAACATAATATAAATGCGTATTTCCCCCTTTTTTCTCTTAACTAATTTAAAAATCAATTGAGTAAAATAATATGAATAGGGCCTATTATTGGGACCAGGAAATATATTTGCCAATAACAGCATATAGGAGGTGAGTGGAAACAAAGAGGTACTGGGTTAAGGAAATGACTGCAGATAGTAAAGTAATTATAACAATGTACTGTTGGGTTTGTAACATTAATAGATGTAATATGTACAACAATAATACCATAAATGTGAGGGAAGTAGAGTTTTATAGGAGCAATGTTTCTATATATCACTGGAATTAAGGTAATATAAATCTAAATCTGCATCTGATAAGTTAAAATGTGTAAGGTAAGCCCTAGGGAAATCACTAAAAATATGACTCAAAAATATTGAAAAATCATTAAGGAAATTTAAATTCTTCAGTAGAATATATCCAACTAACAGGGAAAAAAAACACTAGAAAGAGAAAAAAGAGGAACAAAAGCACATGAGACACATAAAAACAAAAAGTAAAAAGCAGATGCAAATATAACTATATCAATAATAGCATTAAATGTGATTGAATTAAACAATCCAATAAAAGGCAGATTGTCAGACAAGGTGAAAAGACAACTATAAACTGTTGAAAGACAACATGCTTTAAGTTCAAAGACACAGATTCAAATTAAAGGAATGAAAAAAGATTATCATGTAAATAGCAACCAGGAGCAAACTGGACTGACTATATTTATATCAGACAAAGTAGACTTTAAAAGAAAAAATTGTTACTAGAAATAAAGAGCAGTATTTTATACTAATAAAAGGTTTAATGCATCAGGAAGATATAACACTTGTAAACATAGGTACCAAATACAGCACCATAGTGCATAAAAAAATAGGTAGACATGAAGGGAGAAATAGAGAACTCAACACATAGTTGAAGACTTCTTTTCTTCTTCTCTGCCACTTTCAACGATCGATGGAACAACTAGGCAGAAGATCAGCAAGGAAATATAAGACTTGAAAAAAAAATCATAAACTAAGTAAACCTAGCAAACATCTGTAATATGCTCCACCAAAGAACAACAAGATATGCATTCTTCTTAACGTGTACACAAAATATTTTCCAGGATAGACCATACGCTAATCCATTAAAAAAGCCTCAGTTTAAAAGTATAGAACTAATAAAAGTATGTTTTCTGATAATAAAGACATTTTTTTAGAAATAATTAACAGAAAACATTTGGAGAAACTCACAGACATGTGGAAATTAAATATCATATCCCTAAATAACCTATGGGTTAAATAATAAATCAAATATGAAACCAGAAGATATTTAAGGAAAATGAAAACACACCATACTAAAATGTATGGGATTCAGCTAAAGTAGTGCTTTTGATAAATTTATATATATAAAAGCATGTATTAATAAAGAAGAAAGATCTCAAAGTAATATCCTATCCAACCACCTATAACACAGGAAAAAGAAGAACATATTAAACCTAAATTAAGCAGAAGAAAAGGAATAATAAAGATTAGAGTGAAATTAATAAGAACAGATAATAGAACAAATCAATGAAACCAGAAGCTGGCTCTGCAAAAAGATAAACAAAATTGACAAATCTTTATTTAGCTAGATTGACTATGAAAAGAAAGGAATCAAATTACTAAAATCGGAAATAAAAGTGGGATATTACTACCATCCTTATAGAAGGATTATTAACGGAATGCTAAGAATAATTGTATGGCAACATTAGATGATGTAGGTAAATGGATTAAATTCCCTGAAAAACAAAAACTACCTTCCCTGTCCATGGTGCTTCTTCTAGCACCAGAACTTGTGGACTCACAGAATACCTTATCCACTGCCGTGGCTTCTTCACAGTGTTGTGTCTGATACAGAAACTTATTTCTCAGCAAATTAAGGGCAGCAATTGGTTTATGTACATGTCTTACCATATACTCAATCATCTGGAAGCAGCTGGCCTAACTGAAAGGTAGACCAGGTTACTGAAAACTCATTTACCATAGTAGTTGGGAGACATTACTCTGAAAGGCTGGGGTTATGTTTGAATCAAAACCATTATAGGGCATGGTTTTCTGAGAACCACAATACATAGGTCCAGGAAGTAAGGTGTTGAAATGGGAGTGTCTCTTCCCACCATTATACCTAATAACCATTTTGTAGCATTTTGCTTTCTGTCCCAGTAACTTTTAGCTTCTAGCCCCTGGTGGGGAATTTGTTCACCTGGGGACACAATAAAAATTCCACTAATTTGGAAGATGAAACTTCCAACTGGATATTTCGAGCTCCTTTTGCCACTGCACAAACAGGCTAACCCAGTGGCTGGAGTGACTGATTCTGAACACAATAGGGAAATTTGTTGCTTAAAGAAGTGCTGTGTCTTGAACCCACCTGAGTCTAATAGCAACCAAAATAAAATATGATTAAGGATGCAAACCCTTTGGGAGTGAAGATTTTTGCTATTCTGCTAGGCAAATATCCGTAACAAGCTTAGGTTCTGGTTGAGAGCAATGGAAATGGGGAGCAGGTAGTGGGAAAAAGAAGTCATACATAGCAATCATGACTTATTACAGAAATGAAGACTATAGTAGCTTTACATATTTTTCTCTTGGCTTGTCATATGCATATGTATCTTTATTTGTATGTGCTAACCATTTTCTTCTTTTTCCCTCTTCCTGTTATTAGTCTACATGCAAGTGGTTGGAGGTTAACTTTACAAGTTAATTTAACCTCATGTTAACATAGTATTCAGTTGGATTGTGAATAAATTTGTGGAGAACTTAATATAGCTAGCAGTGGACTCAGTGACTTGTGATTGTGTGTGTCATCATTTTGAGGGAAGAATGAGAATTTCTTTACTTGGGAAAAGGTTGGCTGAATCTTGATAAATAGAAATGTAGGGTGATTTTGTTGTTTTTCCAGAGTTCAAATGTGTATAAAAGAGTGCATACAGAAACTAAGTAGTCAAAGTTGTAGGCTCTGTCAGTTATTGATGTATTGCTACTCAGCTTCAAATTAACCTTTTGCCTGCTTTGTGCAAATGAATATGAGCCTCTTAATTATTTTTTCCTTTGCCAGGTGGCACTGAAGCTTTGCTAGTAAAGGGTACTGGAGAGCATGGGAAGAGAGCTTTGCTATTTGGTTCCAGTGTGCTAGCTTGGTAGGCTCCTGCAGAGGGTACAGCTTTTTGCAAAGCCAGGATCCCTCATTGCTTGGAGATTCTCTAGTACCCAGATCCTTCGGTGCATGGTGGTCTCTAGCACCCATCAGCCAGTAGTATCCTCCCATCATCTAGGCCCCTCTCCTTCCGTAGCAAAGTGACTTTGGTGAAACATCTTATGAACAGCTTTCCTGGCTACCCAAAGGACAGATTTCCAGAGGGTTCTAAAGAGAAATTTTACAGCAAGATCTCTTGGTACAGCACCACAGTGACTTGTCCTATTTGAAGATCCATGGTCGTGCCACTTTTAACAATCTCAACTCTGGGGCAAAGAAACTATCTTCTTTATCCCAGTCCTAGGGTTGCTGGCTGCTTCTTGTATCTGATATTCCTATGACCTTTAGAGTTCTCTTTACTTCTTATTTTTTTACTCTAATCCTTGTTACAATTAATAATTCTTTACATTAAACCTTCCATGTGTAAATTACTGCGTGGTATCTGTAGACATAGACTAAAACAGTATCTTATATTTTTAAAAAATTTCATTGACTTATCATATTTGTACTTTTTCACTGTGGTCCCATATACAGGTTCATCTGTATAAATCATACTTTATACAATCAAGGTAAAATACCTCTGCCTTTCCACCACATTTCATCCACTTCCTTCCAAATGTGGTTTGTATTATCCAGATTGATAATGTATTTAATTCTTCAGAACCATCAGTAAATTATATCAACCTTATATATAAGTTGATTGGAAAAGTTGGAAATTAATAAATAAATCATTTTTAGGTCAGCATAGGATAAAATTTTGAGATAGAGGAATCAAAAGTTTATTATTATTATTATTATTATATAATTTCTTTCTCCAGTTTTTTTCTTATTTTTATGATTGTCATTTTTTGCACTATTTTCCTTTATTATATCTTGTTCATTCTTCTATTAGCACTCAAAAAAGAATGTGTATGAACTCAGCAACAGTAAGAATGTTGCTGCTGTGTGTGGTCGCCTACAAATGTTGATGAGATCAAGTTGATAGTTCTCCTCAAGGCATCAACATATTTGCTGAGTTTCTTTCTACTTCATCTATCAATTATTGAGAGAGAAATGTTTAAATCTTCAATAATAATAATTTACCTATTTCTTTTTTCATTTCTGTCAATTTCTGCCTCTTATAATTTGAAGTCTATTTTTATGTGCATACACATTTTGGATTGTTATGCCATCTGGTAATTTTACTTTTTAACAATTATGAGTATCTCTCTGTCCTGGAGAGATCATAAAGTAAACTGCAGATACTAGGAACAAACTCTTTCTGTGTCTAACTGGTTGCTTTGTTTTCGTGTAGATACATCTTTAGTTAGCAAGATAACATAACTTTTAGGAATGAAAATCATTTGTGGAATTTATGAAAAATAGATTTATATGCTTCTAACCTAATTTAATAAACTTTCCTGGTTTTTCCTACACTGAAGATAGGCTTGCAGCTTTGGCAAACATAATTTACCCACATGGCATTTGAGGCCAGCATTCAATAACTTATTACATCCAGGTTATAAATAAAACATCTTTGCTTTTTCTTTTGAATTATACATCTGTCTCTCATGATTAGCTCCTGGGAGGTAGGAAGTAGAGTTAGGTGTTAGGTATGGCAAAATTACATAAAATGCAGGTGTGGGATATTGCGGCCCTGTGCATCTCGTTGTCTCATTGTTTTAACTCTGTTTCTCTCCCTCTCTTTTTCATCACACTCACACACAAAAAATACCACACACACACATGTATTGTGTGTGTACACATAAGTATGTCTATAATATTATGTATATATGCACGTGTGTATATATCATAAAACTTTTTGACAGTATGCATTATTTATATATTTGTATAGAGAACTCCATAGATGAGTCACGTGTATTTGCCTACTCTGTTAGGCAAAATTTAAAGAACTCACCATACCTATTATTTCTCCTGTTAAGAGCTTAGTCTCTATAAAAATGCTTTAATTTCAAAGTAGTGGTTAATTCGCTACGTAGAAATCAGGAATGCAAATTAAAAAAAATACAGGAATTGGTAAGGCAGGGCAAATGTAAAAAGCAAAATAGCATTTCAGACATGGGTGTTCCTTGAAATTCTATGCACACTTCACTATTTTATTTACAACAAATGGCAAACTTTATTAAATGAAGCTCCAAGTATTCTAAGTAGATGAAAATTTAATATATTCCTAAATATGCATGAAATTTAATGTGTATTTATTTGGTCCCTGAACATACTTCAGACAAGTCTTTGGATTTTCCTTTTCTTCCTAGATTTAGCTTTCCTGATTTAAGTCATGTTTTTTCATTTTAAGTATTTCACTCCATATTCAACCCTTTTGGCCCAGGTACATAAACACATACGTGTGCCTCATCATGAAATAATAGCTTAAATGCATCACTATCATTTGTGGTTTGGTTAATCATCTGTGTCACAAAGCTAATTCAAGACACATCATCAAAAGGAAATGGTTACATTCATGCCAAAACAAAACAAAACATAACTCCAGCCTGTTATACTCTAGCGACATGTGGACCCTAAGTAAAACAGTCACAGAAACTCATATAACAAAGGTAAAACAGGCAATAAAAATCATACCTGAAACTGTTGTTCAAGAGGTTTCTTACTTCCTGTGCCATTATAACCATAAACCCTAAAATTATGTGGTAAGAAAGCTCTGTAAAATAATGATAAAAAGTATTTATTGGAAAATTTGTTTCCTAGATTTTATTTTGAAAAGGTATTTCTTTTATTATACTTATTATAGATAGGTAGGGAGAGGAGAGAGAGTGCACGAGGGAGAGATTCTCTGAGTACATGGATTTAGTTTTAATTTTGTTCAAAAAATTCTAGTCTTCAGACCTCTCCTCACTCACCTTACTGTCACACTGTCCTCCTTCCTGTTTTTTAAACACAACAGGCAAACTTTTGTCTCAGGGTATTTGCACTAGCTGTTGCCCCTTCCTGGGATGTTCTTCAACATGGCTCATTGTCTCATCTACTTCAAGTCTTTGCTTATATATCCACGTCTCACTGAGGCTTCTCTTGACAAGTTTATAAAAATTTGCAACTTTCTCAATTATTAAAGCATAGGATTTCCAAATGACTCTTTTTAGTTTGCTCTATATTTTTGCTTAAGCATTTATCACTTTCTAACATTCTTCCTAATCCATTATTTATCATACCATTATTAGTCTCATCTGATAACAATATAAAATTCATATCCATTTTGTTTACTAATGCATCTCAAGCTCTTAGAAGAATATCTGGAAAATAGCAAATGGTCAATAAGTATTGAACTAATATGAAATGAATTCAACAGATCAGGTGGAGATCTCACATTAAAATACATTGTAACATGGGAAGAATATGCTTAAAAGGCTCTATAAAGAGAAAGTGTGGGTGTAGGTATCTCATTTTCATTTTTCCAATTAGTACAGTATAAAGATTTGTGACAGCCATGGCAGTCTGGATTTGTGAAAGCAAAAGGTCAAAGAGCCAAACCGCTGACAAACAGAGCAAAACTTTTTGTATTCTTGTAACAAAAAAAGAAAATAACCCACAGTGGGGTGGAGCTCCAGGGAACACACAGATTCTGGGTTGAAAGTCCTATAAAGAGACTTAGCTAGTGATATACAGGCACTGTTTTTTGGCAAAGAAAGAAGTCAAATATCCATGCTTGGCCCAGGGAGAAAGCTATTATTGGGGAACCTAGAAACAAGCAGAAATTTTGGTGGCTGTGCAGTCCTGGAATAAAAATATGAATATTTAAGTTGCATCAGATTCATAGCTTCTTTCCCTGTAAAATCATTTGCCAAATTTTGAAGTTGCACAGAGAAGCCAAGGAGCTAAACTTAAAAATCTCTGAAAATAAGAGCAAATTTTTTTCAAAATTGATGATGTAGACTCAGTAAGTCCTATTTTATTTGAGCATGATAAAAGCAAAGGAAAATCACCCCTAAATATAGTTTTAAAGACTGATGAAAATCTAAATAAAACCTTCGAAGTATCAAGAAGAAAACGAAGATGTTCCCTTCAAAGAACAGCAATAAGACTGATAGCTTAAGTTGTCAATAGAAACGAGGAAAGCCAGAAGACAACGGAATAATACTTTTAAAGGACAAAAGTCATTTTTAAAAGGTCATCCTAGAATTTATTCCAGCAAAAAAGTTCTTAAGAGTAAGGTTAATATTTAACATTGAATACAAATTAATCAAAAACAAGCAGACCTACAATAGAAATATAGAGAATTCCTGAGACATATAGAAATTAACTGCAGATAGAAACAAACACAGGAAAAAATGAAGAGTAACAGAATGGGTAAATTTATGCTTAATTAAAAGGGATATTGACTATACAAAAAATAATAGTCATATCTCATTGGGGTTTAAAAGCATACAGGAAAAATAATGAAAAGGTAGAAGGTAAGTGAAATTAAAAGGTTTGAAGATCTAACAATGTATGATAACTGGCAAAATAATAATGTATATTAGATTTAATAATTCAGGGATTAATATGATAATCTAGAGAAAATACTAAAAGAATAGTAAAAAGTTGTATAACAAAGAATTTAATTGAGGGAAAATGGTATAATATAAAATAATAGATTCATTAAAATGGAGACTATGAATGAAAAAGAATATAAAATAAAAGGTACAAAGAAAAAAGGTGACTTCAGACATTATATGGAAAACTAAAGGATCAAGAAAAACAAGGACATCTTAAAATTGTTGAACAAGGCTGGGTAACAAGACCTAGTACAGTATTTAATATAGTGTGATATCTGTTCAGATAAATAGGCTCGGGAGTAAACATATAAAATAAGAGAAAATAGTCCAGAAAGATATCCCACTCATAAACAGTCATTTGATTTATTACAAACATTTCATTACAGTGCAATGAGGAAAGTATTTTTTTTCCCAATAGCATGTGTTGGATCCACTGGATGCTAATACGATAAAATATTTGAATCGTGATCCCCATGCTCATGAAACACACAAACATCAATTCTGGATGAACCCTAGAGTTGAATATGAAAGTGAAAACAATAAAAGCTATTAGAAAAAAATGGCAGCTTGGATTCATGACTGTATGAAGACAATGATTTTTTTTTTAAATATGAAAAGAGGGAGGGGGAAGGGTAAGCTGTGACAAAGTGAGAGAGTGGCATTGACGTATATACACTACCAAACGTAAAATAGATAGCTGGTGGGAAGCAGCTGCATAGCACAGGGAGATCAGCTCGGTGTTTTGTGATCACCTAGAGGGGTGGGATAGGGAGGGTGGGAGGGAGGGAGATGCAAGAGGAAAGAGATATGGGAACATATGTATATGTATAACTGATTCACTTTGTTATAAAGCTGAAACTAACACACCATTGTAAAGCAATTATACTCCAATAAAGATGTTAAAAAATAAATGAATTAATTAAATAAAATATGAAAAGAATAATAGCTACAAAGAAAATAATAATTTGGACTGCATTAAAAGAATTTCAGACTCAGTAAAAAAAAATCCAGACTGAATAAAAAATTGAAAGGGAATGACAGGAAAAATTCCTCCAAAAGTACTCTGTAGATTCAATGAAGTCACAATCAATATCTATGGATGTATCTTTGTGGAAGAGTTTATTATAAAATATATGAAAGTGAAAAGTAGTAAGAAAAGCCAGAACATTCTTGATGAAGAAAAGGATGGAAAGACCTTATCTTTAAGCTATCAAGATTTATTATAAAGAGACAAATTGACCAAAACTTTTAATAAAGGACCCATTTTAAAAACGACGACTACTGTTTCGATTTTTCTTTATTCCCAAATATGGTGTGCTTATTTTTTCCCCCAATTTCATTAGCTGGCATGGGATTGAGTTTGGCTAATTACAGTTGAATTCTAAGTCCTTAATACATTCTGATATGTAAACTAATTTAAAGAATCACTGTTCTTACCACTCAAAAATCCACTATGCTCTTTCAAATATAGTTGAATGTAAGAGAACTCAAAAACAAGTCGTATTTATGTCTTGATAAAAATAGAAAAATATCAAAATTCATCCTCCATGAAACCACATAAATAGTCAAATAGAAATCTGATGCTGCTGGGAAGGAAAAAGATGGGAGCATACATATGGATTCAGGTCCTAGATATGTATTATATAGGCTTAAAATGTTTTTCTTAAGCATAAAATAGGAGACAAATAGCCAGCAACTAGAAATATTTACAAATGCAAAATAGTTACTTTCTGGATAAATATGAACAATAATTATAAATAGAACAAAGACAGGTAATAAAATAATGTAGATCACCTACTTTTGCATTAGGTTCACAGTGTATGTTTTCCCTTCAATTACAATTTTGTAGGACACCTGGCAGGAGAGTATATTAAAAAAGCAAAGAAAAGTGAGAAGAATGTTAAAAAGAAAAACTATCATTTTATATTAACAATAATAACATTCTAAAGCACACTAATACAATAAAAAAAGAGGAAAATTTATAATTTAATATTGATTTATTCCAATGGAATCAGATATTTAAATATTTGCTTTCATAATAAAGATAGATGGAAGAATATAATTGGTACACTTTCTTATTAATTTTAACACTTATGCAATAAGATAGACCCTGAAATATTGTTGATTTGCATCCAATAATTGTGTTAGCTTAATATGGAGGCCCTTGCAAAATTTATGCTTAAAATGGAAGAGTATAACTAAATTACTGAATAGAAAATTTATATAGTATAGCAAGAATTAACAGCACAGAATGTTTAATATTTGTAGATTTTATAAAATTTGTTCCAAGTTTGGATGCAATGCTCATGGATTTTATTAAGAAAGAATGTCTACAAATGGAAAATTTGGTCTTTATAGATCAGTTTGAGGAGCCTTGACCTCTTTCCATTTTTGGGCCTTCCAATCCATGAGCATAGGATCTACTCAATTTATATAGATCTTTACCTCCTCTCATCTGGTTTTGTTGTCTTCAGTGAGGAGGTTTTGCTTTCCTTTGTTACATTTATTTAGACTTTGATTTTTATGTAGTATAAATTATATCTTTAAAATTTATGTTAAGTTTTAAAATGTTTAAAGTTTATTTAAATTTTATAGGATTAAGAGGTTTATTTTATAGGATTAACAAAGTTAAGTTATATTCTTCTATTGCTAAGTTATTTTATCATATATGGTATTGAACTTTGACCAATAGTTTTACTGCTCCTAATGCTATATGCATATTCATTTCCTCATATAATTCTAAAAAGTAAATTCATTGATATTCTAAGATTCAATCATCTTAACAATTTAGATGTAAATTGCATTTTGCCATTGGTCATTTCTTTCTTTTTTTTTTCTTTTTTTTAGTTGAAGTACAGTTGATTTAGAATGTTGTGTTAGTTTCTGGTGTACAGCAAAGTGACTCAGTTATACATACCTATGTATATTCTTTTTCATATTCTCTTTTATTATGGGTTATTATAAGATATTGAATGTAGTTCTCTGTGCTACACCTTGTTGTTTATTTTATATACAGTAGTTTGTATCTGCTAATCTCAAACTCCTAATTTATACCCCCCTTTTCCCCTTAGGTAACCATAAGTTTGTTTTCTATGTCTGTGAGTTTGGTTCCCTTTTGTAAATAAGTTCATTTGTATCATTTTTTAGATTCCACAGATAAGTGATATCATATGATATTTGTCTTTGTCTGTCTGACTTATGTCACTTAGTATGATAACCTCTAGGTCCATCCATGTTGCTGCAGTTGGCATTATTTCATTCTTTTTTATGGCTGAGTAGTATTACATTGTATATATAAACTGCATCTTCTTTATCCATTCATCTGTTGATGCACATTTAGGTTGCTTCTTTGTCTTGGCTATTGTAAATAGTGCTGCTTTGAACACTGGGGTGCAGGTATCTTTTCGATTAGAGTTTTTGTCTTTTCCAGATATATGCCCAGGAATGGGATTGCTGGATCATATGGTAACACTGTTTTCAGTTGTTTAAGAAATTTCCATACTATTTTCCACAGTGGCTGCCCCAGTTTACATTCCCACAAACAGTGTAGAAGGGTTCCCTTTTCCCCATACCCTCTCCAGCATTTACTGTTTGTGGACATTTTAATGATGGCCAGTTTGACTGGAATGAGGTGATATCTCATTGCAGTTTTGATTTGCATTTCTCTAATAATTAGCAATGTCGAGCATCTTTTCATGTGCCTGTTGGCCATCTGTATGTCTTCTTTGGAGAAATGTCTATTTCTGTCTTCTGCCCATATTTAGACTCCACACAAAACCTACTAGAACTGACAAACAAATTCACCAAGGTAGCAGAATACAAGATTAACACATATAAATCTTTTGCACCTCTTTACACTAACAATGAAATATCAGGAAGGGAATGTTAAAAAAAAAAAACCCTTTTAAAATCAGATCCAAAAAAATACTTAAGAATAAACCTAACAAAGGAGGTGAAAACTTATATGCTGAGAACTATAAAACATTGATAAAGGAAATTAAAGATGATTTAAAGAAATGGAAAGCTATCCCATGTTCTTGGATTGGAAGAATAATATTATTAAAATGACCATACCACTCAAAGTAATCTACAGATTTAATGCGATCCCTATCAAATTGCCCATGACATTTTTCACAGAAGTAGAACAAATAACCCTATAATTTATATGGAATCACAAAAGACGCAGAACTGCCAAAGTAATCCTGAGGAAAAAGAACAAAGCAGGAGGCATAACCTTCCCAGACTTCAGACAATACTACAAAGCTACAGTAATCAAAACAGCATGGTATTGGCATAAAAACAGACATATGGATCAATGGAACAGAATAGAGAGCCCAGAAATAAACCTACACACCTATGGTCAATTAATCTTCGACAAAGGAGGCAAGAATATACAATGGATGAAAGATAGTCTCTTTGGCAAGTGGTATTGGGAAAGTTGGACAGCCGCATGTAAATCAATGAAGTTAGAACACTCCCTCACACCATACACAAAAATAAACTCAAAATGTCTTAAAGACTTAGATATAAGACATGACACCATAAAACATTTAGAAGAGAACATAGGTAAAACGTTCTCTGACATAAAACATAGCAATGTTTTCTTAGGTCAGTCTCCCAAGGCAATAGAAATAAAAGTAAAAATAAACAAATGGGACCTAATCAAACTTATAAGCTTTTGCACCACAAAAAAAACCATAAACAAAACAAAAGACAACCAACTAACTGGGAGCAAATATTTGCAAATGGTGTGAACAACAAGGGCTTAATTTCCAAAATATACAAACAGCTCATACAACTCAATAACAAAAAAACAAACAAGCCATTGGTCATTTCTTAATACTTTGTTATATTAGATTTTCTCATATTTCTTATGTTTGCCACATATACTCATGAATTAATTCAGTCCCAAATTTTCTTTCTTATATTGCCCTTCTTTGTTTTTGGTGTCAAGGTAATATTGCCTTTATGTATTCAGCAGTATTAACTCTTTTTCTTTTTGCTGGTTGAGTTTTTATGAGTTTTAATTATGTCTTTCTTAAATGTTCGGTTGTATTTATTTGTAAAATAATTTAGCTTTTGACTTAGTTTTAATGGTTGTTTTTGTATTTTTGAGGAGGGAGAAAGAGATATTTATATTCAGATTCAAATTTTTTAAAGTGTTGGGCATTTTCATCTTTCCCTATATCCCAGGAGTTTGTTTTTCTATGAAATTGCTTATTTCCTCAAGGTTTTTTGAATTTGTTGACACATTTATTCATTGTATTATTCATTTGTTAAACTTCTGCTCTATGTATCACTATGTCCACTTTTTTCATCCCTATTAAAATCTTTCATACTTTTATTTGTGTTGCCTTACAGACAACTTGTGCCTGATAAAATATTTTACTATTTGCTTTGTATAATTTTTCTTATTTTTGTGCTAGACCTTTCTATTCCCTTGTGATTTAGGTGTTTCTCTTGAGGTATATGTTTTTAAATTCAATTTGAAATATATGTAATTTCTCATAAATTTAATGAATCAAAATTTTTAACAGTTTTATTTAAATTTTAATTCTCTTTATACCAAGATGTATATATGCTTTATATTCTTTTATTTGTTACAGTTACAATTGTATATTCAATTTGTTTTGTTTTGAGGTATACATATTCATACTTTTTCATCAATTCCAGCTTTTATGTTATTCTTTGTCCCAGTTTCAATTTCTAACTGCTGAAGTACATTATTTAAATTATTTTCTTCTCTTGTAATCTGAAAAGTGTTAATGTACTCTAACTTTTATTTATTCTGTGTTGTGATACCTGATCTCAGTTCCTCTATGTTTAATATAACCTCTTCTCCAGATTTTTTTCTCTCTTTTCCAGGAATTCTAATTGTTCTGTACTTAAGCCTCTAATTCTCCTCTTTTTCCTTCAGTTGTTTATATGTTGCATCTGTTTAGTTTCTTCAGCTGTCTCTGGCTACTGTTAATTCTTGATTTTACTCTCATACTATATTTTTCATGTACAGAAGTTCCATTCATTTATTTTTAAAACCTCCTAGTCTTTTTAAGTTGAATATTCTCTTGTGGTATATTCTTTATTAATTATAATAATTATAAACATACACTTTTCATATTATGTTTGTTGCATTTGTTAAGTTGGTAGGTACAATAGCCTTATCAGTTCAAAAAATACTATTAATCCTTTATTATGTATCCAGCACTGTTCTAGGCACTGGAGTTAGAGACATTAACAAAATAGTCAAAATTTTTCCCTCATGAATTTGACAGTTGAGGACAGATTTTTTTTTTTTTTTTACTTCTCTTATGAGAATTACTGTCATAGTATCTGGTGAAACCCGGTTGAAGATATGTCCCTTTAAGTAGATTCTGTGTACATTTTCTAATATAACCAAGTAATTCCACAGATTTTTCCATTAAAAAAATAAAATACTCTTAAAATGCTGTTAAATGTCTCACCTCTTTTTTTCTATTTAAATGATTTAAAGTTTTCATAAATATTCATTCCCTTATAAATTATATATTGAAAAATTTAAGCTTGTGATATCTGTATTAGGGTGGCAACTAGGTAGCTGATAAGGAAATATTTGCATTCAAATTATCTAAACACTTACTACCAATCAAAAAGAAAATTAAGGTGTGGTGTTTTAAAAAAAACACACTTCACTTCTTTAGAAATGATTCTAGAATTTAGTAAAAAAGATAAGAAACTTTCAATTAATTCAAAGAATAAAAAAGAGAACACTAATACCTGAACCAAGATACACTAAGATGGCATAAAAAGAATTCTTAATGATTAACATATTTGCAATCAAGACATAAAAATTATTCATACAACACTTCATTAAATCAAATGATTGCCATCCCCTATAGGGATGCCATAGGCTTACTTAACAACTACTAAAAATCCTCCAAATATTGTATGGTGAATGAGTGACAAGAGACTCTAAATGGATCAGGTCAGGTATTATTCAGGCACTCAAGAGGGAAAGAGATTTAGAAGATGGGCCTTGGGACTTTGATAATAAGCATCACTGCACGATATTTCTATGAAACATTGTTAATCTTGGTTTATTTTCAAAAGGGCTCTTCCATTTAAGAAAAATTGGGTATAAATATAAAATTCAGAAAGTGTGCAGAGATGAAAAACACCAGGTTTACTTATTAGGAACAAAATATTCACATGCTTTTTAGTTTGTGAAAAATGTTAGGGCTTAATTACGTATGTTTCAACTCCTCCACTTGACGTTGACCGTATTTTCTCTGGAACTGTAATTTGCACACGTAGCCTTTCTGAATCTGCAAGGTGCAAAATGTTTTATAGGGGCAACACTCACCACCTCATAGCTTCCTTCATTATTTCCTCATCTAAATGCATAATATTCTATGTGCCATCCCTCATTTTTACTCTCTTTTCAAATACCCTCACCTCAATACCCACTTCTTTCTAGAATTAAAAATCTTTTAAAAAGAAACAGGTATACTGCTTTAGAAATATTGCCCTGTGGGCAGGTTCTGGTAACCCTGAGGTAATAGGCCCAAGTGCTCTCAGAACAAATAAAGTCAGGTCCTTTGGACCTTCCAACTACAGAATCCAGATATCAGAAATGCAGAGCAGTATATGAAACTCTAATCTTAAGGCATCTACTCAAGCCACGACACCTCCCATCTTTACTACGGTCGCAAGAAGGGTGGGAAAGACCCTCGCAACCAAAGTGGATTTTGATTGAGGAAGGTGGCAATGTGGGAGTGGATCCGGGCTGGCACAGTTGGAGCTCCCACCAAAAAAACATTTTCAAAGGGATATCCAGCCTCTCAGAGGGAAACAGAAAGGAGACCTGACACTCCCTAAAGGTCAGAAGAGGGTTTTAGTACTTACTATCGTCTGTCTGAAGCCCCATGAGCCCCAGGAGCAGGAATAGAAAGCACAGCATGGCTGGACGTCCTGGATGGCAGCCCGAATAACGGCCGGACGCTTGACTACAGGGCAGTTGCGAGCGCGAGGAGACCCCTCCTGACCGCACACACCGCAGGAGGCAGGCGGCTGGGAGAGCAGCGGAGGGTCGAGAGGCTGCCTGCTGTGCACGTGGGCGACCTTGGCCCTTAAATCTATGCAGGAGGAGGCTTCGACGCCTTGTGACTCCGCTTCCCGGCTAAGAAAGTGCAGAATCATTTCCGAAAGGCAAGGTTGAAGAAACAGCTAATGAACAGGAAGATTCGTCTACACTTAAGTGAACTTTTATATAATATATATAAATATTCATACTACTAAATATATAATATATATAGGCACAGCTCAATATTCCAGTGAACAAACCAGTGTAATTAACACCTAGATCCAGATCCAGAAATAAAATAGAGGACCACTAAAGCTGCCAGATTGTCCCCTGACAATCACTACTTCTAACACCATAGATTAGTTTTGTCTGTTTTTGAACCTATATAAATGGAGCCAATCACCATGTATTCTCTTTATGTTTAAGGTTTTTTAACATGATAATTAGGAGATCCATCCACGTTGTGAGTAGCAATAGTTTTTTTTTCCCTCTTGTTGCTGTATATCACACATTGAATGAATATGTGTCCATCTGTTTTTCTATTTCACTATTGATTAGAATTTTGTTCATTTATAGTTGGAGCTATTAAAAAACATATTTGGCCTAATACCTTCCAGGTCCAACCATGTGGTTGCAAATGGTATTATGCTTGCTGAAATAAGTCAGACAGAGAAAGACAAATACTGTATGTTCTCACTTATATTTTGAATCTAAAAAATAAAACAAACAAATGAATATAACAAAACAGACTCACAGATACAGAGAACAAACTAGTGGTTACCAGTGGGGAGAAGAAAAGGGGGAGGGGCATGATAGGGGTAGCAGATTAAGAGGTACAAACTCCTATGTATAAATTAAATAAGCTACAAGGATATATTGTACAGCACAGGGAATATAGCCAGTATTTCATAATAACTTTAAATGGAGTGTGATGTATAAAAATATTGAATCACTATGTTGTACACTTGGAATGAACATAATATTGTAAATCAACCATACTTCAATTAAAAAAAAAGTTTTGGATCAGTGAAAATAACCAAAAACCAAAAAACCAACCATGTTTGGCTATTTTATTTCCTTAGTTACTATCAATTTTTGATTCTTCTATTTTGAAGCTATGTTACTTTTTAAACTTTTTATTTAAGCATAATATTCTCTAGGTCCATCCATGTTGCTGCAAATGGAAGAATTTCATCCTTTTTATGGCTGAGTAATATTCCATTGTGTATATATGCTGCATCTTCTTTATCCATTCATCTGTCATGGACACTTGGGTTGTTTCCATGTCCTGGCTATTGTATGTAGTGCTGCTATGGACATCGTGGTGCATGTATCTTTTCAAATTAATTTTCATCTTTTCTGGATATATGCCCAGTAGTAGGATTGCAGGGTCATATGGTAGTTCTATTTTTAGTTTATTGAAGAACCTCCATAATGTTTTCCATAGTGGCTGCACCAGTTTACATTCCCACCAACAGTGCAGGAGGGTTCCCTTTTCTCCACGTCCCCTCCAACATTTGTTATTTGTAGACTTTTAAATTCTACATTCTATCAGGTTTGAGGTGATATCTCTTTGGGCTTCTGAGTTGCATTTTTCTAATAATTGGTGATGCTGAGAATCTTTTCACCTGCCTGTTAGCCATTTTGTATGACTTCTTTGGAAAAATGTCTATTCAGGTCTTCTGACCAATTTTTGACTGGCCTGTTTGTTTTTTGATATTGATTTCTATGTGCTGTTTATATGTTTTGGATATAAATCCCCTGTTGATCATTTGCAAATATTTTCTCCCATTCCGTAGGTTGTCTTTTAGTTTTGTCAATGGTTTCCATTGCTGTGCAAAAGTGTTTAAGTTTAAATAGGTCCCATTTGTTTATTTTTGCTTTTATTGCTTTTGCTTTATGAGACAGATCTGAAAAAATACTGCTATAAATTATGTCAAAGAACGTTCTGCCTATGTTATCGTCTTAGAGTTTTAAGGTTTTGGGTCTTACCTTTAGATCTTTAATCCATTTTGTGTATGGTGTGAGGAAATATTCTAATTTCATTCTTTCACATGTAGATGACCAGTTTTCCCAGCACCAGTCTTTTTGAGCCCCATTCTGCCACATCTCTCTGACTTCACCTGGAGAATATTCTGTTTTTAAGGGCTCATGAGATTAGATTGGACCCATCCAGGTAATCTAAGATAGTGCCCCTACTTGAAGGTCCATCACCTTAATTACTTCTGCAACTTACCTTCTACCATGTAACATACATATCCACAAATTCCAGGGATTAGAGTGAGGCCATCTTTGAAGGTCCATTCTGCCTACCACCAAAGCACTGGTATGGGATGTTAGGGAAGGGAAGCAAGCCAACACATGTGAGTCTGTGAGCTGGTTACTGCTCCTGTAAGATAAAACTAAATCTCACAAGCAGCTCTTGGCAATGTGCGATGGTCCAGCCACCGCAGAGGGTCGTCCAGGTCCCGACGGAGAGGGGCAAGGGACTGAATAGCACCACGAGTATGGGATCAGAAGGACCAAGACAACTGATGGTTGCAAGGCACTTTATTTAGAATCTACTGAATCTTATATAGACAGAAGAGGAACCCATAAAATTGCTTCTCGTCTCAGTTCAATCACCACCACAAACGTCAGAAAGTTTACAACGATCATTCCTGAACAATAACTTCCCTTAACCAGGCACGCACAGCCCCCAGCCATAAGGAACAACCAGGACTCTTAGTTCCCTGAGGTCTCCTGGCCTGAGATAGCTTTGCTAATCTCTTTTACATCCCTCAGGCCTGGAACAGAGTGCATTCCAAGTCAAGGGGGCAAAGCCCTTAAGTGACTTTGCTTTTTGTGAGAGACATACTGTCTCCACCAGGAGTTACCTCTGGCTAAGACTGCATGCCACCCACAGCAATGCTGTAGAATAGGGTACAGCAAACATTTTCTGTAAAGAATGAAATAGAAAATAGTTTCAGCTTTGCTGAAATAGTGTGCCATATGGTCTCTGTTGCAACCGTTACCAACCAGGGTTCTTGGTCTCCTTAATCAGTAGAAATTGGTCAGAGGCCAGACAAGAAATTCAGGTAAGGCTTTATTGGGGCCCCTGCTGCAAGCAGTGGTGGGGGAGTGAAAACAATCAACAGTTTCCCTTGCTGGCTCGCTCCCTGAAGCGGGGGGTAGGGGGGGCAAGCTTGTTCCTTATATGGGGTGAGGGTAGGGGTGTGTCCAGGGACCAGGCCAGAAGGGTGGCTTAGGTGGTTTGCTCACCCCTTAGGTGGTGTTTTGTGCAGGGGACATGCACAGTACCCTGCTTTTGCCCCAGGCTCTTCAAAAGAGGCAGTTGGGTGTTTATTTTTTTGGGTCATTTTGTATCTTTTGTCCAGAATTTGTCCCAACTCAGCATGCACGCAGTTATTTTCAGTCCCATATAGCTTCTTTGTATTTTGTTGCTCGAAGGGAGGTTTGTCCAAGTGGAAGCACTGCAGCACTGCAGCAAAGGGTCCCAGTCCCAGCCTGTCTCACAGCTATTCAACTACCTTCATATCTATCTATCACCCTCCAAACACTCTATCACAATAATTGAATATGCCCAGCTCCGATAAAAGCCAGTCCCTTTTTTTAACGTACCAGATCCTCTCCTCTCTAGTTTACTCCATGATTTTGCTCTTGAGTCTTCATTATATCCAACATCATCATCTTTCCCCCATCTCTTTATTTCTACAAATCTGTAGACAATATGTAGTGTCTCCCCAAAATAAAATCCCTTCTTTGATCATAAATTGCACCTCATAATCCCCAAAAGGTTTTCTATGTATACCATCTTCATTTTATCACTTCCCATAGAGTTTATCAAGTTCCTTAAAAAATAATCTAAAATATAGATTGGGATTTTACTGAACTTATAGATCTCTTCCGGAAAAATCAGAAATTTTATAATAGGTCATCCATTTTCTTAGTGCTGATACACAGATACTAGCGTTTTCCAAGATTGATCATCCCGATGAATTTTTTCATGTTGTTGTTCTAATTGTATACTGATTCGGTTGATTTAAGTAGG
The DNA here is from genome assembly GCF_965194805.1 of Balaenoptera borealis. Taxonomy (NCBI): domain Eukaryota; kingdom Metazoa; phylum Chordata; class Mammalia; order Artiodactyla; family Balaenopteridae; genus Balaenoptera; species Balaenoptera borealis. Next base: position 6,482,044 of record NC_138880.1, read on the forward strand.
TAGTTAATCATAATTTCTGCAAATGAGGGCAATTCTTTTTCCTCTTCAAATCTTTCCTCCTTTTTATTTCCATCAAAGTAATAGTCAAAGCTGCCAGTTCTATGTTATATTTTTAAGCATGATTTTAGACATCTTTGCCTTGGCAATAGATACAACAAAAACAAAAATAGTATTATATTTTATAAAATATTTCATAGTCTTCATAAATATTTAAAATTTCCCTCTAATTCCCTTGAGTGAATATTTCATTATCATGAGATTTACCACCTTCTGGAGTCTTGTATCATTTGGACAAATTTGTGATATCTCTTCAGGCACAACATACTTTTCCAACTTTTGATGTGGAACGGAGTATAAAGAATAAGAAATTCATCATGTCTTGTAAACAACCTCACAAATGTATGTGTGAAATTAATTCAAAAGAAAAACAAGGCTTACACTGCTTTATGATTCATTATGCATGTAGCTCTTGGACAGGAACACTTATGGATGTCATCATATGTTAATCTTAATTTAAGGCCAAATAATTGAGCTATAATAACTAAAAATCCCTCCAATGTTATTGCACCTGGATACTAAAATAAAGAAGATTGAAGAGAACACCATTATGTAAGAAGAAAACAAAAGCAAGTAATGTATTAAAACAGTTTTGATCGTATAAAATTTTATATTTTAGTACTTTATGTTGAGCACATTTTACACTTTATTTTGATAAATCTTTGATACAAATATCCATACTAGTTAATTGATTAAGAAGCTTGAAACAATGGAAAAAAATAATTAAACTACCGATGTTCTCTGGTGAAAAATTTGGCATGCCCAAATCCCATAGCCTTAAACACACTTAGTATTTCTGATGCAATCAATATAAAACACATTTATTTAACTTTCTTATTAAATCAAATCATTCAATTAGCAAAACTAATTCAATATACATACGTGTCAGGCACTACAATAGAAAATAAGAATATAGTGGCATACTGGGGACTTCCCTGGTGGTCCAGTGGTTAAGATTCAATGTTTCCACTGCAGGGGGCACGGGTTCAATCCCTTTTGGGGAACTAAGACCCCACATGCCGAGTGGTGCAGCCAAAAAAAAAAAAAAAAAAGAAAAAAACAATATAGTGGCACATGTGAAAGAAAGGGACTTTGTCCACACTTAGAGCTTATACTACAGACGAGGAGAGAGAAAATTAAGAGGAAATTAATGACAAACTTCCCAAATATAAAGAGATCATGAAAAGTGCTCTGAAGAAATGGAGTGCTCGAATAGAGAATTTTGAGGAGCGGTATAACCATATAAATAATATAGTTAGAAAAACCTATTTGTAGAATTGATGCTTAGGCTGAGATAGAAAGTTTGGGAAATGATCCAGCATTTTGAATAGCAGTAGGGAACTTGTATGGGAACCTGTTCAAAGCCTGTAGTATAATGAGTGAAGTGAAGGAAGGACAAGACGGAAATTTTAAATATAGGCAAGGCCATGGTAAAGAAATTTGAAGTGAGATATTACCAAAAAAAAAAAAAAAATTGGGGGTAGTATAGAGTGGCATTTCATATGATTTAACCTTGATAAATAAAATGATACTTTTCTCATCTTTTTAATCATTACAAGCTAAATTCTTAGAACTTCTCTAATTTCTCTATATCAATAAAAATTTATAGTGAGTAAAATTTAATTTATACCTAAAAGAAAAATATTGTGTGTATGTGAGTGCATGTGTGTGAATGAAAACATGGACTATTATCTAGCAACATGGAAAAATGGGTTAGTAGTGACCGTCTCCTGTTATCCTATAAGAGCTAAGCTTGAAAAAAAGGGAAAATCCCAGTATCAGAATTTGAAAGAAGGTTAAAGACAAATCAGAACATGAGAGATGATATCTGACTAACCACCAGGTTTTAAGGCAAGATGTAGGAACCAGAAGCTGGACTTCTAGTGCTCATTCAGAAAGGAAAAACAGTCTTCTACTTTCATATTTATGTAGTTGAAAATAAATCCCCTGTATAAGGACATGCTACCGAATAAAACAAGTCCTTAGTTATACTGTGCAGGAAGAGAAGATAGAAGACCTAAATGTAAGAACTGAAGCCATAAAAGTCCTACAAGGGAACACAGGCAGAATACTCTTAGACATAAATTGTACCAATTTTTTTTTGGTGGGGGATCAGTCTCCTAAGGCAAAATAAATAAAAGCAAAAGTAAACAAGTGGCACCTAATTAAACTTAAAAGGTTTTGTACAGCAAAGGAAACCATCAACAAAACAAAAAGACAACATGGTCTGGGAGAAAATATTTGCAAACAATGAGGCCAATAATGGCTTAATATCAAAAATATACAAACAGTTCATACAATTCAAGATTCACAAAACAACCTATTAATAAGTAGGAAGAGGATATAAATTGTTGTTTTTCCAAAGAAGGTACACAGATGTCCAACAGGCACATGAACAGATGTTCAACCTCACTAATTGTTAGGGAAATGATGCAAATCAAAACTGGAATGAGGTATCACCTTATGCCTTTTAGAATGGCTATTATCAAAAAGGCAAGAAGTAACAAGTGTTGTAGAGGGTGTGGAGAAAAGGGAGCCCTCATACACTATTTGGAGGAATTTAACTTGTGTAGCCACTAGGAAAACTAGTATAGAGATTCCTCAAAAAATTAAGAATGGAACTACCATATGATCCAGCTGTTCTGCTTCTGGGTATTTATCCAAAGAAACTGAAAACATTAATTCAAAAAGATATATGCACCCCTATGTTCATTACAGAATTATCTATAATAGCCCAGATAAGGAAACAACCTAAGTGACCACTGACAGATGAATGGATAAAGATGTGGTATGTATATACAATGGAATAGGAGTCGTAAAAAAGACGAAATCTTGCCATTTGTGACAACATGGTTGCACCTTGATGGTATCATGCTAAATGAAGTAAGTCAGGTGGAGAAAGACAAATACTGTATGATTTCACTCATATGTGGAAAAAAATAAATTAAGAAACCAAACCAAACCAGAACAAACACATAGGAGAGAACAGAGTAACGGTAATCAGAAGGGAAGAAGGGTGGGGGATGGAAACTAAAAATTTGGTGGTGGGCACACTGAAAGAAGTTGAAAAATGTTGTACACATGCAACTTATACAGTGTTAAAAACCAATGTTACCTCAATTTAAAAAAAAGGATACTGGACTCAATTCTGCATGAGGCAATAAAAAGCACAATTCTTCAACTCTGTGCCTATTCTTACAATGTTCGATTATAATCTGTTGAGGAAAGGAAAGAAAACTTTGAAATGGAACCTTAGTGCATCTTGTTAACAGTTACTGTTAGAACCGTAAAAAGGAAGCTTTAGAAATGGTAAGGCCAGCAAGACAAACTCAGAGAGGGAAAGTGACACCACTGCAGAAGACAGAACATGTAATTGTCTTTGAATTTTCTGACAAGTATCTTAAGCTGCTCATGCTCAAAACCTAACTCAGCTTCTGCCTGCCACTCACCCACACCTTCCTTTATCCCAGTACACTCCACAGCAAGGATGTTTTATATGAACAGTTGCAAAAATAAACTCTGCTCAGGTCTAAAACTTGGACCTGCTAGGTGGTAGTACTCCTGGGAAACTGATCCTGAGAAATTATGATTAAATAAGGCAGGACCATGATCATAATGCCCCAAATAAGTTAGTGGCAAAGGGGATGAGGGAAAGTTATGGTAGAGTCATCCCGATGTGTATTATTTTTATGACAGACTTCACCCACTTAAAGCACACAGGTGAATGATTGTAGGGTTTTTAGTGTATTCACAGATATGTGCAACCGTTACCACAGTTAATTTCAGTTCCCTCATCTCACAAACAAGTCCTCTACCCTTTAGTTATTACCATCACCCACCCCAGCTTTTCAATCCCCACCCCCACTCTCAGCAGTAAACAACCACTAATCTTAGTCTCTCTAGATGTCCCTGTTCTGGATGTTTCATACAGATGCATAATACGTGGTTTCTGTGACTGGCTTTAGTCACTTAGCATAACGGTTTCAAGATTCATCAATGTTGTAGCAGTATCGGTGCTTCCTTCCTTTTTGTGGCTGAATACTATCCCATTGTATGGATGGACCACATCTTGTGTATCTATTCATCATTTGCTCATTTGGAAAAAGAAACCCTTGGTCTTTGTGATGAGATGCTCCCACCCCCGACCCACGAGCACCTTCATTTATATTGATGGAAATTCTGTAGGTCCTAATTAGACTCCAGATAGGCTGATGGATCTCTAATCCACAAATAATGCTTTGAGGTGTACAGAAGTGCACCCATCTCAGGAAGAGGGAGATGAAGAGAGGGGGCACTGAAGCAAGAAACTGTCACCCAGAAAAGCTCAGCTTCAGTCAGGAAAGAGCAGCAAGTCTGGGTTCCTTCAAAGGACAAAGATATATTCTAGAGCTCAATTTCCACGAGGGCAGGGAAGTATCACCTGGAGACAGGACAGTTATCTATGACCAGGAACTCAGTGTGAGCAATTCCTTGAAGATAGAATGGATTCTAGTGACTCTCTGAGGGCTCTGGGCTGACCTTGTCTAGCAACCTTTCCTCTCAATATCCCGAAGCTTGGAATGGGTAGGGGATGAGAATCATGAACTACTGGAGAGGTGCGGATTCTAGGTGTCCTCTCTTAAGATGGGAGCAATTAGCAGGGCCATGGGTATCTGAGGGCAGTCGGCAGCAGGAATGCACAATGGAATGTTTTCCGTTTGGGATGCAGCAGCCTCGCAGGTTCAAAAGAGGCCAACCTGCTTATTTCCTACCAGAGGACCATAGTAGAAGGACTGAAACTGAACAGGACCCTGTGGAGCCCTCCTGGGCACAAAAGGCTTTCCGAGTCCCCAGTTTCCAGTGTGTCGGAAAAAAGGCTTTCAGCTTCCTAGACCTTCCCTGAGTTCCAAAGGGGGTATTCAAACGGTTACTAATCAGGGAAGAGAGGGAAGGCAGGAAGAAACAACAGTGCAGCAGGGGGCCTGGTGCTGTTCCTCTTCGGGGATGTGCAGAACCATCTGACGCGTATGTCTGAGCTCTTCAACAGGAACTCGGGCCCCCTCAAGCCACATGCAGGAAGTCACTTCAGGCTGAGCACAAGCATGTGGACCCACACTGGCAGGAAAGGCTGATGACTGAGATTCCTGGAGCAGCGCCCTGTTACCTCACCACCAACCAATCAGGGGAAGGTTCCACACCCTGCAGCCCTTGCCCCAAATTCTGCCTATAAACACTCTTCCCCAAAAGCCATCAGAGAGTTTGGCATTTTTGAGCATGAGCTGTCCGTTCTCCTTGGTTGGTCCTTGCAATAAACCTTTCTCTTCTCCAAACACTGACGTTTCCCTCTGTTTGGCCTCACTGTGCATCGGGCACACAAACTTGGGCTCGAGAACAGAATGAATCGACACAAGGCGACATACTTTCACTCACAGGATTTACTTTTGTTTTTGAAATTGAAAGCTTTAAGCCATCACAAAAGGAGAGAAAAGCAGATTTTTTTCTTCTTGAATCAGGCCAGTTAATGGTGTGTTTCTTGGCAATGTCTTTTCTCCAAGTTATGGCTTGTGACAGTATTGGTTAGTTACCATTCTAAAAGAAATACAGAAAAAAGAAATGCTACATTTTTAATTGTTAAGAAAAGCTGTCTAATCTTACTACAAACCTACAGGTATATCAATTAATTAATGTAAGACAGTTGATACTGTCACAATCTATACCTGTGCTCTACAGAATTTGTAAACCTAAGTTTTTTTTGTTTCTTTGGTTTGATTTTTTCCAGAAACATTTGTGATAGCCACATTAAAAGGAAATGCTATGAACTGGTATTTATATATGTCTCATTTACACGGACTCTATGTTTTACATGGGTCAAAGAAAGTCATGAACAAGGCAACAGTGAGAAAAAGAGCAATACAATATGTGAAGAAGGAAATAATTACTCTTTTCCCTATTTTTATCTACAGAGGAAGAGAACTGCCAACAGTCCTCTGTGCGTTTCCAACAGGTGTCCCACACACACATGTTCAGAACAAACTCCTTCTTACTCCCCTCCAGTTCATCGCTCCGAAACCAAGCTGGTTCTCAGCTGCTGTACAACATGCCATTAGTAAAAGCTGTCATTATCCATTGTGTCAGAAATGTTTGTCTTTGTAGTTCTCTTTCATTCTAACCCAAATACATCCGTCCAGTCACCACTTCAACCAAGTCTACCCGTTAGGTCTCTGAAAACTTTGTTCTTTCCGTCTTACCCAATCCTGCCCTCATCACACTTTTCCTGTGCATTCCATTTCACTAGTCTCCAGTTCTGGCTGAATCTGACTGAATTTTCTCCTAACTTATCCCTGTGAATTTTGTAAAAAGCGCACCATATCTTGTGAAATCCCTCCCTTACCACGTCAAAAATACTTCAACTATGTTCCATTCATCTATGAGGAAATGTAACCTTTTAATTGTGGCATATCAGACACTGGTCCTGGCTCATAGTTACCTAGGCAGATTTTCTCCTTCAACATCCGTACATTTAAAAATAAATTTTTAAATATATTAAGAGCACAGATTTAGACACAGAGAGGTCTGGCTTTACATGGTAGCCTCGCTCTCTTCCTGCTGTACAGCAATGAACATCATTTAAGCACTTTTTCTTACACTCTACAGCCAAACTCTCAATTCATTCTGTTGGTTCACCTTCAAAATTTATTCCTAAGACCTTCTTTACTATCTCTGGTCTGAGGTGACATCCTTTCTCTCCTGGATTAGTCCTGACATTTTTTTTTCATTGTATCATTCATGTGCTTGAAAAGCTCCTGCCCAGGTATATGCATGGGTAACTCTGCCAGCTCTACGCCTGTCTAGGACAGACTTGATTTACAGCTGGAATGGGAAAGCTCTCTCTTTACCTGTGGGAAAGCCTGAATATCTGGTTTCACTTTTTTCTGAGATAAGGGCAGTGGATTTTATGATGGGCTGTTTAAAATTTAAAATAAGGAACCTTGAGACCTTGTGCCTGAGGCGTCTCTCTGACCCACAGTGCTTGCCTCTCACCCTCTCTTGCTGCACTGTATCCTTTGCATTTAGATAGAAGCCTTCTTTGAGCTGACTGTGATGTCAGGTGACTCCTTTCAGGGTCATTATTTGCGCCTCCTCCAATTCCTTGCTGACACGTCACTTGCTCCCTAGGGCCTACTCAGTCGGCCACATTTAAAGTCGCCACCTGGTTCCTCCTTCAGTGTCAACTGCCCAGTTAGCCCCACTTCTCTCATCTTCCCCATAAAGAATCACCTTTCAGTACCCTTTATAACCAACTTATAAAATATGTTTATCGAACGAATGTGTCCAATTCTTGAGGCAAGAACTTAACATAACCATAAAGTACTGTTGGCAGGGGGAGACTGTGAAAAATAGAAAAAAGTGTAAAAGAAAGCAAGATATTGAATTTACGACTTAAGACTTGGAGAAAGCCAGGGAGACGGCGTGCTCATTGTAACGCTCTAGGAGAAAATGACTGAAGTTGTGTGGAGGTGAGGAGTTCAGGTGAAGACACCCAGCATGATGAAGAAACTATGATGGAGGACATGAGAAGAAGACAGCCGAGGACCAAAATCTTCACCTAAGATGCGGGTTTTTAGTAAAGTGATCAGAGAAGAGGTAGAGGTTGGTCTAGGCAGAAATAAGACTACTTTACTTTGAGGTAATGATTTCTTTGGTGGCCGATAAGGAAACAGAGACCCACTGACTTTATTCTCCATCAAAGTCAGATATGACAGGTAAGTAAAGAGATGAACTTGGGATGTCACAAATTAGATGAGTTTTTGATTGTTTTCCTTTACTGCCAGGGATAAGTCTAATATGTCAAATATCACGATTTCTTTACACATATGAGTTAGAAATTTGAACGACATATACAAAAGCCTCCTTTATCCCATCTGACGGTAAAGAATTGTTCTTCTGCCTTGGAGGGTGAGTGCATTTAGCATTTGCCTGGCATCCTCTAGGTCCTCAATAAGTGTAAATTCCATTCCCCATCGCCAGTCTTGTATCAGAAGATATGTGGCAAAATTGCAGAGTTCTTAAGAGCTTCAACCTTGGTGTCTGGTTGTCAAACTCAAACTCAAAAAGCTCACTAAAATTCTATACATGTGCGGAATTATTTACATTCTTTATGTCTGTTACCTTATTTCTAAAATAAGGAGAACACAATGTTCTGTGGCAGCCTGGATGGGAGGAGAGCTTGGGGGAGAATGGATACATGTATACGTTTGGCTGAGTTGCTTTGTTGTGCACCTGAAACTATCACAACATTGTTAATCGGCTATACTCCAATACAAAATGAAAAAGTTTAAGAAAAATAAAATAAGGAGAACAATAACCCGGGAGTTATTGTTAGTGAGGAATAAATACAAGTGTTGGGAGACAACCTGTGTAAACCTCTTAGTTAGAACGTTAAATCTACCAATCAAATGTATGATTGCACATAAATATTTTAAGAAAATATTAAAAATCCCTTTGAAGTCATTTCCTTTTACAAAGATGTTGGTTAATAAATCTGTGGCTAATGTGAGTTAACATTAAATGTTTCTAGACAAGTATAAAATAAAATTAACACCAAATGCTTTGTTTTAGTCTACGATAGCAACAAGTAGAAATCAAAATGATGAAATATGGGAATAATACCTTCCTTATACTGAGGTACTGTTAAAAATAGTTTTTTAAGTATTTAATGAATTCTATCATCTTGTCAATAGTTTGATTCCTTTACTTCACCTTTAACTGTAAGACAGGCTGCTGTTGCTGTTCCTACTGCTGTCTTCTGATAGAGATCTGTTTGAAAGAAACAGAATTATTTTTAAGGTTAGCAAACACTGTAATCTTAAAGTCAAGAAAAGTAATAAAGCTAGATTTGTCCTAATTACTCAATTAATATGTACCAATATCCACTTTGCTTTCTATATGCCACTCAGGGATCATATATTCTAGTGTTTCGTTTTTTCCTAATGTTAGCCTACCTTTTAAATATGTTAAGCATTTTTAAAATTTCAAACTAAAAATCCATCTATTACTTTTCTCTATTTTGTCTACATGGAAGACCGGATGGAATATTAAAATATCTATGATCATGCTTCTCCAAATTAAACAGATAATTTACATGTAAATTCTTAAATTATCATAACTTCAGTTATATGATTTCTATCAAATACCTACGTGAATAGTTATTATTTCACTTCTGTTAATGAGGTCCTTAATGAGGCCTCTCTGTTAGCTATGCTTAGTTACACTTTGTGGTATTTATACAGCCTCCATTTATTCTTTGGCTCCTACACACATTCAGCTCCCGTTGAAGAGGAATGTCATGGTGTAAAGGTTCCTACTAAATGGCTACAATTCTTTGTCCACAGATGATGAAATCAGTCTTGAACACCTAACTCAGGATTATAAATCCAGACAGAACACTGGCTGAAATGAGATACACTTGCACAGTTATTTCCTTCTGTCTCTTGGGAAAATGAACTAACAGGCACTGGTTTTGGCAGATTATTGGGATTTTTACTTGAAAATGAAACTAGAAGGAGTTGAGATAGGTACTCTGGGCCACGTGTAAGCAGAGCAGTCATCTTGGAGAGAATGGACATGGACAAGAGGAGACGATGTCAATCGTAAAGGCTTTGGGTGATGGAGACAATGGCCGAGTTCATAACCATCCAGGTCCTTACCACCCTTCTGTGTTTCAGCTCTACATCATTTCTTGCCCTTGCAGCCCTGAAACCATTTACTGCTGCTCTAAAATTTAGGCTGTCATGAGCAGACTTTGTTCTTTATGATCAGTGGTACCTTCCTCTACCATCTCTTCCCAAAGTCAGGTCGAGTTCTTGCAACTATTCAGATTTGTCCAAGATGTCTTAAGTAAGAGCACAGGAAGACATGCCAGATATCATTCAATTAAGTCAGTTTATAACAGTTGAATGATTGATGAATCATGCAGAACACTACCCTGAATTACCTGGTCGCTGCTAACTTGTTCATAAATAAGATTAACTAACTTGGGAAGTAGAGGTGTTGATTGAAATATTACACCATTATTTTGTCTCTGGCTACACAAATGAGAAACGAAAATGATTTTCTTTACAATGAAGAAACGAGACTCACTTCTTTACCCTTGCTTCTGCATTCTCATTTTCCGAAATATTCACTAAGCAAATTGTGGCTTGTATTGGTGTTACAGTAAAGAAAAAAGCTGTATGAAAGTGAAGTAAGTCAGACAGAGAAAGACAAAGTATGATCTCACTTATATGTAGAATCTAAAAAAAAAACACCCTCATAGATACAGAGAACAGATTGGTGGTTGTCAGAAAAATGGGTTGAGAGACTGGTGAGCAAAATGGGTAAAGAGGGTCAAAAGGTACGAACTTCCAGTTGTAAAAAAAATAAGTCATGGGGATATAATGTACAGCATGGTGACTATAGTTAATAATAACGAATTACACATTTGAAACTTGCTAAAAGAGTAGATCTTGAAAGTCCTCATCAGGAGAAAACCAAATTTTTGTAACTATGTATGGTGACAAATATTAACTAGACTCATTGCGGTGATCATTTTGCAATATATACAAATATCAAAGCATTATGCCGTAAACATGAAACTAATATAATGTCATATGTTAATTATACCTCATTAAAAAAAAGACCTAATCAAGCTCTGTTCTACAAAAAAAAAAAAAAAAAAAAGGAAAAGCTGCCCAAGTGCCTTAATTCTAATTTTAGAAACACATGAGTGATATTAATTATGTGTAAAATGGGCAGTATCCTATGTGTGTTCTCTCCCTCATTCTTTGCCATCTTATATTTTCTCAGGTTCCCCATGTTCTATGCTTCCCTGTCTCTGTTAATCTTCACCTTCCTCATATTCTATGCTGCCCTGTCTCTGTTAATCTCCACCTTCCCCATATTCTATGCTGCCCTGTCTCTATTAATCTTCACCTTCTTTATTCTATGCTGCTCTGTCTCTATTAATCTTCTTGGCACAAGTGAACATCAGTGCAAGGAAACGGGGTTGCTTGGGAAGTAGACAGACCTTTTAAAGCAGTTACAGCCAACATGGCTTTCTATTTGAAAGGTACTGAGGATTTATTGAGTAACTTCAGTTGTTCCTGGGCCTATATAAACATGAAACTTACCCACCTGCCTGAAATCTGCAAAAAATTTGGTATGTTTCTAAACATTTACCCAATCCATCCAAGAGTCCCTACTTATAATATTCTGAATAATATTTGAATTTTCTCCTAAATCATTTTTAATATTAAATATAAAGATAATGAGTTTTCTTACCCTCCACTTACTGTACCCTCTCTGCTCCAAAATATCTTCCTTTTATTCCATTTAAGAGCAATGATGGGAATTAAAATGAGGAAAGGCAGGACAACGTAGAAACTGATCACAAGGCCATTTTTTCGAGAAGCACCACGTCGTTTTACCAACATGTCTGTACTTTTACCTGAACACATAAGAGTACCTTTTAACTTTTTCAAAAATGGTATTCAAAGCATATTAATAATTTGAATTATAAAACTTTGGAATTCAAATAATATAATCATAGAGTGAATAAACTTAAATTTAAAAGTGTTTTCCAGTATTCTGTGACTATGCCCCAAAGTACATTATATATTTCTGTCTATATATATATATATATAATTTATTTTTAATCTTTGTATATTTAATATGCATGTGCCAATTTCCTAATGTATTTTATTCTACCATATTCCCTTCTATGAACTGCTACTTAGAACACATTAGATTGATATTTTCATCTAATAGGTTCTTCCATTTAAAATATAGAGAAAAAAAAGAACTGTTTTAAAAATTATTTACAGAAAATTTTTGATATAACTGAGGCTAATTTTAAAAAAACAATAGTAGACTAGGTTAATTTACATAATAGATGTATAAAGTGATATTGTTTTAATTTTGACTGTACTAATTAGAAAAATAGATATTCCTCTTGGCATTATAAAGACATTACTAAAACCAGAAAACTAAAGCTATGGAAACTTGGTCCAGTTAAGCAAAAGAAATAAACCAGACAATTAAAATACAAAAAACTATATCAAGCAATCAGAATTACCACCAAAGCAACTTTTGAGGATATGAAGTGTAAATGAATTTAATGCCCCCTCAAAAAGGCAAAAGGATCGGTGATGTTGAAACACATACACAGTCCAATTATATGTTGATTAGAAGTAATTTACCTTAAAGAAAGTGATTTAGGAAGTTTTATGTATTATAAGAAATAAATTAGCAAATATATGCAAAAATATTGAAACTAATCAAACATGCAGCAGTCTCATGCTATGGTAGAACTCAACAGTTTATAGCTCTCCTTTCCTGGCCTCACCCATCAGAAAAGGTCCATTCTCCTTTAATCCATCTTTACTAAAATTATCATGTTGCAAGTGGAGCTTCCTTCTCATGTGCTTAATTACTCCAAAGACTGATTAAAGAGATTACTATTAGATTAATTGGGAGATATCCATTACTCTAAGGAAGAAAGATTGGGAGCTTCTACTTGTGGGCATGATGAAATTTTTCCGTTAAATGTGTCAAATAATAAAAATATGAAACAGGATAAAACATGAAGGAAACGGTTTCTGGAAGCCAACAGGAAACACAGAACTATAATATCTGAAGAAAAGAAAACATGATGTTGATTTTATGGAAATACAATTCTACCTATGGATGATTTGCTGATCTCAGAACAGAGAATTGGAGTCCTAAGCGAAGTACAGCATTCCCACAGAGCAGAAGACAGAGATCACAGCAGAAGAAATGGTGGGAACCTGAAGGGTGCAGCATTGAACAGAAAGTTGCTCTGCAAATTAAGGATTCCAAAACTGTTAAGGGGATCCTCGTAGGTGTCCTTGGCAGAAGGATAAGGAATATATATGTGTATATATACATACATAGTATGAGACAATCTGAACCTAATTAGACAGCAGCTCTTACTGGGGTGAGAGTGGAAAAGAGATACCAGAGTTTGAGCAGTAGTGGTAAAAAGAGCATCAAGAAGATCCCAATTTCTCCACATCCTCACTAGTACTTGTTGCCTGTGTTTTTTATTATAATAGCTATCCTAATAAGTGTGAAGTAGTATCTCATTGTGGTTTTGGTTTGCATTCTCCTAAGATGTTGAACATCTTTTCATGGGCTTTTTGGCCATTGGTATATCTTCTATGGAAGTGTGTTTATTTAAATCCCTTCCCATTTTTTATTTATTTTGGCTGCGTTGGGTCTTCGTTGCTGCACGCGGGCTTTCTCTAGTTGCCGCGAGCAGAGGCTACTCTTCGTTGCGGTGAGCGGGCTTCTCATTGTGGTGGCTTCTCTTGTTGTGGAGCACGGGCTCTAGGTGCACGGGCTTCAGTAGTTGTGGCTCGCGGGCTCTAGAGCGAAGGCTCAGTAGTTGTGGCGCACGGGCTTAGTTGCTCCACGGCATGTGGGATCTTCCTGGACCAGGGCTCGAACCTGTGTCCCCTGCATTGGCAGGCGGATTCTTAAGCACTGCGCCACGAGGAAAGTCCCTAAATCCCTTCCCATTTTTAATTGGGTTATTTGTCTTTTAATTATGGACTTGTAAGTGTTCTTTATATATTCTGGACACAAGTCCCCTATGAGATATAATATTTACAAATATTTTCTCCCACTCTGTAGTTTGTCCTTCACTGTCTTGGTTGTATCACTTGCAGCACAAAAGTTCTCAATTTTGATGAAATTCAATCAGTCTATTGTTTCTTTCTTCACTTGTGCTTTGGTGTCTTCGATAACACACCTATGCCAAAGTCACAAAGATTTACTAATATGTGTTCTGAGTGTTTTATAACCTTAGCTCTTACATTTAGATCTATGATCCAATTTCAGTTAATTTTTGTGAACCTTGTGATGCAGTAATCTAACTTCGTTTGCATGTGGATATCTACTTGTCCCAACACCATGGTTTTAGAAGACCATCCTTTGTCCTTTGAATTGTTTTGGCATCTTTGTCAAAAATCCATGACTGTTAGCATGAAGTTTTATTTCTGGACTCTTTCTTCTATTGAGCTAAATATCTATCCTTATTCTTGGGACAGTACTACACTGTCTTGATTATTTAGCTTTGTAATATGTTTTGGAATTGTGTTTTCAGTTTCAAGTTTTCTTGAAAACTATGTTTTCAAGATTGTTTTTACTATTCTGTGTTGCTTGAATTTCTGTAAGACTTTTAAGATCAGCTTTTCAGTTTCTGCAAAAGAGACAGCTTGGGTTTGTTAAGGATTGTGTTGAATTTGTAGATCAATTTTGAGAGTATTGACAGTAATAACAATATTGAGTCTTCCAATACCTTAACAGGAGATGTCTTTACATTTATGCAGATCTTCTTTCAATAATGTAGTTTTAGCTTTCAGTGTATCTTACACTTCTTTCCATAAAATTATATCTAAACAAACATTGTATTATTTTTGGTGATGTCATAAAATGGAATTTTTGCCTGACAATTTTGCTTTACTGTGGTAAAATACTCAACACATGAAATTTATTACTTTAAATATTTTTGAGTGTACAGTCAATGGCATTAAGTACATTCACATCTTTGTGCATCTATTATTACCATCAAACTGTAGAACATTTTCATCCTCCCAAACTGAAACTCAGTCCTAAACATTGACTTACTATTCCCCCTCCCTCCAGCCCCAGGCGACTACCTTTCTACTTTGTCCCTATGAATTGATTACTGTAGGTACCCCATAAAAGCACAATCATCCAATACTTGTCCTCTTGTGACTGGCTCATTTAAGTTAGCATAAGGTTGTCAAGTTCCATCCATATTGTACCATGTGTCAGAATTTCATTCCCTTTTAAAGCTAAATAATTTTCCATTGTATGTATATACCACCATATGTGTATACTGTTGATGGACATTCGAGTGTTTTCACCTTTCGGCTACTGTGAATAATGCTGCTAAGAACATGGGTGTCCAAATATCTGTGAGTCCATGCTTTCAGTGCTTTGGGGTATATACCTAGATGTGTAAATTCAGGATAATATGGTAATTCTATGTTTAATTTTATGAGGAACCACCATACCACTTTTCACATGGGCTGTAGCACTTCTACATTTCCACCAGCAATGCACAGGGGTTCCAATTTCTCCACATTCTCATCAGAACTTGATATTTTCCAAAATTTTTAATTAATAGCCATCCCAATAGGTTTGGATTAGTATCTAGGTGGAGTTTTGACCTGCAATTCCCTAACAATTAGTGACGTTGAGCAACTTTGCATGTGCTTATTGTCCATCCATGTATCTTTTTTGAAGAAATGTCTATTCAGGTCTTTTGCCATTTTTAATTGGATTTTATGTTTCTTTGTAGCTGAGTTGTAGGAATATTTTACATAGTCTACATATTAATTTTCATTAGATATATGATTTGTGAACATTTTCTCTTATTCTGTGGGTTAGCTTTTTACTTTATCAATAGTGTCCTTTGATGCACAACAGTTTTTAATTTATCTACGTTTTTCTTCTGTTGCCTGTGCTTTCAGTGTCATATTCAATAAATCGTTTCTAAATCCAATGTTATGAATATTGCCCCCTTTGTTTTCTTCTAAGAATTTTATAGTTTTAGCTCTTGACATTTAAATCTTTGATTCATTTGGAGTTAATTTTTTTTAAGGTGTAAGTAAGGGTCCAACTTCATTCTTTTGCATATTGATATCCAGTTATCCCAATATTATTTGTTGAAAAGACCGTCCTTTCTCCCCTTGAGTGCTCATGGCATCCTAATTGAAAATCATTAGACTGCATATGTGAGAGTTTATTTCTGGACTCCTTATTTTTTCCATTGGCAAATTTCCGTTGTCTAATTTTGTTGCCCAAGTAATATATCAACTTTCAGGAAGGTACAAAAGAGTCCCTCCAGGGCTTTTGTTTTTAAACTTTATAATGGTGATGTTGAAATTGATCATCCAAATGAAATCTCATACTACAAGTTATCAGAGTGGACGATGCTATCATAATTTTCCTCCAACTGAAGAATCAATGAATGAACAGAATATTTCTAGTAACAAAAAGGAAATATGATATTCTCATCCAGTTAATCATACTTCAGCACGTAATATTTTGTCACAAATACCTAGAACGTTCTGTATTGTAAAGAAGATCTAGGGTCTCAGGTTAAAATGGCGAGTAGGCCTGCCGTTGCAGCATCAAGCAAGTGGCTGGAGGGTATTCGAAAATGGTATTACAATGCTGCCGGGTTCAATAAACTGGGCTTAATGCGAGATGATACGATATATGAGAATGAAGATGTAAAAGAAGCCATAAGAAGGCTTCCTGAGAACCTTTATAACGACAGGGTGTTTTGCATTAAGAGAGCACTGGACCTGACCATGAGGCAGCAGATCTTGCCTAAAGAGCAGTGGACAAAATATGAGGAGGATAAATTCTACCTTGAACCATATCTGAAAGAGGTTATTCGGGAAAGAAAAGAGAGAGAAGAATGGGCAAAGAAATAATCATGTAGTCTAAATCTGGATGCAGCTATCCTAAAGTATTTTTATGAAGTTGGTTAAACCTGAAATGTACAATGTAGAACTATCTGGGCTGTAAATGTATTACTTTAAATAAATCTCTGTTATAATTAAAAAAAAAAAAAAAAAGATCTAGGATAGTATCTTTTCACCTTTTATTACGTTGGGGCATGAACATTTATTTGATATGATTCACAAGTGGACAAATATACATGCAAAGTTGACTGAAAGGAGTTAGTTAGATGATGTAGGAATGATAAACATTGATTAATCGTTTTAATTGGTGTTTATAAATATAAAATAAAAATATGTCCTATTATAGTACAACATTATTTACAATAGCTCTAAAGAAAGTGAAATAACAAATATGAAAAAATAAAATGTACAGTATCTGGTGAAAATTACAAAATTATGATGAAGGAAATTAAAGAAGACATATAAATGGAAAGAAATACTGTGTTCATAGACCGGAAGATTCAATAGTAAATAATAAAAATGTGAAACTTCCTAAATTGATCCATAGGTTTAACACAATTTGCATCAAAATCACAGCAAAATTTTTTTGTAAACATAGACAAGCTCAATGTATATGGAAAGGAGAAACCTTAAAATAGCCAAAACCATTTTGAAAAAGAAGAATGAAATGGGAAGACTCACTTTTCCTGCTGTTCAAGATTACCCAATAACTACAATAATCAAAACAGTGTAGTATTGGTGGAGGGAATGACACATAGATCAATAGAACAGAATAGACATCTGAGAAATACATCAACACAAAAATGTCCAATTAATTTTTAACAAAGGTGCAAAATCAACACAGTGGACAAAAGACAGCTTTTTCAAAGAATTGTGCTAGAAAAATTTGATGCCCATAAATCGGAAAATTAATCTCTCACCCTTTATAAAAAGTAACTCAAAATGGATCATGGACTTAAATATAAAACATAAAACTATACCTTTTACAGATATCATAGCAAAAAATTTCAAGACTTAAGACTGACAAAGAATTCATATACTTGACACCAAACACATAGATCCAAAAAGGAAAAAAAGAAGAGTTTATCAAAATAAGAATAGGAAAAAAAAACCTTTCGGTCTGAGAAAAAAGCACTTGGAGAGAATATGGTCAAATCACAAATCCCACAAAATAGATGTTTATGTGAAAACTCAACATTTAATAAACAATACAATTAGCAAATGGGAAAAAGATATGAACAGACTTTTCACTGAAGTGGATATGCAGGTGCCAAATAAACACATTAAAGATATTCAATATCATTATCCATTAGGGAAGTACAAATTAAAAACACAATGAGATATTAAAACACACCAATAGAATGGCAAAAAAAAAAAAATAATAATGGTAACTTCAAATGTTGGCAAGGCTGCAAAAAACCCAGTCATTCATTTATCACTGGTGGGGATGTCAAAAAGTATATAGCCACTCTGCAAAAAGCTTGGCAGTTGCTTTTAAAATTATAAATGGCTTACCATACACACAGCAATTTCACTCTCGGCCATGCTTCCCAGAGAATTAAACATTTATTTTCATGCAGAATCTTCCACACAAATTTTCATTGCAGATCTATTCATAATAACTAAAAATTGCCATCCACACAATGTCCTTCAATGGGTGAATAATTAAACAAAATATGCTACAGACATACAAAGGAATACTAGTCATCAATACAAAGGAATGAAGTGAGAGGAAAAGACAATCTCAAAAAGATACAAACTACATGGTTCCATTTATATAACATTCATGAAATAACATAATTGGAAAGATGAAGAGCAGTTTAGTGGTTGCCAAGAGTTCGGAAAGGGGAAAGAGGGAATCGGTGTAGCTATATAAAGGAGTAACAATATCAGGGGCCATGTAGTGATGATGCAGTTCTATATCTTGATTGCGATGGTGGTTACACAAATTTGAACATGTGGTGAAATTGTATAGAACTAAATATACGCACATGTGAATGCATACACACACAGATAAGTGTATGCATACTGGTGAAATGTGAATAAGGTCTATGTATTTCATCAATGTCCATTTCCTGGTTTTGATATTCTACTGTAGTACTGAAACATGTTAACATTGACTGAAGCTGAGTAAAGGATTCGTAAGACAGCCCTCTAAATCTTTCTGCAACTCTTTATGAGTGTATAATTATTTCAACCTAATAAGCTAACTAAAAATAACAGTGGGATATCATTACACATCTAAAGCTGGCAAAAAAAAAAATCAAACAAAACCACCAAAAACGACAGTACCAAATGCTTGTGAAGTGTGGATCATCAGTGCAGAGCGACTGGGGCTCTCACAGATGAATGGAGGGAAGGAAAATGGCAAAGCCACTTTGGAAAATAGTTTGGCTGTTTCTTAAAAAAATTAAAAATACACTCATTAAAAAACATACACTGAGTAAACGATCCAGCTATCTCACTTATAGGTATTATAGTGAGAACTTATACATAGACAAAAGCTCCTAGGTATTTACCCATCAAAAAGTGAGAACTTAAATACAGACGAAAACCTATGTGCACATGTTTACAGCGGCGTTATTCAAAACTGCCAAAATCTAGAAACAACCCAAATACCCTACAATGTGTGAATGGATAAACAAACTATATAGTTCATCTTTTCAATAGAAGGCTACTTAACAGTAATAAAGAATGAACTATTAAAACATATGCCGATGAGAATGAATCTCAAATGCATGTATGCTGTATAGGACATTCTGGTATAGGACATTCTGGAAAAGGCAAATCTATGGTGACAGAGACCAGGTCACTGGTTGCAAGGAACTGGCAGTGGGAGATGAATACAAAGGGCAGCAGCCAGAGGGAAGATCTGAGATGATGGACCTGTTGTGCATTATGACTGTGGTGGTGGGAACGGAATACATACATTTTTCAATCCTCATAGAACTATATACCACAGAGTGAATGCTACCGTGTGTAAATTTTTTAAAAAGCAAAATATTCTTAATAAAAAATAAATATTAAAAAAGAGACAATGACTAATAATTTTTTCAAAATTTCCAGAAATACACCAACCTCTATATTCAAGAATCTCAGCCAAACCAAGCAACATAAATTCAAAGAAAAACTCATGTTGGTAAACCATAGTGAAACTATGGAAAATCAAAGATATAAAGTAAGTCTGAAACTCAGACAAGGAATGAAAGAAGCATTATATTATTGGGGTGAATAATAAGAATGGCGGCTGCATTCTCATCACAAAATGGAAACCAGGATACAATGGGATTACATCTTTGAATTGCTGAAAGAAACAATTCTACTTGCAGTGAAAATACTATTCTCAAATTATGAAAACATTTTAAAGACAAAAGCTGAGACAATTGATCACTACAAGGTACACACAAAAAGAAATAAAAAAGAAAGTTTTACAGGTTGAAAGGAAATGACCTACACAGAAATTTGAATGTGCTGGAGCAGTTGAAAAGCCCTAGAAAACGGTAAATAGGTTGGGATAAATGTAAATATTTACATTAAAATTCTTTAACATTTCATTGGCTATTTTAAGGCAAATACAATGCTGTATTGTCAGGTTTATAACATATACATAAATAAAATAAATTAAAACAGAAGCACAAAACAGAATCACAAATGATGGAAAGACCTTAATGGAATTAGTGTTCTGAGAATTTCACATTGTGAAGTTTAGAAAAATCAAACATGCTACAGTTGTTCACGAATGTTCACCAAATAAATTAAAAAATGTTTTGTGCCATCTACTATCCATATACTTTGGATGTGGAAGACTTTATTATTTTTACCTTTCAATAGCAGAGTTAAAACTTGAAAGAGGCAACTCTGTTGTGAACTAGCACATCACAACAGTTAACATCCTTGGGATATACAGACTACATAATAAAACTCTCACCTGTTCTATCATTTAACTATACCTATCTAGAAAACTCTGTTGTACAAATAGAAAAGTTCTGGAAACCATTGTTAAAATTAAGAGAAGATCTGTTAAAGTGTTCATGTCTAGATTTGAATTTAAACCATATACAAAATTTTGATTGACAATATGATCTAGAGCTGCACTGCCTAATTTAGTAGCTACTAATCACAAGTGACTATTTAAATTTATATTAGATAAAGTGAAATAAAATGGAAACTTTAGTTCCTTCGTTGCCCTATCCACATGCTAGGTGCTCGATAGCCACACAGACCGTGGAGGTGTATACTATTCCTCTAAGTGCAGAAGGTTCTGTTGGAGTACCGTGATCTGGATACTAACCTGACGTAAGCCAAAACCCGTCATTGATACTTCCTCCTGGTGACGAAGGCGTTGGTTCACATTGTGGAGGAGCATATCCAACATCACAGTGACAGTTATGGAGAGTATTGCAAACCTAAAACCAAAACCAAATTTAAAAAGTACATTTGATGTATAAGATAGAAATTAAACACAGTATTTGCTATTTTTAGTCAATGTAAATTATTAAAGTACTATAATTTAGTATATTATAGGTAGTTTTTAATATTAATGTGGAAAGCAATTCTTAAATTAAAAATTAATATAATAATATTCATGCAATATCTTTTCAAATGTCCCAGAGATTTTCTCTTATTTATCTCTTGTACTTTTAAATAAAAGTATATAATATTCTGATACAACTGAAATGACTTATTCTAGAAAGGCATAGGAATTATGAAGCTAGAAATTATAAAATAGTGGGAGTTTAAATATACTATGAATTGTGCTAGTTCAAAAAAATTAGCCAAGATAAGAGCCAATTTTTACAAAAAAAAAAAAAATGGGGAAAAACAAAAGGGAGAAGTATTCTTAATAGACATAGATAGCAAAATTTATTTGGCTAGAAATAGGAAGGCTAGAAAATATCTATAAATGTGATCTGGTGGGTGAATTGAAAGAAGGGCCAGAAACAGAATAGAGAATCTAGAAATAGGCTCGTGAAAAACTTAACAAGATATTAATTAAAATTAAATAAGAGAGGAAAAAACAGAAAAGAAACTGTAAATAATAGGACATGTAAGTGATCTGGGAGAAAAAATTTTTAAAAGACACACAGGTCACTTTTCTCCTGGATTACTATATAAAATAGGAAGCATCAGTATGGCAGGAGACACTAGTCACACAGTTAAAGCCAAAGACATGCTTGGAAAAACTTACAAAGTTTACAAAATTTCTATTACCTGGTAGATAATTTCACAATGGATGGACAAATAGAAATGCAAATGGAAAATGTGACCATACATACTTAAGGACTGTATAATTAATTACTAAAGAAATGCAAGGTAACAATGGATTTAGCATGTTTGAAGAGATTCAAAAGACAGAGAAACTAGTCTGACCAGAATATGAGGAAATATGCATTTTTATTTTTTTATGCATATAAAATAATATGCATTTTTTTTAAAAAAATTATTTATTTATTTTTGGCTGTGTTGGGTCTTCGTTTCTGTGCGAGGGCTTTCTCTAGTTGCGGCGAGCGGAGGCCACTCTTAATCGCGGTGCGCGGGCCTCTCACTGTCACGGCCTCTCGGGGCGGAGCACAGGCTGCAGACGCGCAGGCTCAGTAGTTGTGGCTCACGGGCCCAGTTGCTCCGCGGCATGTGGGATCTTCCCAGACCAGGGCTCGAACCCGTGTCCCCTGCATTGGCAGGCGGATTCTCAACCACTGCGCCACCAGGGAAGCCCTGCATTTTTTTTTTTATGCATGTAAAAATATGCATTTTTACAGGAGAGACCAAAAACTGGTATAATATTTCTTGAAGACAATATAATATTAATGAAAATTTAAATGGTACATATATTTGGCTCATCAGATTTCACTGCTAACAATTTAAGAAGTCAGATAAATGTGCAAAGGTGAAGGTACAACAGTGTCCACTGTACCATTAGTTACAATAGTTAAGTAAAAATTTAACATTATCTGAAAGTCCATCAGTGGATAACTTTTCAAATATAGTAAGGAAGAGACATGCAGGGAAACACATTGAAGTTGTTCAAGGATGAAGCAGATCATAATGAACAAGAAAGTCTGCTCCCATAAAAATATGAGATTATAAGTAATATGTATAATATATATTGTGTTTAAATATTTATCAGTACACATACACTCAATTATAAGCAATATTTTTATGTATGTATAAATGTATATGTGTAATCCTTAATGAGCTCATTTCCAAAATTTCATAATCTTAATCTAACATTATAATAATAGATTGTTTCATATTGAATTTTAGTACAAAGTACAAAGGAAATTATTTGCTCATGAAGCCTATATGATCTGATTGAACACATAAATCACATACATACGTATGAATAATGGAGTCTGCTTTTCTTATTCGATTTCAATTTTCCAAATACATTTCTACACCTCAAATAATTTTAAGCATTATTATACTGAAAAATGTTATTGACATGGATCAAAATAACTATACTTAAAAATAGAGTAACCATTATACATACCCCATGTCCATGGCACTTTATTTTGGAGATACAAGTTGCGCCTGAGCTGACAGTGACGTCTGTGCAAGATCCTCTGTTACAAAACTAAAATGTGAAAACCACCACCAACGACAAAAATTTTAAATTTAAAGTCAAGAGTTGAACAATTGTACTTGGTATGAAAATTAGATGCACAAGATATATATACCTCAGATGAATCTGGATTTCAGATCTGCTCATTCTAATAAAGGAACTTGGAGTCAAATGGTGTGTTGTTACCTTATCAAATATTGTATTTTGAGAATCAGAAACCATTTTTTCCCTTGAGGGAGCAGAATCATGCATTTATCAATATTAATTGGTATAAGTACAAAAACAGCCAACTTGTATTGACTGTTGGTAATGAGCTAGGATCTGTCTTTGCACTTTCTATATATTTTTATAATATATACTCATATTGACCCTGTGAAGGAGATATTTTCATCTTCATTTTATATTTGATGAGAATTAAAAGTATACTTTTAAGGTCATACCACCACTGACTGACAGAGCCAATATTCAGTACAAGAACTACTTTACTCACAGAGCCCAATGATCAATGCTCAATACCAGTGTTCCTGTCATTTTCACATTTTTTTCCCAACTTTAATGACCATATCTCTTATCTTTTGCATTAGGAAAGGTGACCTTGAGAAATTTATTTAATCTTCCTTACCTCAGTTTATCCATCTTTGAATTTGGAATAATAATTTTAACTATCTCAAGGTTATGAAGGTGAAATAGCTTGTTACGGATAAAGGAACAAAAGTGGTGTTTGGCACACAGTAAATGCTCACTAAATATAGGATATTATCTTAATTATTTATTTATTTAACCTGATTTCTATGTAGACTCTATGTTAATATTTGTCTATCCAAATTTCAATTTGACTGTCTTCAGGAGAATCTACTATCTGATGGATTTTCTTAAGTATCTGGTAGAATACCCCGTATCTGATGAATAGTCTAAAAATATCATTATTTTCTATCACCATTGCTAATTAAGGAAAGAACAAATATCAGCTTGTTCATTAACTGAAAGTGCTCTGATAAAGCCAGCAAGGATAACAAAATGTTGGACAAACCAGCATTACCCGTCCACAAAACTATTTTCATTCTAGTGTTCTTAACATTGTCATTGAGGCAATACCAGTCATACTTCCCTGGCTTGTTTTTAGGAGAAAGATAAGCCAGGAAAAGTTAAGAACCATGCTTCTGAAATAATTTCTTTCAACTAAACAGATCGATTTGTAGCTGGCTCTTTTGTAATGACAGGAAAAGCAAAAGACACTATGAAAATACTTAGCCTTGGTCAGTGGTTGGGACAGTGATTTGAATATTAACTAACACATAAGATTTCCCTCTTTAAAAAAGAAACATTAATAGTGTCCCAGAAGAAATCACATCACAGTTCAAAAAAAAAAATCCTTGATATAACTAAAAAAATATTTCCTGAGGAGAAAAACTTGGGTTATGTAAGCATGTTTTCATACAGTTCTGTGTGTAAGAATGGGTAAGGAAAAGACAGTTAATTTTATTCATTCAGTCATTGATTAGCTTATCTATTTTTGGACAATTACATGCCCCAGACATTTTTCTTCAAGTTTGAAATGATTATGTTAAGAAGATATGCTTAATACTCCTCACCTTCTTATATGAGCTACAATCAGTTTGATAAACTCCTGTTCTGTCTTCTAAATAAACAATTCAAAGAAGCCTTCTATCACAACCAATATTGAGCAAACTTGCATTGCTGGAATAATGCCTATCTTCGTGTAATATATTATTCACTTAATATATTACAGTATTAAATTTAGGAGTATAACATTTATAATTTTTATTATAATTGACAAGGAAGACATACTCTTCTTTATGTTGATAGATAAGAAATAAAATCTCTTTTTCTCTTTTCTTATCTATCAATTGATAGACTGATTTTTACAAAGGACCCACATTTGAAGACAATGTGGTAAAGAAGCCTTTACTATCTAACCTCTCTGAAAACAACTGAACACTGTAGAATAACAAATGAACATAAAGTATATCCTTGATGACTTTTAAAAATAACCACAGAATGATTCCAATTCAAATTCACAGACTTGGCACCCACAATAGCCCCCCTTTTCCCAATAAATGAGAGTAAAGGAAAACCAGAAAGAGACATTTAGAAGAGGAGAGAGTAAAGGACTTCCTGGGATTTTGAAATAAAATGAAGGTCACTGTTGGATGAGATGAAGTGAGAAAGCAACCACAGGGAACACAGTGGCAAAGGGGAGAGCCTAGGTGATCAGCCTCACACTGCTTTAGAGGAGCTGCAGCCTCAGAGTCCTAAGGAAAAGCAGGAAGAAGAGCTGAAAGGGCAAGATGGGAAAGGGTGGCTAAAATGTGGAACTATCAATGGAAGTCTGCGCACAAAACCACAGAACTAGTTAGCTCTCAGTATCCATTACTCACCTGCCCCCTTCTCTCAGTTACAGAACACAGTCAACACAACACTTTATCCCAAGGGAGACAATTTAGAAGAGTATTTTGTTTCATAAAGCAATTGAGTTAATGGTGACTACAGAATACGGGCTGGTCCAGTGGTCTGTCCTCCAGAATTGGTACTATCCAATTAAACTACTGGAAGTACCACGGCCTAAAAGCCAGCTTCCAAAATAGAGACTGTCATATTATTAGAGTGGGGAGGGGGGGACACAGGCCAAATGGCAGGAAACCATACATCTTGTAAACAGCGGGAGCCCACAGGCAGACAAAAGAAAAGCAGAAACCTCCAGACAGACAGGAAGCCACACATTTTGGGGTGATAAATGTCCTGGAAGCAGACAAAGAAAGGTGGGAAAAGGCAGGAATCTCTGGCATCTCAATGCAACCTGTTGTCATTAGGCCCTCATTACAATAAAATTACCTTGCAGATAATAAGTTTCCATCATGCACTGACTCCATGACACTTCCAATCAAGGCTAAATAAGGGCAAAAATCCCTCCTACCCTCGGGAAGGTGGAGCTGGGATAAAAATCAGGGAATTTTGACCCTAAACCCTTCCCTCTCCATTGAATATTCCACCCCTTCATTTCTACGCTCCACATAACTGGCTTGCCAAAAAACTCAGGGCAGCTACTCACCTGAGCCTGCCCGCTCTCCCCTAGAGAGCATACTATTGCTTACATAAATCCTTGCTTTGCTTTCTTGACTTCCCTATCTTGTCTCTGAATTCTTCCTGTGATGAGACAAGAACCTACTCCCTGGTAACAATGTGACAAACTTCAGTTGCATAGAGAGAGCTGCCAATTAGAATTTTTATTAAAAATGCTGTGGGATCAAAAAGTCATTGTCAGCTTAAAGCTCCTCCAGACCAAGCAGGAAAAGTCAAAGTCTTTGTTTTTCCTTTCCTTCCCTTCCTTTCCCATCCCCCCTTTCTTTCTTCTTTACCCTCCATGGGGACATTGCCCAGTTGGGCATGGGCTAATGAATGGACTTTCCCAGGCAGAGAATCTTGCAGGAGAAATGGATAAACTGTAATGCTTTTAGTGGTCAAACAGGGCTGGTGTGAGAAAGCAGAGGTCTTTTAAATAAATGGCTCATTTTTCCACAGGACATTTGCTGAATTTAAATGTTATGTGGGATGATAGAAGGCTAGTTATCTAGCGTAGCAATTTTCTATTAGTATTTGTATGGCTAGTGCCCATATGGTTTTATTCCAAATGTTACTGTAATTGTGTTTATCCAGTATATAAGATGCTGCTTCACTCTCACTAATTCTAAGATTAGTTTTCTCTGTCGTTAGTTTTCAGAAATTTTATTATGCTGTATCTTACTGGATTTCACTGGGTTCATTCTATATCATGTACTTTCAGCTTCTTGCATCTGTGGGTTTATGCCTTTTGAAAACCTTCCAGGCATTATTTCCTCAAATACTTTTCCATCCTTAAGTTCCTTCTCTTATTCTTCTAGGATATTAGAATGGCTATTATCATAAGGACAAGGAATAATAAGTGTTGGCTTAGAATTGGAGTAAAGGGAACACTTGTTCCTGTTTGTGGGAATGTAAATTGGTGTAGCCACTATGAAAAACAGTATAGAGGTTTGTCAAAAAGTTAAAAATGGAACTACCATTGGTCAACTACCATGACCCAGCAATTCCACCTGTAGGCATTTATCTGAAGAAAATGAAAACACTAACTCAAAAATATATCTGCATCTTAATGTTCATTTAAGCATTACTTATAATAGCCAAGATGTAGAAGCAACTAAAGTGTCCACCAGTGGATGAATAAAGAAAATATAGTATATATACAAAAATATAGTATATGTACACAACGGAATATTTTTCTGCCATAAAAAAATGAAATCTTGCTAGCTGTGACAACATGGATGGACCTTGAGGGCATTATGCTAAATGAAATAAGTCAGACAGAGAAATATAAATACTGTATAATCTGACTTATATGTGGAATCCTAAGAAGCATAAAAACAAAACAACCCAAGCTCACAGATACAGAGTACAGATTGGTGGTTGCCAGGGGTGGGATTTGGGAGGTTAGGCACAAACTTCAAGTTATAAAAATAAATAAGTCATGGCGATGTATGGTGCAGTATGGTGATTACAGTTACTAATACTGTACTCTGTATTTGAAACTTGGTAAGAGAGTAAATCTTAAATTTCTCATCATAAGAAAAAAATTATAGCTACATATGGTGACAGATATTAATTAGACTTGTGGTGACCATTTTGAAATATATACAAGTATGAATCATTATGATGTACATGTGAAGCTAGTATAATGTTATATTTCAATAATGTAGAAAAATATAGTAACAAATAGTAATACATTTCAAAAAATAGACAAAAAGATGTGATAATATGTTTGACTTCTTACACATTTCTAAATCACTTTCCAGAAAGTATGTGCTAATTTATACTTGGTTTAGGATGATAATAAGTTGTGCTTCTCACCATTAATTATTATTTTCAATTCCTAACTGATTAGACGAACACAATTGTTGGATATTCATTTTTATTTCACCAACTTAGAAGCTCCCTGATCTCAGTGTTCCAAGTTTCTACAGAGTTCAATCTCCAGCCATGCTACTCTCCTTCGTGGAATTTGTGAGTAGAACTAAAAGTTCCATTCCTCTAATCAGTTGGTCTTTCTGGTAACCAGCACCATCCTGAAGCCATCTAGATGCCCCACCCTGTTACTCCATTAGCATAAATTCGGTTTGATCAGAATCATTATGAATAACAACAAAAAAATTGTTATCAGTCAGGAAATTCCAAGGGGTTTAGGATCTTTGTGCCAGAAACCAGGGGCAAAGACAAAAATTATTTTTTTGGTGTTATGCCCCATATAGAAGCCATTAGAGTGCTTTCTTTCTAATTAATGATTAAATTAGTTAATAAATTTATTTATTTACTTTGCCATACTTTAGTAAACATTTTGGCACTTTGTTTTTGTTTTTGTTTTACAGTGATATTTTCCAAGTGTATTTTTTTTTAACTTCTTTATTGGAGTATAATTTCTTTACAATGGTGTGTTAGTTTCTGCTTTAAAACAAGGTCAATCAGCTATACGTATACATATATCCCCATATCTCCTCCCTATTGCATCTCCCTCCCAAGCTCCCTATCCCACGCCTCTAGGTGGTCACAAAGCACATAGATGATCTCCCTGTGTTATGCAGCTGCTTCCCACTAGCTATCTATTTTACATTTGGTAGTGTATATATGTCCATGCCACTCGCTCACTTCATCCCAGCTTACCCTCCCCGTGTCCTCAAGTCCATTCTCTACATCTACATCTGCGTCTTTATTCCTGTCCTGTCCCTAGGGTCTTCAGAACCTTTTTTTTTTTTTTTTTAGATTCCATATATATGTGTTAGCATACGGTATTTGTTTTTCTCTTTCTGACTTACTTCACTCTGTATGACAAACTCAAGGTCCATCCACCTCACTACAAATAACTCAATTTTGTTTCTTTTTATGGCTGAGTAATATTCCATTGTATAAATGTGCCACATCTTCTTTATCCATTCATCTGTCGATGGACACATAGGTTGCTTCCATGTCCTGGCTATAGTAAATAGAGCTGCAATGAACATTGTGTTACATGACTCTTTTGGAATTATGGTTTTCTCAAGGTATATGCCCAGTAGTGGGACTGCTGGGTGGTATGGTAGTTCTATTTGTAGTTTTTTAAGGAACCTTCATACTGTTCTCCATAGTGGCTGTATCAATTTACATTCCCACCAACAGTGCAAGAGAGTTCCCTTTTCTCCACACCTCCTCCAGCATTTATTGTTTGTAGATTTTTTGATGATGGCCATTCTGACCAGTGTGAGGTGATAACTCATTGTAGTTTTGACTTGCATTTCTCTAATGATTAGTGATGTTCATGTGTTCACATCCTTTCATGCGTTTGTTGGAAATCTGTATATCTTCTTTGGAGAAATGTCTATTTAGGTCTTCTGCCCATTTTTGGATTGGGTTACTTGTTTTTTTGATATTGAGCTGCATGTGCTGCTTGTAAATTTTGGAGATTAATCCTTTCTCAGTTGCTTCATTTGCAAATATTTTCTCCCATTCGGAGGGTTCTCTTTTCGTCTTATGTTTTCCTTTGCTGTGGAAAAGCTTTTAACTTTCATTAAGTCCCATTTGTTTATTTTTGTTTTTATTTCCATTTCTCTAGGAGGTGGGTCAAAAAGGATCTTGCTGTGATTTATGTCATACAGTGTTCTGCCTATGTTTTCCTCTAAGAGTTCTATAGTGTCTGGCCTTACATTTAGGTCTTTAATCCATTTTGAGTTTATATTTTGTGTGTGGTGTTAGGGAGTGTTCTAATTTCATTCTTTTACATGTAGCTGTCCAGTTTTCCAGCACCACTCATTGAACAGGCTGTCTTTTCTCCATTGTATATTCTTGCCTCCTTTATCAAAAATAAGGTGACCATATGTGAGTGGGTTTATCTCTGGGCTTTCTATCCTGTTCCATTGATCTATATTTCTGTTTTTCTGGCACTTTATTTTAAATGATCTTCAAAGGGATGGCATATTATTTTAAAATGTAGTCAACACCAGTATGTTACTTTGTGATTACTTCATTATTTTTATGTGAGAATATCTTTTCCCATTCTGAGATAAGTTTACTATTCACTTCCATTTTTCTCTTATTTTTTTCTTTTCTTAAAATATTATACCTCCATTTAAATTATTTAAATTTAAATGTGAGATAATTGTGTACTGTTTTACATTAGTCAACTAAATTTTCAATGGTACTAGTTTAAATCATCTATTATGTTTCTTCAAATGTTTAACAAAAAGAAAAACAAATAAAGCTAAACTCTGTTTTATTCTTGTGTCTTGAGAAAGGGCAAATTTTTAACAAGCATATTGTGCTTTTGGAAAAAGAATTAGGGAAGTAGGCTAATGAGCAAATAAATATTTTACTTTTATTACAATCAAATTAATTATCTTTGTTGTTCCTATTATTCAGGTTTTTCTGACCTGCTTTTGGGGTGTATTATTTGATTCTTTTCTCTTCCCTGTTTTACACAAATTATTGCAGAACAGATGTTGGCCTAACAAAGAGGTTAAGTAAGATACTCAAGTGTGAGAAAACAACTTTAATTATCTATGGTAAAATTCATAATGAAAAATGACAAAAAGTAAAGCAAGTGTTCCCTCGATCAATAGAAATTTTGACCTTTAAGGCTTAAGATCATGACGCAGCAACCAAAATTGGTAACAATTACAAATTAAAAATCTTAAGTGCGCTCTCTCTCTCTCATACACAAACACACATACACAGACACTAAGATGCTCACATACCATGTATAGAATCAAGAAGAATTTGTGTTTACCTGATTTGGACCACACATAGTGCCATTCTTTACATAGGTATAATCGTCTCGGAAGGTTATTGGTGTCGAATTTCTTAGATGTGCACTTAGACACACAATGCCTCCAAGGAAAGTATACTGAGTATCAAAATTTTTAAATGGCACTACTTCTGTACGTGTCCAGAGACAAACTAACTTTCCACAATAGACATCCCTGTAATATAACACAGTAAAAATTACCCATATGTCACTTAGCAACACAATATATTGTTTAAATAACAGTTCAAAACATGAGGATAATTCACAATGTTATTCAGAGCATAACACCAAAGCTATTCAGAACATACACCATCTTACTGGTGTGAGGTGATATTGTAGTTTTGATCTGCATTTCTCTAATGAGTAGTGATGTTGAGCATCCTTTGATGTGTTTGTTGGCAATCTGTATATCTTCTTTGGAAAAATGTCTATTTAGGTCTTTTGCCCATTTTTGGATTGGGTTATTTGTTTTTTTGATATTGAACTGCATGAGCTGCTTGTAAATTTTGGAGATTAATCCTTTGTCAATTGCTTCATTTGCAAATATTTTCTCCCATTCGGAGGGTTCTCTTTTCATCTTATGTTTTCCTTTGCTGTGGAAAAGCTTCTAACTTTCATTAAGTCCCATTTGTTTATTTTTGTTTTTATTTCCATTTCTCTAGGAGGTGGGTCAAAAAGGATCTTGCTGTGATTTATGTCATAGAGTGTTCTGCCTATATTTTCCTCTAAGAGTTTTATAGTGCCTGGCCTTACATTTAGGTCTTTAATCCATTTTGAGTTTATTTTTGTGTGTGGTGTTGGGGAGTGTTCTAATTTCATTCTTTTACATGTAGCTGTCCAGTTTTCCCAGTACCACTTATTGAAGAGGCTGTCTTTTCTCCATTGTATATTCTTGCCTCCTTTATCAAAAATAAGGTGACAGTATCACCTTACACCAGTCAAAATGGCCATCTGCAAAAAATCTACAAACAATAAATGCTGGAGAGGGTGTGGAGAAAAGGGAACCCTCTTGCACTGTTGGTGGGAGTGTAAATTGATATAGCCACTATGGAGAACAGTATGGAGGTTCCTTAAAGAACTAAAAATAGAACTACCATACGACCCAGCAATCCCACTCCTGGGCATATACCCTGAAAAAACCATAATTCAAAAAGAGTCATGTACCACAATGTTCATTGCAGCACTATTTACAATAGCCAGGACATGGAAGCAACCTAAGTGTCCATCGACAGATGAATGGATAAAGAAGATGTGGCAGATTTATACAATGGAATATTACTCAGCCATAAAAAGAAACGAAATTGAGTTATTTGCAGTGAGGTGGATGGACCTAGAGTCTGTCATACAGAGTGAAGTAAGTCAGAAAGGAAAAAACAAATACCGTATGGTAACACATACATATGGAATCTGAAAAAAAAAAAAAAAAGTTCTGAGGAACCTAGGGTCAGGACAGGAATAAAGACACAGTCGTAGAGAATGGACTTGAGGACATGGGGAGGGGGAAGGGTAAGCTGGGACGAAGTGAGAGAGTGACATTGACATACATACACTACCAAATGTAAAATAGGTAGCTAGTGGGAAGCAGCCACATAGCACAGGGAGATCAGCTTGGTGTTTTGTGACCACCTAAAGGGGTGGGATAGGGAGGATGGGAGGGAGACGCAAGAGGGAGGAGATATGGGGATATATGTATATGTATAGCTGATTTACTTTGTTTTAAAGCAGAAACTAACACACCATTGTAAAGCAATTATATTCCAATAAAGATGTTAAAAAAAATTAAAAAAAAAGAACACACACCATCTTATGAGGTGCACCATATAAATTTATCTTTATATACTATATTCATCTCTCATTTGTATTAAGTGATTCTTTGCAGTACACACACATACACATACAGTGCATTTGGAAAATGTATATTTTTCTAAATACACACCGATAATTACAAAAACGACCATAACAGTTTCCAAAGTCATCTGTATGCATATTCACTTCTTGTGAACATAGAGCAGAAGCCCCCTTCGAAACTGAAAATATAAATAAAGTTTCAATTACTTATCTTAAAAAAAAAACATTAAAAATTAAAAGTGTGGTAAATTCATACAAAGACATTTAGACAACAAAGCCCAGGCAGTGTCATCTACTATAAATATTTGGTGCCATCTACTGGCTATATATGAAGGAGAAACACTTAACTAAAAACTACCTACTCGAGAATAGAAATTGTTATTATCGTCCAGAAATGATTAAGAAGTAAAACAATCATTTGCTCACTTATCTGTAATTCTAATAGTCTACTCCATTTCCATCAATCACCTGAAACTTGACAAATATCCTATTCTTTTTGTCTCGTACTTACTAGATCTATTTTACCTCCTGACATAGGTCAAAGATGCTTTGTTTTGCAATTTTATCTCCAAATTTAGATTTAAGCAATAATTATTATTATGGCTATAGGGTGCATTACTGACTTAAGAAACAAATATAGTTTAAAAATAAACCTCAGAAAATAAATACAACCATTACATTTTCCAAACAACTCCGCACACTGTTTATCTGTATCTTGGCATATTCCTTGATAGCAAAAGGCAGTCTTATTATTGCACAGTTCTAAATCAGCAGATTTCATATCAGGTACACAAAACTCAGCTATCCCATTGCAAAATTCTGGAAAATCACACATATCCGTGCTTTTCCTACATACATGTCCTCTTTCAGCTATCTGTGAGACAAAGAAAACCAAATATTTGTTTTTAAAGTAGTAAAACAAAATATAAAAATTTAAATAGGAGGATTGTATTTGTAACTATCAATGCAATTATTAATACATTTGTAAGTATTTAAAGTTAAATTATGAATTTACTTAAAATTTCTGGTGGAATAGATCGTAAAGAAGCCAAATGTCCATCAATGGATAAACAAATTGTCGTATGGACAATGGAATATGTTCAGCCACATAAAGGAATAGAGTACTGGTTTATGCTACAAGGTGATTGAAACTTGAAAACACTGTATTTAGTGAAGAAAACCAGACACAAAGGTCACACATTGTATGGTTCTACCTATATGAAATGTCCAGAGTAGGTAAACCCATAGAGGCAGAATGCAGATGGCTGGTTGCCAGGCACTGAGGGGAGGGAGAAAGGAAGGTACGTGCGTAATGGGTCGGGGTCTCCTGTTCGGATGCAGAACCTGCTGTGGAACCAGGTCGAGGTGGTTGCACAACATTGTGGACGCACTAAATGCTGCTGAATTGTTCACTTGAAAACGGTTAATTTTTTATTGTGTGATTTGCACTTCAATCTAAAACAATGGCTCTGGTGAAAGTTCTCATAGTTAAAATGCTCTGGTTATCCTGAATATTTACTTCAAGATAAATAGAAAATATTTGATATAAAACTACGTGTGTTTGTTTTCCAGCTTTTGATTCTTGGGGACTAATTAGTTGCACTCCTGAGATGTTCTAACTAACTCAAATGCTAGTCTTTACCATGTTTCTAAAATGTTTCTTAATTTTGACATCTTTATGCTTTTTGCATTTCAAGTAATTTTCCTTTCAGGACTAACTCCACTTCCACCATGAGGAGTTTATAAATCACATGAAACTGCTGCTGACTCAGGATGATAATCGCAACACTTCTCCCTAGACACAGTGGTGGGAATTTAACTTAGAATGTAGTGGTGGGTCAGGGTTTCTGCCACTACCAGGGGTGGAGATGGATGTTGGGAAACAGGATTCCTCTGCTCTTCTGAAATATCACACACTATGGACTAGAAAAGCCAGGAACGGCAATGAGCTATCTGTGCTGCCTGCAGGAAAAGCTTGTTTGAGAACTGCCAACAAAAAGGCAAGGATTTCCAACAGATGTAGAATAAGAATCCTGTTGCTCCTGTTCCAAACAAAGATTCACCTGGGCACAAAGCTAGACTCATGCCTTACTTAAGCTTCATAAGTGTTTGTTTGTTATTCTTTGCTTGGCTGTTCATCAAGATACAACTGACCCATAATAACTGGTGTTATGCAGTACCAATCACAGTTTCTTAAATTTCATATAGGAATGTCTGAGTACTAGCTAAAAACATATTAATCACTGTTATGTGTCAGAAAAACAGCTGGTTAAACTATTGGTCTTCCATGTCTTTGCACTTGGACTTGTGTCCATCTAAAATGAAAATTTATAGGAAAAAAACTGGATCAGATCACTAAATTGTAGACAAAAGTCAGTGGAAGCTAGCCTAGCTGAAAGTGGACAGAGAAGAAAATGGAAAGCCTTTTAAGCTTATGGCCACCCGTACGAGAGCAGAGTGTAAGGCACCTGTGAGCCTTTAAATGACAGCAAAAGCCACATTCCGTGCTATAATACATAATAAAATTAATGTGAACTAACATAGTGCATTTAGCTGTTACCCTGAAGCCCTCCCTAGTAACTTATATCATGAAGTTTCGTTCGACCAAATGTAGCAATTACCTCTGTTGTAAAGAATTATCCTTTGAGATGTAGGTAGAGGGCAATGGACTGTTTAGAAAAGTCTGACTGCTCAGTCCCACTGATTTGGAGACAAAGACTAAGATGAGAGCTCTTGTGAAGGAAAGGGCAGCAAGGTTTATTGCTGAGAAGTGGAAACCCTAGGCTGGCCTCTACTTTCATGTGTCTTGAAACAAATGACCATTGACTTTAAAAACTAGCCCACTGAGTGAAAAAGAACATGCATAGAACAAAGTAAAATGATGTTTGGAGAGATTTCATGGACAAAGAAAAAACAAACTTGGCAGCAAAACTTCTAATTAATCAGTCTTTATGTTTGTCATAGACCCCTGAAAGTGACACAAAAAAGGTGAGTCACTAAAATGAAGCAATCCCTAGAAAAGATTTTACCCAATCTCCTATCAGATGTGGCTATGAAGGAAAATTGAATGGAAAACTTCCAAAGGGAAGTCAAAGATTCAGTCAGTCACTTCCAGGGTCTTGCCAAAGCTAATCTTCACTATTAGATATGCTACATATTGCTGACTATTCTATATGGATTCCTTTTCTGCTACTTTCAAAATGAGGGGTTTTTATTATTATTGTCTGTGTTCAAATATTGCATGTCAAGTGTGTGTTGGGTGGCTTATTCATAATTTTGTCATAAGTCGTTCAATCATGAAGAGCTACATTCAGGCACGACCAAGAGGAACTCATAGCACCCAAATTGTCTGGAATTGTTATTAAATGCAGTAATAGGATGGGTCTTGAGTAGAGACTGAAACAATACAGTAAGAGGCAGCACTATGAAAGAGGTTGAAAAAGATCTAAGGACCTTCTCTCAGTTCTGAAATCAACTGTGTATGAATCGAGTACATAAAGTAATATAATTTGAAACATGAGTAAAAATAAAAGCGAAAAAAGAAAGCTACAAAATGCACCCACAAGAACGCAAAAATTTCATGAAAGAAAATAAGGCAATATTTTGAAAACTTACCTGACAAGTTTTTCTGTCACAGCATGGTCCTGTACCACACTCTGCATCTCCAATCAGAAAACATGTTAGAGCATCACAGCATTTTTTATGAGAGCAGTGCTAAAAAGCAAATGCAATCAATTTAAATAAAAGGAATTTTCAATCAAATAAATCATTTTATTTATTGTCATAATATACTAATAGACTAAAGTCTCTAAGTTAATTACAATCACAGTATATTTTTTACTTCTGTATCTATTTTTAACACCACTTAATATATATATCTAAACTTAATATATTTTGATATAGAAAAAAAGATGGCAATGAAATTATTCACGATTCCATGCTCAAGAATTTGAACTGTTAAAAATGTAATGCAATTTATTTCAATCTCTGTGTTCATAAATATAGGAATTGTAAATTTTGAGTTTTTTTTCACTTACTACATCATAAGTAGTTATCCATCTTATCTAGTCTCTTCAAGATATCATTCTGTGAATATATAATAATTTTTGGATGTGACAAAATAGAGGCTTCTAAATTACAACAGCATATTATTGTTGTAAATGACATTTCAAAGAAATTTTTTGTCATTTTTTTAGCTCTAAGATTGTATATGAAAGATTGATTCTAGAAGTTATTAGGTCAAAGAATTTAAAAATATTAAAGGCTCTTCATAATATACACTATTTCCTTCTTTCAATATAGTTATCTATTCAGTGTAAGAGTGATGTTAAACAAGACTGATAATATTTTAAAATAAGTAAAGTGGATAGGCACAAATTACTAAGTGTTTCTGTTTCAGTTTTATTAATTTTATTATTAATGTGCTGAACATTTTACATATCTGCACAATCTGTTTTATACTTTTATGCATACTTTTTGTTGAAGTATTCTTCTGTTTATTTCCTTTATTTGTAAGCATTTTTATATTAATGATGTTAACCCCTAGCCACTAATATATTTTACAGTGTTTTACAATTTGTCATGACAATTTATTTCTATTTTGGCAGGTTCTTTTTTAAAATTTTTTTGTTATTATGATATTGTGAAATCTGCCAACTGCCAACTTTCTTTGGGATTTGTTCTAAAAGTTTATGTATAAAACCTTCCTCCACCCTAACCCCAGTAAATATGTGAAGGTACAGTGTGTGTGTGAAAGTTTTGTGTTATATATATACATATATGTGTGTATATATGTATTTTTATTTGACATTAAATATTTTGAATAGTATGTTGTAAAAGTAACTATAATAATGTATCTTTTCCCCCCAAAATTAAATTATCAGTTGTGTTTATAGAATAATAATTTATTCCTGATATTTTATTATACCTGGATACTTATATAATGTCCTATATAAAATTAAATATAATGTCTTCAATTACATTAACTGCATATTATTAAAGTATATCCCAAATTCTATTACTATATAACACTGTAATATTTACAGGAATCAGATGATATTCTTTTTTCATTTTCATGTTTCATTATTAAGAAGAATGTGTTATGCTTCACAATATAAATATTTTAATGAAAACTATCAAGAGAACTTAGTGAAGATGGAAGATTAAACACACAGTAAACATTAACATTGGGGAAAATAAAACAAAAATCAATGACGTGAAAGGGAAATCTCTAAAACCTAGAATCAAAGAGAAAGCCTACTACAGTGCAGAGCATATTTGGACAATACTCAATGTATAATGGAAACCTAGACTAAATACCAGGCTTAGAAATTGCCCTTTTATGACATGTAGTTTAAAAATGGGATTCCATCATGGGACTGGAAGCGAGGACTTTGTAAAATAGGTAACTGTGGTTTATCATTGAGAAATTTGAGAAATCAAAGAACATTCTTTTACTCCTAGTTGTCCAAACATTTTATCAAATGTTTCTTCAATATTTTATATCTTGTAATTTTTATCTCTTTGTTACTTTAATGATATATGTTGAAAAATACTGAAATATTTCTCTATTTCTGGAATAAACACCATAAGCATACTCTTTTTCAGATATTTATTGGTTATCTGATAATTTTGACTTAGGCATTTTGCAGGTATTTTCCAAAATATAAACCAGTCATTCAAAGTAATGCTAAGCTGACTATAGGAGGAATCAACAACTTTCATTATTTAATTTTGGTTCGATATACTTGCAAAGTGCACTGAAAATTGAATTTTTTAAAAAAAACATGCAATTTACAGTAATATTCAAAAACATGAACAACTTAGGGTTAAATTTAAGTAATTACAGACACCTAAATAAATGGAACAATATACCGTGTTCATCGTTTGAAAATCACATTATGCATACTATTCAATTCTCCATAAATTCATCTTTAGATTTTTTAAAAAATTTCAAGAGTTTTTTTTTTTAGGGGGTGGGTAGAAATGGAAAAGTTGATTTAAAATTTTATATAGAAATATAAAGACCTAAAATAGCCAAATCTATCTTGAGAAAGAAGTAACCAAACATGAAGATACATTTTACCTGATTTTGTGCATTAGGATAAGGAGACCTGGTATTGGATAGATACACAGATCATTGGAACACAAAGTATATCATGAATTGTTTTTCAGTAAATGTACCAAGGTAATTCAATGGGGGAAGGACAGTCTCTTCAACAAATGGGTCTAGAACAATTGGATATCTTTACGGAGAAAAATATACCTTGATCCTTAACTTACAAAGTGCCACAAATTACTCAAAATGGATCATACACATACACATAAAAACTAAAATTTGTAGACTTCTAGAAGAACATTTACAAGGAAGCTTCACAAATTTAGGATAGATAGGCTACAAGTAGCATAATACATCAGAGAAGAAAATTATAAACTGGACTTCATCAAATTAAAAACTTTGACTCTTTGAAAGATGTCATTAAGAAAACACAAAGCTAAGCCACATACTGGGAGAAAACCTGGCAAAGGCTTGTATATAGTTTATATTAAGAATTCCTGTAAGTATATAATAAAAAGACAAACAACCCCATTAAACTTTGCAAAATATTTGAACAGACATTTTAAAAAGGAAACATATGAATGCCCAATAATCACATGAAATACTGTCCCATATAATTAGTCATCAGGAAAATACAAACTAAAACTGCAATGAGATACCAGCACAAATTGAAATGACTAAAATGAAAAAGACTGGCAGCAAGGAAAGTGGTGAGGGTTCAGAACAACCGCCACTGTTATACAAAGATGGATGCAATGCAAAATATTACAACCATTTTGGAAAGCGTTTTGACACTTTGTTATAAACTTAATAGCACAATGAATGTGTCGTGACTGAAATTAGAAGTTTAGATATTTATGGGGTTGACTTGGATGAGGTAAGGGGAAACTGTGGTAATGTAAACGTTCTACATATTTTCCACATTTAATCAGGTGTAGCATCACTCAAGTTCAAAAACTCAGCAAGTCAGAAAGAAAATATAAATAAGTATAATGAAGGCCACCTAGACACATCATGAGTCTCTGTGCAGACAAGAAAAGACAAGGTCACAATGCCTTTGTGGACATAAAGGCAGATAGGTCCTACGGATCATCTGGCCAGGTATGGTATGCAGAAGCAGACTTGGTTAGTAAAGTCTTCAGTGACAGTGAGGGCAAATGGTTTTGACCACTGTTGTTGAGACTCCTGAAAGGTTCCATCAGTGGGAAGTGGTGGTCTTGCAATACGAAACAAAGTTTATTGTGTTTGCTGTTCACCCACCTACACTTTCAAGAAAATCAAAACTACTTCCCTTCTGCTGGTGCCCATAACTATAGATAGAAAAATCCCTGGTGATCAAGACAGGTTTAGTCACTCCAAAATTTACTGAGATATGTTCTTACAATGAGTAAGAAAAGAAAGAAATTAAAGATATGCTTAGGCAAAAACCTGATGAAGTCAAACAGTCTCATTCAAATAGCATATTATGGATCGATGTAAGTTTTGCTGGATTTGAAGACTTCGAAGTCACTCAGTCACTTTCAGAACCAACCTCATGCTCTAAGCACCACTGGTCAGTGAACACACTGTCTAATGACATGGATGTGGAGAAAGAGAATGTAAAGACCTATTGGGGCTTACTGCAGTAGGTCTTGTTAAAAGATAATCTGAGGCATATTAAAACTTTTAAGAGTTTATTTGAGCAAAAAT
Source organism: Balaenoptera borealis (assembly GCF_965194805.1). Lineage (NCBI taxonomy): Eukaryota > Metazoa > Chordata > Mammalia > Artiodactyla > Balaenopteridae > Balaenoptera > Balaenoptera borealis. The sequence goes on from NC_138880.1 coordinate 6,522,582, forward strand.
TGACTCAAATTGGGCAGCATCCAATTTAACAGTTAGAAAGAAGCTCCACGGGACTTCCCTGGCGGTCCAGTGGTTAAGACTCCACGCTTCCACTGCAGGGGACACGGGTTTGATCCCTGGTCAGGGGACTAAGATCCTGCATGTCACATGGCGTGGCCAGAAAAGAGAAAAAAAGTAAAAAAAAAAAAAAAAAAAAGAAAGAAACTCCGAAGAGCTGTTTAAAATATGGAAGACTTTTATAGGCAGAAGGGAGTGGGAACAAGGAAGTTATACTGGCAAAAAGGTGGGCCGATTATTGCAAAGTTACTTCCCTTTAGGGGATGGCAGGGGTCTATCAGGCAAATTACCTAACTAGTGCTGGCCAGATGATTCCTGACTGACTGGTTTAAGGTTCCATTTCTGGAAGAGCCAAAAGTGTAGTTAAGGTAAATCTCTCAGTTTGCTGATGTGAGGTTTAGCATAAGGGACTCCATTTTGGGCCTGGTGTCTTGTTTTTGGTTTTTTTGTTTCTTTTGTTTCTTTTAACAGTCTTTACAGCTATAATAAAACAGTGGCCTATCCAAGATGAATTCTCATTTTCCAATACATACCCTTGAAATCCAGTGGGGCAAGCTACCTCTTCCCTTAGGTCCACTGTGACTCCATCTTGGATTTTAAATGAAGACTTGAGAGTGCCCAGATGATGAAATAGTGACCCAACTCAGATTAATCAGTTCATCTAAACAGTGCAACCAGGCTATCAGAGACAACTGAACCTACTCTTGTATCGCAGGAATAATCTCTGAAAAAATATTTAGGAACTGGGCAATAAACTACCCAGAATGGACACCTTGGCAAAAGCTAAATGTAATTTCCTGCAGGCCAAGGGACAGAAAAATCAATGGTTCAAGTCTGAGTCATATGTTCATGTAGACATGGATATTAGGCCAGAGAGAATCTAATGAGGAAATTTGTTTGTCTGCCCTTCGGAGAAGTTCTCTCTCATTACTGGGCTACAGAATAGCCATGGTACTTTAAGGTTTGGGCTGTGAGCAGGAATTATTCCTGGACAGCATGTATTTACTATTGGCAGACTATCCTGTCTGACATGATACCATTTGATTGGCATTCACCCGAAATGTTTGGTACCCACTCTGTACACAGATCTTACCTCCTTCAACAATAAACAGGACAAGAATAAAGGGTTTCATCCACATGAAAGGAAAGCCATATATACTGGTCAAGATGGGTTGGAGAAGTGGTGGTAACCAAGTTGTCAAGCCTTTCATCTATCCTGAGCACAGGCCGTTATAGTACCAGGAAGTCCCCAGGGGTGAGGTTGAAAGAATATTCTTACTAGATTTGGAAATGCTCTCAAATCATATACATTTCTGGTGGGTTCTTTAGGGCTAACACATACCCAAACAGTCATAAATAATAGATTTATGCTGAATAGATGATGGGGATAGATATTCTACATAAATGTAACAGTTCTCTTGATTTTAAGGGATGTTCTCTATGTGGAAATACTACGATTAAGACAGTGGAAGTAGGGATGAGTATACGACTGGAAGCCACATAGCTATCCTGGCCTATCTAGATCGTTATTGTGAAGCGGCACAAGATACAGTGGGAAGGAGAGGGGGAGAAAGGAATAGGAAGGGGAAAGGGAGCTGGTCAGAAGATCACTGTCTTGATCAAGGAGACAGCATATGCAGGGATACTCAGGAAAATCTGTCATCTTATAGTAGCCCTGCCTGGCCAGTAAAAGGTGCCTTATATAAGCTAAATATGGCAGTGGCTCCAATAGCAATGGCTGTTCCAGATATGATGCACAGTTACAGACCGAAGGCACTTGGTGTCTGGTAGTGGAAATTATAGTAAAATCTTTCTTCAGTATCTCACTAGACCCAAAAGATCAAAATCAGCTTGCAAGTTCAGATACTGAAAACAATTTATAACACATCTATGTGTTCTGAGACACTTGCAATCCATTTATAATCCAAGACTGGGTTCCAAAACAAGACCTAGTGTTTCCAGCACTTGAGACCAAGGAAGACAGGCAAATGTGTCTTTTCTACCAGTTACAGTCAAGTGAGAAAAGGAAATCCAGGGCACACAGCCCAGGGCAATGGACATGGCCGGTCCTCACAAATACAGCACATTGGCCCCTAATCTCCTCTTGAGGGTATTGTTTGACATTGACTGCAATAGACACCTTTCCAGATATGACACAGCAATTCCTCTGCACAGCGGACATGAATCATACTAATCAAGTACTCCTAAATGGATGATGTTTACACATCCAGTCAGACAATGGTGCCACCTTGAAAGCCAAGGATACTCAGTACTGTGCAATTAGCTGGGGCAGGCCATGGATGTGCTATGATCCACATCATGCACAAGCAGCTACAAGTAACTTTATAGCCAGTTAAATGTTCTGCAAGTGTGCATGTCTGAGCTTATTAAACAATGAACTAACATGACCATTAGTTTGTTTTACGCCTTTTATATATTTTTGCTCTTTTGTTAGTCTTTATCATTGGATAAATTTGTTCTCAGTTCTCAGATGTGATGTATGTTGGTGATAAACTAAGAACTGCCTATATTCCTAAAGCATTTCAAGGTTGTAAAATGTTGCAAACGAGAAAAAAAAAGTACTGTCTGGCTAGAGGAAGTCACAGGCAATTAGAGCCTTACATTATAGTACTGAAGTTTAAACAGAAGTGGAAACCATTGTTCCCAGAGTGATTAACAAATCAACAATAATTAAAATAATTTTTGCCACTACTGGCCTTTAGCATATAGCACTGGATACTGCTAGTACTTTTCACTAGCAGTAAAAACTTCCATTCTGGGAAGCTGACGAAGTTCATTTCAATTTCATTAGGCAAGACTTAGAGCACAGCTTTACTCTCCTCCCCACAATAATATGTCATCTCAGGATTATACCATATCTGAAATATTATTATACCAATGTGAAATATTATTGAATGTATAGATATTCTGTCAAAATCATAACACTTTTATAACGGTCTGCAACTGAGAAAATTTGCATCCCACGCTATTTAAGCATATATGACTAAAGACAGACTTTACAATCCAAATAATGCATCTATACTGACTTACAAAACAAGCAGTTACATTTCAATGGGGGTAGGTGGAGCTCAGCCACAAGAATCATTGAAAGCAGTCCAGGATAAAAGGGAAAAAAAACCCGGCCACTGGGCACTGTATCTGATTAGGACCCCCTGCAACTGCAGGCATCTCTGATCACTTACACAGCTGATTTCATCCAATGGCCCTAAATTTCCTGATATTCATTGGCTCCTGGAATTTGGAACTAATGAACTTTATCCCATGGTTCAGTGAAGAACTTTTCCCAGGAAAGTTCCACTATAAACAGATTGGCCTCTGACACTGGTAAAGTCCACAAACAGGAAGCTGTACACCCATAAGAAACAGAAAAGCCCACCTACTCCTTTACCTAAACTACTAGGTCACTGAGGGTCCTCTCTATAAGACTTGTCTCATGCCAAAAAAACTTAGTTTACTGAAGAATCAGCATACATCCTAGCCTTCCAGCATACTGGTGATAAATTCCTGATAATTCATACAAGTGAATGCGGATGAAATGACAGACAAATGTGTAAGAGACATGAAAAGACCATTCAACCATAGGAAAACCCTAAGTAAGTAAGATATCCTCAATTCAAAGTTATATATACATGTATACCTCATGACACAGTACATTCACTTGCTGGTACACATACACCCTAGTGAAACGCAGGCACATGTGCAGCAGGAAACGTGCAAGAAAATTCATAAATAAATGAGTCTTAACAGTCATAAACTGAAATAAACTTTTCATTTCACAAATAATGCATAAATAAACTGAAATTTTTATAAACGCAATACTAAAAGCAATGAAAACAACTGGAATATAGCTACATTCAAAAGTTGATGGATGTTCCAAGTACAATACTAGGTGAAAGACCAAGTTACAAAATGACATAAATCATATGATTGCCAATTATATAATAGTAGAACACAGTTAATCAAACTATATTGTATAAAGATGGGAAAATAGGAGGTAAAACTAAAACTATGATGACAAGAAAGTACTGAAATGATACCTTTAAATTCTAAATGATGATTGGAAAAAGGAGGCATATTGAGAGTGGACACACAAAGAAATTCTTTGGCAGAGGTAAGGATTGTTTTGACCTTAGTGCAAAGTATTCAGGTGCTTGTTAAGTATCTATGTATTACACTCTTCATCCATATTTCCTGTATATATTTCATATATATTATATATCACAGTGAAATAATGGAATGGTGTAAATATTTACTGCTAAACAAAAGTGGGCAGAGTTTACTATAGAGAGAACTGTACTAAAATATATTTTAAAGAAAATTATAATTAAATGGGAGATTATTTCTGAAGGAAACTTCGACATACAAAAACACTGATAAAAAGGAATGGAAGGTAAAATAAAGCAACTATTTTCTGAATAAATTCTTCATAGTACTTTCTAATGTAAAGAAATGAAATATTTTACAAGAGTATTTTACAAGAAAGTTAATTGGGTTGTAAACACTGTGATCTGGGAAGAAGGTGGCCCAGATAGGGTTAAACCTTAGACATCTATGGTAAAAATACAAAGATAATCACTAAAGGAAAATAAACAGTATATATAGACTAAATCACTAAAAGAAATACTGGAAGAAAGGAAAACAAAATAAACAGATTCAACAAAAATTCAATTAAGAACAAATGTGGCAAATTGAATGTAGAAAATATAAAAATTTTGAGACAACTAAAACTATAAAAATATGCAATCTAGAGAAGCATAAGACAATTAAATGTAATGAGGTATCCTGGAAAAGATCCTGGGACAGAAAAAGGCCATTAGGTAAAAACAAAGGAAATCTGAATAAACTATGGACTTTAGTTAATTTAAAAATATGTAAAAATATTAGTCACAATAATATTTGAGATAATCTTATAAATCAAAGACAGATTGAATAGTAAATTACAACCTAAGGTAAATACTGAACTTAATAGTAAAGAAAACCTAAATGAGAATAGAGAAATATCAGAGAAATACCAATTTAAGGAAGCTAGTGTGTGCAAAGATATAGACATAAAATATGTATACAGATATACAGATATATACCAGACCAAATAGACATTAAAACAGAAATCAACATTAGAAATAAAGAGATTCAGTATTTGAAGGTAAAGTATTAAATTTCTAGGAAGGTACAACAATTGTAAATAAATTTACACCATATAAAAGAGATACAAAATATATAAAATATGAATTGAGTAAATGATAATGAGAATTAGGCAAATCCAACTATATAGTTGGAGATATCAATATTATTTCTCAAGTGCTGAAGAGTTCAGGCAAACAAAATTAGTAAAAATATACAGAAGATTTGAGTCATTCACTTAAAAATTATAATGCAATCAGATTATACAGATTTTAGCTCCTAACAATTAGAGTTTACATCTCAGCAAGCAAATATGAAACATTAAAATACATCACCACACATGAGTATATGAAGGCAACAACAAAATGCAATGATTAGCTATCTTACCAAGCACAAATGAAAAACAAAAAGACAAATAGCAAAAAGCTAAATATAACAACAAACCAAAGATTGTGATTAATCCAATTCTGTGAAACCAAGCTAAAATAAATGAGGCTCTATACATGCAAGAACTGAAATTAGGAGATGAGGAGGTGAACAACAGCATACATTTAATAACTCAGTGATCCAATTCAGTCACTTTGGAGGAATGTAGGGATGATTTAGGTGATAATTATACTACTGTTGAAACTGATGTTTATGATACAGAAAGGTGGGTAATGTTTACACAACAAGAAAAATCTACTTCTTTAACCACACTGCACTTACCCGAAACTTAAATTCTTCAAATGTTTCAAATTCAGGATAAGCCAGTTATCACATGCCTTATATCTCCCCATCTTAGCTACTTGATAAAATGGTGCAACATTAAAAAAAAAAGTCCTCCCACTTATATCACAACTATATTTATAAGACTACATGATGAACACAGAAACAAATCTTTAGATAAGCTATTAATGTTTCTCACCAACCTCTGGCCCACCACAATCACATTGCTCTGGCGGTTCCAAAACTCCATTGCCACAAACTGAAACTCTTCCTTGTGGAACCACTTCTGAAACTGTTCGATTCTGAAGACATTCAAATTCAGGCTTTGAAGCTGTATGTTTGAATTCATCCATGCTGCAACTGCTAAAAAACTTTACACCACGGGAACGTCTAAAATTAAATTATATCCGTCAGTTAAAAGGAATAAAATCAGTATCAAAGTAATAGTCCTTCAATAACGTACTATGAATTCTGTACTACTTCACTTAGAGAATAGCCAAAACGGAAGAGTGCTTTATTTTTAATACAATTAGTAATTCAAGAATAAGTTCGTTTCTATTATAATTCAATATAACAGACATCTAATAAGTAGAGGATGTTAAGGTTACATGATTTAGAATATATTAAACAAAACAGTGCTTGGCACACAAAAAGCTCTGTTTAAGTATGTCTTACTATTTATTATTTTCATTATTATTGACAACACCATCATAATTATAATAATTATTATAAGAAGCACTAACTATTATTAAGAAAATGAAACATACTAGGAATAATATGGAAAAATGAAGGAATAAACAATGGTGGACTGTGTTAATTAAAAGTCAGAATTATTTGTACTTTGGTAACAAAATTAATTAATTAAAATATCTCAACACTGAGTATATAGAATGTATAAATCCTAGATTCTTTTTATTTTGATATTTCTATCTTTCTAAGTGCACTGTTTAATGGGCTTTTGTTTAAATTTGTAACAATCTCTGTGAGATTAGAGAAATGATACAAAAGTACGAAAACCAAATTTTGTTTCCTGAAACGGTTGAGTAAGTTGCCAACGGGAGATCCTGATTACTCTAAATATTTTAATGTATAACTCTTACATAGAAATGAATGCTCTGAAATCACACCTTCAGTATCAAGAAATAATGATACGGTGCTAAAATCTAATCCTCACATCACATTTAAATTTCCCCTTCATCACAGTATTGGCACTTTATAGCAAAAAGGATCCAGTTCAAAATCAACCACTGCATTTAGTTCTCATGTCTCCTTAGCTTAGTTGATTACATTTTTCGTTGAATTTCATGACATTGAAAAGTTTTATAATTACAGGCTGAGTATTTGGTAAAATGTCGCTCAGTTTGGGTTTATGAAATGTTTCCCCATAGTTAAGACTGAGGTTATGCCTCTTGCCAACCTCATCACAGAAGCGTTGCTGACTCTGTCGGCTCCATTGCAGCCTAACAGACAGCACATGATTTCAACTTGTTATATTTTTGGTAAAAGTCACTTTGATCAGTTGATTAAGGTGTGTCTGTCAGTCTTCACTCTAACATTTCTTTCCTTCCTTATCACTTAATAATTATTTGGAGAGAAGTTTTATGTAAAATCTCATTTCTAATCACATTTTCAATTCATTCATGTATTTACATGAATATGGAATCATATCTTCCTATTACACTCAGTGGGTTATAATCCATTACGAACATTACAAATGACTTTCAAATTGTCCCAGATTTGCCTATGGGGAGCCCCTTTCAAACTGCTTTGTGTCCCTGTGACAAATCTCCATAATTCTTTGGACACCTCCTTATACTCAGACACAAATGTCCCAGGCTTGTTTGCTTTTGTCTGTCTTAGCCCGGGAATCAGGTATATGATGTCTCCAACTTTGTTCTTCTTTCTCAAGATTGCTATGGCTATTCAGGGTCTTTTGCTATCAAGAACTGCCTGCTTGTTATAGCTCCATGAAAGCCAGGAACACAAGCTCCCCTGCCACTAGGGCTACATGATCAACAGGTGTCTCCAAGGCAGCAGCCACAAAAAATAGTGCACCAGGCACCTGTAGAAGCTCCTCTATGGAAGATACTGGCAATCTAGGGTACAGCAGATAGAGAGCTCAGTGATAGCACTCGCCCTCTGCGGTCTCTGGAAAGGATCACAGTCAGTTGTTGGATTTGTGTTTAACTAGAAACCTGACTCTCATGCAGCAATTATGAAGGTAAGCTAAAAGACTTCTTTCACAGAAAGACTGCAATTCTGGTTCTAGGGTCTGTTTGCTGTGCCATGCAGGTGGCAACCAGCTGAAACACCTTCTCCGTGGGTTACCATCCTGTGGTACCCACAAGCGTAAGTCCTGCTGGCCACCCGAGCCAGGTGGTCTACACGTGTTCCCTGGCAGTAGCAACAACACTCAGGGTGCCAGACAAGGTTGTAAGGTCCTTTCTGAGAGACGCCGAGGAGCTGGAGCAAGGAAGGGGGAGGGTGAACAGTTATGCCCACTGGCCTCTGCTTGAGAGAATCACCGTTGGCCCCAAGATGTGAGCCAAACAGGAAGCATGCCCCTCAGGCAAAAGCTCCTGGACAAGTAAATGGGCCACTTTCACAGAAAATCTGGGCTGTGTTTCAGTCTGCTACCGTGCAGTGACCTGGGGTGATAGCTGGCCATGAACTACATCTCCAATCGTTACTGTTACAGCCCCAGGGGACCCAGGAACGCAAGTCCCTCTGGGCACCAGAACCGGGCCATCAAGGGGTGTGTCCTGGGCAGCAGCCAAAGAAACTAAAGCAGCAGAAGCCTGTATCTTCCCTTCTGGAGACACTGGTTCTCTGGAACATGGCAGATGGAGGCCTTGAAGATAGTTCCCATCCTCCAAGGCCTCTGAAAAAGATTACAGTACGCCTTTAGACATGGGTTTCATTAGAAGCCTGCCCCTCAGGCCACAGCTATGAAGATAAGCTAATAGGCCTCTTTCACAGAGAGACTGGGTTCTTAGGACTGCATCCTGGGGGTCGTAGCAGTTTAAGAAATCTTGTTCCATTGTTTACAGTTTTGTGGGACTTGTGAGCTTAAACCCAGCTGACTGCCAGAGCCCAGTGATCTAGAGGTGGCAACCGCAAAAACTGGGGTGCCAGAGGACGGTACAAGCTCCTTTCCCGGAGAATCCAGCAAGCTGTAGCGAGGTAGAGGGAGAGCACAAAGATGGCATCCACCAGCCGCCATCCCCAGAGAGTACCTTAGCAGGCTTCTAGATGTGTGTTCAATTAGATGCCTGACCTTCCAGCCAACACGTTAATATGAGAAAATAAGCCTCATTGCCATAAAGACTGGGTGCCTCTCAATAGACCACAGAGGTGGCAAGTGAGTTCAAGGGTTTTAAGATCTCTTTCTCGGTTCACTATAGCCTTATTTGGCTCATATGTGCAAGTCCAATCGTCTTTCACAGCTAGATGTTTGGAGGTTCGTCTCTCAGTTGCAGGTCTTACCAGTTAGGGTATCAAATAAGCGTTCAAATCCTTCACCCCTGAGAGAGACTCTCTAGGGTTGAGTTCCCTCCCGATTGTGGGTCACCTTGCTGGGGTAGGAATTATGGTGAGATTGGTTCTTAGCCTTTCCTATCCTCTTCGATGTGGGTTTCTTCTCGCTTGCCCTCTGTGTAGGCGTCTTAAGCAAGCTTTTTGGTTTTTTCTGAGGAAATTGTTTCATGTGTAGCCATAGAGTTGGCTTGTCTGAGGGAGGACAGAAGTTCAGGTTCTTCCTAACTCCTATAACCCCTGTAGGTTATAGGAACCAGAGCCCCTATAAATAATTCTTGACATCTCTCTTCCTCTCAGTCTTATGAAACTGCTGTAGATTATTATGAGAATCATTATTTACCAAATACTGTTGCCAAAGTGCTCCAGGTCTCTGCTCAAAACCTTCCAACGTGCACATTTAGCAGGAGTTAACATAAATCTTTAAGGTAAAGGGTCCAGAGATAAGAAAGGAAGCTACAAACAAACAAACAAACAGATGGAACCAGCTGGGACCAAGATGGCGAGGAATCTGATCTCCAACAGACCCTGAGTCTCATTATACACTGATTTTACTATATTAGTTTATTAAATGACACACCTACCAGTGCCCATAAATGGGCATTAAGGAACAAAAAGGATTAATAAAAGGGGGCATCCCACTCCCTCAAAATAGCCCTGCCTCTGTCCTGGTAGACTAATGCATATGCCTCCCCATAATTAGCCTCTCTCTTCCTACCTTTGTCCTTACTCTCTAAAAGTAAATCCCTCTCACCACATGGGTGAGAAGTTGATCTGTGAACTTAGTTCCTGCTTCTCCATTCCTTGCCCACTGAGGAAAGCTTGTGCTGTGTCGATGGATCTCAGCTTCGGTTTCATTACTCCGCTGCTTGAATAAAACAAAAAAAGAACTCTCCCTTGCCCAGGCAGAGAGCCTAGGGTCTATAGGACTTAATTCAGTAACAATATTACTATATTGCTGTTCTTTCTGAAATATTTAACATTCATGTTACAAAATATATTATATTATCCATACTGCATAAATCAATTAAAATGTGTTTTTTTACATTTATCATAAAATCCCAATTTCCACATCATGATTGCTTGCTCAGGCTCTTTCCTACATTTCCTATTACCTCCTGGATTTCCTCTGACTCATGGTTCCTTAGCCTCTTTGTATTTTACTTTCCTTTTTTTTTTTTTTTTAATGTCTATGCCTTTAACATTCTTCCTTATAGTTTCAGCCATTTCTTTTGTTTGTTTTATCTGTCCCCCCAAGCCCCTTTTTCCAGTCTTTTGAGCTCTTAAAATTTTTTGCTATCCAAGTATCACTTCACTTGCTTTCCCTGAAAAGTTTTCAACAAATTCTTCATATGACCAGATTTATTTCTTCTCCTTCAGGTCCTAACATAAGTTTTGCCTCATAGAAAACTTCCTAGACCACTTTATCAGAAAGTTTCTCCTCCCCATGTATTCCTTATTTATTTCCCTCCTGGCACTTATCATAAGCTGTTTAAATCTTGTTTATTCTTATTTCAACTTTTTAAGTTTCTGCCCTGATGGACTAATATAAGGTATATAGCTTTTTTCTATCTCGCTAATCATTATATGACAAACACAATACTTGTGACACAGTACATGCTTTAAAATTTTTTTGATAGAATGAATGAATTTCACCTCAAGATTCTAGTACTCCACACAAAGTCATCATCAATGACTCGATACTATAGCACTGAATATAGAACTATGAAGCACATTTTCTACAATATCCAATACTCATTCCCTTTAATAAGCTTTAAAATAACTTGTATGTATTTAATAAAAATATTCTTATTCAAGTTATATTGAGAGAAATTATTCATCAAGAAATGCAAGAAACATCTCCCAAAAGAAGACAAAGATTTGATAAAAATAACATCTTACATTGCTTCAGGATTCATTAAGCATGTAGTTCCTGGACAGTAGCAATTGTAGATGTCATTATTATATGTTAATCCCAGGTTAATTCCAAGCAACTGTGCCAAAACAACTGAAAATGCCTCTAAGGTTATCATCTTTGGATACTAAATAGAAATGGAAAACAGAATGGTTGCTTAAGTTATTTTTTCAACCCTTGGTCTTTTCATGTAATTGTGGCCATATTACCTAAATGCAAATACTAATTTAATAAACTAGTATACCAAAGATCTTAAGATTTTCTAAAGAACATTTTAAAAAGTTAAAATTTGTTATTCTTTTTGAGTAATAGTACTTTCAATCCAAATGGCATTGACAAATAACAAAATAAGATTAATTATATCATATGTTTTCATGACACATTACTGATTTAATTCTAATAAACTTAAAAAAAATTCCAAGAAGATTAATCATTGTTTCAGTAACTATATCACTTTTAATGTTAACACTTTGAAAAATACACAGATTCTTAAGGGTTTAACTGATAATCAGTTTTGATGTCAAAATAGTTTTAGGAGAGAAAATCAAACATTGTTTTCCTAAAGGCAGAATACTTGTATTAAAAAACGAAAACTTCAGCAGTAGTGATATAAGCAACACACAAAGTCCTAGTTGGTAATCAATGATGTTTTTAGCTATCTCCATAGTTTTGCCTTTTCCAGAATGTCATAGAGTTGGAATAATACAGTGTGCGGCCTTTTAAAATTGGCTTCTTTCACTAACCACTTTGCTTTTAAAATTCCTCCACGTCTTTTAATTGCATGATGGCTAATTTTTAAAATACTGAATAATATTCCCTTTTATGGATTAACTCCAGTTTCTTTATCCATTCACCGATTAACAGACATCTGGTGTGATTTCAATTTTTGGCAATTATAAATAAAGTCGCTATACATAATCATGTCTGAGGATTCTGTGGATGTAAGTTTCCAACTAATTTCTGTAAATGGTATAGAGGACAAATGCTGGATCATATGGTAAGGCAATGTTGAAGTTTATAATAAATTGCCAAATTGTCTATCACAGTGGCTGTACCATTTTGTATTCCCATCAGCATGAATGAGACTACCTGTTGCTCCAAATCCTCACAATATTTGGTATCATTAGTTTTGCATGCGAGTACAAAGCTGAATAAGAATGGTAGGTTACATTCTTGCCTTGTTCCGAATCTTAGTAGGAAGCATTTCATTTCTAAACATTAAGTTTGATGTAAGCTGTATTGTTTTCTTAGACAGTCTTTCTGAAGCTGAGGAAGTTGCTTCTATTGCCACTTTGGTGAGTTTAATCATAAATTGTGTTGGAATTGTCAAATATGTTTTCTGCATCTATCGATATAATCAAATATTTTCCATTTTAGCTTATTGATAGGATCAATTAAATTAATTGATTTTTACATGATTATCCAGCCCTAAATATCTGAAAAATTCCAGATATAAATATCAATAGGGAGATATAAAATATTATAAAAAGAAATTCTGTGGTAAAGTAAAATCAATAAACAAACATTTACTGGAGGTCTTCAAAAGTAGACTTGATCAGGCAGAAGAAAAATCAGAAATGAAGACAGGTCATTTGAGATCACTTTTTCACGGGAGTAAAAATCAAAAACAAAAACAAAATGTAGAAAAAGAGACGAGTTTATGGACTCTAATAAATAGAGCAATACATGCATTATGGGTGTCTCAGAAAGAGAAGAGAGAAAAGAAAGGAACAGAGGGCTTATTTGAGGAAATCATTGCCACAAACTTTAGAAATCTGAGGACATGCAGATTCAAGAAACTCAATGACCCCTAACTAGGAAAACCCAGAGACCTACGGAGAAAAGTATCGTAATAAAACCACTATAAGTCAAAGACAAGGGGATAAATCTTGAAATCAACAAGAGAAAATGAATTGTCAGTTATCAGGGAGGTCTCAAGGTTATTATCGGATTTCTTAGCTGAAACATTACAGCCCAGAGGCATTGGGAAAAATACATTCAAAGTGCTGAAAGAAAGAATCTGTCAATCAACAATACTGTATCCAGTAAAACTGTCCTTCAAAAAATAATGAAGACACTAAAACCTTTCCAGGAAAGCTGTGGGGGTTTATTACCAATTGACCTGATGTATAAGAAATGAGAAAGGGTGGTCTTCAAGGTTAAAAGGAAGGATGCTCGATAGCAACATAAGGCCAAAAGAAAATTATAAAATCCTCTAATGAAGGTCAATACATGGATAAATATACTAACCTATATCATCATAATTTTGGTGCATATATTCACTTTTAACTCCTGTATAGAATTTAAATGGCAGAACCCCCTCCAAACTAATATCTATTCAATAACATAAAGAGAAGGATAGAACTGTAAAGGAATAGAGTATATGTATGTAACTGAAGTGAAGTTGTTATCAGGTTTTCAGTTTAAAATTATAAAATTGAGATATTCTTAGTAATTGCATAATTAACCATAACCAAAATATCTACAATATACACAAAAGGAAAAGACAAGGGAACCAATGCATTTCACAATTTAAAAAAAATCAATGTAACACAAAGTAAGGCAGAAAGAGAAGATGAAAGGGACAAAAGTTACAGGATATAAAGAAAAAAATTAACAAAATGGCAAAAGTAAGTTCTTCCTATTAGTAATTAATTTAAATGTAAATGAATTAAACTCCTCAATTAAAAGACATGTATAGGCTAAATAGATTAAAAAACAGGATTCAACTATGTCACTTTAGATCTGAAGACTCACACAGGTTGAAAGGTTATGGATGAAAAAGCAAATAGTAACCAAAGGAGGGCTGGACATGGCTATACTAATATCAAACAAAATATACTTTAAATTCAAGAGTGTTAAAAGAGACCAGGAAGAACATTTCATAATGATAAAAGGGTCACTTCACCAAGAAGATACGTCATTTAACATTTATGCGCCAAACATTACAGCACTAAATATACGAAGCACCTCTTGACCAAACTGAAAGGCTAAATGGATAGCAACATAATAGACTTTAATACTTCACTTTGAATAGTGGACAGAACAATCTGACAAAAGATATTATGTAAATAAAGGACTTGACAACAGGATAGATTGACTGGTCTTAACTGACATGTGGAACATCCCATCCAACAACAGCAGAACTCATGTTCTTCTCAAGTGCACACAGAAATGTCTCTAAGGTAGACCACTTGTTAGGCTACAGAACAAGTCTGTCAACTTTAAAATATTGAATTTATACAAAGTATATTTTTCTGATGCTGATGGAATGAAACTACAAATTAGTAAGAAAAGGAGAACTTGAAAATCTGCAAATTTGTGGGACTCCAACAACACACTATTAAACACCAATTATTCCAAAGAAGAAATCACAAAGCAAAGTTACAAAATATGCTGAGAAAAAAGAAAATGAAAATACAATATATCCAAACTTATGGGATCCAGTAAAAGCTCTGTTAAGAGGGAAGTTTATGGCAGTAAACAAATACATTAAAAAAGAAGAAATATCTCAAATGATAAAACATGAGTTTACACATCAGAGAACTAGAAAAATAGGAACAACCTGAACTCAGAAAGATAGAAACTCAGACAGAAAGAAAGAAATAATAAAGTTCAAAGCAGGGATAAATAGAATTAGAGAAAAGAAAAAAGATTAATGTAACAAAAAGTTGATTCTTTGAAAACATCAGCATAATTGGCAAACTCTTAGCTAGATTAACTGAGAAAATAAGAGACAAGGCTCACATGACTAAAATAAAAAACAAAAAAGCATACACTACAAGTCAATACCTTTTTTATGATTAAAAATCCTCAACAAACTAGGAATGTAAGAAAACAACCTCAGGACTTCCCTGGTGGCACAGTGGTTAAGAATCCACTTGCCAACGCAGGGGACATGGGTTCGAGACCTGGTCCGGGAAGATCCCACATGCCGCAGAGCAAATAAGTCCATTTGCCACAACTACTGAGCCTGCGCTCTGGAGCCCATGAGCCACAACTACTGAGCCTGTGTGCCACAACTGCTGAAGCCCATGCACCTAGAGCCAGTACTCCGCAATAAGAGAAGCCTCTGCAATGAGAAACCCGCGAACCACAATGAAGAGTAACCCCTGCTCGCTGCAACTAGAGAAGCTTGCGTGCAGCAATGAAGACCCAACACAGCCAAAAATAAATAAATAAATAAATAAATTAAAAAAAAAAGAAAACAACCTCCACATAACACAGAGCATGGAGAAAAGAACACAACTAACATTACACTCAATGGTGAAATCCTGAATGTTTTTCTTCTAATATTATGGGGAAGGTAGGGTACTCACTCTTGCCACATCTGTTTAATATAGTACAAGAAGATCAAACCAGAGCAATTAAGCAATAAAATAAATTAAAGGCTTCTATCTTAGAAGGAAAAAAATAAAATTATTTCCATTTGCAGATGATATGGTCCCATATGTAGAAATCCACAAATATTCCACATAAAAGAAACTGTGAGAACTAATAAATGAATTCAGCAAAGTTGCAGGATACAAAATCAACACAATTGATTGTTTCCATACATTAATAATGAACAATCTGAAAAAATATAACAAAACGATTTCAGTTACAATAACAGTAAAAAGAGCAAAACACTTAGGATTGAACCTATCTAATGAGATGAAATACTTGCACATAGACCCTGCAAAACATGGCTGAAAGTAAGTACAGAAGACACAAATAAGTGGAAAGACATTCCACGATCATGGATTGAAAGGCTTAACATTGTTAAGATGTCATTACCACCCAAAGCAATCTGTAGATTCAATGAAATCTCTACCACAATCCCAATAGCATTTGGGGGGCAAGAATAGAAACAAATAATCTCAAAATTCATATGGACTCTCAAGGGACACGAATATACATAAATTTTTTGAAAAAGAAGAACAAAGTTGGAAGACTCAGATTTCCTGATTTTAAAATATATTACAAAGCTCTAGTAATCATAAGAGTGTGGTATTGGCATAAAGATATATACATTGAATACAATAGAGAGCCTATAAATAAAACATCATGTATATGGTCAAATGACCTATGACAAGGGTGCCAAGACCACAAAATGGGAAAAAGGACAGTTTCCTCAACAAGAATACTCAATGGAGAAAAGACTGTCTCTCCAAGAAATGGTGATGGGAAAATTAAGTATCCACATACAAAAGAAAGAGTAGGACCCTTATATTACACCATATACAAAAATTAACTCAAAATGGTATAAAGATCTAAATGTAAGATGGCAAACTGTGAGGAAAACATGGGGAAAAACTTCACAATATTGGGTTTGACGAAGATTTCGTGGATATGATGCAAAAATCACTGACCTCAGGGGCAGAAATAGACAAACAGGACTAAGCCAAACTTAAACCTTTGTTCTTCAAAAGGCACAATCAACGGAATGTAAAAGCAATCTACAGAAGGGAAGAAAATCTTTGCCAATCATTCACCTGATAAGGAGTTAATATTCAAAGTATAAGAACTCCTGTATTATCAAAGATTAGCAAACTGAATTCAACAATGCATTAAAAAAATCATACACCATGGTCAAGTAGGATTTATCCCAGGGGTGAAAGGATGGTTCAGTATCCACACATCAATCCGTGTGATATACCACTTTAAAAATTTCAAAAAGAAAAATGATACAATCCTCTCAACAGAGGCAGAAAAAGCCTTTGACAAAATTCAACATCCATTTATGATAAAAACTCACCACAAAGTGAGTACAGAGGGACCATACCTCAACATAATAAAGGCCATATATGACATGCCCACAGCTCAGTTGTGAAAAGCTGGAAGTATTTCCTTTATGATCAGGAACAGGATAAGGATGCCCACTCTCACTACGTTTACTCAACATAGTATTGCAAGTCCTTGCCACAGCAATCAGACAAGAAAAAGAAATTTAAAAATCCAAATTTGAAGGGAAGAAGTAAAATGGTCACACTGTTTGCAGGTGACATGATACTATATAGAGAGAATCCTGAAGACAGACCCCCAAAATTACTAGAGTTCACCAATGAATATGTTTAAGTTGCCAGATAAAAATTAATTTACAGAACTATGTTGTATTTCTGTAAACTAACAACAAACTACCTGAAAGAGAAATTAAGAAAAAAATCCATTTACAATCACATCACAAAGATTAAAATATCTACGAATAAATCTAGCTAAGGAGAAAAAAGACCTATCCTTGGAAAACCATGACACTGATGAAAGAAATTGAATACAGCTCAAATAGATGAAATGATATATTGTATTTAAAGATTCGAAGAATGAATATTGTTAAAATAACCATATAGCACAAGACAGTACAGATTCACTGCAATTCCTATCAAAATACCAATGGCATTTTTTACAGAACCAGAGTAAGCAATTCCAAAATGATTATGGAAACACAAGAGCCTGAATAGCCAAAACAATCTTGAGAAAGAAGAAAGTTGGAGGTACCACACTGCCTGATTTTAAACTTTACTACAAAGCTAAAGTAATCAAAACAGTATGGTACTGAGACAAAAACAGACCCATAGTTCACTGGCATAGAATAGAATAGAGAGCCCAGAAATGAACCCACAATTACATGGGCAATTAATCTCTGGTAAAGGAGGCAAGAATATATAATAGGGAAAAGATAGCCTCTTCAAGAAATAATGTTGGGAAAACTGGACAGCTACATGCAAACGAATCAAACTGGACTACTCTCTCACATCCTGCACAAAAATAAATTCAAAACGGTTTAAAGACTTGAATGTAAGACCTGAAAACATAAAACTTCTGGAAGGACACACAGGCAATAAGCTCTTTGACATCTTAGTAACTTTTTGTTTTTGTCTCCTTTGACAAGAAAAACAAAAGGGAAAAATAAACAAATTGGACTACATCACCCTTAAAAAGCTTCTGCAGAGTAAAGAAAACTATTAACCAAACTAACAGGACACCTACTGAATGGGAGAAGATAATTGCAAATGATATATCTGATAAGGGGTTAATATTAAAATTACACAAAGAACACACACAACTCAACACTGAAAAATCAACAACCCAATTATAATATGAGCAGAGGATCCGAATAGACATTTTTCTAAAGAAGACATACATATGGCCAACAGGCACATGAAAACATTCCTAAACATCACTAATCATCAGGGAAATGCAAATCAAAAACAGAATGAAATATCATCTCACACGTGAGAGAACTGCCATTATGAAATAACAACAACCCACAACTATTGTTGAGGATGTGGAGAAAAGGGAACTCTTGTGCATTCTTTGTGGGAATGTCAGTTCATGCTGCCACTACGGAAAACAGTACAGAGATTCCTCAAAAAATTAAAAATAAAATTACCATATGATTCAACAATTCCACTCCTTGTATTCACCATAAGAAAACAAAAGCACTAAAGGAAAAAATATATGCAGCCTTATGTTCACTGCAGCATTATTTATGATAGTCAAGGTATGGAAGCAACCTAAGTGTCCATCAATAAAAGAAGGCATAAAGAATAAATATATGTATACACACACACACACACACACACACACACACACACACACACACACAATGGAATACTACACACCATAATAAAGGACACCTTGCCATTTGAGACAACATGGATGGACCTAGAGCATATAATAGTAAGTATAACATGTCAGACAGAGAAACACAAATACTGTACAATTTTACTTATATGTGGAATCTAAAAACAAATGAAAAAGCATAACAAAGCAGAAACAGGTACGTCCCTGGTGGCACAATGGATAAGACCCTGGGCTCCCAATGCAGGGGGCCCAGTTCAATCTCTGGTCAGGGAACTAGATCCCACATGCATGCTGCAACTAAGAGTTCGAATGCCACAACTAAGGAGACTGTGTGCCACAACTAAGGAGCTGGCAAGCTGCAACTAAGGACCCTGGGGGCCACAACTAAGGAGCCCACCTGCCACAACTGAGACCCAGTGCAACCAAATAAGTAAATATTTTTTAAGAAAAGAATTATTATTAAAAAAATTGCTGAAACAGAGTTACAGATACAGAGGACAAACAGGTGGCAGCCAGAGTGGAGGGGTTTGGGGAAGGAAAGAAAAAAGTGAAATAGATTAAGAGATACAACTTCCAACTGCAAAATAAATGAGTCACAGGTATAAAATGTAGTTTGGGGAATACAGTCAATAACTATGTAATATCTTTGGTGGCATGTCATTTCTAGAGTTATTGTGGTGATCATTTTGAAGTGTATAGAAATATCGAATTACTACATTGTGTTAAAGAAACTAACATAGTGTTGTAGGTCAATTATAATTCAAAACAAACAAATAAACTCATACAAAAGAGACTAGATTCGTGGGTACTGGGAGCGGGGGTTGAGAGGAGGGGAACTGGATGAAGGCAATGCAAAGTTACAAAAAAAAAGGAACTCCTATAGCTCAACAACAAGAAAATCAAATAACCCAAATAAAAAATGGGCTTAGGTCTTGAATAAATATTTCTCCAGAGATGACATACAAAACACCAAAAAGCATATGAAAAGATGCTCAGTATCACTAGTGATCATAAAAATACAGTCAAAAACACTGTGATATCACCTCATACCCATTACGATAGCTAACAACAACAAAAATAACAACTGTTAGTGAGGATGTAATGAATAAAATATATTCTGTGAAATGCTGGTGGGATTATAAAATGGTTCAACCACTATGGACATCAGTATAATGATTCCTTATAATATTAAAATGGAAATACCATATGATCCAGCGAACCCACTTCTGGGTAAATGTACAAAGTAACTGAACTCCGCATCTCAGAGGGATATCTGCACTCCCATCTCCCATGTAAAGTGCAGCATTATTCACAATAGCCAAGATATGGAACCAGACTAAGTTGTCATTGACATATGAATGCATAAAGAGAATGTTTCTATATATGGATAAATGTATACTATGATAGGATTTATATATATAGTTCATATAAATATATATGTATATAAATAGGATGAAATATTATTCAGCCATACATAGAATGAAATCCCACCATTTCAAAAATATGGATGAACCTGGATGTATTATTCTAAAAGAAATAAGCCAGACACAGAAAGATAAATATTGTATGATCCACCTTATATGTGGGATCTAAAAGTATCATACTCACAGAAGCAGGCAGTAGAATGGTGGTTGCCAGGGGGTAGAGGTGTGGAAAATGGGGCCTCGTTGGTCAAAGGGTACAGACTTTCATTTAAGCAAGGTGAAAGTTCTAAACATCTGTTTCACAACAATGTAAATAGACTGAACACTACTGCACAGTGCACTTATAATTGTTAAGATGGTCAATTTTATGTGATATGTATTTTACCACAATAAAAAACCGTTTAAAAATGATAACATTTGAGGATTAAAGTAAAAAATAAAGCACTATAAAAATATTAATTTAATAAAATGGTAGATATACTATATGTACTTCTGTTACTTGAAGTGGATATTAAATTTCAAACTGTAATATAATTACTGAAGAGATGGGAATAAAATGCATACCAGAGCAATTCCTGCAGCAAACTTTGGATCGCATGCCATTCCATGATATGTTGCTCCTACATAATTAGGATGGTCCCTATAACTAAATAATAAAATTTTTCTTGTGGATAAACGCACTTTAAATTATTAAAAACTTAATGATCTTTTAAGAATTGGATTCCTCAATAAAGCTGCTGCTTCCTTTGAGACATGAATATTATGTATCATGTCTAATGCTTTCAATCATTTTGTATTTGGGTAATCTCCCACGGTGCCTACAAAATTAAGTTCTAAAGGCAACTTTAGTATCGTATGATACACAGCTTAAAATCCAGCAGTGCCTAATCCTTCCAGAAATTAATCACCACTGTTGTCAACACTGGATAGACTTTTATGCAAAGACATAAAAGTCAGGGTAGATTACTGCCATGACTTGCAGCTTGTGAAACCTTAGACTGCATGAAAAGTGTTGGATTGGAGGACAGAATGAGAAAGACAATATGCAGCACAGTCACGAGGAAAAAGAGAGATGGGATGTGTTAAGTGTCCTCACACATTTCAGTCCTTAGTTAATGCTGCTCCTCCATCCCCAAACCTGACCTTAAATTCCACAGAGACACCCAGAGATTTATAAATGTATTCCATATTGCTTAAGATCTTCAGAATCGTGTTTCTGTTTTTTCCATCTAAAACAATCAAACTAGTAAAATAAAAATCTATATAAAGACTCGTGACAGTCACAGTGCAAGCAGTTAAACAGCTACACCTTAGGTCGGGATAGAAATACCATTAGGCCACCACATTACCATAATTATGTTTTCCAGTGTAACCAGCTTTACATGCAATGATTGCATTCTGTTAACTAATGTATGCTTTATTTAATGTTAAAATGCTGGTTTCAGTTATCTATCTCTGAGAAAATCTTTAAAACCATAGAGGCCCGATGTTTTCCCGAGGCTTTCCATATTATCAGTTCTTTAAATTTCCATAGGTAAGCAGCCCGCTCTGAGGATAATGGCCTACCATGCTTTCGTGTCTTACATTGTATCAGATTTTTATAGCTTGCATTTTGCCAACACAGTACCCACATAATCTTTTCTTGAGATGTCTTGTCATCATAAATAATAAATATTGTATATAATTTTGATAGTTAACTTACAAGTAATTTGATAAACTTTATACCAATGAAAATAAATCACTTACATTAATAAGTATGCCATATCATGGGACCTTTGAAATAAAAATTTTTCTCTCCATGACACAAATCTTTGTAGAACTTCATTAGCATCCCCATTAGTTGAAATCTTATTTTGATCTGACCAGAGCTCCAGAGAAGTTAACGTAACAGACACGTTAAGCTGAGAATACATCTGAAAACAGAAGATACATGATATATGGTTTTAGATCATCATAAATATAACACTATATCTCTCTATGTAATGCTAATATATTTGATTTACTATTTTTTAGAGATGAAATCCATTGGTGGAAGAAACTAGTTGGTAGAACTATACAGTTTATAAAAGTGCATATGCTATTTATTCAAACAATGCTACTGTATTAATATGAATGTTTCTTATTTAAATATGAAATATAAATACTCACAGTGTTGATGAGACTAAAGATATGGACAACTTTCTCAGATGCAAGTGCCACTTCAGAGCCCATATAATCATACTGAAAGACAAATTTTGTTTTTTAATCACTAGTAAAAATGACTAAACTACCACATTTCAATGGGTATAAAAATGTTAAAATAATGCAGTGCTCAAGTGAAAGGACAAAAGCAGAATTAAGACTTATCACATGCTTAGTAAGTTCTAGATTTAAGCCTAGGGACATTACATATTAATAATATTACAATGTGATGATGGTGAGTATCTTCTTCTTTACACATGTAGTTATTTAGGATCAAAAGTTAAGGTTCCAAGACTGCATAACTAATAAGGGTAAGAACCAGGACTCAAATCTCTAACTAAACTCCTAAGTCTTTTTTGCCTGCTCAAGTGTGCTGCCATCTTTTGTCTTCATTCCCATAAGACAACATGACTATATATCCTGGAGAAAAACATGTACTTTCTAACCACAGAGCTCTGAGCATCACATAGTGAACAATTTCAAGAACATGTCTTCATTCAAGGGAAAAAAATCATAACATTTTCACTGAAACATTTTAATTTTGTGTGTACACATATTTCTAAACTTACTTATAATTAATGGTACAGCAACTACATATATATATACACACACACACACACACACACACACACACACACACACACACATATATAATTTAACAGATTTAGATATAGAAAATTACAATCATAGTGAGGGATTTTTACATAGTTCTCATAATTGTTAATAGCTCAAACTGACAAATTTACAGCAAGCAGCAAATTTACGGCAAAAATATTAAAGATTTTAAAAACTCGAGCAAGCTTTGATATAATATGCATATATATACAAGCTTATATAAAAAATGAGAGGGATATTTTTAAAGTATACCTGAAAGTTTTATATAAATTGACTCATATTAGGCCATAAAACATTGGAATATAAAACACAGTATCACTTAGCTCACATCGTCCAACCACAATGCAATCAAGTAAACTTGATTGTAAACTTGATAAAAAGTATTTCAATGATGTTATTTTTACTTAGATGCATAACTTGATTGTGGATATATATGATCTTATTCTAGGTAAATGCACACTGAAAAAAAAGCTACAAATGCAATTTACAACTTACTGTCACATGGAGACAGCACAAGTGATAAAGGGAAACAGTATTAATAAATCTGAGTAGAGAGAATATAGCTTTTCTTTGTATTATTCCTATTCCTCTGTTTCCAGATAGAATATTTAAAAACAGATATAAAATAAAGATACTTTCAGATGAACAAAAACTGAATTCAAATGAATTAATACAGGTTAAACAGAAATATCAGAAAAACCAACCTGTGAGAAGGAGAAGAAATGTAGAGTTTGGAAATAGTAAATATGAAATACGTTTTTCCTTTCCTTAATTTCTTTAAACAACAATTGGATATTTAATGTAAAATAATTTATTTTGTGGTTGATTACACAAGGAGAAATAAGACAGACTACAATAATATCACAAGGGGTTACACAGGATTTTACTGATGAAACATGTTTACATTTAAAAAAAAATTATTGAAGTGTAGTTGATGTACAATATTATATAAGGTACAGATGTACATCACAGTGACTCACGATTTTTAAAGGTTACACTTCATTTATAGTTATTATAAAATATTGGCTATATTTCCTGTGTTGTGCAATATATCCTTGTAGCTTATTTACTTTATACATAATGGTGGGTACCTCTGAATCCCTACCTCTATTGTGCCCCTCCCCATTCCCTTTTCCCAATGGTAACCACTATTTTATTCTCTATATCTGTGAGTCTGTTACATTTTTGTTATATTCCTAGGTTCCTTTATTTTTTAGATAGCACATATAAATGGTATCATACAGTATTTGTCTTTCTCCCCGTGACTTATTTCACTTAGCATAACAGAGCCTCCAAGTTTATCCATCCTGTTGCAAATGGCAAAATTTCATTATTTTTTATAGCTGAGTAGTATTCCATTGTGTGTGTGTGTGTGTGTGTGTGTTTGTGTGTGTGTGTATCACATCTTTATCCATTCATATGTTGATGGTACTTAGGTAGCTTCCATACCTTGGTTATTGTAAATAATGCTGCTATGAACACTGGGGTGCATGTATGTTTCCAATTAGTATTTTCATTTTTTTCAAATGTATACCCAGGAGTATAATTGCTGCATCATATGTTAGTTCTATTTTTAATTTTTTGAGGAACCGCCATACTGTTTTCCACAGTGGTTACATCAATTTACATTCCCTCCAACAGGTGTACAAGGGTTCCCTTTTAACCACATCCTTGCCAACATTTGTTATTTGTGGCCTTTTTGATGATAGCCATTCTGATAGGTGTGAGGTGACATCTCATTGTGGTTTTGATTTGCACTTCTCTGACAATCAGTGATGTTGAGTATCTTTTCATGTGCCTGTTGGCCATCTGTAGGTCTTCTTGGGAAAAAGTGTCTATTCAGTTCTTTTGCCCATTTTTTAATTGGATTGTTTTTTGATATTGAGTTGTATGAGCTATTTATATATTCTGGATGTTAACCCTATCAGTCATATAATTTGCAACTATTTTCTCCCATTCAGTAGGTTCACTTTACATTTGTTTATGGTTTCCTTTGGTGGGCAAAAGCTTTTAAGTTTAATTAGGGACCATTTGTTTATTTTTTTCTTTTGTTTTCTTTGCCTGAGGAGACAGATAAAAAAAACCAAACCAAAACAAAACAAAAAAACATTGTTATGATTTATGACAAAGAGTGTTCTGCCTTTATTTTCTTCTAGGAGTATTATGCTCTCTTGCCTTACATGAAGTCTTTAATCCATTGTGAGTTTATTTTTCTATATGGTGTGAGAAAATGTTCTAATTTCAGTCTTTTACATGTAGCTGTCCTGTTTTCCCAGCGCCACTTATTGAAAAGACTGTTTTTTTCTCCATTGTATATTCTTGCCTCTTTTGTTGTAGATTAATTGACCATAAGTGCATGAGTTTATTTCTGGGCTCTTTATTCTCTTCCAGTGCTCTATGTGTCTGTTTTTGTTCCTGTATCATACTATTTTGATTACTGCAGATTTGTGGTATAGTCTACAGTAAGGGAGTGTGATGCCTTTCTCTGTTCTTCTTTCTCAACACTGCTTTGGCTATTCGCGGTCTTTTGTGTTTCCATACAAACTTTAGAATTATTTGTTCTAGTTTTGTGAAAAATGCCATTGGTATTTTTTTTTTTTTAGAAATTCACATTCTTTTATTTATTTATTTATGACTGTGTTGAGTCTTCGTTTCCGTGCGAGGGCTTTCTCTAGTTGCGGCAAGTGGGGACCACTCTTCATCGTGGTGCGCGGGCCTCTCACCATCGCGGCCTCTCTTGTTGTGGAGCACAGGCTCCAGACGCGCAGGCTCAGTAATTGAGGCTCACGGGCCCAGTTGCTCCGTGGCATGTGGGATCTTCCCAGACCAGGGCTCGAACCCGTGTCCCCTGCATCGGCAGGCAGATTCTCAACCACTGCGCCACCAGGGAAGCCCCATTGGTATTTTGATAGGGATTACATTGAATCTGTAGATTGCCTTGGGTAGTATGGTCATTTTAACAATAGTAATTCCTCCAATCTATGGAAACAGTGTATGTTTCCATCTTTTTGTGTACAGGTCTTTTACCTCCTCAGTTAGATTTATTCCTAGGGAGTATTCTTTTTGATGTAATGGTAAAATGAGATAGTTTTCTTAATTTTTCCTTCTGATAGTTCACTGTTAGTCTATAGAAATGCAACTGATTTCTGTATATTAATTTTGCATCCAGAAAGTTTATGAAATACATTGATGAGCTCTCCTAGTTTTTGGAGGTGTCTTTAGGATTTTCTATACATAGTATCATGTCATCTGCAAACAGTGACTATTTTACTTCTTCCTATCCAAGTTGGATTCATTTGATTTCTTTTTCTTGCCTGATTGCTGCAGCAAGGACTTCTAATACTATGTGGAATAAAAGTCGTGAGCAAGGACATGCTTGTCTTGTTCCTGATCTTAGAGGAAGTGCTTTCAGCTTTTCACCATTAAGTATGATGTTAGCTGTGGGTTTGTGCTATATGAGCTGTATTATGTTGAGGTATGTTCCCTCTATGCCCCCTTTCTGGAGAGTTTTTCTCATAAATGGAGGTTGTATTTTGTCAAAAGCTTTTTCTGCATCTATTGAGATGAACATCTGTTTTTTTATGTGGCTGTTGGCCATCTGAAGGTGTAACACACTGATTTTTTTGTGGATATTGAAAAATCCTTGCATCCCTGGGATAAATTCCACTTAATCATGGTGTATGATCCTTTTAATGCCTTGTTGGAATTGGTTTGCTAATATTTTGTTGAGGACTTTTGCATCTATGTCCATCAGTGGTATTGGCCTGTAATTTTCCTTTTTTGTGATCTCTTTGTCTGGTTTTCATACCAGGGTGATGCTGTTCTTACAGAATAAGTTCAGAAGGGTTCCTTCCTCTCCAATTTTGTGGAATCGTTTGAGCAGGATAGATGCTAACTCTTCTCTTAAGTGTTTGGCAGAATTCACCTGTGAAGCCATCTGGTCCTGGACTTTTGATTGCTGGGAGTTATAAAATTACTGATTCAATTTCATTACTGGCAATTGTTCTGTTCCGATTTTCTATTTCTTCCTGGTTCAGTCTTGGGAGCTTGAACATTTTTAAGAATTTGTCCATGTCTTCTAGGTTGTACATTTTATTGGCATACAGTTGTTCACAGTGTTATGTTATGATCTTTTGTATTTCTGTGAGGTCAGTTGTAACTTCTCCTCTTTCATTTCTAATTGTACTGTTGTGGGCCCTCTCTCCTTTTCCTTGATGAGTCTGCCTAAAGTTTTATCAATTTTGTTTATCTTTTCAAAGATTCAGTTCTTAGTTTCATTGGTTTTTTCTATTGTTCTTTTATACCTATTTCATTTATTTCTCTTCTGTTCTCCTTATGCTTTCTTTCCTTCTACTAATTTTGAGTTTTATTTGTTCTTCTTTTACTCATTCCCTTGGCTATAAGGTTAGGTTGTTTGAGATTTTTCTTGTTTCCTGAGACAAGCTAGTGTCTCTATAAACCTACCTCTTAGAATTGCTTTTGCTGTGTCTCAGATTTTTGGATCACTGTGTTTTCCTTTTCATTTGTCTCCAGGAAGTTTTTATTTCCTCTTTGGTTTTACAGTGACCCATTGGTTGTTTAGTAGCATATTGTGTAGCCCCCATGTGTCTGGGGTTTTTTTGCAGTAGTTTTCTTGTAGTTCATTTCTAGTCTCATAGCATTGTGGTTAGAAAAGATGCTTGATATGAATTCAATTTTCTCAGATTTACCGAGGCTTGTTTTATAGTCTAGCATGTGATCTATCCTGTACAATGTGCCATGTGCAGTTGAAAAGAATGTGCATCCTGCAGCTTTTGGATGGAATGACCAATATATCCATTTGGTCAAATATGTCACTTAAGGCCTTTGATTCCTTACTGATTTTCTGTCTGGATGATCTGTTCACTGATGCAAGTGGGGCGCTAAATTGCCTACTGTTATTGTGTTACTGTCAATTTCTCCCTTTATGTCCATTAATATTTGTTTTACAGATTGAGGTGCTCCTATGCTGGGTGCATGTATATGTACAATTGATATATCTTTTTCTTGGATTGATGCCTTGATCATTATGTAGTGTCCTTCTTTGTCTCTTGTAACAGTCCCTTTTTAAAAACTATTTTGTCAGATATAAGTAGGTCTAACCTGTCTTTCTTTTGATTTCCTTTTGCATGGAATACCTTTTTTCATCCCCTCCCTTTCAGTCTGTGTGTCTTGAGATCTGGAGTGAGAGTCTTACAGGCCATACGGGTCTTGTTTTAGTATCCATTCAACCACTCTATTTCTTTTTTTATTGGAGCATTTAGTCCATTTACATTTAAAGTAATTATTGATATGTGTATTCTCATTTCCATTTTGCTAAATGTTTTGGACTTGTTTTTGTAAGTCTTTTTTTTCCTTTCTTCTTCTTTTGTTCCCTTTTCATATGATTTGAAGACTATCTTTAGTGTTATGTTTGGATTCCTTTTACTTTTGTGTGTGTGTATCTAGCATAGGTTTGTGGTTTGCAGTTACTGTGAGGTTTTTATAAAGATATAGACATATTGATATGAATGACTGTTTTAAGTTGCTGATCTCTTAATTTCAAATACATTTTAACAACCATGCATGAATACTCTCCTCCCCTCACAATCACTGTTTTTAATATCTTATTTTACATCTAATTGCTTTATGTATCTCCTTATTCCTTATTCTGGATATAGGTGATTTTGTTAAAAGACATAAGTCTTTTAACCTTCCTTCCAGCTTTGCATGTGAGATGATATCCTACCTTTACTGTATGTTTGCTTTTACTAGTGAGCTTTTTTCTTTCATAATTTTTATGTTTCCAGTTTTTGGACCTGGCTTTTTTCTTAGCAAAATTGTTTTGACATTTCTTGTAACACTGGTTTTGTGTTGCTGAACTCTTTTAGGTTTTGCTTGTCTGTATAGATTTGGATCCCTGTATCAAATTTGAATGAGATCCTTGCTGTGTACTGTATTCTTGGTTGTAGGTTTTTCACTTTCAACACGTTAAATATATTGTGCCACTCCCTTCTGGACTGCAGTTACTGCTGAAAAGTCAGCTGATAGCCTTATGGGGATTCCTTTTTATGTTATTTGTTGTTTTCCTTTTCCTGCTTTCAATATTCTCTTTCCATCTTTAATTTTTGTCATTTTTATTACTATATGTTTTGGTATGTTCATCTTTGGGTTAATCCTATATGGACTTTCTGGGCATCCTGGATCTGGGTATCTGTTTCATTTCCCATGTGAGGGAAGTTTTCAGCTATTATATCTTCAAATATGTTTTCAGTTCCTTTCTCTCTCTCCCTCTTCTCCTCCTAGGACCCCTAAAATGCAAGTATTAGTGTGCTTGATGTTGTCCCAGAGGTCTCTTAAACAGTCCTCATTTCCTTTC
This sequence comes from Balaenoptera borealis, assembly GCF_965194805.1. NCBI lineage: Eukaryota > Metazoa > Chordata > Mammalia > Artiodactyla > Balaenopteridae > Balaenoptera > Balaenoptera borealis. The sequence continues at coordinate 6,552,097 of NC_138880.1, forward strand.
ATTCTTTTTTCTGTTCCACATCTGTAATTTCCATTACTCTGTCTTCCAGCTCATTGATCCATTCTTCTGTATCATTTAGTCTACTACTGATTCCTTCTAGTGTATTTTTCATTTCAGCTATTGTATTCTTCATCTATGTTTGGTCATTCTTTATATTTTCTAACTCTTTACTTAAAATTTCTAACATCTTGCTCTGTGCATCCATTCTTCTGCCAAGTTCTTTGATCATCTTTACGAGCACTACCCTGACCTCTTTCTCAAGTATGTTGCCTATCTCCACTTCACGTAGATCTTCTTATGGGCTTTGATCTTGTTCCTTCATCTGGAACGTGTTCCACTGTAGCCTCATTTTGCCTATGTTAGTATTTGTATGTTTATGTACCTGATAAGTTGGTTGAGTTTCCTAATGCTGGAGAGTGGCCTTTTGCAGGAGACTTCCTGTGTGTTGCAGCAGCATTCTCCACTCTCTTCACCTGTGGTATATACTCTAGTGGTTCCCCAATGTGGGCTGTGTGGGTCTTCCTGTTGTGGCAGGCTGACTATGTGGGAAGTCTGGTGGGCTTGCTTGGCCCCTGGTTCAGGTGGTTGCCAGTGCTGCCTCAGGCACAGGCTGCCAGCTGCTGGTCGTCAGGACCAGGTCATAAGGCAGCGGACTGTGAAACTCCAGGGGGCTCTGGGGATAGTGCTGGCTCACTGCTGTATGGAGTCAAGGTCCAGAAGACTCCAGGGCTGTAGCCCTCCCACTGGTGGGTGAAGCCAAGTCCTGGGGTGCCTGCCAGTCTACCGGTAGGCAGAGCTGGGTCCTGGAGTCTGGTTGCAGGGCCCAGGGGTCCCAGAGCTAGTGTTGTATCATTATTTCCTGTTAATACTTTTATAAAACTTATTTAAAGATCTGAATATTTCCTTTTATGCAAAAAATCTAAAACATCATGAAACTCATTGAGAGACTTATACAAAATTACTAGTGATAATGGACAAAGCAAGTTTTTTCTTTAACTTGCTGCCTGCCCATAAGTTTTTGCTAAAACTAATTGTATAAACAAAAAGTTCCATAATGAAATATGTTCCTATGAATTATTCTTCCTATTTTTAAAAAATGGAATTTCCAACAGAGAACCTAAGCAATTACACAGCATAAAATAATCTTATAAAAGATAATATTTAATAAAAGGATCTTCAATTGAGTAATAAGTGAAATAGCTTATTTTAAAATGGAAATTGATTTAAGGAAGAGTTTCACCACAATTTTGGGTGGATCCAGAAGTATATGCAACTAGTTATAATCCAATAGATTACAGTGCAATACAATCCTCCCTTATATATGAAGTTTTACATTCTTTCTAATAAATATTGGTATTGATTCCCCCATGCCAATGGAAAGGCAATTACAACATTTTTTATGTACTGCTACACTGAGATACACATTTTGAACAGAGTGACGTATATCTGCATTGCAAATAAAGATTCTTTTACATATCCCCTTTCAATTTAAATACAAAAAAGATACAATGAAATATATCAATAATGCATACCAAGGCTTTATCCATAATGACTTGTATTTTCAGAACTCTTTTCAACAGTACACCAGAATTTTTCTGCAAAACAGAGAACATGAATTAAACATAACATTAAAATTTTTTTACATTATTTGTAATATCATGCACATTATATAATTATATACATACAGACACACACACACACACACATACAGAGTTATAGATAGATAGACAGAAAGATAGAGAGATATAGGTAGACAGATAGGTGGTAGATACATATACAAATCCATAAAGCTATAGATATTAGAGAAATAAGAGGATTGATGCCCACTGAGTAAATAAGCTGGTGAGATACTGTATGAAAATTTTAGGAACAAATCAGAAGCTTTCACCTTATATTCTTGAGAATTAGAATCCTCAAAAAAGTTACTGAAATGAGAGAGAATCCTTGTTCCTTCCTCTCAGTACCTTCCTCTTGGTCCCTCACCCCAACCTTCAGCTAAACAAATTCCCATCAACTTTCCCCCTAATGTTACCTCTATTTTATCATCATTTTTGTACTTGTAATTATTTATATTAACTTTATTGTGGCCTACTCTCAAAAAAATGCATCTATTTTAAGAATACAGTTACATGAACTGGTAGCAATATTCACACCCATGCAACCATTTCCATCACTAAAATAAATAATGCTTCCATCACCCTCTTCCAAGTTAATAGCCTACAAGTCTCAAGGTAACCAGTGATCTGCTTTCTCTCGCCATAGGTTACAATAACTTAACCTAGAATTTCACACAAATGGAATTATATTGCATGTCTTCTTCTATATCTGCCTTCTTTCACTCACCACACATCTTTGTTGCTGTGATTATTAGTGATCCATTTGTTTTTGTTGCTAGGAAGTGTGCCATTTAGAAACACAAAACAGTTTGTTTATACATTTAACTGTTGATGACCCTTTGGATTATTTAAACATCTTAGCTATTGTAAATATAGTGGCTATGAATATCCACATACAGGTCTTTGGGCAGTTATAGTCTTTCATTCTTTCTTGGTTGATTACTTAGAATTGGAAAACCTGATCCGCACGATACTTGTATATGTGTAAAGTAGTACAAAAGTTCCAGATTACTTTCTAAAGTAGTTTGATCATTCTGCTTTTTCGCCAAGAACTAATAAGAACATGAATTGCTCCACATTCTTGCCTGTATTTGGTATTGTCATTCTTTTGCATTGCATGCATTCTTTTCAGTCTGTACCGAGATCTCACTGAGATCATCACTCATTTGATGAAGAGATCATTCTTTACTTTTCAAAGGCCTTAGCACCTTTGTGGATAATAATTTGGGCAAGAGCACGTGGGTCTACTTCTCATCTATTGTGTTCCACTGTCTTATACGCCTACCCTTATACCAAAAACATGATATGTTTCTCCACAGCAGGGGTCAGCAAACGACGGCCCATGGTATAACCACCTGTTTGTAAGAAAACATTTTATTGGAACACAGCCACTCCCGTTTGTTTATAGTTTGTCTACGCTGATTTCACGATGCAAAGGGTGAGTGAAGTAGCTGCAACAGAACATATGCCCCACAAGCCTGAAATATTTACTATCTGGCCGCTTAAGAAAAAGCAATGTAAGCCCTTCATCTTGTTCTTTTCTTCAATTTTCAAAACTCTTTGACTCTTCTAGGTATTTGCATTTCCTTATGAATTTGAGAATCAATTTCTACAAAATGTCTTCTGGAATTTTGATTGGGATTACACTGAATCTACAGATCAGTTTGGGGAAAATGAATATCTTATCTTTCTTTTTCCCTGTGACTTTGCTAGACTCTCTTAATCAGTCCGGATTGCCTTAATGGAGATTCTTTAGAACTTTCTATGTAGAGAGTTAGATCACTAAATAAATAGGGTTATTTTTCCTTTCAAAAATGTATACCCTTTATTGTTATTCTTTTTCCTATTGCACTACCTAAGAACTCTAGTAAAATGTTGACTGGAAGTAGTGATGGCAAACAACCTTGCATTATCCCTAATCTCAGGGGTGGTTTTCTTCAGTTTGGGGCTATAACGACTATACCATAGACTAGGTGGCTTAAACCACAAACATGTATTTCTGACATTTCTAGAGGCTGGAAACTTCAAGATCAAGACACCAGCAGATGTGATGGCTGGTGACACCACTCTTCCGACTTTGCAAATCTCATGTATGCTCATGTGATGGAGAGCAGAGAGAGGGATCCCGTGCCTCTTCATTTTTGTATAAGAGCATTAATCCCACCATGAGGGCCCCACCCTCATACATAATCTAACCCTAATTACTTTCCAAAGGCTTCAACTCCTAATACCGTCCTATTGAAAGTTAAGGTTTCAAAATATGAATTTGGGGGGAACACAAGCCTGCAGTCCATAACAGGAGTAAAGCATTCAGTCATTTACATTCTTTACGTTAGCTGTGGATGCTAATAGATGTTCTTTATGAGATCAAGGAACTTTTCTATTCCTACTATTTACCATGAATGTGTACTGACTGTTGCCAAATGGTATTTCTGAAACTATTGCCATGATTCTGTGGTTTTCTACCGAAATCTGTTAAATTCATTCAATTCCTGTTTTCTTTACTGACTTACATAATATTGTCTCAAAGTCTTTGAAAAAGCACATGTTTTTGGAGTATAATGGCAACTTGACTGGATAACAAATTGCTGGGATATTGTGTACTCCCTGGAGAAGCCATTTTCTCTACTCCCTAGTTAGACATTCTTGACTACAAGCATTTGTCTTACAAGCACTTCATTTTGGCAAAGGCTAACGCCAGTCTGAGTTTTTCTACCTTTGTGGGTGACTTTCTTTGAGGCCAAGATGCCTATAGCATTATTCATTATTTATTGATAAAGTCCAAAATACATTGTATCTTGGTGTCACCAGTTTTCATAAGGATTTCTTGTAATTTGAAAATTTTCAAGTTCAGGACTTCTTTATTTCAACAGAGTTTTCTTCCTTCATAAGTTGGAACACTTTGGTTGTGATTTTATTCATGAATGACAATATTGATTATCCTGAATGTCCATTAGCAATCTTTCACACTCTATTAGTCAGGGTTCCCCAGAGAAACAGAACCAATAGAATATGTGTGTATATTTACACATTTAATATACTTATTATAATTAGATGTATTAAAAGGAATTGGCTCATATGGTTATGGAGGCTGGCTGGTTAGTGGGATGGAGACGTGGAGAGAGTTGATGCTCCAGTTCCAGTTGGAGAGCTGTCGGCTAGAGAGTCCTCTCTTACTCAGGGGAAGTTACATCCTTTTCTTATATTCAGGACTTCAACCTATTGGATGAGGTCTACCCACATTATGGAGGACCATCTGCTTTACACAAACTCCACTGATATAGTTCTTAATCTTATTAAAAACATCCTCACAGAAACACCCAGAAAATCTGACTAACCATCTGGGCACGGTGGCCCAGGGAAGTTGATACATAAAATTAACCATCACACAGTTTTGGTTTTCTCTGCCATCATTTTTATGTCATTGCTTTCTCTATTTCTTTAACCCTGACTATAACTTCACCTTGGGGTTTTAGCACAGTGTCTATTCTGTTATTCACTCATTCTATTGTCAATGTCTTTCATTTTAAAAATGGCTTTATTTTTCTCTTACGTTTATTTCTTGAGCACTTCCAGGATCTTTAAACAGACTGTGTAAGGGTAGACATGTGAGTGCTAAAGAACGTTATCTCTGGGGTTGTATTATTTAGGTTAGAATTTTAAAGCTGTAACTTACTGGAGGATTTCCTAGGATAATGATTTAAACTCTCTAGGTCTCTGCTTCCTATCTGTAGAGAGGGACAATGGTCCTCACTCTCAGAACTGTAGAAAGAACTGGAAAGACAGGGTATACTGTAAAGCTCTTAGAACAATAGGTGGCACCTGTGAGGCAGACCATGAATATATAACAACATCAATATGGTTTTTTAACTCACTTTGGGTCCTGTGTATGTCTTATATGTTATATTTATATTCATTCTTATGCCCCTTGTTTATTCCTTTTGGAGTCTTCTTCTTTTAGAATACATTCATTTCTTTTGTGTCAAACTTTTGTTGAACAAATGGTAGGGATAGGTGACTTATACTATAATTCAGCAGTCTCCAACGTTTTTGGCACCAGGGACCGGTTTCATGGAAGACAATTTTTCCATGGACCGGAGTATGGGGATGGTTTCGGGATGATTCAAGCGCTTTACATTTATTGTGCACTTTATTTCTGTTATTATTCCTTTGTAATATATAATGAAATAATCATACAACTCACTAGAATGCAGAATCAGTGGGAGCCCTGAGCTTGTTTTCACTTGCCACTCACTGATAGGGTTTTGATATGAGTCTGCAAGCAATTGATTTATCATGGTCTCTGTGCAGTCAAACCTCTCAGCTAATGATAATCTGTATTTGCAGCCGCTCCCCAGCGCTAGCATCACCGCCTCAGCTCCACCTCAGATCATCAGGCTTTAGATTCTCATAAGGAGCACGCAACCTAGATCCCTCCCTCGCATGTGCAGTTCACAGTAGGGTTCGCACTCCTATGAGAATCTGATGTCGCCACTGATAGGACAGGAGGAGGAGCTCAGGCGGAAATGTGAGTGATGGCGAGCGGCGGTAAATACAGATGGAGCTTCGCTTACTCGCTACTCACCTCCTGCTGTGCGGCCCCATTCCTAAAAGGCCATGGACCAGTAATGGTCCGTGGCCCGGCAGTTGCTATACTTGCTTTATAAGAAATGGCCAATGATCCAAGAATGATGTTTGCTCCTTCTCCAAGAGAGAAGTCTGTGAGAGATAGCTGTCCAGGGCCAGCAGCATCAAGGAGGGGATGATATAGACACTCTTTTCCCTTAACTCCTGTCTAGATTCAAGAACTACTTGGGGACAGTTTGGGGTTCCGTGTTGAAGCTAGAAAGGGAAACAACCAGCAGTTTCATCCACCTTGGTCTTTGCCTGAGCAAAGCACATATGTTATGTTAAACCACTGACAGTCGGAAATTGGTTGCTTCAAAATCTAGTGGTATTTGACCTAATAGTGGTTCTCATGAAGAATATAGTTTGAGGCAGCTTACACAGTTGTTCCATCTTTTGATCTGATTGAAAGTTCACTGTATTTGGCAACTACCCCTTATGAATTTGGTTGTGATTGTGGCTGGCTATTATTTTCATTCGGGATGAGATTAGAGTCTCTTTTTTTAAAAGTGTGGTTTGTTTCACACATTAGGAAGGACATTCACAATAGGGAGGAAAGAAATGGTTTCAACCAAAACAAATCTCAATTTTATAGTTCTGACTGGGTATAGAATTATAGGCTGGAAATCACTTTGCCTCCTTTTAAGTAACTGTTGTATTGCCTTTCAACCTCCAATATTGCTGCCAGGTAAGACCATGCCATTCTGCATCTTCTTTGTATATAAGAAACCAGATTTTTTTAAATATTGGTCCAGAACCTCCACTTAAATCATTCTGAGAATTTTCCTTCGATTGTTTTGTGATTTATTCAACTCAATTTTCTATGTTTATTTGTACTGGAACTCATATTGCATCACCCATATTGTTATTTTAATTGAATTTCTTATCTCTCACATTTCCCTGTCATTTTTGTTTATATTTTAGTCTTCGTGTGATTTCTGGAATTTTATCTTGTGAACTTTCTTTTGAGTTTTTACATAGGTTCAGCATGTTTTTACCTTCCAAGAACTGTTATCTGCTGAGTGTTATTTTTTAAATAGCACTCTGTTCTTATTTTGTGGTGAAATATTTTCTCCTACCTCTCTGAGGATATTGTCATTTTGTTTTCTTCACTCTCTCTATTCCTGGGTACCTCAGGCTTTAGCACTTTGAATTTTTCCATGTCTCCACCATATTCAATTGTTTCATCATATGTCTAGTGCCCCTTTGTATTAGGCATTGAGCATCTGACAGCTTATTCCAACATCTATGACCACATACAGAGCTTATGGCCTGCTGTCTCCACAGAGCGTAAATTGTCTGGGTTGTTTGTTGGGAAAACCCTGCTGTCAACATGGTTAGTTTTGATTCTTTTGGCTGGTTTGATTCCCTCCTGGATTCTAATGAACATCTTGGATTGTGTAAACCTGTTTCCCAATAACTAGTGTGCCAAGTTTAATTTACAACAGAAACAATCGATTAGGAGAGGAAATCAGGTTTTATACATATTTATACAACTTATTTTCAACCACTTCTCTTCCTAGGCCCACCCTTAATATCATTTCCTAAGGTACTCGGACTTGTTGTTCCAAAAACATTTGAGTAGTTCTGTAGTGTGTATCAAGTTTCCTATAGCCTATCCCAATTGCCAGTTAAGGATTCAGCTTTTTAGTGGCTAAATCAGCTGTCTATCTGCTATTCAACTTCCAATGTTATTACTATTCTTCTGTTCTGTTTGTGTGTGTATGTTAATGCCATGTTAAAAACTCCTTTTCGCTTTAGTGGGTTTTAAGGAAGGGGCAGGGTAAATGCATGTGCCCAATATGTTTTTAACAGGTAAGCCCTTTATGTATTTTCTTTGTTCTACTTTTCACTGGTTATCATGAAGGCATTCACCTTGATTATGAGTTTGTGTTTCCTCTCATAAATGTCAAAACATGCCTAAAACATATGATTTTATTTTATTTTTCTCTCTCTCTTTAAAATATCTGTTATATTGAAAATACTCACTTTGTCTATTTGTGCTTGTAAAAACATGCTTGGGAAAACATGCATCTCTAAAGCTACAGATTTGAGCCTATCAAATTCAGGGTGAAAAGCAATCATTTAATTCACAAACATATCAGTACCCATTCTTTCCATTAATCCCTGCAGTGATATCCCTGGCTTCCTCTAGGTTCTGAACTTTTAGTCTCTTTTATTTCATTATTGCATTTTGTTTTGTGTCCAAACTTTCCATAATTAGTTCCAGTTACCTTGCTTTACTATATTAGAAACTAGAGAGAGCAAATGTTGATAGCAGTAGTAGTGATATTTATTGATCACTTATTTTTCCCATACTATGCTAAGTCATTTTCAATTATAAATTTATGGAATCTTTAAAATATTTGTGTGAGTTAGGGATTATTTTTATTTTTGGATTTTTACAGATGAGAACATTTAAACACAGAAGGATGATGTTACTCGGCCAAATTCTTGCGGCTACAGCCTGACCAACTTGAACTTCAAGCTAAGGCAGCTGGAACTGTATGCTATCTCTGTCTCTTCCCATCCCTCTCTTATTGCTGATTCACTGGAGGGGGATGGCTTCCAGTGCAGTGCTCTTTGTCTTTCCCAAAGCATGTCAATCCCTTCAGGTTTGCCCACTGTCACAGAAGAGTATTCGTGGAATCCTTTAAAGTTATCCAATTTACTTCATGTGACAGTGCTCTATTTCAGTTATGAAAATGGTCTGCAACTGTGTCCAGTGTTGTACTGCAACATGCAGATGGCATAGGGTTAGGGGTCACATCTCAGTTCCATTAAAAATGAAATTTTCATTTCTATATATGATTATATTTTATCATTTTTATGACTTTCTGAAAGGGCAATTTTACTAATTCGTATTTGTACCAACATCTTTGGCAAAATAAATAAAAGCATATTAAAGCAACAGTGAGATGGAGATCATCATAAATTAAATTCAAGTTTCATCTGTTACAATTTTGTTTTGCTTCTCTAAACAGGATATCCAATTTTCATGAGAATATGTGGACAGAGATTCATTTCCTTAGCCACTGATGGCAAAATGTAAAGTTGTGCAATCACTCTTAAGGAGGAAGTTAGGATGTATATATACCTAAAAAACTTTGGAAATATGCCTATTCTTAGATAGAGGTATTTATAAAAAAAAGTGTGAATGCTCAAAAATTTGATACATTACTGCAGTTCATTTCTGGATTAAAGTAAAAATACAAATATGCAGAATATGCCATAATTTTGTAAAGTAGATATTTTAAGTTTATATATATATATGTATATGAAAAAGCATGAAAGAGTACAAATCAAAATAATTGCCCTGAATTCCACACATTTCCTCTAGACAACAGTATTATGGTCATTTCTTATTTTCCTTATGCATACATTTAATCTTAAATCAACATTAACTAATGTTAATTTAAAATAATAATAAATGTAACATAATTTAATTATAAGAGAAAATGTGCATTATCCTCTTAATAGCAATTTTAAGGGGAAATTTCAAAGAAGCATATATGTATTAGATAATTTTTTGTTAAATAAATCTTCTTTTATAAATCAACCTTTATAACTAGATACAGTAAAAGAATTAGAACAAATACTCCAAAGTTCTAAGAGCACTATATCTAGACAATGACATTTCAGATGATTTCTTGCCTCTATCAAAATAACACTTTTTTACAAAGAAAAAAACGCACTGGCAAAACTGCTGACAGAGTCAGAATCAGCAAATTTGAGTATCATTATATTATTAGGTTGCAAATTCAGTAACAGTGCAACTGTGCATATATGCATAAGAATACTTGCAATTACGTATACGTGAGAAAATTGATTTTTGGATTATATGTTTATATCTATTACATTTTTAAATATTATATGACTAAACAGAAAATATTTTAAATTAATACCTTACAAGAGAAGGTTTTATTATCATCAACATCAGTTTAAATTTGTTTTCCAAATGTAACAAATTTCAACGTGAATATGTTTATCAAAAGTTGCACAAATGAAGATCCCATAAAAGGGGTTACTTACTTCTGATTTCACAAGAATTTTGTAGGACTGATCTGCCAATTGGGTTGTAGAATTATTTTCTGCTATGGGGGGAAAATCAATTTCATTATCCTTTATCTGATAAAGCATATGCTCATATGTAGCTGAAGATTCCAATGGTTGAATTCCATAACTGACATTCTCCAACTGCAATAATCCCCTGAATATTTAAATACATAAAAAGAAATTTAAAACATAGATTTCTCAATGATAAACATAAATCAATATTAAGTGAAAACATTATATAGAAATTTGATAGTGGCCTTTGTTGTCTAATATCTAAGAATCATCCCATCTTCCTTGGATTAACATTTAAACCCAATTTTCTACCTTCTATCTATTACAGCATTTAGGAGTCATTGTAATTCTAGTGTGTCTCAGTAATGTGGATAGTTCTTATACTAGTGGCAGCTTTTTCTGAATAAATTTTATAACTGCAAGCCTGGGAGAGAGACAAAGCGAATAGGGAAAATGATAAGACAAGCAGGCCAAGATAGCAGATGAGAAGACACATAATGAAAGTGTCTATTTTCTGTGTCTTCCATCTACCCTTCGAGAATATTCTAAAAGTAAAAGGGTACACAAGATTTCAGTCATGTACATCTCTGGAATATGCCATTACCTGAGTCCAGAGCAGGTGCTAAGTGTCACAACCGAATTTGCAATCTCTGTGGCATATCCTTGATAAAAGCAATGGCCCTAAACAGGAGTAATATAAAGATACATTTGTAATGATTAGGACACAAAGTGTTTGGTTTTATCCTTACTTCCTGGACATTGTCAAACATTCACAATTAGGCATTCCATAGTATTATTCACCAGATATTCCACTTCCTTCTTATCTACCTACAATCTTTTCCACTTGACCCTCTTCTGCCTATAAATAACCACAACTCCTATCCTCCCCCATATGATTTTTGCTATAATTCTAAATTTTTGATAAACAACTTTCTGATCTGCATCTTGTCTTTCTCAGCCCCATTTCTTGAATATATAGTCTATGAATGCTACCTCAATGTAATTAACAGCATTACTTTGACTTCCACTGTGAATATTTCGTTTGTTTTTTCTAAGTTAGCCCAAAATATCTTAACTGACATTTCCTCACTATTTTCTCTCTAATATCTCACCATGTTGATCATCCTTAGTTCAAACTCTCCTCTCAATGGACTTTCACAACATTAGTCTTCCCAGCTTCTCCCCGGATGTTTTCTTTCAGTGAATTTTCCCTTCTCTTCCCTAAGAAATCTGTTGATATCTAGAATCAGTCCTGTTCTTCTGTTAATCCTGGGCTATGAAAACATTAGTATCATCACATTCTCTTGTATGAAAGTGTTTATATGTCATTAGCGCCCAGACTTACATCTCCATCAGTAACCATTCTCTCGTCTCCATACTAGGATTACCTCCTATCTCCCACCCACGGACAGTGGCAGAGCATACCCTGCTCCACACCAGGCAGCAGCAGTAGCCATTTCTGCCTTCACTGGTGCCAGAAAACTATGCCACAAGCCTTCACGAAGATGTAGAATGCAAACCAGGTCCCAACACTTTAACCAGCAGAAGAGAGCATCTCAGTTTCTGCAGCTCCTGGCCTTGTACCTGATAAGAGAAAATGACCCTCACGAGATAATTCTCAAAACCCCCAACTCTAAGCAGCAAAAAGTGAATGAGATAAAAACTTTCCCCACTCAGGGACACTAGCAGAGGCAGAGTGAGAAGCATACCAATATCCAGTGGCTGGGAAACTGCCAGAGGAAATACTCTCTCTTCAATGGGTCCTTCATCACCCAGCATCACCTAGCAATACAAGGTGGCCCAGAAAAGAACCTTTTCCTGCTATGGGCTGCACCAGCAGAAAGCCAGTGAGCTCCAGCAGAGCCAGAAGAATGAAACAAAACAGAATAATATCGAAAGCCCCAAGAAAGCTAAATGGTCACTGGAACAACAGACCACACTAAATCTGAACTTAAACTGGCTGACAGACTTCAACAATAGAAGATTTCAACGTCAAAGATACAATAGAAAACTACACAGTATACCAAGAACCAAGAATATCACAACGCAATGGGAGAAGACAACCCAGTGATGCCAATATTGAGATGAGTCACGTGTATCTGGAACTATCGGATGGATTTTAAAGCAGCAGTGATAATACTGGTTCAATGCACAATCAAAAATTACCCTGAAACAACTAAAGAACAGAAAATCTCAGAAAAGAAATAGAAACCATTAAAAAGAACAAATAAAAATATTAGAAGTGAAAAATATAATAAACAAACCAACAACACATACTGGATAGGCTCAAAGGTAGAGTGGAGATGACAAGGGATAGAATCAATGAACTTGAGAAAGATCAATAGAATTCACTCAATATATAAAACCCAGAAAAATGAATTAAGAAAATGAATAGAGGCTCAAGGACATGTGGAACATCCCCCAAAGTTTTAAAATACGTGTCAGAATCCAATAAGGAGAACAGAAAGAATGTAGAGCAGAAAAAAATTCAAAGAAATAAAGGCTGAATGTTGGTCGGAAAGAAGTTGGTTTAGAAAACCCTGGACCTTCCATCTCCCAACAAATACACCAAGTGAGTAGCAATTCATGGACCAATTTCCTTTGTGAGAAATCAGGAACTAATTGACAGGCTCATGCACACCTTTAGAGGATGCAAAATCAGATGCACCAAAGCCAGGAGGGAGATTTGGGATGCCCTTTCACCAGACACTCTACCCCAGAGTACTGCCATAAGATCACGAAGAGACCCTATAGCTCCCAGATTCACTCAGGGGAGGAGAGGGTGTTGTTCAAGCATCCAGTGCCCTGGTGTTTCTGAGGGGAACGAACACCCAAGGAACAGTGTCACCAGACCCAGGGCTCTGATTGGTTCAGGGCAGTCTAGCCACCCAAACCACCATGGAGGTGGTGGCTTGATTCCCTCCCCAGCTTGCCCAAACTCAACACAGAGTGAGGGGATGAAAAATCCCACATCTCCGCTTCCCCTGGGGAGGTAATAGTCGATCGACTGAAGGCAGTGCTCCCACTTCACCGGTACTGCCCCAAGAGCCAGCACTTGTCTCACCAATCCTGGAGCACTGATGGCTCGCCCACAGTCTAGCTGCTGGAGGGAGAACAGAGGCGGCAGCTTGGGATGACAGCCAACAGTGATTGTCCCTCCTGCCCAGGAGAAACAGAGCAGAAAAAACCACAGCGCTTGCTTCTACCTGGAAAGAGAAACTGCTGGCAGAGGACCCCCAAGTCATTGCAAATCACTGGCCAGGCTGATCTGTGGGTGTTTCCTTCTGCACATGGCCAGTCATGAAGACTGGGTGATGGGACTGCTTTGTCTAATGAGCAGACACCAAAACAGAGTGTCGAGTGAAATGAGGAATAAGGAAAAGATATTCTGAACAAAGGAACAAGATATAGGCCGAAACTGACACTAGTGAAATGACATTAAATAATCTGCCTAATGAAAAATTTTATATAACTCCCATAAAGATGCTCAATGAAGTCCAGAGAACAATGCATGAACCAAGTGAGAAGTTCAAAAAAGAGATACAAAGTATTAAAAGTACCAAACAGAAATCGTGGAACTGTCAAATAATAACTGAACTGAAAAAATTCACTAGAAGGGTTCAACAGCAGATTAGATCAAGCAGGAGAAAGACTTAACTAACTCAAAGACGGGTCAAAGGAGCAAAAAGAAGACAGTGAAAAAGTGATAAAATCTTACAGGACCTATGGGACACAAACAAAAGGAACAATACACAAAGTATGGGAGTTTCAGAAGGAAAAGAGGGAGCAAGAAAGAATGATTATGTGAAGCAGTAGAGATGTTAGCTAACACGATGACATTAATCATATTGTAATATGTAAATGGATCAAATCAACACATTGTACACCTTAAACCTATACACTGTTATATGTCGATTGTATTTCAGTTGAAAAAACAGGAAGCACTTTCAATACATATTGGCTGAAAACTTTCCAAACTTACAGAAGGAAATTGATATCCATTTCAAGAACATCAAAAATCACCAAATAAAATGTCCTTAAAGAAATCCACACTGAGATATATTGCAATCGAAATGTCAAAAGTCAAAAGTAGAGAGGGAATTTTGAGAGCAACAGAAGAAAAGTGACTTATGTGTAATGAAACACCCTTAAGACTTTCAGTGGATTTTTTAGCAGAAACCTTGCAAGCCAGAAGAGACTGAGATGATATATTCAAAGTGTTGAGAGAGAAAAAAAAAGTCGACTAAATATCTTATACACTGCAAAACTACAGAAATGAAAAAGAGACTTCTGGTTTCTGGTTCTCCATGTCAGAAGGTTGGACGTTGCCATTCCATCCTGACAACAAGGGACAGCAGAACAGACTTAAAACTCAACAGCTCTTCCTGGATGTGTAAAAGAAGGGAGGACACAGTGCAAAGCGCAGCCCCCAAGATCAGAGAGGCAGAGAGGGCACACGGGGAGGCACAGCTCACTGGAGCAGAGAAGCAGTAGTGCAAAGTGCTGCTGGAACCAGTGCCAGGGCAGGAAAACCTGACTGTGATTGATGAAAGGCTGCAAGATCAGTGCGGACAATTCTGAGAAATAAAAACTTCAGAGAACCCATGAACGGACCCCCAAAATACTGTGAGATTTACCTTCAAGAGTTCCACCAAGATGTCACAGCTAATATCAGAGAAAAAGTCCTCGTGCCTCCGGCAAGGGGAGGGGGAAAGGACTCAATTTGAAATACATCAGTGCACTCTGTTCTTCTTTACAGGGCCTGCCTTCAGGGTAAACTACCTAGATAGAGATGAACTGGCTGGGGTATTATCAGAGCCTAACTGACCTCAGGAAAGGAAATATCCAAATCCAGCCCACTCTAGCCATTCTGTCGCACTTGCGGGGGAAAAAAAAAAACCCCACCAAGAAACACTTGTGTTGTTCATAGCCCTGATGCAAAGGCTCACTAAAAAACTGAGACTTAATCATAGGACTATAAAACAGTTTCTCTCACCCCACACCTCACTCACCACCACGCTACTAAAGGCATATTTACAGCAGTTCCTTTTACATGGTGCATTATGTCCAACTATCAAGAAAAAAATTACAAGAATACCAAAACGTTAAAACAAAAAACCGTGATTTCAAGAAAGAGGGTAAGCCTTAGAACCAGACGTGGCAGCAGTGCTGGTATTATGGGCCCGGGAATTTAAAACAACTGTGTGATTACAATGCTAAGGGATCAACGGATAAAGTAGACATCGTGCAAGAAGAGATGAACAATGCAGTCAGAGAGGTAGAAATCCTACGGGGGAAAAAAAATAAATGCTAGAGATTTAAGAAAAAAACTGTTATGGAAATGAAGAATGACCTTGATGGGCTCACCAGTAGATGACATGGCTGAGAAAAAAATCTCCCAACTTGGGGATATATCAATAGACATTTCAAAACCTGGAAGCAAAGAAACCAAGACAGAACAACACCACCACAAAAGATGAGAATATACAAGGAATATGGGAGGACCACAAAGGCATGACATAAAGGTAACAGGAATTCCAAAAGGAGCAGAAAGAGAGAAAGGAATATAAGGAATATTTGAAACAACAATAATTGAGAATTTCTCCGAAATGAATATCACACACTAAACCACAGATGCAGAAAGCTCAGAGAACACCAAACAGCATGCATGTAAGATAAACAAACAAAGAAAAAACTCCAAGTTAAAAAAACTATACCTTGGCATATCATTTAAGAAGTACAGAAACCCAAGATAAAGGAAAGAATCCTGAAAGAAGCCACAGAGGGGAAAAATTGCCTATACAAGAACAAAGATAAGACATACATCAGATTTCTCCTCAGAAACCATGCAAACAAGAAGGGAGTGGAGTGAAATATTTAAAATGTTGAGAGAAAAATATCACCAACCTGCAATTCTTTGTTCTGCAAAATTATCGTTCAAAAGTGAAAAAGATATAAAGACTTTCTGAGACAAACAACAACTAAGGAAATCTGTTGCCAGTAGATTTGTTTGTAAGAAATGGTTTGAAATATTTCTATACAGAGAAGGAAAATGATATAGGTCAGAAACTTGGATCTACATGCAGAAGGCAGACCAATGAAGAAGGAATAGTGATAATAACAATGTTTATTTTTCACAGTCTTGACTGATAGAACAGTTTCTTCAAATCATAGCAACAATGTATTTGCATATGCTTATGTACCTATTGTGTATATTAAATATATAACACATAGTATGTATAAATATTATATATATGCTTATATACAAGTGCAATAAAGGACAGCAATGATACAAGGAATGGGAGGGAGGAACTGGGATGACAGTTTATTATAAGGGACTCACACTACACGAAAGATGGCATTGTTAGCTGACAGTGGGCACAGTTAAGCTCAGCAACATCAATTAACTGGATGTAATTGATGTCTATAGACTACGTCATCCAACAACAGCAGAATACACATTTTCTCAAGTTCATATGCAACATTCACCAGGATTGACATTGTGAGCCATAAAACAAACCTTAACAAACTTAAAAGAATAGAAATCATACAATGTCTGTTCTCAAACCATGACAGAATTAAGCTAGAAATCAATAACAGGAGGACAGCTGGAAGATCCCAAAATACATGAAGGTTAAAAAACATGCTTCTGAGGAACACATGGTTCAGAAAAGAAATCTCAAAATAAATTTTACAATATTTTTAACTCCATGCAAAAGAAAACACAAATTTGCAAAATGTTGTAGGATACAGCAAAAGTCGTGCTTAGAGGGAAATTTATAGAATTGAACACATACAGGACGAAAGAACAAAGATCTAAAATCAGTAATTTAAGTTTCCCCCTTGGGAAACTAAAAAGAGAAGAGCAAATTAAATCCAAGGCAAGCAGCAGAAGAGGAATTATAAGAATTGAAGTAGAAATCAATGACATTGAAAACTCAGGAAATCGATAGAGAAAATCAATGAAAACCAAGTTGGTTCTTTGATAAGATCAATAAAATTGATAAACCTCTCACTCGGCATGTTAGGTGAAGAGAGAGGATACTAATTACCAACACCAGTAGAAAAGAAGTGTTTTAAGTATACATCGCATGTCCATTAAAAGGACAATAAAGGAATGTGATGAACAACTCTGTGCCCACAAATCTGAAATCCTAGATGTAATGGTCCAACTGCTTGAAACACACCATCTGCCAAATCTCACAAAAGAGGAAACAGGTGATCTCAATATGTCTGTGTCTATTAAAGAAGTTGAATAAAACTGATAACCTTCCAAATCAGAAAGCAGCAGGCCCTGATTGGGTTCAGTTTTGAATTCTGCCAAACACTTAAGGAATAAAGTGTACCAATTCTCTACACACTCTTTCAAAATATGGAAACAGAGGAAACACTTCTAACTCATTCTGTGGGGCCAGTATTATTCTAACAACAAAACATCCGATGACATTAAAAGAAAAGAACTACAAACCAATATCTCTCATGAGAATATATGCAAAAATTCTCAATAACTTATTGGCAAATAGAAGCCAACAATCAATTTTAAAATTGTAAACCAAAACCAAGTGGGATTCATCCCAATTAATTGTAATTAATTGTAAGCAATTACAATACAGGTTAAAAAGGAAAAATTAGTAAATTGAGTAATGCTACAGAGTACAAAATCAACATAAAAAATCATTTGTGTTTCTACAAACTAACAAAATGTCAGAAAGAGAAATCAACAAAACAATTCCATTTACAATACCATCCAAAAGAATAAAATACTTTGCATTGAATTAAACCAAGGAGGTGAAAGACTTATACTCTAAACCTACAGTACACTGATAAAAGAAATTATGACACAGTGGAAAGATATCCAGTGCTCATGGATTGGAGGAATTATTATGGTTCAATAGCCATACTACCTAAAGTGATCTATAGATTCAATGTGATTCCTATCAAAAATCTAATGGCATTTTTCACAGAACCAGAAAAAAATATCCTGAAATTCTTAGGGAGTCACAAAAGACCCCAGATAGGCAAAGCAACCTTGAGAAAGCTGAGGTATCACATTTCCTGATTCAAACACCATTAAGAGGCTATAGTAATGAAAACAGTATAGTATTGACAATTAAGCAAACAGAGAGAAAAATGGAACAGAATTGAGAGGCCAGAAACCAATCCACAAAAATAACATCAAATAATCTTTGACAAGGGTGCCAAGAACACAGACTGAGGAAAGGATAGTCTCTTCAATAAAAGGTGTTATAAAAACTGGGTATTCAAAAGCAAAATAGTGACATTGCACCCCTATCTTATACCGCTTACAAATATTAACTAGAAATGATTTAAATACTTAAGTATGATGTGAAAATATCAAAATAAATAGCCTAAAAGAACCATAACATTCTTGGCAATGATTTTTTGGATTTGAGATCAAAAGCTCAGGCAACAAAAGCAAAAGTTTTTAAATAGAACTGCATCAAACTATTGATAAACAGCTTCTGCACCACAAAGGAAAGACAACCTATGGAGTGGGAGAAAATATGTAGAAACCATATCTCTGATACGGGGTTGATCAAAACTATGTAAGGAATTTGTATAACAGTAGCAGAAAAACAAATAATCCAATTACACAATGGGCAAAGGATGTGAAAAGTTAGCTTTCCAAAAGAAGATAAACAAATTGCCAACAGGTACATGAAAAGGTGCTCAACATCAAAATCAGCAGGAAATACAAATCAAACCACAATGAGATGTCACCTCACACCTGTCAGGATGTGTTTTATCAAAAAGAGCAGCAATAACAAACGTTGCTATTTGTTTGGATGTGGAGAAAAAGGAACCCTTGCACATTGTTGGTGGGAATATACGTTGGTGTAGCCATTATGGGAAACAATACGGAAGTTTCTCAAAAACTTAAAAATAGAACAACCAAATGATACAGCAATCCCATTTCTGCATATATATCCAAAAGGATGGAAATTGCTATTTCCAAGTGTCACCTGCACGCCCATGTTCATTGCAGCTTTATTTACGATACCCTAGATACAGAAACAATCTAAGTGTCCAAGAGTGAATGAGTGGATAAAGAAAATGTAAGATATATATCCTATATGTGAGACAACCAATGACATATGATATACATCACACATATGTATGAATATTATTCACCCATGTGTGAGAAGGATTAGTCTGGAGAACATTATACTAAGTGAACATAGCCAGACAGAGAAATAGAAACACTTTATGATCTCACTCACTTGTGGAATCTTGCAACAAAAAGGTAAATTCCTTGAAACAGAGGAGAATGATGGTTACCAGGGGCTGGAAGTTTGGGGAGATAAGGAGATGCCGTCAAAGGGTACAAGCCTTCACTTACAAGATGAACAAGCTCTGGCAATCTAATATACAGCATGGCGACTATAGTTAACATAGTTATATACTGTGTTATACACTTGAAATTTGCTAAGAGAGTCAACCTTAAGTGTTCTTACCACAAAAAAGGTCACCACATGAGGTGATATATGTGTTAATAAACCTGATTGCGGTGATCATTTTACAGATAATAAAAATGTGAATTAATCATGTTGTATTTTAGATATATAAAAACTTATTTGTAAATGTCACCTAATCATGCTGAAAAATAAAAAAGAAATATTAAAAATTTTAAGAATTGAAGCATCAATGAGATAGGAATGGCCAAAATCTAGAACACTGACAACAGACGCTGGCAAGTTTGTGGAGCAACAGAACACTCATTCATTGCTGGTGGGAATGCGAAATGGTAGAGACAGCCAGTCGAAGACAACCTGGGGATATTTCACAAAACTAAACATACCCTTACAATCCAATCCAGCCAGCAATCACACTCCTTGCCATCTACCCAAAGGAGCTGAAAACTTAAACCCACACAAAAACTCTGCAAATGTATGTTTTATAGCAACTTTTTCAACATTGTCAAAAATTGGAAGCAACCAAGATGCCTTTAAGTAGGTGAATGGATTCATAAACCATAGTGCATCCAAACCATGGATTATTATTCAGTGGGAAAAAGAAATTAGCTATTAAGCCACGCCATACATGGAGGAACCTTGAATGCATATTACTAAGTGAAAGAAACCAACCTGAACGGCTGCATATTGTATGATTCCAACGACATAACAATTTGGAAAAGGCAAAACTATGGAGAAAGTTAAACGTTGCCCAGGGTTACGGTGGCAATGAACGATGAATAGGCTGAACACAGAGGATTTTGAGGGCACTTAAAATACTCTCTATGATACTATAGCGATGGATACATGTCATTATATGTTTGTGCAAGCCCACAGAATACACAAGACCAAAAGTGAACTGAGATGTCAGCCATGCATTTTGGGTGATTATAGTGTGCCCACATAGGTTCCTCAACTGTAACAAATCTACCACTGTGCTTGGGGAGGTTATTAAAGACAGCAGCTATGCATATGTGGCTCCAGAGGATATCTGGAAAACTCTATACCATTGTCTTAATTTTGCTGGCAACCTAAAACTGCTCCCCCCACCCAAAAAAAAATCTTAAGAAATGGAGGGATAAAGACTTTTCCAGACAAAAGCTGAAATATTTCTCACCACTGTATCTGCATTACAAGAAATACAAATGAGAATTCATCACTTTGAAATGAAAGGGTGCTAAAGAGCAACATGAGAGCAAAAGAAAGAATGAAAGTCATTGGTAAAGGCAAATGCATAGGAAATTTCAAATACTATATTACTGTATTGGTAGTGATTGAATCACTTTTAATTCTAAAATAAAAGTTAAGAAACAATAGTATATAAAAATAACTGTAACTAAAAACATGTTAAAAGTTACACAGTATGAAATAATGTAAATTGTGACACCAATAACATAAAATGTGTATGAGGGGGACTAGTAAAATTGTAGACTTTTTGTATGTTATTGAGGTTTTTATCAGCTTAAAGTACACTGTTATAGCTGTATGATATTACATGTAAGGCCCATGGTAACCAAAATGAAAATATCAATAAAGGTTACATAACAGAAAAAGACAAAAAAATCAATACACGTGGAACCAAAAAAAAAAAAAAATCAATGAAACTCAAGAAAAGACAGGGAGAGGAAAAGATAGACAAAAGAACTACAATCAATCAATCAATCAAACAAGTAACATAAAGGCATTAGTAAATAACTTCCCTATCAATAATCACTTCAAATGTAAATGTTTAGATGCCACAAACAAAAGATGTCAAGAGGTTGAAAGGGGGGGCAGGTTTCAACTCCATACTGTGTGCAGGAATTTCACTTTAAATTGAAGGACATACAGCGGCTGAAGGTAAAGGGATGGAAAATATATATTCCAAACAAATGGCAACCGAAAGAGAGCAGGTGTTTAATAGGGAAGAACATGTCTGACCCTATATTAGATCTGTTCCTCTTACTTTACCCTTTGTGCTCTGTTGCCTGGGCTTAGTCATGCTGGCTCTGCATCTTTTGTAAAAGAATGTTGTCTATGGCTTGAAATGTACAGGACAGCCTGACCCTGACTTGACCTGAACAGAGAGTAACATTTGTCTAGCTGGAGGTTTACAGGAACATCTTGACCTGACCTACATGGATGGCAGCAAGAACAAAGGATCCAACACCAAGAAGTTTGCAGCAACTAACTACACCCCTCCCTCAGCTTGCCTTTAAAAGGGCTTTGCTGACAGCCTTTGGGAAATTCAGGCTTTTTAAGGCAGGAGCCACCCATCTCCTTACACGGTCCTGCAATAAACCTTTCTCTGCTCCAATCTCCAACGTTTCGGTATAGTTTGGCCTACTGTGTGTCGGGCACAGGTGTAGCTATACTTACATCAGACAGAATAGACATAAAGTCAGGACAGTCACAGGAGTCAAAGAAGGACATTTTATAATGATTAAAGGGTTAGTCCATCAGGAAAAGATAACCATTATAAATATATACACCCTCAGCATTAGAGCAGCTAAATATACCCACAGCAAACACTGACAGAATCTGAGGAGAGATATAGACAGCAATACAATAATAGAAGGGGACTTCAATACCACACTTTCAGTAATGGGTAGAGGAAGCAGACAGGAGATGAGTAAGAAACAAAAAAGAGGACTTAAATAACATTATAGCCAAAATCTACCCAGCAGCTACATACAGAGCATTCCCCTCAAAAGCAGCAGAACATACATTCTTCTCAAGTGTACACAAGCTTTCCCCACAATAGATTATATGTTTGGTCACAAAGCAACTCTTAACAAATTTAAGAAGATTTAAATTATACAATGTGTCCTTTCTGAACACGTTTTGGAATGAAACTAGAAAGGAATAGCGGAAGGATAAGTAAAAAATCCACAGCTACGTGGAAATTAACAACATACTTTTGATCAACAATTGAATCAAAGAGAAGAATCAAAAAGGAAATTTAAAATAGCTTGAGACAAATGAAACAGAAAACACAACATACCAAAATTTATGGGATCCAGTGAAAGCAGAGGAAAGAGGTAAATGTATAGCTACAAACAAATACATTAAAAAGATCTCAAATTAATAAACTAACTTCACATCTCAAAGAACTAGAAGAAGAACAAAGAAAGCTCAAAGTAGCAAAAAGAACATAACAAAGAATAGACCAAGAATAAAGTGATAATAAGTAGAAAAACAATAGAAAAATCATAAAACTAAGAGTTGGTCTTTTGAAATGATAAATAAAATTGACAAACCTCTATCTAGATTAAGAAAAAAAGAGAAGTTTCAAAAATAAAATCAGAAAAATGAAAGCTCACACCACAAAATTAAGAAAATATGAACATTATATACCAACAAAAATAAGAAGAAAATAATATGAACATTATATACCAACAACCAGATACCAAAGAGGATGGATAAATTCTTAGTGACATGAAACCTAAGAAGAGTGACTCATGAAAAAAATAGAAAATCCAAACCGACCTATAACTAGTACGGAGACTGAATTGGTAATCACAAACCTCCTAACAAGGAGAAGCCCAATATCAAATGGTTTCACTGGGGAATTCTATAGAACATTTAAGTAAGAACTAACACAAGGCTTCTCAAATGCAAAAGAGTGGGGAACACTTCCAAACTCACTTTATGCAGCCAGCATTACTCTGATACAAAAGCCACATGGAAAGAACAGTATGAGTTAACATCCCTCATGAATACAGATGGAAAAGTGCCCAACAAAATACTAGTAAACCAAATCCAGTGTAATCTAGCACCTTAAAATGGTCATACACCATGACCAAGTTAAATTATTCTTGCAGTGCAAGAATGGTTCAACATTCAAAAATCAATGTGATAAAACACATTAAAAGGACAAAGAGTCAAAATCACATGATCATCTCAATATATGCAGAGAAAGAATTTGTCAAATTTCAGCATCTATCATAAGAAAAACTCTCAGCAAACGAGGAATGGAATGAAATCAGCAGAACCTAATAAAGGCCATATATGAGAAGCTCACAGCTAACAACATATTCAACAGTGAAACCTGAAAACTTTTCCTCTAAGATCAGGAACAGTGCACGGACACCCACCCTCACCAATTCTATTCAATCTTAGATGGGAAGTTATACCTAGAGCAAGTAGACAAAGGAAGAGAAAAAAATAAAAAGGCATCCAAATTGGAAAGAAAGAAGTAAAAATATCTTTGTTTGCAGATGACATGATCTCATAGATAACAAAACCTAAAGACTCCACAAAATCCCTCAAAGTTTTAGAACTAACAATTTCCACAATATTGCAGAATATATAATCAACATTCAATAGTGGGTAGCATTTCTCTACTTACAGAGAACTATTTGTAAGGAAAGGGAAATTAAGAAAACAAATCCATTTACAAGATCACACACACACAAAATACCTACAAACAAATTTAACCAAGGAGGTGGGAAACTTGTACTCTGAAAACTACAACATATTGATGAAAGAAATTAGATAAGACACAAACAAAGAAGACATCCAAGTGGCCAACAGGTAGATCACTAGTTACCAGAAAAATGCAAATTAACACCAAAATGTTATTTTTGTGAGATATCACCTCACGACTGTTAGGATGGCTATTATCATGTGAACAAAGGACAAAGAGTGCTGTTGAGGGTGTGGGAAACTGGAACTGTTGTACACTGTCACTGGGAAGAGCATATGAAATGGTTGCTATAGAATATAGTAAAAATGAAAAACAGAACTTCCCTGTGATCCAGCAATGTCACTTGTGGGCAGTTACGCCAAAGAACTGACACAGGAGCTGCAGGAGATATTGGCACTGCTATGCTTACTGCAGCACTATCTGCAAGAGCCAAGATGTGAATAAAACCTACGTGGCCATCCACAGAGGAGTGGATAAGAAAATGTGGTATATATGTATTCTATGGAATACTAGATAGCCTTAAAAAAGAAGTAAGTTATGCAATATGGGGCAACATGATTCACCTTGAGGACATTATGATAAGTGAAATAGACCCATCACAGAAAGACATATACCGCATGACTTCATTTCTATGAAGTATTTAAACGTCAAATGCATACCACCCAAAAGTGGAATGGTGTTTGCCAGGGGCTTGGCCAGGGGCAAATGAGGAGGTACTATTTAATGGGCATAAAGTTTCAGTTAAGCAAGATGAACAATAAGCTCCAGGACCTTCTGTAAAACATACTGATGTCAACAGTAATGTAATGTATGCTTGAAATTTGTTAAGAGAGTAGAACTCATATTAAATATTTTTACCACCTTAAATTAAAAAAAAAATAAAATATATATATATAAATTCAGAAAAAAGTCAACAGAAATCCTCCCAAAATTGATGAAGGACATAAACATTTAGATTCTGGAAACGGATCAAACCGGAAATAGAATGGGTCCAAAGTCACTCACAACAAGAAAGATCATGACTAAACTGAAAACAATAAAAATATCTTCAAAGAAACCAGACAGTAATGTCATATAACCTGTAGAAGAACACCAGTTTGAATGACAGTACATTTCTCATCTGAAAGTCATGAAGTCTCAAAGGAAATACAAGAGCAATTCTCACACGTTGACAAGAACATTACTGTCCAACATGAATTCTACATCTGGCAAATTT
The DNA here is from genome assembly GCF_965194805.1 of Balaenoptera borealis. NCBI lineage: Eukaryota > Metazoa > Chordata > Mammalia > Artiodactyla > Balaenopteridae > Balaenoptera > Balaenoptera borealis. Next base: position 6,577,504 of record NC_138880.1, read on the forward strand.
ATCCTTTAAGGATGAAGGAAAAAGAGAGACTTTCTCCGACAGAGGAAAACTAACAGATTTAGTATACAGCACAAATACCCTAAGATAATGGCAAAAAGAAACTCCAAGAAACAAAGGTAATACATCACAAAAAGGCTTGGGTAGTCTTAAGGAACTAGGACAAATAGAACGGTTTAAAATACAGGTAAATATAATGAACTATCATTTCCCTCATGAGTTTCTGAAATCATATTTGGTAGTTGAAACAACAATCACGCAATATCATGTTATGCTTAATGTATGGAGAGGAATATTTGAGCAACTATATTTATAAAGTACAGAGGATAAAAGATCCTAAATGGAAGTAGGGTTTCAGGGTTTCTCTTGAAGAAGTAAAAAGTCCACAACAGTTGGCTAGGTTCTATATGTTTATTTTAATACCTCAAGCAAAAGCTAAGAAAAGTATAACAGGGAAAAAATCCATTAAAACACTATAAAGAAATCATGATGTAATCTTTAAAATGTTCAAGTAATCCAGAAGAAGAAAACAAGAGAAGAAAAAAGAAATGAGTAGCACAGAGAAAAAAAAAAAAAAGGAAAAGAATATAGCAGACAAAAGCCCTAACATATCATTCACTACTTTAAATGTAAATAGTCTAAAAACACCAAATAAAATACTGAGTCCCAAGGCAGATGGAGGAAACAAAAAAATCAAACAAACAAAAACCACACCTTATGACCCAACTAAATAGTCTCTACAAGAAACTCATTTCAAACATAAATTTTTTTCCACTTCCAATGACTTTATTTTTTTACTTAATTTTTATTTTATATTGGAGTATAGTTGATTTATAAGGTGGTGTCAGTTTCAGGTGTACAGCAAAGCGGTTCAGTTACAGACATAAATTTATAGGTAGACTGAAATAAAAAGAATGGAAAATATGTCATGCAAATATTGATAAAAATCATATCAGAGAAAGTGAACTTAATTGCAAAGAAATCTACAAGGGAGAAAGAGAGTCACTATGTGATCATAAAAATATCCACTTATCAAGAAGCAGAGCAATCCTAAATGTATAGGCATCAAACAACAGAACTTCAAAATATGTGAAGCAAACCCTGGTACAGCTGAAAGAGAAAGACAAAAACCACAACAGTAAAGGAGGAATTCAACACACTCCAATCGGTTATTGCTAGCACTAGACCAAAAATCAGCAAAATATAGAACTGAACCACAGCATCAATCAACCTGATCTCCATGACGTTTATGGACCACTCCACCCAAGAACAACAGAAAACACTTTTTTTTTTCAGGTATCCAAGGACATTCACCTACAAGCACAATATACCGGATCATGAGGCAAACCTTCATAAATTAAAAACAAATTGAAATTATACGAGGTATATGCTCTGACCAAAACAAAATCAAACTAAAATTCAACAGACAGACAACAGAAAAAAAAAAACAAAAAACCAAAACCTCCAAACACTTGTAAAGTAAATAACAGACTTTAAAAAAATCGGGTCAAACAGGAAGCCTTAAAGGAAAATTTAAAAATACGTATATCTGTAATGAACATGAAAACTCACCATATTGTTGTGAGACACAACTAAGCAGTGTTGAGAGGGAAATTTTAGTACTAAAATGCTTACAGTAGAAAAAGGAATGGTCACGTATTGATAATATAAGTTTTTTCCTCAACAAATTAGAAAAAGAAGAGCAAAATAAACCCAAAGCAAGGTATAAGGGAGAAAAGAATACGAGCAAAACACTATGAAATTGAAAATAAGAAAACAGTAAAGAAAATCAAAGCAAGAAAAAGCTGGTTCTTTGATATGTGCAATAAACTGAAAAATCTCTAGCAAGACTGACAAAGAAGGGAGGACACACATCATCAGTGTCGGAGGTGAACCAGCATTATCACTACAGCTGCTGTAGCCATTAAAAGGGTATGAGGACTGCAAGAAAATACATGCCGAAATGCCACTGAGATGAAATAGACCAATTACTTAAACACACACCACCAAAGCCATACATAGGAAACAGATAAACAAAATATTTCTATAACCATTAAATAAATTGAATTGGCAATTTAAAAGCTCCCACATACACACTCACACACACACACAAAATCCCCAGGCCCAGTGATTTCACTGAAGAATTTTGCCAAACATCTTAAGCATTAACACGTATTTTATACGATATCTTCCAGAAAAACAAAAGAAGAGGTAATCTTTCTCAGTGTATTTAATGAGGCCAGTATTACTCTACTCCAAAAATTAGACAAAGTCAGTACAAAAAAAGAAAAATCATAGATCAATATTTCTCAGGAACTTTGACCAAAAAAACCTCAAGAAATTATTAGCGCATCAAAGCCAGGCATGAATAAAAGAATCATACACCAGGACCAAGCTGTGGGGTTTTTAGGTTTGAAAGGTATTTTCTAGGTATTGTTTCAATATTTGAAAATCAGTCAGTGCAATCCACTATAGCAACAGGCTAAAAAAGAAAAATCATATGATCATATCAGCGGATGCAGAAAAGGCAACCGATACAATTAAATACACACCTCCCCTTCATGGGGCAGAAAAACAAATTCTTAGCAATCTAAAAATAGTGAATTTCCATAACTTTATAAAGAGTATATTAAAACAAAAACCTTACATCTAACATTATCCTTATGGTGAATGACTGAATACTTTATCCTTATAACTGGGAAAATTGTGAGGATGTCTGCCATCAGTATGGTTATCTGACAGAGTACCAGTAGTTGTAACAAGCACAGTAAGGTAAAGCAAAGAGATAAAAAGTATACAGATTGAAAAAGAAGAAAACAGAAGGCCATATTTGTAAAAGACCTGACTATGGAAAAATTCTCAAGGAATCTATCAGAAAAAAAAACAACAAACCCTCATAGAATTAATATGTGACTTCATCAAGGTTGTAACGATATAAGATCGACACAAACAAATGAGAGTTGTATTTCTAGATAACAACAAACATATGTAAACTGAAATTAAAATAGAGTACCATTTACAATTGCTCCAAAGAAAATGAAATACTTTGGTATAAACCTAAAAACATATCCACAGGATTTGAATGCTAAAATTACAAAATGCTAATGAATGACATTTAAAAAAAGACCAAACAAATGGAGATTCTTACTGCATTTACGGTTGGAAGAATCAACAGAATAAAGATGCCCATTCTCCCCAAATTCATCTCTAGGTTTAACAGTGTCTTTCACGATGCTAGCAAGGTTGTTTGCACACAGAGAATAGTTTAGTCTAAAATTTATATGAAACAGAAAAATATCTAGAATAGTGTAAAAATCTTGAACAAGAATAAAGTGGGAGGAATCACTCTAGTCAACATAAATGCTGAATATGCAGGCAAACTGAAGAAGACAGCAGGATACTGGCAGAAGGAGAGTCACATGGAAGAACTGCACAGAATAAAGAACCCAGGAATATATCCGCATCAATATGACCCCGCCCCCGACTTTTTGACAAAGGTGCAAAAGCAACTCAATGCAGAAGAACAGCCCTTTCTAGAAATAGTGTTGGAGCAATTCCACATCCCTGGTCAAGTGAGTGAACCTTGATCCAAATCTCACACTTCATACAAAATCACCTCAGGTGAACACACCATTAAATGTAAATAAAACTATAACACTTTTAGAAAAGAAAAACACACAGAATCTTCAGGAACTCTAGGGCAACATAGATTTCTTAGGTTTGATAGCCAAATTACCATTCATAAAGGAAAAGTTGATAAATTAACTCTCATCAAAATGGAGAAATTCTGCTCGATCAGAAACCTTATGATGAGGATGAAAGGACAAATTACAGACTGGGAGCAAATATCTGCAAACTGCATATCTGGTAAAGGACCTGTAATTAGAATATATAAACTCCTCAAAGGTCAGTAGTGAAAAACCAACCAACGAGAAAAGTCCAAAGAGAAAATGGGCAAAAGACATTAACAGATATTTCACAAAAAGTGACAAGCTCACGAAACTATAGTCAACATCATTAGTCATCAGAGAAATGCCAGTCAAAATTACATGAGATAAAGTACACATCTATCACAATGGCTAAAATAAAATTGTGAAATTTAAATAGCAAACAAAATGGCAAGAATGCAGATACTCTTTTCTCTCTCATTCATTGCCAGCAGAAAGTTAAAATGGTACAGCCACTCTGGAGAAAAGATTGGTCATTTCTGTCAAAAATGAATATACACTCACCGTATGATCTGGCAATGATATTCCTGGGTATGTATCCCAGAGAAATAAAACTGCACACCTACACAACAATTGTACATGAACGTTCACAGAAGCATTCTTTTCAATCGCTTAAAGATTGGAAGAGCCAAACTATCTTTCAGTTGGTGAAGTATGAGAATAACTAAACCTGGTGTTTCTTTGTGGAAAGTGGTTGTTGAGGAATTCAACTTTTAAAAATAGATTTCAAGGGATTGAGATTTTCTATTACTTCTCTCAATCTTGATAAGTTGTACTTTTCAAGGAAGCTGTCCAATTCATCTAAATCATCAAATTTATTGGCATAAAGCTGTCATAATTCTCCAAGGTATCATTTTATCTTCTGTATGACTAGCAATATCTCCTTTCACCCCTAATGTTGGTGGAATTTGTTTCTGATCTAGATAAGTCTTACTGGGGGTTATTAATTTTATTAGTCCTTTGAAACAATTCAGAGCTTTAATGTTTCCATTCTTTCTCCTTTTTCTCTCTCATTGATTTCTGAACTTATCGCGTTCTTTCCTTCCTTGGCTATGGCTTAACCCTTTACAGAGCATCACAGTTTGTGTCAGAAGGCAATTAATTTAATGGTAACCCTCCACAATCGTCTCCACGCTGGGTTTTAGGCTTTGAGGTGGTGAATGGGGGTGACAAAGAGTGTCTCTAGTACACTAGTACTAGTGTCTCTAGTGTACTCTAGAGCTTGATCCTTCCTCCAGACACTCAGCCTTTCTGTCTCAGCTGAACGTCTGGGGTTTTAGCAAGGTCACTCTACACTGCCTGCGCTGAAAATCCAACATCTCCCAACACTGTTCCGTCGGTTAGTATTATCTCCATTTCACTCTCGACCCTTCAGTAGAGTCTTACCCACCACACATGCTGTCTAATCCTCAGTCAGGGAACAAAGGACAACTCCCCTTCTCTGAAAAAATGTACATCAACACATAGTCCCTTTTTATCTCTGGTCCTGGGTAGAGCAAGTTCCAGCTGCTTCCGCAGCCCAAACTCTTAAAAACTCTTAAAATCCTAATTCTTAAAGAGTCCTGTTTGCTTCCACCCTTGTGCTATAGTTAAGATGTTATTCCCAGTCAGAGGGCCAAGTTCAGTGTGAGATTTGCCTTCCATGCTTTCCTTCTGTCAGAGAGAGATTTCCTGATTTTTTTTTTTAATTGTCAAATGTCTGAAAACAAATGTCTCATGGATTTTGTCCTGCTTTCTACTTGTAAATGGTGAGAAAGACAAATGTTGTACGAGTTACCATATTTTAAATTTCATTCTCTCTCAACTGCAACACAGCAACAGAATCTGACCAATCACTCGCATTTGCCTCTTCCCCATCATCTATTCTGGCAAAATACGTACCTTAGACTAAAGCCAACTTTCTCACATACTTTTAAGCATTTCTTGACTCTTACCTGCATTTTGGGATAGAATTCAAATTCCTGTGTTTTTCATGTAAACCAGTTCAGATTCTGTACCCAAATTGTTTTTGCAACTTCACTTTCCTGTGCTCTTTCTGTAAAGTGGTTTCTACTGTTCCCTCCACTGCTCAGGTCCTATGGTACCTCCATCAAAACTTCTCCCTGTCTTCAGTGGCTTCTTAGTTCCTTTCCCCACATCTTTTCCCCTCTCAAACTCCTACTTCCAGAGAGTGTAAATGACCTTTTCAGGTAAGTGATTCCTGAGTTCCAAATTTTAAAAGTAGTCATTCTATTCTGTATGCTTTCAGAGCAATTGCCACATTACATTTGTGTTTGTGGTCAATCTGCTTGCCCAGTAATTCAGCCGACTATAAAGCATTCTTCTTCTTCCCACCAATAGCACCTTCACCACATAATAATAAAAATCTACACAACATAAAGTAAAGCTTACCTTTACAAATGAAGAATCTGGATGCAATATCCCTGACTTGTTGTATGAATATACCAGGAAATGAGAGTCTAAAAATGACCTAATTCAACCAAAATAATAATACTTCGTTGTAATAATAGCATTAGTAAAAGTAACTTCCAGAGTCATGAAATTAAACAAATTTACATTTCATTTTATAAGCTCAAATACGCAAAAATTAAATGGGCTCATCTCTCTGTTATCTAGCTTTCTTTCTGATAGCGCATTATGTATATAAGAGAAAACAAGAACCAGGATGACCAGATACCAGTGTGGGCACTGGAATGACACAGATTGCTGTCTAGTAAAATCCAGGACTTCCAGATTCCCTCAACAAAGTTCTCTTTTATAGATTCAACCATCAGTACATCTCATTGCGTAAATCTCTTAGTTAAAATTTGCTAATAAGTAGCCATGGATTGATAAAAAACAAAAAAAATACATGCTTATTTCATTAGCTTGTTTCCGTGAAGTTATGCTGTGCTACAAAGCATCCTCCAAATTCCCAGTGCCTTAAAATTACAATGAATGTTCTTCACAAGGTTACTGCAGGTTCAGCTCCACATTGCCTTCATTCTCGAACCTAGGAAACGGCATGGTCCCTCCACGGAACACGCTTTTCTCGTAGCAGAAGGAGAAAAATTGTAGAAGCACACGATGGATCTTAAAGCCTTTGTTTAGAAGCGGGATTCTAGTCTTTTGCTCAAATTTCATTCATACATTATTTCTATAGAAAAACATGACATAAACAGGGTATGGAACTAAAATCTTCTTACAAGGAGGATGGTGATTATCATGGAACAATCTAACATCGTTTTTTACTGTAGGGTTGAGACAGGCTGGGACCCGGGACCCTTTACTGGAGCGCTTGGCCTGGACACACGTCTCCTTGAGCAACAAAAGACAGAGGGGCTCTAAGGAACTAAAACTAACTGCCTGCACGTGCAGTCTGGGTAATTATGAACAATAAGACACACAAAGGCCGTAAACCGACTGCCACTCCGGAGGTGCCAGGAGCAAACACAGGGTACTTACTGCGCATGATCCCTGCACACAGCACCACCAAGCGAGTGGGCAGACCACCAATCCGCCCCTACCTTCACCCCATTTAAGGATCCAGCCCACCCTCCTCGGAGAGTGAGCCAGGGAACGTGTCACTTGTTTTCGCTCCCTCCTGCTGCAGCACGAGCCTCAACAAAGCCTTGCCTGAATTCCTTCTCTGGCCACTTATCAATTTCTATTGATTAAAGAGTCCAAGGACCCTAGTCCATAACAGTGACACTGGGATTTCTCATGGATTCCAAACATCAAGAAGGTTTGAAGGCCAGAATGGAAGAGAAACTAGAGCGTTAACAGAGTACGTTTTCCCCACTACTTTTCTTATCTCCTTCATGTCCTCTCATTTTTTTAGAAAAAATTTTTAGTGAAGTATAGTGGATTTGCAATGTTGTGTTAGTTTCAGGTGTACAGCAAAGTGATTCAGCCATATATATATATACACACACACATACATATATATATATATTCTTTTTCAGATTCTTTTATCATACTAAGAAAAGTTGGACAAAGACAAATATCCTATGATATCACTTATATGTAGAATCTAAAAAAATGATACAAATGATCTCCTTTACAAAACAGAAATAGACTCACAGACACAGAAAACAAACTTATGGTTACCAAAGGGGAGAGGGGGGGAGGGATAAATTAGGAGTTTGGAATAAACAGATACACACTACTGTATGTAAAACAGATAAACAACAAGGACCTACTGTATAGCACAGGGAACTATATTCAATATCCTGTAACAATCTATTTCCTCTCCTTCTTGAAAACTTTTCCTCTTCTTCAATTCAAATAACAAAACCAGAGAGGTTCCCGGAGAAAAACTGGTATCTGTCAGTTTATATTCCACATATATTCAAGGAAAATCTCTGCGTGGCCTGGGTTGGTTTAGGTGCAAGCATCTAGAATGTGAACAAGGGCAGAGCCACCTTTTAATAACTGTAAGCATTTAAATGGAGGTGGTGGAAGTGGGAATCCAGAAGTAGTTCCCAGGACAAAGAAATTCGAGATTAAAAACCTTAACAGATATTTGATAAGCATTATTAAAAGGATAAAAATTTTGTTTGCGAGTTTATTCATCCTGGGCCCTTTTTCAAAGGCATACTTTTGGCTTCCGTATGAAATAACAAAACAGTCTGCCTTAATCAGTGACATAACAAAAATACAAATGAGCACTGAAAGAAAAAAACAATGTCCAATGAAAGGAAAATGAACAATAAAAAGCAGGCAAAACTTAAAAGTTAGTTCCAAATGAAGTAGCATTGATGAACAAAATAATCTTAATTTCAAGAGAAATTAATAAGCATTCCAAGGAGATCATTCCAAGAGAAAAAAAGTATACTCTGAAACTAAAACACATGACAGTTAATATTAAATAACTCAATAAATGTATCGAAGAGAATTTGCTTACTGTGAACAGAATTATAGGCCTAACCAACAGAGGACAAATGCTGGTAAAATGCATGTCAAAGATAAAGATTTGATCATAGTTGTAGAAAAAACTATGATATGGAGCACAGACAAATAAGACCCAGGATGAAAGCATTGATTTCCCATAGAAGAAAAAAAATGCATAGGGACTGAAAATTAAAATGAAAAATTTAGGGACTTGGGATATATTAGGGAGTATTAATGTAATACACACACACACACAGAAAACCCACACACAGAAAACATACTGGAAAACTCACTTCACACAGAATATATAAAATTGCAAAAATTTATAGAAAAGAAATATGACTCACAAATTCTACACATTGCCAAATGTCATTCAGTTATGACAACAAGAGAGACATCTGCAGACATGCACTGATTTGGGAAGCATGCCATCTGCAGATTCCATCTGAAGAAAATAATCTGCAGTTATTCTAACTAAACGATACCCAAGTCAGCATAAAGCTGCAATAAAAAGAAAAAAGTAAAAAGAAGCTTTGAAGAAAGTTGGAAAATACAATACTGTTGTTAAAGAAACTGAAAGCAGTGGATTTACATCTTAAGTGGAAAAAGAATTTTAAGAAATACTATACGAATGTGATGCTATCACTTCAGGATCTAACAGACACAAGAGAGGAATCTGAGAACCTAGGATAGAAAATATGAATATAATGATTATATGAAAATTTCATTTTTATAGCAATAAATCCCCAAAACAAAGGAAGAAGACAATCACTAATCTAGCTGGCATAATTGCAACATATAGAGGAGATCAAGTGTTAATATCTACAGAAAACAAAACTTCCCACGACAGATCATGGAACAAAAACCAGAAAAACAGAAAGATAAAGCCATAGTTTGAAAATAAATAACTCAAAACAAATGAATAAAAAATAACGACCCCCCCGCCCCCGGCAAAAAAAAAACCCACCAAAATCTCAGGAAAAGCAAGTCAATGAGAATGGTCAGTAAACACTGGAAAAGATACTAAGTGTTATTAATAACCAGTGAAGTGCATATTAAAACAACAATAAAACAGGATTTGTCATCCACTAATTAACAAAAATAAGTGTGTGAAGATATTCATTTTGTCGAGAATGTAGAGAAAAGAAATACTTTTAAGCTATTGGCATGAGTAAAAATTGGTTACAAGGCTTTTGAAGAAAAAAACTGGCATTATATAGCACTTGAGAAATTTCTTATTTATAATCCATCAGTTTCACTGGGGCCCAGGAAGTCATGGCCAAGGATGTGCACAATAGAGCTGTTCTTGCTGTAAATATGGGAGGATAAATAATTAATGGGATATATTCATTTGATGGCTACATATGCATTTTAAGAAACAAACCTGTTTTGCACATATCATTATGAATGAATCTCAACAAATAATATTATGCAAAATGTTGCACAATGAACAATAATAAGTACCTATTGCTCACTCTTTTGGGTCATGTGTGGGTAGCCATGGCAGCTCTGCTAATTGTGGCCAGGCTTGCTCAGGGGTACACGATTCAGCTGAATGTTGGCTGCTGTAGGGATAAATACAGCACCTTGGCTGTGATCCACATGTCTTTAATCGTCCAGCAAGCTAAGCCCGAGCATATTCTCATGGGGATGACAGACAAGATGGAAAGCAGAAAAGCACAACAGCTTTTTCAAGCCTGTGTTGGAATCAAGTCAGCCAACATCTCTCTGGCTAAAGTAAGTGACATAGCCCCAAACTGGGCTAGTAATTTGCCGGGCCCCCAAAGTAAAATGAAAATGTGGGGCCTCTCATTCAAAAGTATTAAGAATCTCAGGATAGCATCAGAAGAGCATGAATCCAAGCACAGAGCCCTTCTCACCTTGGGCTCTTCACACCCATGAAGACTGAGTGTGAGGTGGTTGTTGAGTTGTATATACTCCACCTCTTGATGAGAGAACCTCAAAGTGATATGGCAAAGAGTGAAGATACAGGGGAAGGCAAAGAATTGGGGTTACTTTTGTGATTCACCATGTTAAGGTCCACCCTTACCTACCCTTCTGACCTACCATAACAAATTGTATAATGGAATATACACTCTTGTGCCATTCATGTCTACTTGAAGGATGCATCAAAACATGATTTTTATTGATCTTTAGACATATGGATGAAAGACCCTAAAAATATAGCAGAAGAATATGTGTCAATATCATAATGGTAATCAGCACTGGGGAGTGAGACGATTGAAGAGGTCTGGGTATGTGAATAATAGATTTCATTATTATGGCCATGTACCCTTTTTTTTAATATGTAGGAAAAATGCTTACATGTGCATCATTCATGGTAAGAACTTAATTGTTTATACTAATCTCAGAATTTTCCTTTTTTATTTTTATTCATTCATAGAAAAAAACAATATAAAAAATAGCGTGCTAATATAAACTACGGACTTTGGGTGATAATGAATGATGTGTCAATGCAGGATCATCAGTTACAGCAAATACATCACTCTGGTGGGGAATGTTGATAACGGAGGAAGCTATGCACGTGTGGGGTGTGAGGATATACAGGAAATCTCTGCGCCTTCCACTCACTTTTGTTGGGAACCTAAAACTGCTCTAAAAAATAAAGTATATTAAAATGATAAGAAATAATAATGAGAAAACTACGTGAATAGGCAAACCCCATAGAGGAAAATGAACTAGCCAATAACTATTTAGAGAAATCATTTAGGGAAATACAACCTGACATTAAGATGAGATACAATATTTTAGTACATCACGCATGCTTTTGGAAATCTAAACTTCTACGGTTTTTAGAAAGTAACTGGCAATATCTCTCAAAATCTTTACATGCTATAAAATGTGAGTAATAAAGAAGGCCTACCTTAGACGTGGTTGTGAAAATTAGTCAGTTACTACCTGCAAATTGCTCAGAAATACGCCTGGAATATGGTACGTGCTCAATAAATGTCAGGTGCTTTGGTTGCTTTCATTATTATTAGTTATTATTATTACTATTACTACTATTATCAGCACTCATCCTGCCCTGCTTGATCCAGAAGCCCATTTATTGATATCAAGACTATGAAACAAAATCTCTATTGTATAAGAATACACAGATAAAGATGTTTATTGTCAGACTCTATAGTGACAATTCCTGGAAATAACTTCATCACCCATCAATATTACATACTATGGGATCTCATCCATTAAAAATGAGTAAAAATTTATACATAGAGCAAGAAAATAAGTGCCATTATTAAATAAGACCTGACACTTGCAGAACACTATTTCCATCTGTGCAAAAAAACAAAACAAAACAAAACAAAACAAAAAAACCCCTTTTTTGGTAGGTTTCTATATGTTTTATTTCAGGTAAAGATGAAATTTAAAATAGAAAATCATGGAATGATACACACAGGATATTGATACTGGTTTCCTCACAGAGTGGAAGTAGAAAACTGAAGAGATTAAAAATATATCCTATAGCAAAATGAGACAAAACTAGAGTGTAATATCAAGTAAAATGCTTAAAATCATATAATTATGTAAAATGACATGAAACAAAATTAATCATGGACAGATAAACTTACTCCCTTAATAGTTGCGATTATAATTGTACTTTAAGGAGTTACATAAAATGATTTTCATGTATCTGATATACTTTAATATTTATCTCATTAAATTACAGTTGGGTTTGAATATTAGATTTAAAAATCTAAAGATAAAGACTCGAAATTCTAGCCTGACATGAATCACCAAGAAGACTTAATATATTAAATAAATATAACCTTTATGCTCTTGAATATTTAGGCTCTAAATTTAGGCTAAATTTAAGGTAGTCATTGTAAAAATGTAAGAAACTAAAAACAACTGTATGAAAAGAAGCATGGCCACTTACTGTTTTTCAAGGTGGAGAGTGTATGTTTTCCTGTCAATTTTGATGGCATAGGTGACCTACAGCAAAGTAGTCAGAGAGAATGTAATTATTAGATATTTCAAATCCTTAAAACTCAAAAGCCCTAATTTTTAAAAATATATGTACTCTTTCATATAAGCATGGATTGTATCATGAGTGTATCAAAATTATATATATATATATAATTATAGTTGCAGTTATCTTTCTTCAATCTTGGAATGTGTGACAGAATTAATCATAATCAAACTTACATAAAATCTAGGAGTCTAAATCTATTTCAAAAGTAAGAGCATTAGTCATTAGCATTTAAGTATCATAATCAAATTTTTAACTTCAAATGGTTACATTTAGAAATGCTGAGTAACCTTTGAAGAAACTTGAATTTTATTATCTTTTCCTCCTTTGCAATTTTTAGAGCAAATAAATGGAAAATTAAACAATACAAAGTGAGTCCCCTTTTAAGAGTAAACTAAAATTAAACTAAAATCTGATGTTCACCTAAAGACACCATTAAGAAAGTTAAAAGGCAATTCCTAAAGAATATTAGCAATTCATATCCAATTGGCCAATCCACATTTGTGTGTCTCATTTCTAACAGTACATCTTTTCCTTCTCCTTTTCGTTTTCCTTAGTCTATCTCACCAAAAGTTCTGTTTTATATTCTTCTCAGAAATCAACTTTTGACATTGTGAATCCAGGCTACTTCAGCTTATTTTTGTCTTTCATTAATTCTACTTCTTAATTTAAGCAGCATCTTTAAGAATTTTAAGGTTATAATTATTTTTCTAATTTTAAATTGCTGACCATTTTTTGTCACCTGTTTAATTATTTGTGGTTATAAATTATGCTCCTATACCATCTTCAGAGCGGGATTCAAATTTTTCTTTGTAATTTCTTCATTCTCGTTCATTGTTTATTATTTAATATCCATTGTGATTTATGATTTCTCCTTCAACCCGTGAATTATGTAGCAGTATATTTTTAAATGTCCAAATACATTTTTCAGTCCTTCTGTTAAGTTTTAACCTAATTGTATTGTTGCCAGATGATGAGTTCTGTACTATCCGTACTTGCGTTTCATTTATTTATTTATTTTCCTTGCTGTGGTCAATTCTGTTGAATGACGCTATATATTCTTGAAAAGTATGAGAACTAGTCTTGAGAAGCATTATTTACAACGGAGATAGAGCATTAAGTGCAGCTTGATTAGAAAAGCTCTTATCTATTTCTAGGGATACCGACAAATCTGGGTGTTTCTGACTCTTGGCTGACATGGGCAGAGAGATTTATAATGCACTGTGTAGGGTTCAAAACTCCCCTGGCCAAGATTAGCTTCTGTTGTATTTCCCTAACTAGTTTGACAAGACTGGCTTGGCTACTTAAAAAGTCACTGAAAGCTTTTCAAGGAGCTCTCCCAAAGCCAAACTTCCTCCCATAAATCTTGTGATTTCAAGCCAGAGACTCAGCGTGCTCTGGGAGCACAGAGGTTGGGTTCACGGAGAGCTAGCTCATTGCGGATGCTCCCTGGATTCCTGATATTTGCCTGAATTCTCTTTGTCTTGCTGCACCAGAGGTTTTATCATTAACTAAAAGCCCCATGTGTGATATCCCTAGACTCTAGCAAGTCTTAACATAGAGCAGAAAGGGGAAAACAATACATAAACTTCATTGGGTTCACTTTATCCATCAATAAAATGTTTATTTTTGTTGTTCAAATTTTCTTCCTCTTTATGAAGAATTTTATGATTGGCCAATCATAAAATTGAGAAAAACATTTTAAGATCTCTCTATGGAAATGGATTTGAAAATGTCTCCCTGTCATGCTATCAGTTTTCATTTTATATATGCTGAGGACATTTTATTAAATTCATACAAATTTAGAATTGTTATATGTTCCCTGGGAACTGAATATTTTATTATTAAGTAACGATGCTTATCTCATAATGTTGGTGTGTGTGTGTGTGTGTGTATGCACGCGCACATGTGTGTGTACCAAATACTGTCTTTTTCCTGCTATTATCATGGATCCTCATGTTTTCTTTTGGTAGCATCTTCCCAGTGTACGTTATACTCTCCTAAACATTTCAGCGTCTCCAGATATTCATTTTGGGGCTGTGATAGCTTTTATAAATACATAATCGCTGGTGTTTCTTGGTACCACAAAGTGAGCCAGTCAGAAGTAGACCACTCTATAAAACCTGCCCCAGTGTCTAGTACAGTTTTTCAGCTGGCATTTGAGGACATTCCTCTCCGATCTTGCCACTGAGGTTCTAATCATTGGATTCCTCTGCCATCCCTGTGTATGTTTACATCAACACTTCTTCCTTCTTGAAAACAAAGGGTCCTATCCAAAGCTGCTAATTCTTATTAAAAAAGAAGTCAAAACCAGAAAGAAACTGACAGCTAACAAAATGATTCAAATAGTCAATATACAGAAAGACATCTCTTGTTAAGACTTAACCAAAAAATACCTGTTAAAAGTGAAGCATTTACTAGGATGTACACAAGAGCAAAGATAAGAAGACTGAAGAGACCTGGAGAGGCCTCTGGAAGATAGGCGTCACTATTTCTGTTAATGGGAGTCAAATATAATGCAACTTTTCCAGCAGACATTTTGCAATGCTTATCAAAATTTTTTATAGTGGCTTGCCTGTTGATCCTATTGACTATTCAGGAAGGTTTATGAAACTATCTGCATGTATAAAATTTGAAATGCTATATGATGTTACACATAAGTTATAATGAAGTTAGGAAAAATAATGACAGAGCTGGATTATCATAAAAATAAATCCTAACTCTACACATAAATGAAAAAGCCAATTACAACTCTCATAAATGATCATTAAAAGTATATGTGCATGTGTGTATGTATGTCTCTAAAACTTCATTTCCTTCAAACTTACTGCCTTTAGAAAGTGAGGCGGCCATTCACTTTCTTAATGTCTCTGTACTGTCTAGATTTAATTTTACAATGTACATAATGTACACGCTTTACTATTCTAAGCAGATCAGAAATAACATTACTTTTATTTTTTACAAAGCTTTATATATGCCTATGTATGTAAATACAGGCATGAAGATACGCTTTATATACTGTCATTTTAAAATCATGCTACAAGCTAAATATTAGTATGGCCTCACTTACATAGAAGGCATTTTAAACGTAGAAAGTATTTTTAAACGTACATCTTTTCTAGAGAACAGACCAGTAGACTGTAGACGCCATTTTGTGGGATAGGAATTCGGGGCATTTCTTTTCTCTGAGTCTGTGTTTTTAAATTGTTCCGTAACGTTCATCTATTACTTGGGAAATGAAAACAAAACACTTGCTCTCCCTCAGACAAAACCAAAACGTCTCTTGAACACTGTCATTAGGACACAAAATTTCATGAAGGGGTATGCATGAATTGATTTGGGTCTTGCAGTCCAGTAAAAATAAAATACTCATATCTTTTAAGTGATTTCTTAATTACATGCGTTTCTGAAACACCGCCGTCACTGGTGTTTGTCCCAGTCTTCTGTGGCACTGTAATTTGTAGAAGTGATGTTTCAGTGTCTGCAGTAAGGAAAACAGGTGTGAGCGTTCCCCAGCGCACGGCAGCATCTTTATCCTTCCCTTACGTGTCCTCTCCTATCACATCACTCGTGGATCTTCCAAGCCCAGCGCGCGCGCGCGCGCACACACACACACACACACAATCACACTGCGCAGGGTTCCAGGAAGAGGCTCCTCTAGAAGCGGGAGTGTTACTACCCCACCACCGTCCAGAGACCCTCGGGGCTGGCTGACCGCAGCCCTGGGTAGGTGAAGAAGGGCTGCTCCCAGGACCCCATCCAGGTTCCCTCCTCCCCCCACCTCCCTGGAAGACAGGCGCCCCCTCCTGCGGTGCAGGGCCCCGGAGTGAGGGACAACTATCCCAGTCCTGCTCGGAGCCCTCCGACCAGCGGGCCCGCCAGGACCCTGAAACTGGGCGGGCTCGGACCCGACGCCGGACTCTCCCCAGCCCGGCCTGGGCTTCTGGAGCAAGGAAGGCGACGCCCCCCGCGCCAAGGGACCCTGCGACGACGGGCCACCCTCCTATCCAGCAGGGTCCTCACTTACGATGGCCCGCGGAGGTCAGCCGGCCCAGCCCAGAGAGAAGCAGCAAGAGAGACAGCATTGCGTGGCCCGCCGGCCTTGCCACCGGGATAGGATGGCGGTTCACTGGAAACGGTGCAGCGAGCGCGCGGGGCCCTGCGCTCTAGGTCCCGTCGGGGAGGGGAGGGAGCTGAGGGGCGGGGAGGGAGGGCAGAGAGGGCGGAGGGGCGGGGCTGGGAGGGAGGGCAGATCGGAGGGGCGGGGCGGGGCGGGGCGGGCCTGGAAGCCTGCAGCAGAGGGGCTGGGAGGAAGCTGAGTGGCTGGGCTGAAAACTAAATCCCGAGGTGCCAAGGATACAGAGAGCTATTTTCCATAATGCTTATGATTGCAACAGATAACTACAAAGTCCTTAAGAAAAACATCCCTGGAATGTAAAGCTGGCAAGAGTCGCACTTAATTTTCAGAAAGATTTACACCTTCAAGAGACAGAGAAAGGATTAACAATTACATGTTTTTAAAGGAAGTTGTCTAAGAAAAGGGAGTGTCTGTGTGCCTGTGCCTGTGTGTGTGTGTGTGTGTGTGTGTGAGAGAGAGAGAGAGAGAGAGAAAGAAGAGTCCTTTTTCATTTCTGGTACCAGAGAAAATTAATGTTTTATTTTATAGATTTGTGTTTACCCTTATAATAGATATAGAAAAGACAGGTTTGTTGACTACTTTATATGAAGGTTACTGAAATTGTTAATGACTAGGCAACTGAAATTACAGTGGCAACACATTTACAAGAAGCAGATTTGTACAGGAGTTGGGAGATAATAAGTTTGGTTGAAGATATGTTGAATTTCAGGCATTTGTGGACTATCAGGTATTCAACAGGTTGTTGGAAATAAAAGTCTGGATCCCTAGAATTTGAACTGAATGCATAACTTTGCAAATGACATCATACTATACATAGCATAGTACGTAGCCCTCCAGCCAGGTCGGACAACTCCAATCCTTCCCCGCCCCTGGCCCGCCCCACCACGCCCCTCTCCGCCCCGCCCCGCCCCGCCCCGCCCCGCCCCGCCCCGCCACTCCGCTCTGCCCTCCCTCCCAGCCTCTCCCCGCCTGGACCTAGGGCGCAGGGCCCCGCGCGCTCGCTGCACCGTTTCCAGTGAACCGCCCTCCCGGTGGCGAGGCCGGCCGGCCACGCAATGCTGTCTCTCTTGCTGCTCCTCTCAGGGCTGGGCCGGCTGACCTCCGCGGGCCATCGTAAGTGAGGACCCTGCTGGATAGGAGAGTGGCCCGTCGTCGCAGGGTCCCTTGGCTCGGGGGGCGTCGCCTTCCTTGCTCCAGAAGCCCAGGCCGGGCTGGGGAGAGTCCGTCGTCGGGTCCGAGCCCGCCCAGTTTCAGGGTCCTGGCGGGCCCGCTGGTCGGAGGGCTCCGAGCAGGACTGGGATAGTTGTCCCTCACTCCGGGGCCCTGCACCGCAGGAGGGGGCGCCTGTCTTCCAGGGAGGTGGGGGGAGGAGGGAACCTGGATGGGGTCCTGGGAGCAGCCCTTCTTCACCTACCCAGGGCTGCGGTCAGCCAGCCCCGAGGGTCTCTGGACGGTGGTGGGGTAGAAACACTCCCGCTTCTAGAGGAGCCTCTTCCTGGAACCCTGCGCAGTGTGATTGTGTGTGTGTGTGTGTGTGTGTGTGCGCGCGCGCGCGCTGGGCTTGGAAGATCCACGAGTGATGTGATAGGAGAGGACACGTAAGGGAAGGATAAAGATGCTGCCGTGCGCTGGGGAACGCTCACACCTGTTTTCCTTACTGCAGACACTGAAACATCACTTCTACAAATTACAGTGCCACAGAAGACTGGGACAAACACCAATGACGGCGGTGTTTCAGATACGCATGTAATTAAGAAATCACTTAAAAGATAAGAGTATTTTATTTTTGCTGGACTGCGTGAGGGAAAGGATAGTTCGTTATATTTACCCCTATTTTAAACCATTCTATTTGTCCCAGTTCCTTAAGACTACCCAAGCCTTTTTGTGATGTATTACCTTTGTTTCTTGGAGTTTCTTTTTGCTATTATCTTAGAGTATGTGTGCTGTAGACTAAATCTTTTAATTTTCCTCTGTCGGAGAAAGTCTCTCTTTTTCCTTCATTCTTAAAGGATAAATTTGCCAGATGTAGAATTTATGTTGGACAGTAGTGTTCTTGTCAACGTGTGAGAATTGCTCTTGTATTTCCTTTGAGACTTCATGACTTTCAGATGAGAAATGTACTGTCATTCAAACTGGTGTTCTTCTACAGGTTATATGACATTACTGTCTGGTTTCTTTGAAGATATTTTTATTGTTTTCAGTTTAGTCATGATCTTTCTTGTTGTGAGTGACTTTGGACCCATTCTATTTCCAGTTTGATCCGTTTCCAGAATCTAAATGTTTATGTCCTTCATCAATTTTGTGAGGATTTCTGTTGACTTTTTTCTGAATTTATATATATATATATTTTTTTTTAATTTAAGGTGGTAAAAATATTTAATATGAGTTCTAGTCTCTTAACAAATTTTAAGCATACATTACATTACTGTTGACATCAGTATGTTTTACAGAAGGTCCTGGAGCTTATTGTTCATCTTGCTTAACTGAAACTTTATGCCCATTAAATAGTACCTCATCATTTCCCCCTGGCCAAGCCCCTGGCAAACACCATTCCACTTTTGGGTGGTATGCATTTGACGTCTAAATACATCATAGAAATGGAGTCATGGGGTATTTGTCTTTCTGTGATGGGTCTATTTCATTTATCACAATGTCCTCAAGGTGAATCATGTTGTCGCATATTGCATAACTTACTTCTTTTTTAAGGCTATCTAGTATTCCATAGAATACGTATATACCACATTTTCTTATCCGCTCCTCTGTGGATGGCCACGTAGGTTTTATTCACATCTTGGCTCTTGCAGATAGTGCTGCAGTAAGCATAGCAGTGCCAATATCTCCTGCAGCTCCTGTGTCAGTTCTTTGGCGTAACTGCCCACAAGTGACATTGCTGGATCACAGGGAAGTTCTGTTTTTCATTTTTACTATATACTATAGCAACCATTTCATATGCTCTTCCCAGTGACAGTGTACAACAGTTCCAGTTTCCCACACCCTCAACAGCACTCTTTGTCCTTTGTTCACATGATAATAGCCATCCTAACAGTCGTGAGGTGATATCTCACAAAAATAACATTTTGGTGTTAATTTGCATTTTTCTGGTAACTAGTGATCTACGTATTGGCCACTTGGATATCTTCTTTGTTTGTGTCTTATCTAATTTCTTTCAACAATACGTTGTAGTTTTCAGAGTACAAGTTTCCCACCTCCTTGGTTAAATTTGTTTGTAGGTATTCTGTGTGTGTGTGATCTTGTAAATGGATTTGTTTTCTTAATTTCCCTTTCCTTACAAACAGTTCTCTGTGAGTAGAGAAATGTTACTCGTTATTGAATGTTGATTATATATTCTGCAATATTATGGAACTTGTTGTTAGTTCTAAAACTTTGAGGGTTTTTGTGGAGTCTTTAGGTTTTGCTATCTATGAGATCATGTCATCTGCAAACAAAGATATTTTTACTTCTTTCTTTCCAATTTGGATGCCTTTTTATTTTTTTCTCTTCCTAGGTATAACTTTCCATCCAAGATTGAATAGAATTGGTGAGGGTGGGCGTCCTTGCCTTGTTCCTGATCTTAGAGGAAAAGTTTTCAGGTTTTACTGTTGAATATGTTGTTAGCTGTGGGCTTCTCCTATGTGGTCTTTATTAGGTTGTGCTGATTTCATATTATTCCTAGTTTGCTGAGAGTTTTTCTTATGATAGATACTGAAATTTGACAAATTATTTCTCTGTGTATATTGAGATGATCATGTAATTTTGACTCTTTGTCCTTTTAATGTGTTTTATCACATTGATTTTTGAATGTTGAACCATTCTTGCATTGCAAGAATAATTTAACTTGGTCATGGTGTATGACCATTTTAAGGTGCTAGATTTCACTGGATTTGGTTTACTAGTATTTTGTTGATCACTTTTCCATCTATTCATGAGAGATGTTAGCTTGTACTGTTCTTTCCATGTGACTTTTGTATCAGAGTAATGCTGGATGCATACAATGACTTTGAAAGTGTTCCCCCCTCTTTTATTTTTTGGAAGCATTTGAGAAGGCTTGTGTTAGTTCTTACTTAAGTGTTCTATAGAATTCACCAGTGAAGCCATTTGGTATTGGGCTTCTCCCTGTTAGGAGGTTTGTGATTACCGATTCAGTCTCCATACTAGTTACAGGTCAGTTCGGATTTTCTATTTTTTTCATGAGTCACTCTTCTTAGGTTTCATGTCACTAAGAATTTATCCATCCTCTATGGTATCTGGTTGTTGGTATATAATGTTCATATTATTTTCTTTTGAACCTTCTTATTTTTGTAGCATAAGCTTTCATTTTTCTGATTTTATTTTTGAAACCTCTCGTTTTTTCTTAATCTAGATAGAGTTTTGTCTATTTTATTTATCATTTCAAAAGACCAACTCTTAGTTTTATGATATTGTCTATTGTTTTTCTACGTATTATTTTATTCCTGGTCTATTCTTTGTTATGTTCTTTTTGCTACTTTGAGCTTTCTTTGTTCTTCTTTTAGTTCTTTGAGATGTGAAGTTAGTTTATTAATTTGAGATCTTTTTAATGTATTTGTTTGTAGCTATACATTTACCTCTTTCCTCCGCTTTCACTGGATCCCATAAATTTTGGTATGTTGTGTTTTCTGTTTCATTTGTCTCAAGCTATTTTAAATTTCCTTTTTGATTCTTTTGTTGATCAAAAGTATGTTGTTAATTTCCACATAGCTGTGGATTTTTTACTTATCCTTCCGCTATTCCTTTCTAGTTTCATTCCAAAATGTGTTCAGAAAGGACACATTGTATGATTTAAATCTTCTTAAATTTGTTAAGAGTTACTTTGTGACCAAACATATAATCTATTGTGGGGAAAGCTTGTGTACACTTGAGAAGAGTGTATGTTCTGCTGCTTTTGAGGGGAATGTTCTGTATGTAGCTGCTGGGTAGATTTTGGCTATAATGTTATTTAAGTCCTCTTTTTTGTTTCTTATTCATCTCTGTTCTGCTTCCGCTACCCATTACTGAAAGTGTGGTATTGAAGTTCCCTTCTATTATTGTATTGCTGTCTATATCTCTCCTCAGATTCTGTCAGTGTTTGCTGGGGGTGTATTTAGATGCTCTAATGCTGAGGGTGTATATATTTATAATGGTTATCTTTTCCTGATGGACTAACCCTTTAATCATTATAAAATGTCCTTCTTTGACTCCTGTGACTGTCTTGACTTTATGTCTATTCTGTCTGATGTAAGTATAGCAACACCTGTGCCCGACACACAGTAGGCCAAACTATACCGAAACGTTGGAGTTTGGAGCAGAGAAAGGTTTATTGCACGGCCGTGTAAGGAGACGGGTGCCTTCTGCCTTAAAAAGCCTGAATTTCCCAAAGGCTGTCAGCAAAGCCCTTTTAAAGGCAAGCTGAGGGAGGGGTGTAGTTAGTTGCTGCAAACTTCTTGGTGTTGGATCCTTTGTTCTTGCTGCCCTCCATGTAGGTCAGGTCACGATGTTCCTGTAAACCTCCAACAAGACAAATGTTACTCTCTGTTCAGGTCAAGTCAGGGTCAGGCTGTCCTGTACATTTCAAGCCATAGGCAACATTCTTTTACAAAAGGTGCAGAGCCAGCCTGACTAAGCCCAGGCAACAGAGCACAAAGGTTAAAGTAAAAGGAACAGATCTAATATGGAGTCAGACGTGTTCTTCCCTATTAAACACCTGCTCTCTTTCGGTTGCCATTTATTTGGAATATATATTTTCCATCCCTTTACCTTCAGCCGCTATATGTCCTTCAATTTAAAGTGAAATTCCTGCAGACAGTATCGAGTTGAAACCTGCCCCCCCCTTTCAGCCTCTTGACATCTTTTGTTTGTGGCATCTAAACATTTACATTTGAAGTGATTATTGATAGGGAAGTTATTTACTAATGCCTTTTTGTTACTTGTTTGATTGATTGATTGACTGTAGTTCTTTTGTCTGTCTTTTCCTCTCTAGCTATCTTTTCTTGAGTTTCACTGATTTTTTTTTTTTTTTTTGGCTCCAGGTGTATTGATTTCTTTGTCTGTTTCTGTTATGTAACCTTTATTGATATTTTCATTTTGGTTACCATGGGGCTTACATGAAATATCATACAACTATAACAGTGTACTTTAAGCTGATAAAAACCTCAATAACATACAAAAAGTCAATTTTACTACTCCCCCTCGTTACATTTTATGTTATCAGTATCACAGTTTACATTACTGCATATTGTGTAAATTTTAACATGTTTTTAGTTACAGTTATTTTTATATACTATTGTTTCTTAACTTTTATTTTAGAATTAAAAGTGATTCAATCACTACCAATACAGTAATATAGTATTTGAAATTTCCTATGCATTTGCCTTTACCAATGACTTTCATTCTTTCTTTTGCTCTCATGTTGCTCTTTAGCACCCTTTCATTTCAAAGTGATGAATTCTCATTTGTATTTCTTGTAATGCAGATACAGTGGTGAGAAATATTTCAGCTTTTGTCTGGAAAAGTCTTTATCCCTCCATTTCTTAAGATTTTTTTTTGGGGGGGGGAGCAGTTTTAGGTTGCCGGCAAAATTAAGACAATGGTATAGAGTTTTCCAGATATCCTCTGGAGCCACATATGCATAGCTGCTGTCTTTAATAAACTCCCCCAAGCACAGTGGTAGATTTGTTACAGTTGAGGAACCTATGTGGGCACACTATAATCACCCAAAGTGCATGGGTGACATTTCAGTTCATTTTAGGTCTTGTGTATTCTGTGGGCTTGCACAAACATATAATGACGTGTATCCATCGCTATAGTATCATAGAGAGTATTTTAAGTGCCTTCAAAATCCCCTGTGTTCAGCCTATTCATGGTTCATTGCCACTGTAACCCTGGGCAACGTTTAACTTTCTCCGTAGTTTTGCCTTTTCCAAATTGTTATGTCGTTGGAATCATACAATATGCATCCGTTCAGGTTGGTTTCTTTCACTTAGTAATATGCATTCAAGGTTCCTCCATGTATTGGCGTGGCTTAATAGCTAATTTCTTTTTCCCACTGAATAATAATCCATGGTTTGGGTGCACTATGGTTTATGAATCCATTCGCCTACTTAAAGGCATCTTGGTTGCTTCCAATTTTTGACAATGTTGAAAAAGTTGCTATAAAACGTACATTTGCAGGGTTTTTGTGTGGGTTTAAGTTTTCAGCTCCGTTGGGTAGGTACCAAGGAGTGTGATGGCTAGCTGGATTGGATTGTAAGGGTATGTTTAGTTTTGTGAAATATTCCCAGGTTGTCTTCGACTGGCTGTCTCTACCATTTCGCATTCCCACCAGCAATGAATGAGTGTTCTGTTGCTCCACAAACTTGCCAGCGTCTGTTGTCAGTGTTCTAGATTTTGGCCATTCCTATCTCATTGATGCTTCAATTCTTAAAATTTTTAATATTTCTTTTTTATTTTTCAGCATGATTAGGTGACATCTACAAATAAGTTTTTATATATCTAAAATACAACATGAGTAATTCACATTTTTATTCTCTGTAAAATGATCACCGCAATCAGGTTTATTAACACATATATCACCTCATTTGGTGACCTTTTTTGTGGTAAGAACACTTAAGGTTGACTCTCTTAGCAATATTCAAGTGTATAACACAGTGTGTAACTATGTTAACTATAGTCGCCATGCTGTATATTAGATTGCCAGAGCTTGTTCATCTTGTAAGTGAAGGCTTGTACCCTTTGACGGCATCTCCTTATCTCCCCAAACTTCCTCTCCTCTGTTTCAAGGAATTTACCTTTTTGTTGTAAGATTCCACAAGTAAGTGAGATCATAAAGTGTTTCTGTTTCTCTGTCTGGCTATGTTCACTTAGTAAAATGTTCTCCAGACTAATCCTTCTCACACATGGGTGAATAATATTCATACATATGTGTGATGTATGTCATATGTCATTGGTTGTCTCACATATAGGATATATATCTTACATTTTCTTTATCCACTCATTCACTCTTGGACACTTAGATTGTTTCTATACCTAGGGTATCGTAAATAAAGCTGCAATGAACATGGGCGTGCAGGTGACACTTGGAAATAGCACTTTCCGTCCTTTTGGGTATATATTCAGAAGTGGGATTGCTGTATCATTTGGTTGTTCTATTTTTAAGTTTTTGAGGAACCTCCGTAGTGTTTTCCATAATGGCTATACCAACGTACATTCCCACCAACAATGTGCAAGGGTTCCTTTTTCTCCACATCCAAACAAATAGCAATGTTTATTATTGCTTCTCTTTTTGATAAAACACATCCTAACAGGTGTGAAGTGACATCTCATTGTGGTTTGATTTGTATTTCTTGCTGATTTTGATGGTGAGCACCGTTTCATATACCTGTTGGCAATTTGTTTATCTTCTTTTGGAAAGCTAACTTTTCACGTCCTTTGCCCATTGTGTAATTGGATTATTTGTTTTTCTGCTACTGAGTTATACAAGTTCCTTATATAGTTTTGATCAACTTCTTATCAGAGATATGGTTTGTACATATTTTCTCCCATTCCATAGGTTGTCTTTCCTTTGTGGTGCAGAAGCTGTTTATCAATAGTTTGATGCAGTTCCATTTAAAATTTTTTGCTTTTGTTGCCTGAACTTTTGATCTCAAATCCAAAAAATCATTGTCAAGAATGTTATGGTTCTTCTAGGCTATTTATATTGATATTTTCACATCACATTTAAGTATTTATTTCATTTCTAGTTAACTTTTGTAAGCGGTATAAGATAGGGGTGCAATGTCAGTATTTTGCATTTGAATACCCAGTTTTTATAACAGCTTTTATTGAAGAGACTGTCCTTTCCTCAGTCTGTGTTCTTGGCACCCTTGTCAAAGATTATTTGATGTTATTTGTGTGGATTGGTTTCTGGGCTCTCAATTCTGTTCCATTTTTTTCTCTGCTTAAATGTCAATACCATACTGTTTTGATTACTATAGCCTCTTAATGGTGTTTGAATCAGGAAATGTGATACCTCAGCTTTCTCAAGGTTGCTTTGCCTATCTGGGGTCTTTTGTGGCTCCCTAAGAATTTCAGGATATTTTTTTTCTGGTTCTGTGAAAAATGCCATTAGATTTTTGATAGGAATCACATTGAATCTATAGATCACTTTAGGTAGTTTGGATATTGAACCATACTAATTCCTCCAATCCATGAGCACTGGATATCTTTCCACTGTGTCATAATTTCTTTTATCAGACTGTAGGTTTAGAGTATAAGTCTTTCACCTCCTTAGTTTAATTCAGTGCAAAGTATTTTATTCTTTTGGATACTATTGTAAATGGAATTGTTTTGTTAATTTCTTTTTCTGACATTTTGTTAGTTTGTAGAAACACAAATGATTTTTTATGTTGATTTTGTACTCTGTAGCGTTACTCAATTTACTAATTTTTCCTTTTTAACCTGTGTTGTAATTGCTTACATTATTTCAGTTTTGAATGTTGAACCTGCTTTGCATACCTGGGATGAATCCCACTTGGTTTTGGTTTACAATTTTTAAATTAATTGTTGGCCTCTATTTGCCAATATGTTGTTGAGAAATTTTGCATATATGCTCATGAGAGATATTGGTTTGTAGTTCTTTTATTTAATGTCATCGGATGTTTTGTTGTTAGAATAATACTGGCCCCACAGAATGAGTTAGAAGTGTTTCCTCTGTTTCTATATTTTGAAAGAGTGTGTAGAGAATTGGTACACTTTATTCCTTAAGTGTTTGGCAGAATTCAAAACTGAACCCAATCAGGGCCTGCTGCTTTCTGATTTGGAAGGTTATCAGTTTTATTCAACTTCTTTAATAGACACAGACAGATTGAGATCGCCTGTTTCCTCTTCTGTGAGATTTGGTAGATGGTGTGTTTCAAGCAGTTGGACCATTTCATCTAGGATTTCAGATTTGTGGGCACAGAGTTGTTCATCACATTCCTTTATTGTCCTTTTAATGGGCATGTGGTATATACTTAAAACACTTCTTTTCTACTGATGTTGGTAATTAGTATCCTCTCCCTTCACTTAACACGCCGAGCGAGAGGTTTATCAATTTTATTGATCTTATCAAAGAACCGGCTTGGTTTTCATTGATTTTCTCTATTGATTTCCTGTGTTTTCAATGTCATTGATTTCTACTTCAATTCTTATAATTCCTCTTCTGCTGCTTCCCTTGGATTTAATTTGCTCTTCTCTTTTTAGTTTCCCAAGGGGGAAACTTAAATTACTGATTTTAGATCTTTGTTCTTTTGTCCTGTATGTGTTCAATTCTATAAATTTCCCTCTAAGCACGACTTTTGCTGTATCCTACAACATTTTGCAAATTTGTGTTTCCTTTTGCATGGAGTTAAAAATATTGTAAAATTTATTTGGAGATTTCTTTTCTGACCCATGTGTTCCTCAGAAGCATGTTTTTTAACCTTCATGTATTTTGGGATCTTCCAGCCGTCCTCCTGTTATTGATTTCTAGCTTAATTCTGTCATGGTCTGAGAACAGACATTGTATGATTTCTATTCTTTTAAGTTTGTTAAGGTTTGTTTCATGGCTCACAATGTCAATCCTGGTGAATGTTGCGTATGAACTTGAGAAAATGTGTATTCTGCTGTGGTTGGATGACGTAGTCTATAGACATCAGTTACGTCCAGTTAATTGATGTTGCTGAGCTTAACTGTGCCCACTGTCAACTAACAATGCCATCTTTCGCGTAGTGTGAGTCCCTTATAATAAACTGTCATCCCAGTTCCTCCCTCCCATTCCTTGTATCATTGCTGTCCTTCATTTCACTTGTATATAAGCATATATATAATATTTATACAGACTATGTGTTATATATTTAATATACACAATAGGTACATAAGCATATGCAAATACATTGTTGCTATGATTTGAAGAAACTGTTCTATCAGTCAAGACTGTGAAAAATAAACATTGTTATTATCACTATTCCTTCTTCATTGGTCTGCCTTCTGCATGTAGATCCAAGTTTCTGACCTATATCATTCTCCTGTGCTGGACCCCCAGGCTGGGGAGCCTGACGTGGGGCCCAGAACTCTTACTCCTGTGGAAAAGCCTCTGGAATATACTTATTCTCCTGTTTGTTGGTTGCCCACCTGGGGTGGGAGGTATGGGATTTGATTTTATCATGAGTCCACCTCTCCTACCTGTCTTGTTATAGTTCCTTGTTTATGTCTTTAGTTGTAGAAGATATTTTCTAGTAGGTTCCAGTGGTTGTCATTGATGGTCATCTGCAGATAGTTGTGATTTGGGTTTGCTCATGAGAGGAGGTGAGCTCAGAGTTTGTCTACTCCATCACCTTGGCCTGGGTTTGGTTTGCTAATGTTTTGTGAAGTTATTTGCATTGGTGTTCATCAGGAATATTGATGTGTAATTTTCTTTTTTTATGATGTGTCAGGGTAATGTTGGCCTCATAAAATGTTTAGCAAGTGTTCCTCCTACCTTAATTTTTGTAAGTTTGAAACTGGTAGATATTAAATACTAGAATATTTGATAGAATTTATCAGTAAAGCCATCTGTTCCTGGACTTTTGTTTGTTAGGGGATTTTCAGTCTCCTTTCTAGCAATTGTTCTATTCAGTTTTTCTATGTCTTCATGATCCAGTCTTGAAATATTGTATGTTTCTAGGAATTTATTCATTTCTTCTAGGTTGTTCAATTTGTCAGCATATAGTTGATCATACAAATCCTTTGTATTTCTGTGGTATTAGTTTTTACTTCTCCTCTGCCATTTCTTTTATCTATTTATTTTTAACATCTTTATTGGAGTATAATTGCTTTACAATGGTTTGTTAGTTTCTGCTGTATAACAAAGTGAATCAGCTATACATATACATATATCCCCATATCCCCTCCCTCTTGTGTCTCCCTCCCACCCTCCCTATCCCACCCTTCTAGGTGGTCACAATCACCGAGCTGATATCCCTCTGCTATGCAGCTGCTTCCCACTAGCTATTTTACATTTGGTAGTGTATGTATGTCAGTGCTACTCTCTCACTTCGTCCCAGCTTACCCTTCCACCTCCCCATGTCTTCAAGTCCATTCTCTACGTCTGCGTCTTTCTTCCTGTCCTGCCCCTAGGTTCTTCAGAACCACTTTTTTTTGTTGTTTTTTTTAGAGTCTATATATATGTGTTAGCATACGGTATTTGTTTTTCTCTTTCTGACTTACTTCACTCTGTATGACAGACTCTAGGTCCATCCACTTCACTACAAATAACTTAATTTCGTTTCCTTTTATGGCTGAGTAATATTCCATTGTATATAAGTGCCACATCTTTCTCCATTCATCTGTTGAT
This sequence comes from Balaenoptera borealis, assembly GCF_965194805.1. Classification (NCBI taxonomy): domain Eukaryota; kingdom Metazoa; phylum Chordata; class Mammalia; order Artiodactyla; family Balaenopteridae; genus Balaenoptera; species Balaenoptera borealis. The sequence continues at coordinate 6,606,555 of NC_138880.1, forward strand.
GGACACTTAGGTTGCGTCCATGTCCTGACTATTGTAAATAGTGCTGCAGTGAACATTGTGGTATATGACTCTTTTTGAATTATGGTTTTCTCCGGGTATATGCCCAGTACTGGGATTGCTGGGTCATATGATAATTCTATTTTTAGTTTTTTAAGGAACCTCCATACTGTTCACCATAGTGGCTGTATCAATTTACATTCCCACCAACAGTACAAGAAAAGTCCCTTTTCTGCACATCCTTTCCACCATTTATTGTTTGTAGACTTTTTGATGATGACCATTCTGACTGGTGTGAGGTGATACCTCGCTGTAGTTTTGATTTGCATTTCTCTAATGATTAGTGATGTTGAGCATCCTTTCATGTGTTTGTTTGCAATATGTATACCTTCTTTGGAGAAATGTCTGTTTAGGTCTTCTGCCCATTTTTGGATTGGGTTGTTTGTGTTTTTGATATTGAGTTGCATGAGCTGCTTGTATATTTTGGAGATTAATGCTTTCTGAGTTGCTTCATTTGCAAATATTTTCTCCCATTCTGAGGGTTGTCTTTTTGTCTTGTTTATGGTTTCCTTTGCTGTGCAGAAGCTTTTAAGTTTCATTAGGTCCCATTTGTTTATTTTTATTTGCATTACTCTAAGAGGTGGGTCAAAAAAGATCTTGCTGCGATTTTTGACAGAGTGTTCTTCCTAGGTTTTCCTCTAAGAGTTTTATAGTGTGCAGTCTTACATTTAGGTCTTTAATCCATTTTGAGTTTATTTTTGTGTATGGTGTTAGGGAGTGTTCTAATTCATTCTTTTACATGTAGCTGTCCAGTTTTCCCAGCCCCACTTATTGAAGAGACTATTCTTTTCTCCATTGTATAGTCTTGCCTACTTTGTTATAGATTAATTGACTATAGGTGCATGGGTTTATTTCTGGGCTTTCTATCCTGTTCCATTAATCTATATTTCTGTTTTTGTGCCAGTACCATACTGTTTTGATGACTGTAGCTTTGTAGTATACACTGAACTTAGAGAGTCTGATTCCTCCAGCTCCATTTTTCTTTCTCAAGATTGCTTTGGCTATTCAGGGTCTTTTGCATTTCTATACAAACTGTAAAATTTTTTGTTATAATTCTGTGAAAAATGCCATTGGTAATTTGGTAGAGATTGCATTGACTCTGTAGATTGCTTTGGGTAGTATAGTCATTTTCACAATATTGATTCTTCCAATCCAAGAACATGGTATATCTCTCCATCTGTTTGTGTCATCTTTGATTTCTTTCATCAGTGTCTTATAGTTTTCTGAGTACAGGTCTTTTACCTCCTTAGATAGCTTTGAGCATGGAATCATGAATAATTTCATTACCGTCTTTTCTTCCTATATCAAAATATATTAAGTTTAAATGAAGTGGTGTTAAAAGTAAATAGAGAAGTAAAAATCATACTGTTATTTTAATTAACTTAGAGACATACTTTAGTATATTGTGACAATAAATAAAATTGTCAGATTGAAAATTCCTATTATTTAACTTGATTATACTTGCTTTTAGGATTGCACTCATTAAAAATGCTGTAAACCTGAAAGTTGTACTCTGATTGGAAAAGCAGAGTGTGGTACTGTACGATGCTGTGACAAAAACACTTGTAAGGTAAGTTTTCAAAATATTACTTTCTTTTCTTTTATGAAATTTGGCGTTCTTGTGGGTTCATTTTTAGCTTTTTTTTCACTTTTATTTTTACTCTTCATTGAAATCTAATACTTTATGTACTCGATTCATACACAGGTGATTTCAGAACTGAGAGGAGGTCCTTAGGTCTTTTTCAACCTCCTTTGTAACACTGCCTCTCACTGTATTGTTTCAATCTCTACTCAAGACCCATCCTGTTATTGCAATTAATAACAATTCCAGGTAATTTGGGGCCTATGAGCTCCTCTTGGTTGTGCCTGAATGTAGCTCTTCATGATCGAACAACTTATGACAAAATTATGAATAAACCACCCAACACACACTTGACATGCAATATTTGAAAAAAACAGACAATTATAATAATAAAAAACCCTCATTTTGAAAGTAGCAGAAAAGGAATCCATATAGAATAGTCAGCAATATGTAGCATATCTAATGTGAAGATTAGCTTTGGCAAGACCCTGGAAGTGACTGACTGAATCCTTGACTTCCCTTGGGAAGTTTTCCATTCAATTTTCCTTCATAGCCACATCTGATAGGAGACTGGGTAAGATCTCTGTTCTAGGGATTGCTTCATTTTAGCAACTCACCTTTTTTGTGTCACTTTCAGGGGTCTATGACAAACATAAAGACTGATTAATGAGAGGTTTTGTTGCCAAGTTTGCTTTTTCTTTGTCCATGAAATCTCTCCTAACATCATTTTCTTTGCTCTATGTGTGTTCTTTTTCACCCAGTGGGCTAGTTTTTAAAGTCAGTGGTCATTTGTTTCAAGACACATGAATGTAGAGGCCAGCCTAGGGTTTCCACTTCTTAGCAATAAACCTTGCTGCCCTTCCCTTCACCAGAGCTCTCATCTTAGTCTTTGTCTCCAAATCAGTGGGACTGAGCAGTCAGACTTTTCTAAACAGTCCATTGCCCTCTACCTACATCTCAAAGGATAATTCTTTACAACAGAGGTAATTGCTACATTTGGTCGAATGAAAATTCATAGTATAAGTTACTAGGGAGGGCTTCAGGGTAACAGCTAAATGCACTATGTTAGTTCACATTAATTTTATTATGTATTATAGCACGGAATGTGGCTTTTGCTGTCATTTAAAGGCTCACAGGTGCCTTACACTCTGCTCTCGTACGGGTGGCCATAAGCTTAAAAGGCTTTCCATTTTCTTCTCTGTCCACTTTCAGCTAGGCTAGTTTCCACTGACTTTTGTCTGCAATTTAGTGATCTGATCCAGTTTTTTCCCTATAAATTTTCATTTTAGATGGACACAAGTCCAAGTGCGAAGACATGGAAGACCAATAGTTTAACCAGCTGTATTTCTGGCACATACAGTGATTAATATGTTTTTAGCCAGTACTCAGACATTCCTATATGAAATTTAAGAAACTGTGATTGGTACTGCATAACACCAGTTATTATGGGTCAGTTGTATCTTGATGAACAGCCAAGCAAAGAATAACAAACAAACACTTACGAAGCTTAAGTAAGGCATGAGTCTAGCTTTGTGCTCAGGTGAATCTTTGTTTGGAACAGGAGCAACAGGATTCTTATTCTACATCTGTTGGATATCCTCGCCTTTTTGTTGGCAGTTCTCAAACAAGCTTTTCCTGTAGGCAGCACAGATAGCTCATTGCAGTTCCTGGCTTTTCTAGTCCATAGTGTGTGATATTTCAGAAGAGCAGAGGAATCCTCTGGTTCCCAACATCCATCTCCACCCTTGGTAGTGGCAGAAACCCCGACCCACACTACATTCTAAGTTAAATTCCCACCACTGTGTCTAGGGAGAAGTGTTCCGATTATCATCCTGAGTCAGCAGCAGTTTCATGTGATTTATAAACTCCTCATGGTGCAAGTGGAGTTAGTCCTGAAAGGAAAATTACTTGAAATGCAAAAAGGATAAAGATGTCCATTAAGAAACATTTTAGTAACATGGTAAAGACTGGCATTTGAGTTAGTTAGAACATCTCAGGAGTGCAACTAATTAGTCCCCAAGAATCAAAAGCGGGAAAACAAACACACGTAGTTTTATATCAAATATCTTCTATTTATCTTGAAGTAAGTATTCAGGATAACCAGAGCATTTTAACTATGAGAACTTTCACCAGAGCCATTGTTTTAGATTGAAGTGCAAATCACACAATAAAAAATTAACCGTTTTCAAGTGAACAATTCAGCAGCATTTAGTGCGTCCACAATGTTGTGCAACCACCTCGACCTGGTTCCACAGCAGGTTCTGCATCCGAACAGGAGACCCCGACCCATTACGCACGTACCTTCCTTTCTCCCTCCCCTCAGTGCCTGGCAACCAGCAATCTGCATTCTGCCTCTATGGGTTTACCTACTCTGGACATTTCATATAGGTAGAACCATACAATGTGTGACCTTTGTGTCTGGTTTTCTTCACTACGTACAGTGTTCCCGAGTTTCAGTCACCTTGTAGCACATATCAGTACTCCATTCCTTTACATGGCTGAAAATATGCCATTGTCCATACCCAGTTTGTTTATCCATTCATCCATTCATGGACAGTGGTATTCTTTCTGATCTCTTTCACCAGAACTTTTAAGTAAATTCATAATTTAACTTTAAATACTTACAAATATAACAATAATGGAAATGATAGTTGCAAATACAATGCTCCTATTTAAAGTTTTTACATTTGTTTTACTGCTTGAAAACAAATATTTGTTTTTCATTGTCTCACAGATAGCTGAAAGAGGACATCTGTGTAGGAGAAGCATAGATCCATGTGATTTTCCAGAATATTGCACTGGGGAATCTGTGTTTTGTGTACCTGATATGAAATCTGCTGATTTAGAACCAACAGAATGAATTGAGAGTTTGGCTGTAGAGTGTAAGAAAAAGTGCTTAAATGATGTTCATTGCTGTACAGCAGGAAGAGAGCGAGGCTACCATGTAAAGCCAGACCTCTCTGTGTCTAAATTTGTGCGCTTAATATATTTAAAAATTTATTTTAAAATGTATGGATGTTGAAAGAGAAAATCTGTATAGGTAACCATGAGCCAGGACCAGTGTCTTCTGATATGCCACAATTAAAAGGTTACATTTCCTCATAGATGAATCGAACATAGTTGAAGCATTTTTGACGTGGTAAGGGAGGGATTTAGCAAGATATGGTGTGCTTTTTACAAAATTCACAGGGATATATTAGGAGAAAATTCAGTCAGAACTGGAGACTAGTGAAATGGAATGCACAGGAAAAGTGTGATGAGGGCAGGATTGGGTAAGACGGAAAGAACAACAAAGTTTTCAGAGACCTAACGGGGTAGATTTGGTTGAAGTGGTGACTGGATGGATGTATTTGGGTTAGAATAAAAGAGAACTACAAAGACAAACATTTCTGACACAATGGATAATGACAGCTTTTACTAATGGCATGTTGTACAGCAGGTGAGAACCAGCTTGGTTTTGGAGCGATGAAGCGGAGGGGAGTAAGAAGGAGTTTGTTCTGAACATGTGTGTGTGGGACACCTGTTGAAAATGCACAGAGGACTGTTGGGAGTTCTCTTCCTCTGTAGATAAAAATAGAGAAAAGAGTAATTATTTCCTTCTCCACATATTGTATTTCTCTTTTCCTCTCTGTTTCCTTGTTCGTGATTTTCTTTGACCCATGTAAAACATAGAGTCTGTGTAAATGAGACATACATAAACACCAGTTTATAGCATTTCCTTTTAATGTGGCTATCACAGGTGTTTCTGGAAAATATCAAAAAAAAGAAAAAAACTTGGGTTTACAAATTCTGTAGAGCACAGGTATAGATTGTGACAGTATCAACTGTCTTACCATACTAATTGATATACCTGTAGTTGTGTAGCAAAATTAGACAGCTTTTATTAACAATTTATAAAATGTAGCATTTCTATTTTTCAATATTTCTTTTACAACAGTGACTAAACAATATTGTCAAAAGCTATAGCTTGGAGAAAAGATATTACCAAGAAATTCACCGTTAACTGGCCTGATTCAAGAATGAAAAACATCTGCTTTTCTCTCCTTTTGTGATGGCTTAAAGCTTTCAATTTCACAAACCAAAATAAATCCTGTGAGTGAAAGTATGTAGGCTTGTGTCTGTTGATTCTGTTCTCAAACTCAGGTTTGTGTGCCCGATGCACAGTGAGGCCAAACAAAGGAAAACATCAGTGCTTGGAGAAGAGAAAGGTATATTGCAAGGGCCATCCAAGGAGAACGGACAGCTCATGCTCAAAAATGCCAAACTCCCTGATGGCTTTTGGGGAAGAGTGTTTATAGGCAGAATTTGGGGCAAGGGCTGCAGGGTGTGGAACCTTCCCCTGATTGGTTGGTGGTGAGGTAACAGGGCGCTGCTCCAGGAATCTCAGTCATCAGCCTTTCCTGCCAGTGTGGGTCCACATGCTTGTGCTCAGCCTGAAGTGACTTCCTGCAGCTGGCTTGAGGGGGCCCTAGTGCCTGTTGAAGAGCTCAGACATACGCGTCAGATGGTTCTGCACATCCCCGAGGAGAACAGCACCAGGCCCCCTGCTGCACTGTTGTTTCTTCCTGCCTTCCCTCACTTCCCTGATTAGTAACTGTTTGAATACACCCTTTGGAACTCAGGGAAGGTCTAGGAAGCTGAAAGCCTTTTTTCCGACACACTGGAAGCTGGGGACTCAGAAAGCCTTTTGTGCCCAGGAGGGCCCACAGGGGGCCTTCTTTCACCATGATCCTCTAGTAGGAAATGAGCAGGTTGGCCTCTTTTGAACCTGCGAGGCTGCTGCATCCCAAACGGAAAACATTCTATTGTGCACTCCTGCCGCCAACTGCCCTCAGATACCCATGGCCCTGCTAATCGCTCCCATCTCAAGAGAGGACACCTGGAATCCGCACCTCTCCAGTAGTTCATGATTCTCATCCCCTACCCATTCCAAGCTTCGGGATATTGAGAGGAAAGGTTGCTAGACAAGGTCAGCCCCAGAGCCCTCAGAGAGTCACTAGAATCCGTTCTATCTTCAAGGAATTGCTCACACTGAGTTCCTGGTCATAGATAACTGTCCTGTCTCCAGGTGATACTTCCCTGCCCTCGTGGAAATTGAGCTCTAGAATATATCTTTGTCCTGTGAAGGAATCCAGACTTGCTGCTCTTTCCTGACTGAAGCTGAGCTTTTCTGGGTGACGGTTTCTTGCTTCAGTGCCCCCTCTCTTCATCTCCCTCTTCCTGAGATGGGTGCACTTCTGCACACCTCAAAGCATTATTTGTGGATTAGACATCCATCAGCCTATCTGGAGTCTAATTAGGACCTACAGAATTTCCATCAGTATAAATGAAGGTGCTCCTGGGTCAGGGGTGGAAGCATCTCATCACAAAGATCAAGAGTTTCCTTTTCCAAATGAGCAACTGATGAATGGCTACACAAGATGTGGTCCATCCATACAATGGGATAGTATTCAGCCACAAAAAGGAAGGAAGCACTGATACTGCTACAACGTGGATGAACCTTGAAACCGTTATGCTAAGTGACTAAAGCCAGTCACAGAAACCATGTATTATGCCTTTGTATGAAACATCCAGAACAAGGACATCTAGAGAGACTAAGATTAGTGGTTGTTTACTGCTGAAAGTGGGGGTGGAGAATGAAAAGCTGGGGTGGGTGATGGTAATAACTAAAGGGTAGAGGACTTGTTTTTGAGATGAGGGAACTGAAATTGACTGTGGTAACGGTTGCACATATCTGTGAATACACTAAAAACCCTACAATCATTCACCTGTGTGCTTTAAGTGGGTGAAGTCTGTGGTAAAAATAATACATATCCGGATGACTCTACCATAACTTTCCCTCATCCCCTTTGCCACTAACGTATTTGGGGCCATTATGATCACGGTCCTGCCTTATTTAATCATAGTTTCTCAGGATCAGTTTCCCAGGAGTACTACCACCTAGCAGGTCCAAGTTTTAGACCTGAGCAGAGTTTATTTTTGCTACTGTTGGTACTATACATCCTTGCTGTGGAGTGTCCTGGGATAAAGGAAGGTGTGGGTGAGTGGCAGGCAGAAGCTGAGTTAGGTTTTGAGCATGTGCACCTTAAGATATTTGTCAGAAAATTCAAAGACAATTACATATTCTGTCTTCTGCAGTGGTGTCACTTTCCCTCTCTGAGTTTGTCTTGCTGGCCTTCCCATTTCTAAAGCTTCCTTTTTACGGTTCTAACAGTAACTGTTAACAAGACACACTTAGGGTACATTTCAAAGTTTTCTTTCCCTTTCCTCAACAGATTATAATCTAACATTGTAAGAATAGGCACACAGTTGAAGAATTGTGCTTTTTATTTCCTTATCCAGGATCGAGTTCAATATTCTTTATTTTTCTTTGTTTGCAAATATTTTTTAAAAGATTATTAAGTCGGCAGTAACACGATTTAAGTAGAAAATTTCTTGTAAAAAATAGTTAATATACCTATTTTCCTCTTTCTCTTCCACCACAGTAAATAAACGTTGTGAGAAAACTGTAACATGGAGAAAGGAAGTTACCAGAAACTTCCGCAGAAAAGCAAATAATGCTTATTTGCCCCTTTATCCCTACTGAAGCATTTAAAAGATGTACACTTAGTCACCACAAACCAGCTGTGCGAAGACACTTAGGCTTTTGTCTGCTGTTTCTTCTCCCAGCCCCGAGTGCCCAGCCACTCAGGATGCCCAAGGATGAGCCCGCACAGCTGAAAGCGACTGCGAGGCCCTGGTCCTCACCCCCAGGGCCCGGGGGCCTAGCGCGCTGAACCCCTGAGTGCTGCTGCCCGCGAGCCTCAGGGCTGCCCAACGGTCTCTGACCTTGGCCGTGCTTCCAGCGCCCCGCCCAGCGATGTTAGTACTCCTTGCACTGCTTGCTGAGATTGGAGGGCTGCACGCCCTCCAGGGTAAGACCGCGGAGCCTCGACTTCCTTATCCCTCCTTTGGCTTCCGAGCAGGGCTGGGCTTTTCCTGGGGAGCAATTCCTGTAGCTCTGGGACCCCTACCGCCCCTTTCCCGGATTCCCTGCCTGTGCTTTCCTCCCACACCCCACCCCTACGCCACGCACCCCCGACCAGGGCAGGGGAAGGAAGATGTTAGCCAAGGAGTCCACTCTCTGCATCAAGGGTCCAGTGTCTCAGCAGCTGAAGGTCCTTCTCGGTCACCCACTCTGTGGCCAGAGGATATACGAGGTTCGCCACTGCCCTGGATGTATTCCTCAGAGACCCGAGAGAAACAGGTCCCAACGCGGTTATGGAAACGAACAGGATGGTCCTATAGAACTGCAATGGCTAATTTTTGTTGACTTGTTTGTATCTTAGCCATTTTCAGTGTGCCATTGAAAATCTATTGAAATCTGTGGACCAAGAAGGAGGGTAGACACGTGTAGATAAATTGACTTACAATTGTGGACCCCACCATGGACTCAAACTTAAGAACCCATGCTTGACTCAGCACTGTTGCAAAAAATCCCATTTTCTTTCTACAGATTCTGAGGGAATGTTCCTGTATGTCACAGTTCCACAGAAGATGAGGTCGAATGAGAGCGAAGATTCAGAGAAGCAGGTGAATGATCAAGGGTATTAGTTTTATAATTTAAAAGTTTAAGACGATTTTTCTTTACCTTTGTATTGAATCAGATCCTACTGATTTGTATTCACTTGCAAAGCAACATATTTTCATTGCTAACTCCTGTGCCCTTCTCTTCATCTCTCAGGCTCTTCTGACCTGTTTTTTCACAATTTTCAAGAAATAGTAAACACTTTTCAGGAATCATACTGATAGAAAAAAATCAATATTAAATAAGCATGACAATGAAATTTATGAAAAAAAAGTATTAATGGCCACTGTTAAAGTGACAGAGAAAATGGTCTTGAGCAAGATTTAGACCTGCAAGTTTTGACCCAGAAGCATCAGACTTATTAGAAGTAATGGCCAAAGAAAAAAAAGAAAAGGAAAAATAAAAATGTCACATTTGCCTGATTATGATGAAAATATTGTCAGTAAATAAATATTAACTGGAAAAAGAAGTTGAAAAATGCGTACCTGCTGTTAAAAACTGATTAAATTGAAGACACTCCAACTTGAATATTTTCTTGATTAAAATACTTCAAATTGGCATAATTATAATGTTTTAGATTACAAACTAGAAGTCACAATACAGGGGTTTAAATTTTCATGTGGTTAAAGTGGTGTGGTCAATATATAGAAACCCTGAGAAAATTTTTTCAGTTTGAAGGAACAATTTTTGAAATAAGAGTAAGTAAAAAAATTAAGACTCCATTAACTCTATTTTGACATACAGTATTGGAACCTATCATGATTCTCTTCTACTACTGAATAACTGTAATAAAAATTAAATGTGAAATTGTACTTGAAAATCACAATAAAATAATTTCCTTTAGAGAAGTATTTTCATATACTACTCTCATTTAATTCTCACATTAACCTTTTGAAATATTACATATATTTTCTTATATATATGAGAAAGAGGATTACAAATGTTCAGTTAAGGGAGTCAAAGTTATAAGTTTAGGACATGGAATCCAAACTTTATGACTCTGATTCCATTATAAATAAACTACTTTCTGTTGAAAAACTGTTTGCATAAAAGTTTATTTTCTTTTTTTTCTGATTTACGTCTGTTTGTATGTATATTGTCATTGCATGATCACTTTAAACTTCAAGTTGTTTACTTCAGTTATCACAATGATGCAGGACATGAAGTGTTTTGAAATCTCTGTATATTTCACTACTGGTAATTGGTCTGTTCATATTTTCTATTTCTTCCTGGTTCAGTCTTGGGAGATTGTACCTTTCAAAGAATTTGTCTATTTCTTCTAGGTTGTCCATTTTGTTGGCTTATAGTTGTTTATAGTACTCTCATGGTCCTTTGTATTTCTGTAGTGTCAGTGGCAACTTCTTTTTCATTTCTGATTTTATTGACTTGGGCCCTCTCCCTTTTTTTCTTGATGAGTCTGTCTACATGTTGATCAGTTTTGCTTATCTTTTCAAAGAACAAACTTTTAGTTTCATTGATCTTTCTATTGTTTTTTTTTTAAGCCTATATTTCATTTATTTCTGCTCTGATATTTATGATTTATTTCCTTCTACTGACTTTGGGTTTCTGTTCTTTTTCTAGTTGCTTTATGTATAAAGTTATGTTGTTATGGTCCATTCATCTACGTGTCTGTTTTTGTGTTGGTAAGATACTGTTTGATTACTACAGCCTTGTAATATTGTTTGAAATCACAAAGTGTGATGTCTCTGGCTTTGCTCTTCCTTTTCAAGATTGTTTAAGCTATTAAGGTTCTTTTGTGGTTCCATATACATTTTAGGATTGTCTTCTCTATTTCTGTGAAAAATGACATTGGGATTTTGATAGGGATTGCACTGAATCTGTAGATTACTTTAGGTAGTATGGAAAATTTTACAATTAATCCTTTCAGTCCATAAACACGAAATATATATTTATCTGCATCTTCTCTAATTTTATTCATGATTGTTTTTTAGTTTTTAGTGTATACGTTTTTCATCTCCTTGGCTAAATTTGTTCTTAAATGTTTTGTCTTTTGATGTTATTGTAAATGGTATTGTTTTCTTAATTTTCTTTCTGGTAGTTCATTGTTAGTATATAGAAACAACTGATTTTTGTATTTTGATCTTGTGTCTTAAAACTTTACTGAATTCATTTATTAATTCTGATAGCTTTTTGATGTAGTCTTTAGGGTTTTCTATACATGAGATCATGTCATCTGCAGAGATAATGTTACTTCTTTCGCCTCTTTTGTTCTCTCTGCTCCAGGAGGGCTCCCATAACTAGGTGATTTCGTAGCCAGTTCCTCTAGTGGCAGCTGTGTAAGGTGGGGCACTAGATGTGTGGACAAATTTCATTGAGGGAGAAGCTGGAGAATTAGCTTTATAGTTGGGATGAGTCAGAGCGAGAAAGCACAGGGAATTTCCTCACATCTGTTCAAGTCCCCAGATGACTACTATTTATGTACCCTGTCAGCTCCCTGGTGCAAGCTATTGAGAAGCTCAACCCTCAAACAGCAGCTGAGGAAGTATGCGCTCAAACCCTTAACACAGAGAAGCTGGGACCCTTGTGTCTTTTCCTGTTCCCTCTGCCCTAAGCCCAGGGAGATAGTCCTTGGAAGTGCTTGCACTTCTGTATAAAAATCTTCTCTTAAGATGAATCTGGGGAATCTGTGAATGCTGAGCCCCGTCAGGTCTCAGAGCTAGGTGGTATGGGATCCAAACCTTCAGGTGGCAGCGTTAAAAGTTGAGGTTCTATAGCCAATATGTTATAATAAGTAGAAATGGAGTATAGCCTTTAAAAATTGTGAATCACTGTATTGTACACCTGTAACATATAATATTGTACATCAATAGACTTCAATTAAAAAAAAAGGTTGAGATTCTAGTTGTGTAGACAAGGTCCTCTCAGGAAGAAACTGGAGGCTTGGTTTTATTGTTGGATTGAGCCTGGGGGAGTAGTCAAGCGAAGTGCCCATCGGCCCTTTCAGGCTCCTGGGAGGATCCCTATCAGCACCCACATGTAGTCTGATTAGAAGCTGGACCCTCAAGCTGCAACTGGAAAAGTGTGCAGTCAAACTCCTTCCAGGGAGAAAGTAGGAGCTGGGTGCTTTTGCCTGCTCCCTCTATGATGCACCCCGGGCTGGGGAACTATGGGAAGTGCTCATGCACACTTTTAAAAACTGCTTCTTTGTTTAATGGGGGTCTGAGGAATCAGGGATGGCAAGTCCCAGTGGCTCTCTGAACTAAGTTATTTGGAAGCCAGTCCCTTGGGTGGCAGCCTTAAAAGTTGTGCTGCTGGATGCCTGGTCCAAACCTTTTGGTTCTGAGGGGCATACTGAGAGTTGGGGGTTCCCTCCTGATTGTAAGCACTTTGCCAGGGGTGGGTTTTATGGTGAGTGTGTGTATCAGCCTTTCCTACCCATTTTCACAGTGGGTACTTTCTCAGTCACCCAGTGTTGAAGAGTCACTCTGCTACTTTCTGGATTTCTCTCACAGGGCATCAATCCATGTGAGGCTTATATTTGGTGTATCTGTGGGAGGATGGTAAGGCAGGAACCTCTTATCCTGCCATCAGACTGATTTCATATCCCTGTGTATAATTGTTTTTGATTGGATTAACCTTGCTAATTTTATTTGGTTGATTGCTTGATTTTGTGGTTTTCCTTTAAAATGTGCTATACTTTGTTTTGGCAGGCAATTAAGTTACTTATGAATCAGATGGACAATTTCATGCTGTCTTGTAATGTCTTTAGGATGAATGTTTAGAGTGGCCCTTACTCTAAGATTAGTTTCTCCGTAACACTAAAATTTGACCCTTCTGTGATCTCTGGTGGATGGCATGAGTGTTCAGTGACATTTTTCTCCTCTGGTTGATCAGACCTTGAATATCTCCCAGCACTATGTAAGCTGTGGGTTTTATTCCTCAGCTCCCCAGTTGTTCTTTGCCCATGGTGTTGGACAGACCCTAATTTAACCAAGTGATTCCTACCATCTGGTGTTCATGCCATTGAATAAGCTCCACCTATTGTTACGGACCAGGGTTCCTGGCCTTCCCCAAGCAATAGAAATGGATCAGAGGCCAGACAAGAAATTCAGGCAGGGCTTTACTGGGGCCCCTGCTGCAGCAAAGGGGAGGGAGAACAAACAGCAAGTCCCCTTTCTTGCTTACTCCCGGAGGTGGGGCAAGCTTGTTCCTTATATGAGGTGAGGGTAGCGGTGTGTCCAGGGGTCAGGCCAGAGGGGTGGCTTAGGTGTTTTGCCCACCCCTTAGGTGGTGGTGTGTGCAGGGTGCATGCTCAGTACCGCCCTTTTGCTCCCAACACCCTGTTTTTGCTCCAGGCTCTTCAAAAGTGGCAGCTGGAATTTGCCCCAACTGAGGCATACACGTAGTTTGTTTTTTTTTTAACATCTTCATTGGAGTATAATTGCTTTACAGTGGTGTGTTAGTTTCTGCTGTATAACAAAGTGAATCAGCTATATGTATACATATATCCCCATATCTCCCCCCTCTTGCATCTCCCTCCCACCCTCCCTATCCCACCCCTCTAGGTGGTCACAAAGCACCGAGCTGATCTCCCTGTGCTATGAAGCTGCTTCCCACTAGCTATCTATTTTACATTTGGTAGTGTATATATGTCCATGCCACTCTCTCACTTCGTCCCGGCTTACCCTTCCCCCTCCGCATGTCCTCAAGTCCATTCTCTACGTCTGGCATGCAGTTATTTTTAGTCCCATACAGTTTCTTTGTATTTTGTTGCTCCAGGAGAGCTGTATCCCGGATACAGGATATGCAGGTGTATCCTTTGCACTGCAGCAAAGGGTTCCAGGTCCCAGCCTGTCTCACTAACTATGAGTGTGGGAAAGACCTGTGACTTCCTTCCAACCAATAGGATATGGCCAAGTGGATGGACGTACCTCTGTTGATCACATTGTGTTAAATGGCAAAGGTTGGATTTCAAGCCTACGTTGTTCTATTACATAAAATTCAATTTAGCTAGACACTTTCTCACCCTCCTGATGATCTTATAAAAGCAACCTGCTGTACTGTGTACCGTGTACACTTCCTGTTCCTGGCTGCCATCACGTCAAGGTAATGAGGACCATTGTGACTTAGTCCCTGTAGCGTCAGAGCTCGTAGGGCTGGAGCTGCAGCGTTCCTTGCCAGCTTCATTCTCGCAGGTCTGTTTTCCTCCCAGTTTATGTGTGAAGCAGTGCAAAGTGGCTCCAGTGTTTGTTCGTATGTATATACGTATTTATAAACTTGCTATTGTTTCATTATATTCGGTGTAGAATGTAAGCCTATAGCCATGCCTCATTCATTTTGGCTAAGGATGATATATGTTTTTTCTAAATATAAACAATTAAAATCTAGTATTAGTAAATGGTACAATTATATTTTTTTCAAAATATCGTTTTCATTTATTCTTTTCAAAAGCCATCCCTGCAGTAAATTTAGCACCCTCATCCTGTATTTATTAGAAAAATTTTTAATTTTTACTATTTAGAACAAGAAATTCTGAAGAATATATTCTTTTTTAAAATGGATGGGGTGAGTCTTTTTCGACTTGAGTGAAAAATACTCTTTTACTTTATATATTTCTGATTTACTAAATCGTCTTTATTTGCTTTATTTTAGGTGACTTATATCATTACAATTGATAAAAAACCATACACTCTGCATCTCAGAAAACAGTAAGATACGATTTTTCCCTTAAAGCTGAGAATTTACTTTTTTAAAAATGTTTCTGTACACTATTTAAATTCAAGAATACAGTGAAATGTAGGCTGTTTAATTAGTCAATTTTTCAGTTTAGGATTCATTAGGTCTTGAATATTAAGTCTATGAGAACTTTGCATTTGTATATTCCAGCTTGTTATTTTCAAATTAAGAAATAAGTTACGTATAAATAAGAGTATAAAGCCATTGAACCCAAGAACTGCAAGTTGTGTATCAAGTATATCCGATGTGAAATCGAACATGTGTATATATCATATGGTTATTGGTGGAAAATTGAACTAGTGGCATACTTTGTATGGAGGTATTAATTATATATGTATTTATTTTTAACAACTTTATTTGGTAAATTATATATATATATATAAAATCATAAAACTCTCAAATGTATAATTCAATGATTTTAATATAGTATTTACAATTATCAACCATAAATCAGTTTTAGAACATTTCATTCCCCACTTAAGACCCATTAATCCCTGTCATCAGCCACTACTCCAGGCAACAAGCAATCTATTTCCTGTCTCTTAATTTGTGTTTTCTCAACATTTTATATAAATGGACTCAAACAGCCTCTTCTCTGCCTACATCTTTGAAAATATATATTTATCACAACTGCATTTTGTCTGCCTGCATCTCTGCAGTTGAACAAGCCTGGAGAAAATTGTCCTCACTTAATTCACAACTATTCTCTTGTAAATTCATGATCGTTAAACTCATGTCGGTCTTTAATGTCGCTACCATTCCATGAAAAGTGTTTTTTGATAAGATCATCCAAGATCCTCATGTTTCTAAATGCCAGTTATTTTTTACTCTTCATTTTTCTTGACCAATCGGCAGCATTTTGTATAGCTGAGCAGTGTCTCCTCCATATGATAGTTTCTTCATTTGGCTTCCAGGATACCGCAGACTCTTGTGTTTAACTCTTACCACTGTGCTCACTCTTTCTCAGATTTTGTTTTGTTTGTTTGTTTGTTTTCTAGATTCCTCCTCATCTCTTCAGTCTTAGAATACTCCATGGTGCTATTCTTAAATCTTGTTTGTTTGTTTGTTTTTTCCCCTAGCTATACTCAATCACCCAGTTATTTCATCTACTCCTATGGATTTAATACCATTTATGTATTGATTACTCCCAAACTTGTATCTCTACTTTATTCCTCTCCAATGAACACCATATTCATTTATTTGACTACTTATTTGATAACCAAGAGGTTATGAGAATTCTCATATTTAATGTGTCTAAAATGTACTTCTGATCCTTTTCCAAAATTTGTCTTTCCCACAATTATCTCGGTAAATGGCACCTCTACTCTTCCAGTGTCTCAGAACAAAAATGTTAGGGTCATTCTTGATATCTTTTTTTTTTTCTTTTGTTTTCCCCCCACATCCAATGGATTATTAAATCCCATGCGATCTGCCTTCAAAATGCATCCAGAGTGGGACCTCCACCACTGCTGCAATCCTAGCTCAAGCCACCGTCATGTCTTGCCTGGATGACTGTAATAACCTAGCTGATCTCTGTTTCTGCTTATTTGTCCTACAGATGGTTCTCAACACAGCATTCAGTCTGATTCTATTAAAATGCTGGTCTGACCCGTCCTCATCTGCTCAGACTCTTCCAATGGCTTCTCATCTCCGTGACACCATCTCTTACTGTGGGCTCTTGTCTTCACTCCACACTTCACTGCAGGCACTGCCCCCAGATATTCTTTGTAAACACAAAACATATCTCTGCCTCAGTGTCTTGGCATTTTCTCCTTGCTTTGTCCGGAATAACATTTCTGTGCAAATCCAAGTGGCTTGTTTTCAGGTCTTTACTAATCAGTTCAGTGAGCCTTTCCATGCCATCCTGTCTACATTTGCAACCAACCTCCTGACACCCTGGGCCTTATTTATCATCACCTAACGTACTAGCGTATGTGTCTCTCACTGCCGTGAAGACCTGTGGTTTTCTCTTTTGTTTACTGCTGTATCCCCGTGCCTCGAAGAGCATCTGTCAGATCATTGACACTCAGTAAATCTTGTTGAATGGAGACATAGGCAGGCACACACATGAATATCTGATATGGAGGATTCAAAGTCTATTCCAGTGTTAAGAAATCCTAAACTCTCTGAGACACTAGTTCTATGAATTTACACTGTTATGGCATGCTAAAATTACTCTAGTTAAGGAATATTATTATATGAATCATATATTTCACTGTTATTTTTATTATTTTAATGTTTATGTTCATAATAAATTCATGATTCAACCAGTTTTTTATTTTTGTTTTTCTTAGCTCATTCATATCCCAGAACTTTTTGGTTTATACATATAACAAAATTGGATCTTTGCATTCTGAGTCTTCATATTTTAAGGTAAGACCCAGGTGTCTTAGACATTTATTATCACATGTTTCCTTATTGAAGTGGACATATTATTACCATTACCATTGGGATATGTTTGTTCCATGTTGGCAGTTTCATACAATTTTATTCCACATTCCATGTATGATAGAGATGAAATCCAGACCTAGAGAACACTCATGGGCACCTAGGTGGTACAAAGTAAAGAGAGTTGTCAAATACTTATTTTCCTTGAAAATCAATTTTAATAAATCTGTATGATACACAATCTTATTATTTTCAACTTTTTTAATGTTTTGAATATTTATAATGTTTGCCAATACACTTTTATGCATAAACAATTTATTTATTTGCCACTCTGTACTGTTTTTCAGATGCATTGCCATTACCAAGGATACGTTGCAGATTTTCCAAATTCAGTCGTGACACTCAGCATCTGTTCTGGACTTAGGTAATAGCATTTTAGAGGCTATTTATACATGAAAACTTAGGATATACTTTCAAATGAAACTTAGTGGCTGCAAAGCACAAATCTGGGATATTTAAGGAGAATTCAAATCTGAACGTTTTCTTCACGATGGCCTTACTTTTATTAATAATATTAATATTAATAAATGGACCTTAGTTGTGCCAATTGAAATGAAATCACTCAAGGGAATCCTGACTGGAGATATTTTCAAGATATTGAGCAGAAAGAGGTAGATGCAGTAAAACAAAACAAACACCTCCCCCCACCCAAATCCTTTAGAACATCTCCCTAGATGTTATTGTTGTATTATCTATCAGTTATCTGAAACAGTTATGGAAAATGACATTAATTAGTTACTTAGCTAAGCACATACTGTATGCTCTCAGTTTAGGTGTACTTGGTATCAGACGTAAAATGACTAATTGAGAAGGTACCTCAGAGGTAAAAGGGCAGGGATAAGTGATTTTCGTCATTGATAGTGGCAGGAAGAAGGTGGTGAGTTTATGAGATGAAGACAGGTCCAGAGCAGAGCAAAAAACTCTTCCTAACTTCCTTTTGCTTGCCTGATTTCCAGAATTTACTCATATCAACTCAGAAAACTGACATTCTCTGAATGTGGTTTTCTTGCATATTAATCTTTTTAGATCTCCACGCTATATATCCATTTTCCCTTATTCTAACCTCTGTAAGAATAGGAACTTTTTATTCTTGGAATTCTCAACAAATGTCTTGGTTCCCAGCAAATACTTGGCCTTAATTAATACATCTTGAATGAATGTGACTACTATACAGAAAATACAAAATAATTTTCAGTATATTTTGTTTTTTAATACATGAGAAAAACTGACGCAGATGTGGTTACTCAGTTACTAATGGTAGCTGAGAAAAGGCAGGGAAAGAGAGTGGGTTTAATACATGTACCTCACTATGGTTTCTCATTTCTTACAACACTTTGGATTATAGGTCTGATGGGATCATATGCAGGATTTTTATATCACTGCTTTCTAAATATTCAGGGGATTTCTTCAGTTTGAAAATATCAGCTATGGAATTGAGCCATTGGAATCTTCAGCAAGATTCGAGCACATAATTTATCAAGTGAAAAATGACAATCCAGATATGACAATGTTAGCAGAAAATTACAGCAATATTTGGCAGAAAGACCAGCCCTATAAAATCCATTTAAACTCACAGGTAACTGAGACAATTCGGATGTTATGATGCACTATAAAATTACTTCTGTAGAATTGTGTTAATCATGAAAAGGAACTACTTAGCTGTTGAGAAGTAATATAAAATTTGGTATCTTTTTTCTACAGCAGTAAATGAAACATCCATATTCCATCTAAAATACATGGAAATATGCAATAATGTGTGTCAAGCTTGTTGTATGATGTATTATGTAATATTTCTTGTTTTCCATTTTTATTCCAACAAAAATGCATGTTACTGAATAAAATTTAGGAATATAGGAAGAATAGTTACCACTACCCTGGTAAAATTACTTTTAATATTTTGACATATAGCTTTATATACTACTGGGACATATCTTTCTAGAATACTTAATCATTTGTATATTAGTAAACTCTCTTAATTTACTTGTAGGCTGAATATAGAATTCTTTCTTTCATCACTTTGAATATTTCAGTTCACCATCTTTTGGACTCCATGGTCTCTGATGAAGAATCAAATATTATTCATCTTATTGAGGATTTCTTGTACATGATGAGTCCCTTCTTTGTTGATTTTTTCAAGAGCCTCTGTCTTTGCTTTATGACAGTTTTCTTATGATGTGCCTTTGAGTGGATCCCTTTGAGTTTATCCTACTTGGAGTTCATTAAGCTTCTTGGTTGTTTAAATTAATGTTTTTTCATCAAATTTGGGAACTTTTTGGCCATTAGTTCTTTGAAGATCCTTTCTGCCCTTTTATCTATCCCCTCACTTTCTGTTACTCCCATTATATGCATGTTGGTGTGCTTGAAAGTGCCCTACAGGAACAGAACAGGTTCTGTTCATTTTTCTCCATTCTTTTTTCCTCCTCTTCCTCTGACTGTATAATCTCATCTGACTTGAAACAGGTACAACAAGGGAAATCTTTGTGGTGACAAAATAGTTTTGTATCTTGATTGCAGTGCTGGTTATATAAACATACACATGACAATATGATGTAGAGATATACACATACACACTGTACCAGGTCAATATCCTGGTTTTGAAAACATACTATAGTTTTGTAACATGTAACCACTGGGGGAAACTGAGTGAATGATACATGAGATATAGTGATCTTTTTTGGCAATATTCTATGATTCAATACTTACTTTTTAAAAATGAACACAAAGTTTTACAAAAGGAAATAAAGATAACCTATTAAAAACGAATGAATTTTGAAGTTCGTTTTATTGAAAGTGACACCTGACATTATGGTGAATAAATAGTATTATAAGTTCGTTTTAAAACATAGGTATCAAAGTTACATTTTTTGTTTATTATTTTGAAAATAAGAATATAAATTTGGAAAGGCAAATAGGATAAAAACAATGCTGTTATTAAAATATGAAACCTACTGTGCAGAAACATACTCGAAATTGGTTATGGTGCACACATAATTTATAATTATACTCAGTCAAGCTGCAATGCAGAAGACATGGTTGTCAACATTGACTTATATTTTATACAGGCACAGTAAGGGTAACCAAAATACAGAATACTTTTAAAGTTAATGTTGAACACAAAGGAAAAAAATCAGCATCTCAGTATATACATATGTAAGATGCAGGTGTAGTTTGCTTCCCTATGGAAATATAAACCTAGGCTCTACCGTCAAGTCCAGTTTGTTTGTTTGCCTGTTTATTTATAGTAAGCTATTTTATGACAGACCCAATCTTTGTATCCTCCTTACTCTTCGATTTATTTACCAATACACTTGGGTCAAGGAAGAAATTTTGGTTTCTTTAAAATATCTGTGTGTGAGGGACTTCCCTGATGGCACAGTGGTTAAGAATCCGCCTGCCAATGCAGGGGACACGGGTTCGAGCCCTGGTCCGGGAAGATCCCACATGCCGCGGAGCAGCTAAGCCCATGCGTCACAACTACTGAGCCGGCGCTGTAGAGCCCGCGAGCCACAACTAGAGAAAGCCCGTGTGCAGCAACGAAGACCCAACACAGCCAAAAATACATAAATAAAATAAATTAAAAAAAAAAAAAAAAAAAATCTGTGTGTGAAATGGTACCTCAATGTGTTAGAAATATAGCTCATGTAGAAATTACCATTAGAGTACTAAATTACAATGTAGTAAATTGTTGATTCATAGCTGACTGACTTGGCACAATCAAGGATTATTACCTCATATCAAGTAGGACACACAGCCTATGCTATGGAGCTACAGAGCTATTCACTTTCTCTTATGCAGTATTAATAGTGAGTACCTAGACTCCCACCTTACGCTCTCAGGCTCCCTGGGATTCCTCTAAACCTGGAATCTGTTTTCAAGCAAAATTTCTGATTTACAATTAATTTATATTGTTAAGTCCTCTTGAGGGTTTTATATACATCCTTTTTGCTTCCTTTACATGTCACTCTCTGTGCTTAACAAATTCAAAACATGTTAACATTTGATAAATTCTCTTTTCAGGAAAAAACTCTTTCAGAACTATTACCCCAGTATCTAGAAATGCACATTATAGTGGAAAAAGCTTTGGTAAGTCAAACTCTCCCCTTCTTCCCTCACTCTCTTTTCTTTCTTTCTTTTTTCTTTCTTTCTTAAATCTTAATGTTTTATTACTATCACCTAAAGAACATCAGCTGAAATGTTAAAACTTTTCTGAGTATTAAATTTATGAAACCAATTTATAGAAATGTTTAATATTGTTAGCTGTCTTACAGGTTTCTAAATTAATATTTCTAATGATCATGGAAAGGTAGCTACACTTTTTGCTAAATGTTGATAGAAAAATTAAAACATGGAATTGCCGATTTGGGGTAATTTACCTTTGAGACTTCAGACATTTTTATTTATTTAATTAATTTATTTAATTTTTTAAAAGATTTCCCTTTTTATTTTTTTAGTTAATTAATTAATTAACTTATTTATTAATGGCTGCATTGGGTCTTCGTTGCTGTGCGCGGGCTTCTCATTGCGGTGGCTTCTCTTGTTGTGGAGCACGGGCTCTAGGTGCGCGGGCTTCAGTAGCTGTGGCTCGAAGGCTCTAGAGCTCAGGTTCAGTAGTTGTGGTGCACAGGCTTAGTTGCTCTGTGGCATGTGGGATCTTCCCGGACCAGGGCTCGAACCCGTGTCCCTTGCATTGGCAGGCGGATTCTTAACCACTGCGCCACCAGGGAAACCCTATTTTATTTATTTATTTATTTATTTTTTATTGAAGTATAGTTGATCTACAGTTTTGGGCCAATCTCTGCTGTAGAGCAAAGTCACTCAGTTATACACATATAGACATTCTTTTTTTTCATATTCTTTTCCATTCTGGTTTATCACAGGATATTGAATATAGCTCCCTTTGCTACATAGAACCTTGTTGTTTGTCTCTCTTCTTTCTTTAAAGATAATGAAAAATTTCCTTAACTTCAAAGATATAATGGAATTTTCTAATTATTTTCAAATATAAATATTTAATTCTAAGTGTGACTTAGATACGATTAGGACCGCAAACTAGCCTAGGATGCCCATTGTTGTCTGCCTGCATCCTCATCCCCAGATTAGGCCAGGGTCTCTTTGGCCACACCTCCTAACTGCCTTGCCCTCTCTTTAACCAGCTGTAGCCTCTCTAGTCACAGTGTTTGAATGTATCAGATCTTTACCGTCTGACCAATTCAGTTAATATTTTTCCAACTTTTTTGAGACATAATTGATAAATATGATTGTATGTAATTAAATTGTACAATGTGAAGATTTGATGTGCATGTACATTGTGGATTGATTACCAAGATCAAGATAATTAGCACATTCATCACCTCACATAGTTAACTCTTTTTTCCGTGTGTGCGTGTGTGTGTGTGTGTGTGTGTGTGTGTGTGTGTGTGTGTGTGTGGTGAGAACACTAAAGATCTGCTCTCAACTTTCAAGTATACAATACCATATTATTAACTCTAGGCACTGTGCTTCACATTAGACCCTCAGAACTTATTCTTATAACTGAAAGTTCATACCCTTTGACCTACATTTCTCCATTTCCCCCTCTGGAAACCAAAATTCTCTTCTCTCTTTCTATGAAATTGGACTTTTTTTTTTAGATTCTACATATAATTGATACCATACAGTTTTTGTCTTTCTCTGGCTGGCTTATTTCACTTAGCATAACGCCCTCCAGGTTTATCATGCGGTGGCAAATGGGAGAATGTCCTTCTTTTTAATGACTGAGTAATATTCCATTGCACATATATACCACTTTTTCTTTGTTCATTCATCTGTTGATGGGCACTTAGGTTGTTTTCATATCTAGGCTATTGTGAATAATGTTTCAATTGTGAATAATGTTTCAATAAATGTGGGAATGCAGATATCTCTCTGAGATACTGATTTCATTTCCTTAGGATGTATACTGAGGATTGGGATTGTCAGGTCATATGGTAGTTCCTTTTTTAATTCTTTAAGGAACCATTATATTGTTTTCCATAGTGGCTGTACCAATTTACATTCCCACCAACAGTGCATAAGCGTTCCCTTTCTCAACATCCTCACCAGCATTTGTTAGCTCTTGTTTTTTCGATGATAGCCATTCTGACAGGTGTGAGGTGATATCTCACTGTGGATTCGATTTGCCTTTCCCTGAGGATTAGTAATGTTGAATACCTTTTTGTGTACCTGTTGGCCACTTGTGTGTCTTCTTTGGAAGAATGTCCATTTGGAAGACATAATATCTTTTGAGTATCTACCTAAGAGTGAAATTGTTATATCATCAGGTTAGTGTATATTACTTTTAGAGGACATTGATAGTTTTCAAAAATGACTATAACAATTTGTTCTTCCATATTCTCACAAGTAATTGGCATTGATAGTCTTTTTTAAATTGTTGCCATTCTGGTGTATGAATACTGAGATCATACTGTGGTTTTTATTAGCATTTACTTGATGACTGAAATGCAGCACAGCAAATAGGGGCAGTGTTTTATAACTTTGAATGGAATATAATCTATGAAAATATTGAATCACTATACTGTACATCTGAAACTAATATAAGATTGTAAATCGACTATACTTTAGTTTTAAAAAATGTATTTATGAGTTTCAGAGGAAAAATTCTTTCCTTTCTTTTTTCCTTTACCCTATTTCATCTTGTTCTTTATCAAACCTTTTTGAATCAGTCATTCCACATAATCTTCACTTTACATCATTACAATTTCTGTCTTTTTTCCTAAAGATTTATTTGAGCATTTTGATTATTTTTTAATGCTTACGTATTTGCTTCTTCTTTAATTACTAAGCATACAATGGGAAATACTGTGGTTGATTCCCTCTGTGTTATAGAAAATGTCTACCTCAAGAAATCCCTTTATAATACAGAGGGATCTGTGAAGTTATTTTAGTACTTCTTGAGGATTTCAATTGTTTCTGCTGGACAATGTCTTTAAAATATATAACAAGTGAGAATCTATGTTGAATGCCCAAGTATGATTTTTTTCTTTTTGTTGTTTGTTTTCATTTATTGTAAATATTATCATCTTTATGTTAGTATGCTTTAAATTGTCTGACAAATCCTATGGTTTTCCTGCCTGGTATCACCAAGATATATTTGCCATAGAAAAAAAATTGCTGTCACTCACACTTTTTAAAAGAATCATAAAAATTTCTTTTTCAGCATGATTATATGGGATCAGAAACGATGGCTGTAATGCAGAAAATTATTCAGCTTATTGGCCTTGTCAACACAGTAAGTTTTAACTTTTTTACATTTACAATTTTGTAAAAAGTCATTGAAAACCTTTCCATTATATCATGACAAATTAATGGCTTAAAGCCCTTTATTTGGTTTAATATCCAAAGTAATCAAGTAAACTTTTTATTTTTTTGTACTGTTTTGATGTAATGATTTATGTTATTTGAATAAATATACTGTAAATCTTATTTTTAGATGTTTAGTCAGTTCAAATTGACTGTGATACTATCCTCCTTGGAATTGTGGTCAGATAAAAACCAAATTTCTACTAATGGGGATGCTGATGATTTATTACAAAGATTTTTGACATGGAAACAGGACTATCTTATCCTACGGCCCCATGACGTAACATTCTTACTTATGTAAGCACAATGTTCTACATTAATAAAGAGATATACATAAATAATTCCATTAATTTTATAATTTAATGCCTTTATTGTGTTCTTCAGCTTTCTGTAGGCCCCTTGGAAAATGTTAAAGAAAACATAGCTGTTGCCACTGAAGTGATAGTGTGGTTGGAAATATAATAAAAATAAAACAACCTGAATCACTTATATGACAAAATATTTTGGAGTATAATTTATGCAAAAAAGTCTGTCTTTCATGAACTTTTATGATATCAACTATACTATGAATACATACAAGCCTCAGCTTACTAATGATGTAAAATTGACACTATTCTGTTAACATTACCTTGTTATGTGAATACATTTCATGTCTACTGTTTGATAAAGAAAGATTTGAGTTTTTTGGTTACATTTAATTTTTAAAACTGCTTATCTTTAGAACAGGCAAGATTTCTTCCCTACAGATTAAAAATCCCTTTCGTTTTAACTTTTAGTGACCAAAACAGTGAATGCTGAATAAGGGAAACTAAGGAGAATTTGAGATAAATAAAATTGTATCAAGTCAAGGAGTTAGTTTAGGAAAGAAAACTGGCATTAAAGTGAATTACAGTTTTCAATGATTTGAGCACTTTGTATTAGATATTATTAGATATTATTCAGATAAAAAATTGTATGTTTGACAAATTATTTTAAATTATTTGGGAGATTTAATTTAATAAATAAGCTAGTAAATTGTTCTGAATAACCATGCTAATGAAAAAGCCATACTATAATGATGTAGTTACAGGAAACAGCCTAAATATGTGGGAGCAACATTTCCTGGCACAATATGCAATAAAAGTTGTGATGCAGGTATTGCTGTGGTATGTAATTTGTATCCTTCTTTACTGTTTTTTTTTTTTAACTTTATATTGTATTTTAAAAGTATTATTTTACATAGTTAAGTAAACTTGATTTTTTTTCTCTATATCTCTATCATTATTTTGTTGGGACAACATTATTTTAATCTCAGAAAGTTGTTTTAATCATAAATTTCAAACATAGGGAAATAATATGAACAAACATTAATATACCCCTTCACCAGCTAGGTATAATGGACACTAACTTTGCATCAGATTTTCTAAGGACATAAAACCTTAGAGAAAAGTTAAAGCTTCCTGTTATGTCTCCTTCAAATTCAAGAAATAGCAAAAGTCATGATTTCATACTTGCCATTTTTTGCATACTTCATACTATTGTTGCAAATATATGTATCCATTAACTATATATTATTGTTCAGCATTGTTCTTACTTTATGTATCATTTCAGAACTATTTTGAATAGCTTGTTAAAAGATGTATACATGTTGAAACATATAACTCTACTACTATTATTTTTTCTTTCAAAATTTTTATCAAGTAATGCACATATTATGAATAAAAATCGTTTTACAAGACATACTGAAAACAACTAAATCAGTCCTTTGCATAATCTATACTCCTTGAATCCTCTTTCCCCTTTTTTTGTCAACCTCTCCCTCCTGGCATACAACTTAATGTCTATTTCCTTTCAAATAAAAGTTTTATTGAAGTACATCATATATAGAGAACATTGCACAAGTCATAAGTGTATAGCATAATTAATTTTGGCCAAGTCAATACATAGGTATAAACATCCCAGAGATCAAGAGGTAAAATCTTATCAACAGTTCAGAAGAATCATGCTTCCTCTCACTTACTACACTTACCAAAGAAAACCACTATCCTGACACTTAATCACTGGTTAATTTGATCTTTCTTTGAGCTTTCTGTAAATGATATAATAGAGTGTGTGTTCTTGTGTGTGTCTGCCACATATTTGCTCAAAATTATGTCTGTGATAGTTATTCATGTTTGTATGTGTAGGAATAGTTTGTTCATCCTTTTACTCTATATTTCTAAATAATATGCCCATTAAATTTCTTGAGTATTCAAATTTAGGCATTATCTATTGACTTCCTGTGTTGAAGTCAGAATTTAACATCCTAATAGCTCATCATTTCTACATTCTGCCTCTTCTATTCTTCCTCTCTATAATTATATAGATTATTAGAATTGTGTTTAATTCTCTGATGAGGCAAATAATGAACTGAGATTGTCGCCTTTATTGCATAACTTTTGGTTCTTCCCAAATTAGTAGTTGCATCATACTGTTTTTGTCCAAAGTCTTTAATTAAGTTATAAATTGCCTCCACTTTTCTACATGATTCAGAAATTCCTTTTTTTTTTTTAACTCTATAGATGTATCTTTTTTTTTTTTTTTTAACCAATCCACGTTGGACTTTTTGCATAGCTGTTTAAGAATCTTCTGTCTTGTCTCCTTTGGAATATGTGTATTCTTTCCTGGCTTGCTTACTCATTTTGGTTAGAATACACGCTCCTATAATTTACTGAAAAAGTAGGTGGGTAGTAACTTGTTTGGGAGTTGCGTCATTGAAAATGTAGCTATTTTAAAAGATTGTTTGGTTAATTTTGGTTTTGAAATAATTGCACCTTGGAATTTTAAAAGTCCTCTCTTTTTACTTTCTCTTTAGAAATTTAACACCGTTCTTAGTCTCACTTATTTGTATGTGGTCTGCTTGTTTTCTCTGCAGAAACATTTAAGATCTTTTTATCATTGCGTGGTATCTTTTATCATCCAATATGCTTGTTGTATTGAAGCCCTTTCAATCTGGATACTAATTTACGTCTGACCTGAGAAATTTTATTATATCAATATTATTTGTTTGCTAATCTTTTTCTTTCCCTTTTCTCTCTGGAACTTGGTTAATTATATATGAGAGCATTTTGACTCATCATCTATTTTTTTTCTCTTATTTAACTTTTTTCTTTTATTCTTACATCCTCTAATATCTCTTAATATTTATATTGCAGATCAGTCACTCACTAGGTGCTCTCAGATCCATTTTCTCCTTATTACCTGCTCTGATTACATCATAAGAACAATATGTTCCCTGGACTTCTTTGGCTTCTGGCTTTTGGGTATGTTCAGCAAATGTGGATGATTGGAGAGAGGAAGGGAAGTGTCAGTGTCTTTACATTCTGGCCCTGCCTGGAGCAGTGCCTCAGAACCATTGCTTCCTGGTCGTGTGAAACACCCCCTCCCTCTGTGGTTTTTCCTCCTTCTGATCAGCACTTGTTTATGAATTCTAATGGTAGTTCCTCATTCATACATCCATCCAGTCTTGGCGTTGGTAGCAACATTCTGCTTTTCTAGTCTCAGAGTCGCCTCATCATCCTCTGTTGCTTCAACAATAATTTGTTTGTTACCTGTTACTCAGTTGCTTTTATTAAATTCTTCTTGGATCCTGTGGTGGCTTTAAAATAATCTCTTTTTTCTTGTAACTACTAGGCGAATATAGCTGAGAATCACAACCCAGATTAATTGTTCATGTTGCAGAATTAAAAATGCAAGGTGGCACCAAATCTGTTATTTTATAATTAGGGTATTAATCGGAAAGGAGTGAGACTTTAGATTTGGGATGGTAACATTGGATGAACCAAGCAAGATGAATCTGATAATTCTAAAACCCCAAATCTGTCTAAGGATTTTTTTGTAGTAGCTGATCCTCATCTGTCTGGTGAGGTGAGCCTTCTAGCTTCTCTTGCTTAGAAATCCTCTAATGGCATTATTTGAGTTGGATGCCTTATAATGATACATTCACTTCAAGTTCTGTCTTAAGGATTAGCAAACTGTATGTAAAGGGCCAGATAGTAAATGTTTTCAGCTTTGCAGGCCATGTGATCTGTAAAGAGTCAGTGTAGACAGGTACAGATGAATGAGCAAGACCGTGTTTCATTAAAACTTTATGTATCATTACTAAAATTTGAGTCTCATATAATTTTCATTTGCCACAAAATAGTGTTCTTCTTTTGATTTTTTTCAACTATTTAAAAAACTTAAAAAACATTCTTACTTGCAGACTTTACCAAAACAGGTCACAAGTCAGGCTTGGTCTCTGGACCATAGTTTACTGACCCCTGCTCTATTCCCATCAGCCCTTATGTTCACTGATTCAAAATAAAAGTTGGGAGGGCTTCCCTGGAAGGCAACAGTTTATAAACCAAAGCAATGGGGAACAATTGAAGGAATAGATATTAATTGTTCTAAACAAAGAAGAACAGAATGATATTTGATTCATACTAAATTTATTAATATAGGTGAAAGTACTTGAGATTTTGGATTTGGGGTGCCAGCTCAAACATTTGGGATTGGTTTTAATCATTTTATTGATTGACTGATATGTGTGATCAGTGGTCATCTATTTGCTGTGAACTTGGTGTAATGAAAAGAAAGGAATTCATTGTCTTATAGACATAGAGCTATTGGAGTATATTTATGATGTCCATCAAACTCACCCAACTTTTATCTATGCTTCCTGTGGTGACTACCCTCTGTAGGCTGGGAAAGACAGTTAGTTGTATGAGCTGTTTGATAGACTGGAATTCTCTATGTAGATAATTAGTTCATCTGAGAATAGAGATAATTTTATTTATTTCATTTCAATATGCATGCTTTTTCTTTTTCTTGACTTATTCCACCAGGTAGAATCCCCATTATGTTGTCGAGTAGAAATGGTGAGAGTCCTAATCCTTGCTTTCTTCCCAATCTTCAAGGAAATGCATTGTCTTTCACCATTTTGTACAATGTTAGTCATAGGTTTTTTGGTAGATGTCCTTTATCAGGTTATGGAAGCTCCTTTTGATCCCCACATGCTTAGTGTTCTTTGTTTGTTTGTTCTTCCAGAAATTGATGTTAAATTTTGTCAAATGCCTTTTTCTACATTTATTGAGACACATGATTTTTATTCTTTAGTCTGTTAATATGGTGAGTATATTATTGACCAATTTTCAGTTTTTGAACCTGCTTTGCATTCCTGCATTGTCTTGATATATTGTCTTTTTTTAATTTATTGTTGCCTTTGAGTTGGTAACATTTTAAGAAAATTTGCCTTTATGTTGATGAGTTACATTGAACTTTAGTTATCTTTTCTGATATTGAGTATTTCTGGATTTGATATCAGGCTAATAATGACTACATAAAATGAGTTATATTTTCTCCATTTCTGTTTTTCTGAAGACTTTGTTTAGAGCAGAAATAAATTAAATAGAGGGTAGAAAAACAATAGAAAATTTCAACAAAGCTAGTTGATTTTTTTAAAAGACAAACACAATTGACAAACCCTTATCTAAACTAAGCAAAAAAAAAGACTCAAATGGATGAAACCAGAAATGAAAGAGGAGACATTACAATGGATGCCTGATAAATAAAAAGGATAATAAAGGAGTATTAGGAATGATTTTATGCCTACAAATCAGATGACCTGGAAGAAACGGATAAATTCCTGGAGACATACAACCTAACAACACTGAATCAAGAAGAAATAGAAAGACTGAATGGTCCAATAACAAATAAGGAGGTTGAATTAGTATAGTAATCCCAAACCTCCTAATAAATAAAAGTCCAGGACCAGATCGCTTCATTGGATATTTCTATCAAGAATTCAAAGAAGAATTTATACCATTCCTTCTGAAAATCTTGCAAAAAATAAACAAAGGAACACTTCCAAACTCATTTTATGGGACCAGCATCACCGTGACGCCAAAGCCAAAGATGCCACAGGAAAAAAAACTACAGGCCAACATCCCTGGTAAACATAGATGCAAAACTCCTCAACAAAATTATAGCAAACCAAATTCAACCAAATTTAGCATATTAAAAGTATTATACACTATGACCGAGAGGGATTTATTCCTGGGATGCAACATATGTTTAACATAGGTTCAACATACACAAAGTATTCAATGTGATACACCGTGAGAACAAAATTATAGAGAAAATCCACATGATCATCTCAATAGAATCAGAAAAAGCATTTGACAGATTTTAACATCCATTCATGATGAAACCTCTCAAAAAATTTCCTTTTACTTTCAAAAGTAGAAGAAAATAACTTCAGTCCAATGAAGGACATTATGAAGAGCCCACAAGTAGCATCATAATTAATGGGGAAAAACTGAAAACTTTCCATCTAAGATCTGGTACAAGGCAGGGATACCCACTCTCCCCACTTCTATTCAACATGGTACTGGAGGTCCTAGGCAGAGCAATTAGACCAAAAAAACCAACCAACAAACAAAACAGAGAGAGAGAAAGAAAGAAAGAAAGAAAAAAGAAAGAAAAGACATCCAAATTGGAAAAGAAGTAAAATTATCTCTGTTTGTAAATGACATGGTCATATGTGTGAAAGTCCTAAATATGAAACAACAATAACAAAACTCTTAAAACTAATAAACAAATTCAGTAAACTTGCAGAAACAAATCAATATACAAAAATGAGTCATGTTTTTATACACAATGAACTATCTGAAAAAGGAAATTAATAAACCAATCCCATTCACAATAGCATCAAGAAGAATAAAATACTTAGGAATAACTTTAACCAGAGAGGTGAAAAGTTCTAAAACACAAATGAAAGAAATTAAAGAAGACACAGATAAATGAAAAGACATCCATATCCACTGATTGGAAGAATTAATACTGTTAAAATGTCCATATTATCCCAAGTGAGCTGCAAATTCAGTGAATCCTTATCAAAACCTCAATGGCATTATCTACAGAAATAGCAAACAACAGTCCTAAAATTCATGTGTAATCACAAAAGACTCAGGACAGCCAAAGAAATCTTGAGCAAGAAGAACAAAGCTGGAGGCATCACATTTTCTGATTTCAAAATATATTACAAAGCTGCAGTAATCAAAACAGTATAGTACTGGTTTAAAAACAGCTATATAGACAAATGGAACAGAATGAAGAGCCCAGAAATAAATCCATGCTGGAGACTGGGGCAGGGTTAGAGGAAGTGAAAATGCCACAGTGCTTTCCTACTATTTTTAAGTTGTCTATAAAAAAAAAATCTTAATAAATATTTTAACCTAATATTCCAGTAGTGTTTTAAAATACAAGTTATAAATTCTCAAGTTGCCTTTTTCTAGTTTCAGCATTCACTTTATTGCTGTGAATCTTTGACTATTTTCTAGAGTTTTGACAAATTTGATGCTGACGATTTTTTTCTCAAATTTTCAGTATTTTTGTGGAGCAGCAGGTAGGTCCTTGGAGCTACCTACTTGGCCATTTTCACTGATATCTACTGCTTTGTAAATTTTATTTGGTTGCCTACTTTGAATTATACCTTGCTGGTTGCTGCATATTTATGTGCATGTGTGTGTGCGTGTGTGTGAGTGTGTGTGTCTGTGTGTTATTTTTCCTATCCTAGGACACAGTCAAGTTACTTGGAAAGAGTTTGATCCTGTCCAGACATTCTTTCAAATACTCTCAGGTGGCAGCAGGAGGCATTTCATACAGAGTGAATTTTTCCATACTAATCAGGAGACAGTACACTTCTAAGTCCCTCTATCCAAAGCCCCATGAATTATGAATGTTTCTATTCTGGCTGGTGTGCCCAGCAATTATTCCCAGTTCTGTGTGATTTCCAGGAATTATTTCATCTGCTCTCTTTGGGTTCTCTTTTTCCCAGCCTTGAGTGATTGACTTAACTTTTCCCAGAGTGTTAAATTGTGCTACTTCATGTCATGGGTACAAACCTTGCAATCATTGAAGTCCATAAACACCTTGCTTTAGGCTACATATGTTACAAAACTCACAAGATGTATATCATGCTGCAGTTGAGTAGTTTATAGGCATTGTAGTATGATAGTATTGTTCATGTCTTCTAAACAATTTCCGATTGTCTAGTGCTTCTCTCAATTGTGAGAATTGTGTCTTTTTTTATATTTAAATTTATTTATTTATTTATTTATTTATTTTTGGCTGCTTTGGGTCTTCATTGCTGCATGCAGGCTTTCTCTAGTTGCGGCGAGCGGGGGCTACTCTTTGTTGTGGTGTGCAGGCTTCCCATTGCAGTGGCTTCTCTTGTTGCAGAGCATGGGCTCTAGGTGTGTGGGCTTCAGTAGTTGTGGCACACGGGCTTCAGTAGTTGTGGCTCGTGGGCTCTAGAGCGTAGGCTCAGTAGTGGTGGCGCACGGGCTTAGTTGCTCTGCGGCATGTGGGATCTTCCCGGACCAGGGCCCAAACCTGTGTCCCCTGCACTGGGAGGCGGATTCTCAACCACTGCGCCACCAGGGAAGCCCCTAATCAATCTTTATATTTACTGATTCTCCCTTATGACATCTCCATTTTGCTACTAAGTTCATCTATTGAGGTTTTATTTATTTTTTTATTATTGTATTTTTCTGTTCTGAAACTTTCATTTGGTTCTTTTTATATTATCTATTTCTTCAATGAGATTTTCTGTTTTTTAATTTCTTTTAACAGTTTTTGTAATAGCTTGTTGGAGCATTTTTATGGTAGTTACTTTAAAATCCTTGTGGCAGAATGCAATGTATGAACCATCTTGGTTTTGCTCTCTGTTGTCTTTTCTGATTACAGTTGAGATATTCCTGGTTCTTGGTATGATGAGTAATTTTGGGCTGTATTCAGGATATTTCTGAGAATTATGTCATGAGATACTGATTTCTCTTTAAATCTTCCATTTCAGAAGACAATTTATTTTCTAAAATACACATTCTGGATCAGTTTTATGGGCCATTGTTCACACCCCAATTCAGTTTATATGGCATTTTCAATGATATTCTTTGTTACCTTGAACATTGTAACGTTCATAGGGAGTCTGGATTCTGCTGCTTTTCTCTGATGAGGGTTGATTTTGTGTTTGCTTGTTTTGTCATGCAGTGCTCTCGGTTAAATTCAGAACAGCAGCTCTTCCTCATGAACAACAGCTCTAGCCTCAGCTGAGATCTTCAGTTGTGTTGAGGTTGTTCCATGTATGAGTGTCTCAAAAATCAGCCAGAAATGTGGGGGTCAGAATTTGGAGGGTCTTCTTTCTGAAGCTTTCTGTTTGTGTATTTGGCAGTCATCATCCTCCTCATATTCACATTTTATATTTTCCAGGCCAGAAATAGTAAAAATTTTTCCCATGAGTTCCCTGTGAACCCACATGCCATGTCTATTACACCTGGCCTGAGTCTAAATGTCACAAAAACTGTCTCCTTCTAGAGTTAGTTTCCTTTGAGCATGGACTCCTGACCAATGCTGCAAGCTTCTGTTAATGCCTGGCAGGCTCCAATTTCTTCATGACCTGAAGTATCTATTAGATTCTATACTATAGATTCCAAGTCTCTATTGAAACTGTCCAATATTCATTTTTCTTCTCTATGTTTTTCCTGTATTTGTGCACACACATGTGCACACACACACCACAGCTCTTCCTGCCCCCCCTCCCATGGCTTTATTGAGGTATAATTGACAAATAAAATACTAATATAATTAAAGTGTACAGTGTGATAATTTGATATAAGTTATTTATGATTCTCAAAATGAATTAATATATCCATCAACTCACATAGTTTACCTATTTTATTTATGAGAGTGCTTATGATCCACTCTCTTAACAAATTTCAAGTATATAATACAGTATTAGTAACTATAGTCGCCATGCTGTACATTAGATCCTCAGGACTTATTCATCCATCTTATAACTGAGAGTTTGTAACCTTTTGCCAACCTCTTCCCATTTCCCCAATTCCCCAGCTCCTAGGGACCACCATTCTCTCTGTTTTTGTGAGGTCAGTGGTTTTCGTCTTTTTTTTTTGTTTTAGATTCCACATGTAAGTGATCCCATACAGTATTTGTCTTTCTCCGTCAGCACCTTTTAATCACCTTCATGAATTTCACCCATCTCACCAGCAGTCCCCACCTCTGCTGACCACCAGTTTGTTCTCTGTATCTGTGCATCTGTTTCCGTTTCGTTTTCTGTTCGTTTGTTTTAGATCCCACATATGAAATCATGCGGTGTTTGTCCTTCTCTGTCTGACTTAGTTCACTTCGCATAGTGCCCTCAAGGTCGTCTATGTTGTCACAAACGTCAGGACTTCCTTCTTTTCTATAACTGACTAATATTCCACTGTATAGCTACCACGTTTTCTTTACCCATTCATTCACTGGTGAACATGCAGGTTCTTTCCAAACCTGGGCTATTGAGAATAATGCTGCCGTGAACATGGGAGTTCAGAAAGGGGTCTCGTTTTCTTTGCGTATATGCCCAGAAGTGGCACTGCTGGCTCATATGATAATTCTGTTTTCAATTTTTTGAGGAAGCTGCATACTATTTTCCACAATGACTGTATCAGCTTACATTTCCACCAACAGTGCACCAGGGCTGCTTTTTCTTCACGTCCTCATTCGTTATCTCTCTTTGATATTATCGATCCTATCTTGTAGAAGGTGATATCTCACTGTGGTTTTGATTTGTATCTCTCTGACATGACAAAAGATGTTGAGCATCTTTTCATATACTTGGTGGCCATTCATATGTATTATTTGGGGGAAAAAAGTGTTCAGCCCCTTTGTCCATGTTTTAATTGAGTTATTTGGGGCTTTTTGGCTATTGAGTTCTATGAGCTCCTTATATATTTTTAAAATCACCTCATCAGGTATACGGTTTGCAAATATTTTCTCCATTTCCAAAGGTTGCTTTTTGATTTTGTCGATTGTTTCCTTTGCTGTGTAGACATATTTTCGTTGGATGTTGTCCCACTTGTTTATTTCTGCTTTTGTTGCCTGTGCTTTTGATGTGAAATCCAATAAAATCATTGCCAAGACCAATATCAAACAGCTTTTGCCATATGTTTTCTTCTAAAACTTTTACAGTTTCAGGTCTTATGTTTAAGTCTTTAATCCATTTCAAGTAAATTTTTGTAAGTGGTATACGACAAGTTTCCAATGTCATTCTTTTGCACATCATAGCTCTTTTTAATCTGAGGATCTTTACTGATGTCATCTTTTTTATTCCTGTTATTAATTTTTGTGTGTAATCTATCTTCTCTTCCTGCACAGTATAATTAAGGGCTTATTTTATTCTGTAGCATGCCTTTATACAGGAGATTTGTTTTCAACTATATAAATATGAAAATATAAGACTGTTTCTCCTTTCTGTGTGTTGGCAGTAAAAGTCCAGCTTCTGGTTCCTATATCTTGCCCTGAAACTTGGTGGTTAGCCAGATATCATCTCTCATGTTCTGATTTGTCTTTAGCCTCCTTTCAAATTCTGACACTGGGATTTTCCCTTTTTTTCAAGAGAGGGTACCTACTAAGTCATTTTTCCATGTTGCTAGATAATATTCTATGTTTTCATTCACACACATGCACATACATACACACAATATTTTTTCTTTTAGGTATTAATTCAGTTTTACTCACTATAAATTTTTATTGATGTAGAAAAATTAGAGAAGTTCTAAGAATTTTTCTTGTAATGATTAAAAAGATGAGAAAAGTATCACAGTTTATTTATCCATGTTAAATCATAAGAAATGCCACTCTGCACTACCACCAATCTTTTTCTGGTAACATCTCACTCCAAATTTCTTTACCATAGTCTTGCCTATATCTCGAACTTCCGTTCTGCCATTCCTTCACTTCACTCATTATACTACAGCCTTTGAACAGGTTCCCATACAAGCTCCCTACCGCTATTAATAAGGCTGGGTCATTTTCCAAATTTTCTATCTCGGCCTAAACATCAATTCCACAAATAGATTTTCCTAAGTATCTTATCTGTATCTTATACCCCTCCTCAGAATTCTCTATTAGAGCACTCCATTCCTTAAGAGCACTTTTCATGATCTCTTT
The DNA here is from genome assembly GCF_965194805.1 of Balaenoptera borealis. Lineage (NCBI taxonomy): Eukaryota > Metazoa > Chordata > Mammalia > Artiodactyla > Balaenopteridae > Balaenoptera > Balaenoptera borealis. Next base: position 6,643,253 of record NC_138880.1, read on the forward strand.
ATATTTGGGGAGTTCGTTATTAATTTCCTACTAATTTTCTTTCTCCTCTTTTGTAATATAAGCTCCAAGTGTGGACAAAGTCTTTTCTTTCATGCATGCCACTATATTCTCATCTTTTATCATAGTGCCTGACACATGTATATACTGAATTCATAATTGTTAATTTAATGAATTGATTTAATAAGAAAGTTAAATAAATGTGTTTTATATTGGTTACATCAGAAACACTAAGTGTGCTTAAGGCTATAGAATCTGGGCGTGCCTAATTTTACACCAGTACATATTGGTAGTTTGATTACATTTTACTTTATATCATGCTTCTTAATAAATTAACTAGTATGGATAGTCATATCAATGATTTATCAAAATAAAATGTAAAATATGGTCAACATGAAAAAGTATTAAAATATAAAATTTTATAGGAACAAAACTGTTTTGATGTATTACTTGCTTTTGTTTTCTTCTTATATAATGGTTTTCTCTTCAACCTTCTTTATCTTAGTATCCAGGTGCAATAACGTTGGAGGGATTTTCCGTTATTACAGCTCAACTGCTTGGCCTTAAAATAGGATTAACATATGATGACATCCATAAATGTTCCTGTCCAAGCGCTATGTGCATAATGAATCATGAAGCAGTGTAAGCCTTGTTTTGGCTTTTGAATTAATTTCACACATATATTTGTGAGGTTGTTTACAAGATATGATGAATTTATTTTTTATACTCAATCCCACGTCAAAAATTAGGAAGGAATGTTGTGCCTGAAGAGATATCACACTAATGAATTTATTCACATGATACAAGACTCCAGAAAGCGGTAAACCCCATGATAATGAAATATTCACTCAAGGGAATTAGAGGGAAACTTTAAAGATTTATGAAGACTATGAAATATTGAATTCACATAGATACTGTTGTTGTGTTTGTTCTTGTTGTATCTGTTGCTCAAGGCAAAATCACCCTTAACAATATAACGTAGTACTAGTAGCTTTGGCTATTATTTTGAGGGAAAGAAAAAGAAGAAAAGATTTGAAGAGGAAAATAATTGTCCTTCTTTGCAGTTATTATGCTTGACTACCTACATAGAGGCCACAGAATCAGTACACAGTCAGAACAACAACAACATCAAAAAATTCATCAGGGTGATCAATCTTGAAAACCATTAGTATGTGTACAAGTATGTGTATACCAGCACTAAGAAAATAGATGACCTATTATAAAATGTCTAATTTTTCCAGAAGAGGTTTATAAATTCAGTGCAATCCCAATCAATATTTTAGATTCTTTTTAAGGAACCTGATAAACTCTGTGGGGGGCAATAGGATGGAGATGAAGGATACAGACAACCTTTTGGGGATTATGAGGTGGGATTTATAATCAAAGGAGGGATTTTATTGATGGGAGACATGACATATTACCTATAGATTGATCAAAATGAAGAGAAGAGGAAGAAAAGATGATAATGTTGGATATAATGAAGACTTAAGAGCAAAATCATGGAGGAAGTTAGAGAGGAGAGGATGAATTCAGTTACTGTGATAGAACATTAGGAGAGTAAACAGATAGAGATGTAGGGAATCTGGTTAATGGAGGTGTAAAGATGTAGGGAATCTGGTTTATTCTGATAGGAAGCTTTGATAGAAGATGTGAAACACTTATCTTGGAGACTGGAACTTAGAAATGACTTAGGAAAGTGATAGGATTGTTGGACTTGTTGAAGACATATTTTGTAATTACAAATTTAAGATTCATTCAAACAGCTACCGAAGTGCCTATGTAAAAGAAAGCAGGTAGTTGACATTTTGCCAAGTTAATGCCCATGGAATCAGAAACAGTTAGGGCTGCAGAGGATGCTGCGTTCTCCTGAAATAATTATTTCAATTTTTTTCCTACCCCGCAATTGGAACTTTGGATAAGAAATCAAAGTATTTCAAGGCAGCTGCCTTAGCCCACCTTATTTTATAGCTGTCTTTAGACCCAGAGGTAGTCTTCCCCACAAAAAAGCCAATTATTTAATATTTGTTTCAAATGCCTTGTGTCTATTATATATGTATGTATGTGTGTGTGTGTGTATATATATATATATATATATATGTGTGTATATCTATATATATCTCTCTCACTTGCATTTCTTCCTTCCCATGGCCATCTTTTAAGCAGAGGTTTAAAAAATTAAATTGTTTTGTACCCACCTTAAATAAAAGTTCCAAGTTCTAATTAATACTTTCAATTTTCACTCAGAAAACATATGGTCCAAGTAGAAAATAACGTCTGAGCCCCTGTCTATTTTTAAACTAATTTTGTGTAAAAGGATGTCAGTGCTCAGAGTTTGTAGCTTTTTGCACGAGAGTGGCCTACAGAAGCAGAATGGCACAGATGCCGACTAAAACAATGTAGTTGGGACTTCCCTGGTGGCGCAGTGATTAAGCAGGGGGCACGGTTTGATCCCCGGTCCGGGAAGATCCCACATGCCAGCTAAGCCCATGCGCCACAACTACTGAGCCTGCGCTCTAGAGCCCGCGAGCCACAACTACTGAAGCCCGCGCGCCTAGAGCCCGTGCTCCGGAACAAGAGAAGCCACGGCAATGAGAAGCCCACGCACCGCAACAAAGAGTAGCCCCCGCTCGCCGCAACTGGAGAAAGCCCCTGCGCAGCAACAAAGACCCAACGCAGCCAAAAATAAGTAAATAAATAAATGTTCCTTTAAAAAAAAAAAAGTAGTTGAAAGTAATACAGAAGTTTGCTTAAATACTATTATTCCTTGTGATATTCCTCCCAGTTTCCCCTATTTATCCCATTACAAATGGCTATGCCAGTAAAGGCTAAAGCATTTCACGTTTTTTCTCAGACACTACCAACTCTGAAACCTTGGCAGTTATATATTTCTTTCCTCGAAGGCTCAGGAGACAACCCAGGACTTATGTCATCTCAGATATAGTTGTTCAGGCATGATTATTTCAGACATGATTGTGTAGAGTGGCACTGTGCAATAGAAATGAAATGTGAGCCACATATAGAACTTTAAATTTTAGAGTAGCAACATTAAAAAAATTTTTAAAGCAGATAAAATTAATTAGAGTGATGTATTTTCATAAAATATTTTATTTAACCCAGTCTATCTGAAATATTATCATTTCAACATGCAATCCATATAAAAATTGTTAATTGGATGTGTTATATTCATGTGTGTGTGTGTGTGTGTGTATTAGTGCAGAAAGCCCAGGGTCACACCCATGTTATCAACCTGAGCTACCAGAAGAATGGAGTTGCCAGCAGCTGAGAACAGTGGATGGAGCAGACTTGATGGAGAAGAACAGTAGTTCAATACTGTACTTCGTATATTGAAATGTCTATTGGACATCTGTTAGACATAGCTACTAGACAGCCCACTGGAAATGAGCATGAAAATATAAAACTTCAAAAGACTTATATTTTAGTGTAAAGTTTAGGTCATGTGAAAATATATTAAAAGATACAAATAAAAAATCTTATTTTTACATGATGCGAAACTACTACGTAGAATAATAAATATTGAAATTAGAAGGATAATATGGGAGGGGACACAATTTCAGATAATGTCAAGATAGACCTCTCTAGAAGGTGACATTTGAGCAAATATTTAATGGAAATAAGGGAAGGAAGCTTTCAATGTGTAAGAGAAGAGCATATTAGGTAGAGAGAAAGATAGGTAGATAGATAGTTAGGTGATAGATAGACAGATTTAACCATTATACCTTATTGCTTTCCTGTAAAGATACATTTTCAATGCTTTTTTTTTAATGTTAAAGGTAAGAAATGATAAATTAAAAATCAATCATGTTTGACTTTGTCTCTGCCAAGGTACAAGTTTTTCATTTGAGCCATCTTGCAGTTCATATCATAATACATGGAGCATTGTTTAGACGTGGTTTTATTAGCTAGGTTTATTTAACCTGAGGACTATTATTTCCTTTTAGGGTTTCCAGTGGTATAAAGATTTTTAGCAACTGCAGCATGCGTGACTATAGATATTTTGTTTCAACATTTGAGGGTCAGTGTCTTCAGAACTTTTCAAAACTGAAACCATTATATCAAAATCAGTCGGTGTGTGGTAATGGGATTTTGGAACCTCAGGAAGAATGTGACTGTGACAGTGAACAGGTGAGTAATTAAGACTGAAAACTGAGCACAATTTCTTATGTTTCCAATAAGTGGTCATGGCATATGTGGAATGATATATGCAACTAAGTCTTCAGTAGAATTAAGATGTGAAAATGAGGATAAATTAAGATGTATGAGTCATTTCCCCACATCTCTTCAGCTGAGAAGGCAAATGAGTCATGAAACCTTGGTTTGAAGACACTGTTCGCAATTATGCCAGCAGAGAGATTTTGAATATATGGACTAAATGAATTCCCGTTTAGCCTAAATCATATGACCTCAGTCTCTGTTTTCTCTACAAACTTCTGAATTTGGTCCAACTTTTTTCTGTTTCTTATGGTTGCAAGGATGTCTAAACATTATAATGGATGTTTCTTAATTATTCTCAAACATTCCTGCATTTCTCAGTTTCAGGATGATCAAAATTTGTTCTGTTTACTCATTCTAAATATAAATATGTAATCTACTATAGTTCCATCAACCAAATGGTCAATGCACACTATTCTCAACTGATAGGACCAGATATTTAGTATGTTATAGTATCATTATTTTGTAATATTTAATAATTCCCCCTATTAAATAAAAAAAAGTTTCTTCATGATTACTCCCCCAGCAGTTATATGAATTTCTTATCCACCTACAAAAATAGCTAACCACTACTTGTTTACATAACTTTAAATCCCTACACATTCTCTTAATCATCTACCATTTCTTAAAGTTTATACGTATATGTATGTGTGTGTGTGTCTCTGTATATATGTATACATGTTTTCCAACTATCTCAGATTTTCCAATGTCATCTTAGTTTTTTTGATAAATACATAGTACTGTGCTCATCTTGCATTCACCTACCCTTAAATATGTGGCAATTACTTGCCAAATATTCTAGTTATTTTTAATGAAGGATAAAATGAAGCAACATAATCTAGGGCTAAATCTACATATTGTGAGTTTCCACAACTGCAGGCTGTAGGCAGATTAACACTTACAGCAGATGCTGTTAATGCCCTACCAGTATTTCCTTGGCATTGACTGTTCCTGTAGAGTGTTTTTGCTTCAAGCGTCTGATACTTTCTGTTGCAGTGCTTCCTCTGGCCTCAGTAGAGTAGAATACTCAGCCAGTTATCAAGGAGGACTTAATGTACTCAGGACTAGCAATCGGCCCTCAGATAATTATGATGGTGAATAAATGTCCCAGATTCCTTGCCCCTTACGAGGAAATTTTCTGAGGCGTGCTTTACATCGAAGTTCTACAAACCGTAGCCAGTGGGCCAAATTCAGCTGCCACTTATTTTTGTAAATGTTACTTTATTGGAATGTAGCCACACCCATATATTTGCATATTGTTTATGACTGTTTTTGTGCTACAACAGCAGAGTTGAATAGTTGCAACAGAGACCATATGGCATAGCATTTCAGCAAAACTGAAACTATTTGCTATTTCATCCTTTACAGAAAATGTTTGCTGTCCCCTATTCTGTATCATTTCCCAGAGGTACTTGTGGGATTTAGCTTTATCTTACAGGAGCAGCAAACAGTTCACAAACCCACTCGTATTGGCTTGCTTCCCTTCCCTAACATCCTATACCAGCGCTTTGGTGGTTGGCAGAATGGACCTTCAAATACGTCCTCACTCGAATCCCTGGAATTTGTGGATATGCATATTACATGGCAGAAGGTAATGTGCAGAACTAATTAAGGGTATGGACGTTAAAGAGGGGACATTATCCTGGATTATATGGGTGGGTCCTGGCTAATCACATGAACCCTTAGAAACAGAGAATGTTCTCCAGGTGAAGTCAGAGAGATGTGGCAGAAGGGGGCTCAAGTAGCGTTGGAGAGTGACAGGGACTCAAGCCGCTACTTCTGGATGAAGACACATGGAAGCACAAGAAGAAATGCTGATAGTTTCTTGGAGAAAAGACAAGCCATTGGCTGACAGCCACCAAAGAAACAGGAAGCTTTTTCCCCACATCTTGGTTTTACCCTTGTGAGACTGTAAGCAGAGAACCTGACCTAGTTTACCTGTCTGAAGTTCTGAGCTACAGAAAGTGTGAGAAAATTAACTTGTGTTATTTTAAGTCGCTATGTTTGTGGTCATTTGTCACAGCATCAGTAGGGGACTAATACGCCTTTCAAATAAATTACTCATATGCATCATTGTTTCAGAGTCTGTCTCTGGAGAAACTCAAACCACATTAGCTGGACCGGAAATTGTCCTAGGAAGCAGACCCTCAAGATAGGATTCTGAAAGTGGATTTCATGCTGGCCAGATAGTAATATATACTCATGTACTCATTTCTGGGCTTGGCACATTTGAATAGATGCACTTGAGAAACTTAACACCTCCAAATCCCTCAGAAGCCCCTGGGCTGTGAAGTTACTGCTCTCCCCCTGGGGGGCAGAGCAGCATCATGTTGCCTGTGGACCAGAGAGACTTAGATGAGATGGATGTCTCACAAGATGATGCCTGTTCTTCTCAAGATCTGTCCCTGCCTTCCCTTGTTGGTACTAGACCACTAACTAGTCTCAAGTCTAAATGCAGCCCAAGTGAAGACATACCCTCTGCTATTGGAATAAAGAAGTTTATTTTTTTTTAATTGTAGAATTTGCTATTATGTGTGGACAAGAACATGGAGAACATGCCAGGGATGGATGTTAAGGATGTTGACCCCAAGATATTAAAATATAAGCCTGGATGCTGTCCAGTGAATCAGGGGGATGCTGTCTAGTGAATCAGGGTTTAATACCTTGGCAAGGTAACCTGGGGCCAGCCTTGATTTGCCACTGGATGGAACCTTGAAGATGGGAAACAATCTGACCTACAATAAATGAGGTTGATATGCCAGAACAACCTTAACGGAGTAATACAGAAAGGGTCAAAAGTTCAGAGTTGTGGCCATATTTTAATAGAACATAAGGATACTACAAAATCTAGCACCTAATTATCTGGATGGCCCAGAGTACACTCCTTTCACTAAAGCAATGAGGAAATGCACTTCTGAGGAGATTCTGATGTTGCAGAAAATCTCAGTGGTAGCTTTCTTCTATAGACTAGGGTTGATGGTTGGAAGTACCATCATGGAGTTGGGCACCCAGTGGCACTAGGGATGCTTGAATTCCAAAATAGCAGAGGCCAAGTGGCTGTGATTAAGAGAGATCTGGGTAGGGACTTCCCTGGTGGTGCAGCGGTTAAGAATCCGCCTGCCAATGCAGGGGACATGGGTTCGATCCCTGGTCCCGGAAGATCCCACATGGCACAGAGCAACTATGCCCGTGCACCACAACTCTTGAGCCTGTGCTCTAGAGCCCGCGAGCTACAACTACTGAGACTGTGTGCAACAACTACTGAAGCCTGCGCACCTAGAGCCTGTGCTCCACAACAAGAGAAGCAACTGCAATGAGAAGCCCACACACTGCAATGAAGAATAGCCCCCGCTCACCACAGCTAAAGCCCGCGTGCAGCAACGAAGACCCAACGCAGCCAAAAATAAGTAAATAAATAAATAAATTTATATTTAAAAAAAGAGAGAGAAAGAGATCTGGTTAGTCAATGATGATATCCCTTGATGTATGTAACTGAAAATTAAGAAGAGATGAGCAAATGACTGGTGCCAATTACTACTAATGGAAATTCACAATCCCTTGTTAAATTTCTGGACCAAGCCAGTCTCAGAGCCAGAGCTCATTGTTCAAGTTGAGGGTGAGATCCTACAATACCCAAGTAAGGATATAAAGTAGCAATTTCCTCAGTTATTCCCCTCCAAAGTGACCTCCAGCCATTTGCGGTAGCTGTTCACTGGGGGATGGGAAATACCCAGATCACTGTAGGATGACTGAATAGAGAATCTTTACTTAACAGACTCACATAAGAGGACCCAAACTGCTATCATGAGTAGCGTAGGCCTATAGAGAATCCAGGTGATACCCGGCATCTTTGAAAAATCCATCTTAACAGTAGATCCAATAGGTTCATTATCCTAACCTGTGGTCATGTTGCTTGTTCTTTAGTGACCCACTGAGGTGACATACTTAGAAGCTGACAGATCCTCACATTGGTTCCCCAATATGTGGAGTATAAGCTACAAGAATATTCCTATTCATTTATACAAGAATAGGAAAGGACAAGTATAAATGCCTGAAACTACCAGGATAGAAATCAGGAAGGAGAATATAACCTGGATGAAGAAATCAGTAGGGAAAGTAGACAGTAATTTGAACTACGTGAAAATGAAATGTAATGAAAACCAAGATCATTAGAGAATGATTGGTTAGTTGTGCTAACAGTGCTGACATCAGGAGACCTGTAACACCTTCATGGTCAGTACAGATTCTGTATCCAAACATCCTACAACCAAATGCAAGTTCTTGTTATAAATAAATTTAATTAATTAAATGGATAAGCCTCTACTAACACTAGTAAAGAAAAAAATCAAGACTAACATTAATTAAGAAAATGTATAACAATTGGAAGTGAAGAAATTTAACTATCATTCCTAATAATATGATTGGGTACAATGAAAACCCAAAATAATCTAGAAATAAATTATAATTTGTATATATAAGTGTATTTACTAAGGTCATTGGTTACATAATTTACAAAAGTCAAAAGACTTCTTTATATCAGCAATAAATTAGAAAAGGAAATTTTTTTTAATTAATTAATTAATTTTTAGTTTTGGCTGTGTTGGGTCTTCGTTTCTGTGCGAGGGCTCCCTCTGGTTGCGGCGAGTGGGGGCCACTCTTCATCGCAGTGCGCGGGCCTCTCACTGTCGCGGCCTCTCCTGTTGCGGAGCACAGGCTCCAGACGCGCAGGCTCAGTAGTGGTGGCGCATGGGCTTAGTTGCTCCGCGGTATGTGGGATCTTCCCAGACCAGGGCCCGAACCCTGCATTGGCAGGCAGATTCTCAACCACTGTGCCACCAGGGAAGCCCCTAGAAAAGGAAATTTTAAAATAACACCATTTACAATAGCACCAAGAAACATAAAATGTTTAAGACTGTGTCTAATCAAATATGAACAAGACCACTAAATAGAAAACTGCAAAGTATTGCTAAGAGAAATCATGGAAGTATTCAATAAATTCAAGAATATGCCATATTTTAAGATTGGAGGAATCGATATTGATGAAATTGTGATTTCTCTCCAAATTCATCATCTCCAAATGCAGTCCCAATCCATATAAATCCATCCTCAAACAAGTATATAGTTACAAAATGGGAGGGAATTTTAATAACTTTTCAGAAAACTGTGCATATTCTACTTTGTTACTACACCAAACTTGAAAAGTGAAAACTTCTAAAAGGTTAGTTGCATTGTTAAATCTGAAACCAAAATTAGTGGATTATTTATACCCCATTACACTAAAGCCCATTGGTCTATATTACACTTCAAGTGGACCTTTTACACATGTATATTTTTGTAACATCATGTGTTGGTCATTTGGTTCACTGAATTATGCAGAGTTTCTAAATGTTGACATGTTTCATTATGAAACACCATAATCTTATATTCATTAATATCATCACTAATATCATCAGAAAATTAATGGGAAACTAAAGCCTCTGTCGATGGATAAAAGTTTTCCAAAATTCTAATTTTCACTTGAAAGATTCAAATTCAGTTGTTTTCCTTGAAGTAACAGGCATACCTCATTCACTTTTAAGAAAACATCTGCCAAATACCCAAGCCTGAATAACCATGGTTTGTCTGTAAGTTGTTCTTTCATATAAAAACTAGTTTTCTGTGATAAATGTGACTATTCGGTCTGTAATTCAAACAATCACATAAGTGTTTTCCTTGAGAATCTGTAGTAATTGAGAATATATTGTGGTTATGCATGAAAAGAGCTTATGCATGCTCTCCATTTGTCACAATATTAGGGGAGTATTCAAATGTTAAAATTTAGCAAATTAGTAATTTTTTACAGCTTTACCAAAGGCATTCTTAAATGAAACTGGTTTTTTTTAGAGTGCATGATGGTGAATAATACAATGACCACTAGCTTTGATTCAAACTAGAGCACCAGCAGTTTTATCCACTATTGCTTTTACCCGATCAGTGCAAATGTCAGCACAATATAAAAGGCAAATAAAGTCTAATTATTATTAAGAAATTTTTGACCTTATAGACCCACTAAAAATATCTTAGAGACCTCCCGAGGTCTACCAACCACATTTGGACAGCGTCTGATTTGAACTAGTTGGCAGATAATAAACATACAATTTTCAACTAATTTTAGTAGTAAAGAAAAATTCAGCATCACAAAGTCACACACACAAACACACACTATGGTCTAGTGTAACAAACAAATGTAAGTTTCCTATGATAAATATTAACAAGTAAATCCACAAGTATAATCAAAAGAAAAATATGCCCAAATGAGGTTTATTCTGAAGAATACTAATAAATTAATTTATTCATGTGATTATTATACTAAAAGAAAATATGTATCACAACTAATTGAGGAAGAATCTATAACACTAAATACTCCTTCCTCAAGAACGTGCTTCAGAATAAAATTTAATATCATTAATTTGAAGAAACTTTCTACCAGTAATTTATAAGAAATTTAATACATAATAGTGAATCATTAGAAGCAGATCCATTATATTTGACAATAAAGAAAAATGTTGCGGTTGGAATACAGTAGTGGAATACCTAAGACAAAAATAATAGTCTTTATTTTTTAAAAGTCAATAAGTAGAGAATGAAATTAAAAAGGCAAGTTTACTACACTCTTAAAAAAATAAAACTATGTAACAAATAGGAATAAAGTAAGTTCTTTCCAGTACTTCAAAGGTATAAATGATTTAACAAAACTGAAAGACACATGGAAATTGGAATAAATAGATAGCTATTTCTTTTAAAGTCAAACTACATCCAATTCATTCTTTTTTTTTTTTTTTTAGAAATTCACGTTCTTTTATTTATTTATTTATTTATTTATTTATTTATTTATTTATTTATTTATGCTGTGTTGGGTCTTCGTTTCTGTGCGAGGGCTTTCTCTAGTTGCGGCAAGTGGGGACCACTCTTCATCGCGGTGCGCGGGCCTCTCACCATCGCGGCCTCTCTTGTTGCAGAGCACAGGCTCCAGACGCGCAGGCTCAGTAATTGTGGCTCACGGGCCCAGTTGCTCCGTGGCATGTGGGATCTTCCCAGACCAGGGCTCGAACCCGTGTCCCCTGCATTGGCAGGCAGATTCTCAACCACTGCGCCACCAGGGAAGCCCCAATTCATTCTTTATTAAATCCCCATCAACATGCCCCTTTTAACCCAAATTGAACTACTCTTCTGCAAAAGCAGATCCTAAATTTCATCTAGAAATAAAAGTTAACCAAGTGCATGAATCTATTTTAATAATTTGGAACAATGATCATCCATAGCAAATTAAATACACACACACACACACACACACCAGGTGGTATTGGCAAAAGAACAACAACAACAAAATAACATAAAGGGAATACATAGTCCATGGCTTGATTATTGCTGCATCACCGGCACATACTCAACAAATACTTATTGATTGAATGAATGCAAGGATAATGTAATTATCTTTATAATAACATATGATGTGTGTGAGTGGGTGAGGATTGACTCTTTGGTATATTTAGAATACCCCATTAGGAATAATGTTACTTGGAAGGTTTATTCAAAAGTTTTTCTGAAAGAGAACTAAGGAAGAATACAAAAGGACTTTTCAATTTTTCAGTATTTTTATAGATTGTACTCCATTTAAAGTTATTTAAAAATAATGGCTATATTTCTTTATGCTCTGCAATATATCCTTGTTGCTTATTTATTTTATACATAGTAGTTTGTATCTCTTGATCCCCCTATCTTGCCCCTTCTCTCCTTCCTTTTCCCAGCTGGTGACCACTAGTTTGTTCTCTGTATCTGTGAGTATGTTTCTGGTTTGTTATGAACATTTGTTTGTTTTCTTTTAGATTCTTGTAGATAACTACAAAGGAACTTTTTAGAAAAAGAGTTGACTTGGGGGTAATTTTGTGTTACAAAATATCAGAACATACTGCAAGCCTGTTTAATTTCATTCACTGTGGTACTGGGCCATCTATACATCTCTATTTATATATCAACATTTATATCTATCAATTGATTTAACTCTCTAAATATGTAAAAGTTATATAGATATATGACATTTTATTTCCAGGGTGGAAATAGTTAATGTCATAAGGGTTTATCTATAAATCCAAAGCATTCCGTATGAGTAAGGGAGAAACAAGTCCTGACATGTAGGATCTGACCTATTATCAGCTGGGCCTCCGTGTTGCTAAGCGCTGGCCCGGCATTCACAGACAGGCTGCAATGTTCTTCTTTTGAAAATAAACAACTGTATACAAGGTCAACATCTGTAACCATAATGGATGAAGGAAAAAAATGCAAGGTCACTCTTTAAGTAAGGGCCTCCACTTTATGTCTGAGGAGGGTAAAACCTGCAAATTGTCCAAGCCACAATAATGACCAAACACCATCCTTTCCTAGCTAATAGGAGTAATTCCTGCTCCTTTACCAATTTCAACCCTAGCATCAGTACAGTCTTTCTTCATCTAGATAAGAATTATTAAAATACCCAACTATAGATGAACCCCTGGTTTCTGACAGCATCTAGTCTAGCAAAGTCTAGATTCCTTAAACCCTCCCCAAATCACCTAAAAGGAGCCCAGATCCTATAATTAGATCCTTTCACTGAGGTATATACAGTTCCCCATGGTGTGTGTTTTCCTTTCCGGAAACTAGTAATAAATCCAACTTGTTCAACTCAGATGTGTTCCAGGTAGTTTTTGGCAGAATGGCATTGACACCTATATCTTCGTAAATATCCCCCATTTTACACAAGTGGAAGCTCTGTTTTTGCACTGACCCACACACATGCAGGTGTGTACATTTATTTGTTCCTGTATTCACAAATAAGGTGACTAGCAATAAATACTGGAGTAAATATTCCACAAAATATAGAGGAATACATTTCAGAAAAAAAATCTACAAGTTTTAAAAAGCAATAAAATAAAAGTGTTGATAATATTTTATAGTCTTGGCATAATGGAGGTCTTGGTGATGAGACATAAAGCCCAATAGTCATAAAGGAAGAAGTATGTTACAAATTACAGAAAATGACAGACACCACTAACAAGACCAACAATAAACTGCAAAGAAATATTATCAACATATAGAAGAGAAAAAAGGTGATTGGAGATTATAAAAAAGCTGCTCCTAATATTTAAAGGGAAAAGAGGAAAACAAACAAAAATCCCTATGCAAAATGGTGAAAATTGTGAGGTGATTACTTAATTCATAAATAAAATTGTACAAAATGCAAATTCACGTTCAAACGCACTAGTAATCAGAGAAATAATAATAAAAAATGAGACACCATTTCCCAGTTACCTTGTTATAAATTAAACTGATTGCTCATAATAAGTCTTGATAAACATGGTTTGGGCATGCATCCTCGTTTACTTTTCATGAAAGAATATATACACACACATCCACTCATATAGTGATATTGGACTTTGGAACATTAAACACTGAAATATACACAGTGATTACCCCTGGAGAATCTGTCGAGTATAACCACAACTTCAACTTTTACTCCATATATTCTATGTTATTTCTATGATGGGAATGTTTATAAATACATATCTATTCACATAAACATGTGAAAAATTGGAAACATTTGGAAAATTTTAAATGAAGAAGAATCTTACCTTCTATTAAGGACAAGATCTTTGAAACCAGATTTTTGAGAAAATGGAAAATATTTGATTTTTTAAAGTTTTAAGAATATAAAAATATTAAAGAATTGTATAAATACAATGTATTTACATGAAAAAATATTTGGTTTGTTAACTTTATTTAAATTATCACCTAATTTGAGTAACAGCTAACTGCCATTTACCTTGTAAAAATACATATGTTGACATATGCTTTTTTAATTTCCATTGTAGTAAAACATGACATGATTACTATATTAAATGCATTTTTATTATATATATTGCCTAACTCTACTTTAGCTTTATTTATTCACAAAGAGAAACTTTAGTAAACAAATTACTGAAAAGACAATTGGGGATAGTTTTCTCTTAGGAATTCAGATGGTATATTTCCATGTTGGCAATTTATGAATTACTTACCAAATATTTTCAGTAGTAAATGCAAATGATCAACTGCTATTTTAGATGTTATTTATTTAGTTCTTATAGTTGTATGTGCCTTTGGGTATTCTAGAAATAGTAAAATAGTAAAGCTTCACTGAATATAAGTATATTGTATAATTGAAAAGTTGAACACAAGGGAGTATTAAGTAGACGCTGAGAAACAAGAACTGTTAAGTGGTTGAACTAAAATAACATTTCTTCTTATGAAATTTTAGGAATGTCAGTTTAAGAACTGCTGTGATTATAATACATGTAAACTGAAAGGCTCAGTAAAATGTGGTTCTGGATCATGCTGTACATCAAAATGTGAGGTAAGTTTCCAACATTTATGTTGGAAATTGAACTGTGGTAATAGAAGGCTATATTAATTGAATTGATAGAAAGACTCTAGAAATAATTCAGGGGAACAAATTAAAGAGTGCATAAACAACCACAGGTATATAAGGACAACTACGGTGAGATAGAGAAGGCATCTCTGATTAGTACTGATTATTCTATTATGTTGAAACCACAGTTTACCATCTTCTAATTTATCAGATAAAGAGTAGAATAAACATATACATTGCTATACAAAAAAAAAAAAATCAACTCTCAATGCAATTGTAAAGTCAAATAAATGGTAAATGACTAACTAGAAAAGTATAACATGCATAGCCGACAAAATGTGGAGCAAACAAAATGTGTAGCATAGAGAATATGCAAAGAACCCTCACACATTAATAAGTAAAAGTCGAATCACACACCACACACACACACACACACACACACGCGTGCACACACACGCACACAGGCAAAGGGAGTGCCCAGGCAATTTACAACAATGAAAAGTAGAATTGCTCAATGTGTTCACTGATCGTCTGCAGTAATTAAGATAAACATAAATAAAAATGATAACGCAGTATCATCCAAATGGCAATCTTAAAAACAACAATGCCAGATATTGTCTAAGAAATGGGGATAGAGGTCTTTTCTGAATAGTGTTTGTGGAATTTTGAATTGCTATAATCCCTTTCCGGAGCAATTTTTGCATATCTTTGAATAGAGTATAAATTATCAAGTTAATTCATCATCATGAGTTCCTCTCTTATGTATATACCCTAGAAACATGAATGTGTGTGGAAAGCTCAGGAAAAAAATATTAATTTCAGGATTATTTGCAATAGCAAATCATAAAGGCCAACTTAATATTTACTGGTATTGGAATGATTACATAAATTATTGTATATTGTACAAGAGTTAATAAATGCAGGCTAAATTGTGTGCAATAATATGATATTATCTTCAAGACATTTGTTTGGATAAGAAAACAAGTTCCATAATGCAAAATATTTTAATTCCAGTTCTGGTAAATTACATATACATAAAAATCCCATATATTCTTTTTGCCCATTTTTTCAATTAGGGTATATTTTATTATAGCAAAATTCTTTTAGTGAATACTTCTGAGTATTATGACAAACATATTCAGTCTTATAACGAGCACCACAATCAAAGGATAGGCAATTTCATCACCGATGCCTCCAAATCTCACCACCCCCCATGCCCCTTTCTGGTCAGTTCACACCTCCACCCACAGACCCTGGTAACTTCAGATCTGTTTTCTGCATCTCTAATTTTGCAAAAGCAAATGGCATTTTATTGAATGATATAATATGTGTAAACACTGTAATTAGGCATCTTAGCATAATGCATTTGAGCTTCATTTATGTTTATCAGTAATTCATTCCTTCTTTGTTGCTGAATAGTATTGCAGGTATTTTAAGGCAGTACCACAGTTTGTTAATACATTCCCCAATTTGTTAATACATTCCCCAACAGCTCCTATAAAAATATTATAAGCAGATTTTGTATGAATATGAGGGTTTTTTTTTCACTTAGATAGATACCTATATGTGAAATTGCTGGGTCATACAGTAAGTGTATATGGAATTTTATAGGAAACTGAAAACCTTTATTCCAAAATGGCTATACTATTTTGAATTCCCAACAGCCATTCATGAGCCTTACCATTGGTCTGCAAACTAAATATAAATTCTAAAACTATACAACATATGATTCCATTTTATCTTTGCTACTGGTTTATTATTTAAACTTTAAAAATCATTTTACTGGTTGTCCCATAGTTTAAAAATCTTTGATCAGAGTCTGGTTTCATGTAATACACCACCTCATGTATAGAGAATGGATCTTATATAAAAGAACACTCCCACATTCTATAAACACAAAATACATTGTTACTCTTTTTGCCTTATATAGTCTTATTTTTTTAGAGCAAGTAAGATGAGGAAAACAGAATTTTATAATTAACATCATTTGTTCCATTTTCTGGGTCTCTTTATTTTCTTCTGTAAATTTCTGTTTAGTACCATACTCTTTGTGTCTGAAGACCTCTCTTTACTATTCCTTGTAATTTCTGTCTGCTGAATCAGTTCTCTCAGTTATTATTTGCCTAGGAAAGTCTTTATTTCACATTCATTTTTGAAACATATATTTCTTAAAAATGGAATTCTAGGTTGAAAGAGTTTCTTTTTTATGTCATCCTTTATAAGATGCCATTTCATTCGTTTATTCCTCATCTTTGTCTCAGTCTGTAAAGTATTAAGTCAATCAAACTGGATTGTAGAGTGTGAGTGTGTGTGTGTGTGTGTGTGTGTGTGTGTGTGACTTCAACATACATATTGGGTCAGCATTTGGACGTGGTGAACTTCACTATGGAAGGCAATGGATGACTGATTTAGTCAGCAGGGCATAAAAATATGACCATAAATGTACTCTTTATCTGAGCTATGCAAGGAGGACTTTGGGCTCTCAGATAATAATAAATATAACAAAGATGACAACGACACTGATGATGATAGCTATTCCATACATTGTTTACCATGTGTTGCTCTAAGCACTTTTACCATTAATTCAGTTTAATACTAAGAAGAGCCTTATGAGGGAATGATTATCATCCTAAGTTTACAAATGAGGGATTATGTGTCTCACCCACACAAATAAGCTAGTAAAAGTCCAAGCAAGAGATTGAAACCAGGTAGTTTTTTTCTAATTTTTATTTTATATTAGACTATAGTTGATTTACAATGCTGTGTTAGTCTCAGGTGTACAGCAAAGTGATTCAGTTATATATATATATACATATATGTATTATTTTTCAAATTCTTTTCCCATTTAGGTTAGTATAGAATATTGAGCAGAGTTCCCTGTGCTATACAGTAGGTCCTTGTTGGTTATCTATTTTAAATATAGTAGTGTGTATGAAACCAGCTAGTTTGTCTCCTGGGTCTCTCCAAGAAGAAAATGGTAGAGGCAATGTTTCTCCAATTTTGAGGAAGAAGTATGTTTAAACTAATCTGTGTAGTCTCCCTCCGAATGCTGGTTAGTCTGATGGCCTCTCAATGTAGAACACAAAGCTCTGTTGGAGGGGTCCTTTTGTCCTTTGAGACAGTTACTTTTCTTCAGGCTTCATCATGAATACTGCACCTGCCTTTTCCTACTCAGCCTTCGGTCTCTGTTATTCCCTCAGGTATCAATAATCAGACACATCTCATTTTCTCTTCAGTAAGTAATTGAGAATAGTCATTTATGGAACATGATTTTCATTTTCCTCCTAGATATCAGTAGCAGGCACTCCCTGTAGAAAAAGTGTTGATCCAGAGTGTGATTTTACCGAGTATTGCAATGGGACTTCCAATAATTGCATTCCTGACACGTATGCAATGAATGGCCAGTTGTGCAGGTTGGGAACTGCATATTGTTACAATGGACGATGCCAAACTACCGATAACCAGTGTGCCAAGATATTTGGAAAAGGTATCGCTCTTTCTTATATATTTCTCTTTCTCTTGTCTTTGATGAAGCAGTAGAAATTAGTAATTTTATTAAACCTCAGTTCTGAGTACATCTTCTTAATATTCTGCATGATACGTGGGAAGGATACATAAAGCACTTCTGTTGCATACAGGAGGACGTGGGAAAGCACCTGTGCAATTGGTTGATTTGTGAGCTGAACTAGCCACTTTTGTCATGGAACACCATTTTTACTTAAAATCATAATTGAGACAAACTATGTTTATAAGAGTTGGGTGTTTGGCAGACATTTTATCAAAAATGAGTGAGGTGAGCCTGTGACTTCAAGGAAAACAACTGGCAGAATTTGTTGCTAAGGATAAAACTCAGACTTTCAACTAAAAATTTGAGTTTTAGAAACATTATCTTCCACTGTGACTTGACAGCTTCCCAACACAAAGTTAAGTGTTATTAAAATTAATATTAGTATTAATATGATCATTACCTTGAACTCTTTGTCAAGTAGACTGCTTATCTCCACTTTGTTTTGTTCTTCTTCTGGGTGAACATATTCCTTCTTTGCCTCATTTTGCCTGATTCTCTGTTTTTATTTCTATCTATTAGGTGGGTTGGTTACATTTTGTCACACACTTTCTCTGGGGCCCAGCAGCGGACTCCCCTCTGTTCTCCAGAGCTGTATGCTCAAAGGGTACCCTCTGGGTGAACTGCAAGGCCTGTGGGGTCCTGGGTCTGGCGTTGGCTCACTGATGGGAGGTGCCAGGTCCCACGGCACCTGGGCGGAGGCTTGGAGGGGCCTGCCTTACATATTTCTTTTGCCTTAAATTTGGATCCCTCTGTAGGAAATAATACATATCACACAACTCTAGAAGTGGAAGAACCTGAATCACAAGGTCAATAAAGATTAAACTGGAATGAAAGAAGGTTAGTTTTTGTAGGAGTGTTTCAGATTTTCCAGGATAGTATTGTACATTCCTTTTCTCATGATTTGAGTTTTGGTTTTAGTTTTGGTTTTAGCTACCTGGGCAAAAATCCATGTTTACATGTATTTTTTTATGTATATAGAGATTGGAATGGCAAGTCAGTAGATTCTGAAAGTTTACTTAATTTCCTTTTATTTTACACATTCGTAATCTAATTTTAATGGCCTGAAACTTTAAAAGTTCAGAGTGAATTTCATTCACATATAATCATATTTCCTCACTGAAGAAGTGCTAGGATAACAGTAGTCTTAGGCAACTAATCAAAATTCATTTTTATATTTTGCTTTTTAAACAGTTTTGGAGACTAACTCAAAAGCTCATGCATATATGCATGACTCATGCATATATGCTTGCTTTTCAGACAGTCATTATTCATAATACTCCAACATGATTTTGTATTTTTAGAAGAATTAAATTAAATTTGAATAGATCAAAATTACTGACATTCAACTATAATCATTTGCTAATTGAGTAAAGGTAGTATAACACCAAATTTCAGTTATTTGTCCAGCTGTAATACAAGGTTTATAGTTTGGACCAAATACATGGTATGTGATTCGTATTGTCTTTCTAATTATTTGAAACTTGTCTTTAGTACAAGTTTCAGATTAGGTGACTTAACCAAATTTCAACCAGAGCTGCAGAGCTATGATCTCTCATAAATGACAGGTCAGTGCTATTTTCTGTATGCTGTGTTTTTGGGGTGTTACTTTTTATTTGGTTGTTTCTTGTTTTTTTCTTTTTCAATGCTCATTTGTATTTGAAAATATTATTTGTCTTTGCCACAGTAACTTTTGATCAAGGTTTAATACATCACTTAAAATAAAATTACGGGAGTTCCTTGGTGGTCTAGTGCTTAGGATTCGGCCCTGTCACTGCTGTGGCCTAGGTTCAACCCCTGGTCGGGGAACTGAGACTCTGCAAGCTGCTTGGTGAGGCCAAAATTAAATAAATAAATAAATAAATAAATAATAATTAAATAATACGCTCTGTAAGATCCAATAAGTAGAATCTAGGACAGACTCCTTTATTAATTAAATAAAACTTTAACCCAGAATTGAGTTACTTGACATTTGACATCTTCTTGAGTTGTAATGAAAACAAGGGTGCTTAGGTAAGATGTAACCACTTATGTGCATTTCCTCTTGTATGCTCTAATACCTCCACAAAACTTACCCAAATGGGTCAAAAATCAGATCTTTTGATGTAGTTTATTTATTTATTCATTCATTTATTCCTCTTTTGTTCATTTATTTGGCTCCTATCTGGAGCAGGCATTTTTTTCTTGTTGTTATGTTACCAAAAACTATAGGGCAAAAAGCAGTTCTTATAGTAGTCTACTATATGAGACATATGAATTAACGAAGAGTTGTTTAAATTTCGCATTATTTCTTTAAGTAAATTTAAACATTTAAAGCAACTGTAGAAGTTCAATCATATTAATCATCTTTGTCCATTAAATATATATAGTGTGTATGTGCACGGCGCTGATAATATCCAACAAGTTGGACACAGTTGCATTGTTATTGTACTCACAGAGCTTATGGTCAAGAGACAAAGACATTAAATACATAAACACAAAAGAAACATAAAACCTCTAATTTTATGCAAAGTGCAGTTAAAGGAAAGAAAATAGACTGTTGAAAGAAAAATGAAATGTAGAGAACAAGAAATATACTGCCAACTGTCATCAGATAGCCTCCAGCTGTCAGCTCACTCCTTCAGAATTTGTACCAACTACAGAGACACCTCACCCAAGCACGCACCCTTCCCAGGGCAGCACACATATCCAATGATTAACTGAGGTGGGGTAGAAAGGCCTGGTTTATGTTTATGCTCCACAGCTACCCGTGGGTGGGTCAAGTCTTTGTCGGGCCTGTGTCTTAGTTTGACTTCCTCTCTGCTCCATCCTGCTGCCTCCCTCTCACTTCCAGAGGTTCTGATCACTAATAAATAGTTTGCACATCATACCTCATCCAGACGCTGATTTCTGGAGTCTCCAGCCACTAACAGTCAGTACTGAGAGCAGTCTGAGAAAATAGCCTACAAGATACATTTTCAAAACTAAACCACTCACTACCAGGCAGTTAACGAGCACCCCATCCCTGGTGGAAGCTGAGGATGTGCTCACCGAATGAACAGGGATAGGATACTAGTGACAGGGTTCACCACATATCAGTGGGTACAGGTGAGATGTACCGGGAAATAGTAACTACAGGGACAGTGGAATTGGATGACTATTACAAAGCAACACTGAAATCTGGGAAAAGATAACAAAAAGGTATTATTTGAATTCAAAATGAGTGGAGGGCCTCCCTGTTAACCGATATAGTTGAAATCAGTGGATAGAGAAAGTTGAAGACTTATCAAGCTGAAGGAACTCCAGAGAAGGTTAAATTGTCAATCAAGTCTGTTTTGCCAGGGTTAAGGATCTGGTTGGGAAAAGAATGGGACCTGCAGTTAGGATGGAAGGAGTTAAAAATATGTCCCCCAAACTTTTGAGCCTCCAGACTAATCTGAAACTTTTGAATCTATATAATGGTCCAGCCCTGCCCCAATATATCACATATTTTATATGTATATATAATACATATCATATATTATACATTATATAATATATCATATATTATATATCACATATGATAATACCGACATCTGCTCCCAATTAAAAATGGCGTATGTTCCCCTTGCCTGAAAATAACGCAGAAACCTGTTACACAAATTGTATCCCCATTAGTATCTTCCCCTACGTGTTGGCCATGAGCTTAAAATAGAGTTAAGGCACAGTAAAATAGAGCCAGGATGTGCTGGAGCTTATAGGGGAATAAAAGAGCTCTACACCAGGGGTCCCCAACCCCTGGGCCACAGACCGGCACCTGTTAGGAACCAGGCCGCACAGCAGTAGGTGAGCGGCGGGTGAGTGAACAAAGCCTCATCTGCCGCTCCCCATTGCTCCCTGTCGCTCGAATTACCGCCTGAACCATCACCCCCCCTTCCGGCCCCATCCACGTCCATCCGTCTGTGGAAAAATTGTCTTCCACGAAACCGGTCCCTGGTGCTAAAAAGGTTGGGGACCGCTGCTCTACACCAACAGAGCTGTAGGTCCTAGTCAGCAGTTACTACCAAAACCAAGGGATTCACATGGAACTGGATTCTGATAGCGCTTCGTCATAAGACTGGATCAGGGAACGTAAGATTGGGTGGGAGAGAGTTTATTGTTATGGGCGCACTCTCCCGAGATAGAGGATTTAACATCCTGGCAAGGATCCTAGAAGGTAGTAAAAGTTTTTGCTAGATTGTTCCCAGAAGCATGGAAAATAACATGATGGCCCACTCTAAGTGAACTTTAAATGCGAGAATTGCCATAACAGATAGTGGAGTAAAGGAAGAAAAGGCTCAGGGAAGAGGATATTCTCTAATGTATATGCTACATATGTAAGGCCAAATAATTAAGCCCAAGGCCATAGGGGATGTGCTGGTGAGAGGGGTGTCAGAATCATTGCATGTTTCAGTGATGGCCTTCTCTTTAGGCCAGGGGCAATGATGGTAGGAGGTGATAATATAGAAGTAGGCTCACTAATGGTAATTGGTATGATAAGATCTTGAAAAATATCAAGGTTAGATAGCAGTGCTTGACTGCCAGGAACAGCTGGATAAAATTATTATAATAAGCATCAGGGACAGAGTAGCAGATGTGGATACCTGATTTACCGGCAGTCACGGAGACAGTTAATAGAATATAATTTCTATTCTAGTGTGTTCTATGGGCAGCCGACCAAGGTATCACTCCATTTGTACCATCAAAGGAAATAAAAAATGAATGACTCAGGGACTGAGGAGAATTACCTTAATGATTATCATAATCCCATGTCCAAATTCTGAGCATAAGCCAGTTTTCAGAACCATTGACTGAATGGGCACTAAAGAGCCCAGAAGGAAAACCACACAACACTTCGGCAAATATACATGTTAACCGTTCTCCTAGTGCACCCCCAAATGGGACCTACAACCATTTAATCAGGGGTTTGTTCACTGGGGAAAGGGAAATAACCAAGCATTTTGGAAATTGGTGGACAAGATCCGATTTGGCGTGTGTACTTGGAAACCCAGTTTCATCATGGTCTCTCTGTGAGAGCAGGGACTTTGAGGGGTCAGGGAATAAATAGGGTCCTTGCCAAGTTTCAGTTTATAATGGGTCCACTAGGTCCACAAGTCCATTTGGTAATCCTTTCTCAGTCCTAGAGTGTATCATTGGGGTTGACATGATGGTAGTTTGTACAGTGCCATCATTAGCTCCTTGGTCTGTTTGGTAAGGCCATGGAGCTAGCCTTTCCAGAAATTAGTGCTTCCCTTAAAGATCTAAAAGATGCAGACGTGGTTGGCTATATAATATCTACATTTAATGACCCAATTGGGTCATTAAGTTGACCCTGCAGAAAACAGATGGTCCCTGGAAGATAATAGTAATCTGTTGCAAATGCAGGCAAGTAGTAGATTAAGTAATGCACCCACACTGCCGGTGTGTCTATGCTAGAGCAGATCAGTGTGACCTCCAATATGTGGTAGGAGTATAGCCATTGATTTGGCAAATATATTCTTTCCTATCCCTATCTGAAAAGAGAATTAGAAACAGTTTGCATTCACATGGAATTCACATGTCATTAATTTAGGGTTTTGCTCCAGGGCTGTGTTTACTCTCCTGCCTTCAGTCATAATGTAGTTGAAGAGATTTGGACATCCCAGAAGATGTCACATTGATCCACCCTATCATTGATTTTTGTACTAACCCGGCTAAATAAGCAAAGTGTAGCTAGAATGTTGGAGGACTAAGTAAAATGCATGTACTACGAGGGGCAGGAGATAGACTCAAGAAATATTTAGGAACCCATCACATCAGTAAAATTTTAGGAGTCCAGTGATCAGAGGCATGACCTGACGCCCTCTACAAAGTAGAAGACAAACTGTATGTATCTTGCATTTCATATGACAAAGAAACAAGTACAGTACCTGGTAGGCCTCTGTGGGTTCTAGAGGCAGTAGATGGGGAAGTGCTGCTTGATTCCATTTACTGGTTGGCCTGAAACATTGCTAATATCGAGGGAGGTAAAAACAGGAAAGGCCTCTGCAGCATATCGAAGCTGCAGTGCAGACAGCCCTGCATTTTGAATCATAAAACAGAGAAATCCAATACCAGAAGTGTGGGTTATGAGAAAAAAAAAATGCCCTGTGGGGCTTCTACCAGGCCTCTCCGGAGACTAACAGTGCAGTTCCCTGGGGTTCTAGAGCAAAGCTGTGCCATCTAAACTGGAAAATTATACCAATTTGACAAAACAACTCTGGGCACACTACTGGCCCCTGTAGAGGTAAACAACCTGGTTTTCGGACATCAAGTGACCAATTGTTGAGAACTACGCATCGTAAGCTCAGTTATGTCAAATCCACTAAGTTAGATGCTTCAATAGATAGAAGTCATTCATTCATCTGGATTCAAGCTCAGGAAAAAAGAGAGGGCAGGAGACAAATTCATGAACAGGAAGTCTAGATCAGTATGTCTCTCTACCCTCTTCCACCTTTGCTTCTTCCTCGGCTCTGACCAGCAGATACGTGGGCTTTCATTACGAGCAGCAAACGCAGGAGGAACAAGCCTAGCCTTGTTTATGTAGGTGTGTTGGCTCAGTACTGGTTATAAGTTGAAAGAGGACAGTAGCCGCACTGCAGCCTCACTTGGGAGGATGCCTTAAAAGATTTTGACCATGTGGTCATCCATTTCCCATGAAGGAGAAACGGCCAGAGGTTGGATTAGAGGGGTACCCATGGACAGTGACAAAGGGCCAAGCAGGTTGGTGGGAAGCCTGGATGTTGGAAGATTGGAAGATTAGAGCCAAGAGTTCTGGGATAGAAGTTAAGTGAATAGACACATGGACATGAACAAAAAATGTGAAGATCTTTGTATTAATCCACCAGGTTAATACCCACCAAAGAAGCACCCACCATGGATTAGACACAGAACAATCAAATAGACGTAAAGACTTAGCCAGGTTACAGCAGCCAGCATCTGTCGTCCTCCACCCCAGTGCCTGTAGGGTGGACACATTTCTGAACTTTCTCTATTTCTTTTTATTACCGTTTCTGAAATAACTGATTCTTATCCGAATTTGCCGTATCTCTTTCTTGAGTATTTGTACCATCTGGTCACATTGAGCCAAGAGTAACCAAGACACATTTTGTTTCCTGACCACCTTGCCTAAGGCAATAAGTTCATTAAGGACATTATCCACCTTTAAATGACTGAGAAGATAGTTTCTCCAGAAGTTTCAGTATCGCACAGCGTGCATAACTCTCCTTCTTGCCCCCTACTGTCAGGCTTCAATTACAATGCCACATTTTAGGCATATTTTGCAGTAGAATTACACATCTACGTACCAATTCCTGTGTTTGTTGGAATGGAAATGAACCTCAAACCTCTGCGATTTCCATATCTAATACACTTACTCTGCTACTCCTCATCGCCTTCACTATGACACCCAGACTGACTGATGAGCCGCTACTTGAAACAGTGCTTGTCCCCCATCAGAGAAAAAAAAGAGAATATGGCACTCAATCTACTAGTTCTGAAGGTTTTGCCCCAACTGACATTTCAAATCTCTCATTTCATTAAGCAGAGCAAGTTACAAGGTCAAGCCTGACGTACATTGGACTAGGAAGGATGCATTCCCACAGGGAGGGGTCAGCAAATTATTTTTAACCATAACATAATTTACTACAATAGATATAATAATTTTCTATTTTCTGTCAGGTAAGACAATTGATTCTTTCTACTTGCATTGACAGGGAACACACAGGAAAAAAAAAAAAAAAAGCATGATCAAGACCATGATTTTTTTTGCTTATGCAATGAGTTTCATTAACATTTTATTGACAAATGTTTTATTGGCATCAAGAATAATAATTTAGGACATATTTTCATTTTAAGGTGCTGAAGGTGCTCCATTTGCCTGTTTTGAAGAAGTTAATTCTCTGCGTAATAGTCTTGGAAACTGTGGTTTTAAAAATTCCCAACCATTACCTTGTGAACAGAAGTATGTATATAGAAAATGATTGTTTCATTGAGTTATAAAAATTATATATTTCTTGTCAAGAGACACTAAATAGTAATGGACAGTAAATCGTATATCTGGAGAATATTTTCAAATAACGTTATGTGTATTTTCCTTCCATGTAATTCAGTTCTCTTTTTTCTTATTTTTTTCCCTGCTAGTGTGTTAGTAAGGAGACTAGACTAAGAGAAATTTGATATTTCTTACTGAAGGTAGAAAGTGGGCTCAGTGCAGAGGGAACAGATGAAATCACCCATCTCCTAGTCTTTCCCTGAAAGGCTTCCATCTGCATACTAAGAAAGCTGCTACCTGAAGGTCAGGTTTCTAATTTAGCACACATCTAGGAGCTGACTGCAATCCTCCCCAGAGACTCGAGAAACTGATAGACACTTTCCCTGCCATCCCTTTGTAGCCCACTCCAAGTCACCAGTATCTCCCTATAAAGAACTTGTACACATTTCTACACCCCAGGTTTTGCACTGCTGCCTGAGGGTCAGATCCCCAAGGTCACCTTGCTCTGATAACCAAAGGGACTTCCATTCACAAATCTCACAGGAGTGTAGCAAACAAAGGAGTTCCTAAGTGGCTATGCCCCCAGGGTTCAGCACAGAATGAGCAGACAAAAATGCCCATCTCCCAGTCTTACCTGGAAAGGGGTCCGTGTGCATGCTTTAAAAGCTGTTGACTGAGAATCAGCCTTCTAATTTAAAAAGCTTCTAAGGCCTGCCTTTGATCCTGCCCAGGGACCAGGAATGCCAGCAGCCTCCTCCTCCAGCATCTCCCTGTAGCCTAATTCAAATCACCAGTCTCTTCTGCTGGAAGCTTGTACACATGTCTGCACCACAGCTTTTGCAGTTAACACCCAAGAAACAGGCTTCCAAACAGCTTGGCACTGTTAATCAATGGCACTTCCATTAATGAGTCCCATTTATTGTAGAAATCAAATAAGCACTTCTTAATGGACACAGGAACACCCCTACACCTACACACTCTGTTGCTATACCCCCAGGCCCAGTACATAAGAAGCAGGCAAAAATGCCCATTACCCAGTTTTTCCCTGTAGGGAGAAATACTGGAGTATACTATATCTACTATATAGAAAATCTGAACAGACCAATAGCAAATAAGGTGATTGAACTGGCAATCGAAAACCTCCCAACAAACAGGTCCACTGGGGAATTCTACCAAAAATTTAAAAAAAGGATTAACAAATTCTTGTGAAAGTCTTCCAAAAATTAGAAAAGAACACTTCCAAACTCATTTTACAAGGCTAGTATTACCCTAATACCAAAGACAGACAAGGACATAACAAGAAGAGAAATAGCAGGCCAATATCCCTGATGAACATAGATGCAAAAAAAACTTTTTTTTAAATAGTAAGTTTAACAGTACTTTAAAAGGAACATACACCATGATCCAGTGGGAGATATTCCAGGGATGCAAGGATGGTTCAATATCCACACATCAATGAATGTGATATACCACATTAATAAAATGAAGGATAAAAATCATATGGTCATCTCAGTAGGTACAGAAAAAGCATTTGAAAAAATTCAACATCCTTTCGTTATAATAACTCTCAACATATTAGAGTAGAAAGACTGTACCTTGACATAATGAAAGTTATATTGCAAACCCACAGTTAATAGTATACTTAACAGTAACAGCTGGGAGTATTACCCCTAAGATTAAGAAAAAGACAATAACGCCTTCTCTTGTCATTTCTATTTAATAAAATATAGCTGTAATAATCAAAAGAGCATGATACTGGCATAAAACTGAGATATATCAATGAAACAGAATAGCCTAGAAACAAACACATACATACACAGTGAATTAATTTTCAACAAAGGGGTCAAGATTATAAAATGGGGAAAGAATAGACTTTTCAATGAATAGTGTAAGGAAAACTGTATTGCTACAGAAAAAAAAAAAGTTGAACTGGACCTCTATCTTACACCACATACAACAATCATCTCAAAGTGGAAGATAAAAAACACTTGAATGTAAGACCTGAAGCTGTAAAACTCCCAGAATAAAATATAGGAGATAAGCTTCTTGACATTGGTCCTGGCAATGATTTTTTGGATAGGCACCAAAAGCAAAAGCAACAAAAGAAAAATTAGACAACTAGGACTACATCAAACTAAAAAGCTTCTGCTTAGCACTGGAAACCATCCACAAAATGAAAGGGAATGGGAGACAATATTTGCAAATCACATATCTAATAAGGGGTTAATAGCCAAAATATACAAGGAACTCTTACATATCAATAGAAAAAAATATTTTAAAAATGATAATGATAATCTTTATTAAAAATGGGCAGGGCTTCCCTGGTGGCACAGTGGTTGAGAATCTGCCTGCCAATGCAGAGGACACGGGTTCGAGCCCTGGTCTGGGAAGATCCCACATGCCGCGGAGCAACTGGGCCCGTGAGCCACAACTACTGAGCCTGCGTGTCTGGAGCCTGTGCTCCGCAACAAGAGAGGCCGTGACAGTGAGAGGCCCGCACACCGTGATGAAGAGTGGCCCCTTCTCGCCACAACCAGAGAAAGCCCTCGCACAGAAACGAAGACCCAGCACAGCCAAAAATAAAATTAATTAATTAATTTTAAAAAAAAATGGGCAGAGGACCCAAATAGACATTCCCCCCCAAAAAAAATACAAATGGCCAACAAGTACACGAAAAGGTACTTAACGTCACTAATGATGAGGACCATGCAAGTCAAAACCACAATGAGATATCACCTCACACCTGTTGAGACAGCTATCATCAAAAGACAAGAGATAACAAATACTGGTGAGGATGTGAAGAAAAGGGAACACTTGTACACTGTTTGTGGAAATGTAAGTTGGTACAACCACTATGGAAAACAGTACAGAAATTAAAAATACAACTACTTTATGATCCAGCAATAGCCAAAGTATGGAAACAATGAGTGTCCATCAAGGGAAGGATGGATCAAAAATGTGGAATACATGCAATGGAATATTCAGCTTTAAAAAAGATGGAAATCCTGACATTTGCGACAACATGGATGAATCTGTGGGGCAGTATGCTAAGTGAGATGAGACACACAGAGAAAGTCACATACTGAATAGTATCAACTATATGTGTATTCAAAAAAAAAATGAACTGGTAGAAACACAGAGTAGAAAATCTGTTGCCAGTGGAAACTAGGGAGAAGTTGGTAAAAGGGTACAAACTTTCAGTTATAAAATGAATAAGTCCTGAGGATCTAATGTATAACGTGGTGACTATAGTTGATAACACTATATAATTGTTATATAATTATACAATACAATTATTATATAATTATTGTATAAATGAAATTTGCTAAGAGAGTAGAACTTAAACATATTCACACACAAAAATGGGATAAATATGTGAAATGAAGAATGTGTTAATTCAGTCAGTGGGGTGATTCATTTCACAATGTATACATGTATCAAATCATCACTTTGTACACTTTAAATAACATAGTTTTATTTTCAATTATACCTCAATAAAGCTAGAAAATGACAGTAGCAGATAAATAAGTTCTGGAGATCTACTATACAGCTTAGTTCCCATAGCTTTAAAAATATGTCACTGTATATTTAAAAGTTTCCAAGAGGGTAGATCTTTTGTTAATTGTTCTTAGCACACACAAAATAATAATAATTATAATACAAAGGGAAGGAGGAAACTTTGGGAAGTGATGGATATGTTTATGTCCTTGATGATGCTAGTAATTTCATGGGCGTGTCCTTATCCCCAAACTCATCAAGTTTTACACATAGGTACAGTTTTTTGCTGGTGATTATACCTTGAAGTGGCTTAAAGAATAGTAACAGAGCCAAATTCAAGAACTAAGAGAGTGGGAAGAGAATATAAAAAGACTCAGATAAAGTCAAACGATCCAGGGAGAAGTAGGACTTTCTTTAACCTCCAGGACATAGTCAGAAAAACCATAAAATCCTTAGGTAAGCACCACACTCAGCATGGTTGAAAAACAACTTGGTTCCTTTATGAAGATTATAAATGGCTGAAGGAGGTGTCTAGTTCAATGGGAATAAGTGTCCTCCACCACCTGCCTCCACATGAGTTTACTATGGGTTAAGTATGACGTGTAGAGAATGCAGAATTTTCCACATGCTCCAACACATGAGGACTAATGGATTAAAACAGGAGCTCTGGGATCACAAAATGAATGAATGAATGAATGAAGTGAGATCTCATGAAGAGACCCTGATTATCTCTAAAAGACAAAGTATAATCAGCCACACTTTGTTAGATACCAACTGAGAGCACCAGTGATCAGGCAGACTGAGTTACACCACAATGGATGCCAACAGAGACAGGAGATGGTGGTAAATCAGCCACACTTAATCTCTCTCTGATGGCCAGAGGCATGTGTGCCATCCTTGGTCTAAGACTACCATGGAAGAAGGAAAAGGAAAGATGGAAGGAACTGTGAAAGTTAGCAGGCATGACTTATCTGGACTTCATCTGAGATGATAATAGTACATGAATTTTCCCAAAATAAAATCACTAGATGAGACTGGAATTCAGTAGCTCAATTCATCTGCTGTGCCAGTTCCAAGAATTCAACCATAAATGCAAATTTTGAGAGAATGGACTTTGGAGGAAGAGTTTGTATTTCAATAGCCAGACTAGAAAAAGACCTACCATGCAAACTTGGTTTAAGATATATTCCATAGAAAGAGAATAGAGCAACAATCAAAAGAATTATTTCGATCTGAAAACCTAGAAAAATTAGGCTGGAGGGGAGAAAATCTTGGAAAGAAATTTGGGAATTGAATCCCACTCTCATTTCAATCTTCACTTCTTGATGCTATTAAGCTAATCCCTGTGATTTTAAAGAGCTGCCCCATGGAGAATTCCCTGGCGGTCCAGTGGTTAGGACTCTGTGCTTTCACTGCTGAGGGTGTGGGTTCAACCCCTGCTCAGGGAGCTAAAATCCTGCAAGCCACAAGGCAAAAAAAAAAAAAAAAAAAAAAAGGCCCCCCCGTGGTCTTTTAGGACAAGTGGATGAAATTTCTCAAGGGAAGACTTTTGGAGAGATAATAATGGCATCCTCCACAGACACATATCAATAACTAAGAATCGTTGTTTCCACTGAGGATGAGAATTGATAGATTTGAGTGATTCGAAGAGCAAGAAGTGACATCGATGATTTTCCAGGGCATAAACTAGGAACATTGGAAGTCTCTTAGACAAGCCAGCATTCTACCCAATGATAGATTATAAATGGCTAAATAAACTGTTTATGGGATAAACTTTGGTACGCTTCTGCCAAAACTGGGATCTAAAAGTTTCTGAATTCTCAAGAGAGGAGCGCAGAATGACTGGAAATATCAGCAGGTTGGAAGAATCCTGGGATTGAAACGGAGTGTCTGTGTACGAAATAGATTTACGGACTAAAGATCATGGCAGGTACCATGAGCATAATCAGAAAGGGCTCAAAAGATGCACAAAGTGTAAATAGATGCAGTCAGCCACTCTCAACAAATGCTGCGTAAGAAATAGGGAGACTAGTCAAGCTTTAGCAAAGTGGGAGCAGGTGATGAATTTTCCCAATTGAGTTCTAAAATAGGAAATGAAGGCATGTCTGAACATTTGAGTTCAGGGTGTAGTTTTCAATTCTGCTACAGTGCTAATTAACTGTATCACATTTAGCTGTGCACCATAAAATAATGTCATTGTGGCATTTTTCTGGTTTTTTACTATCCATTAAACAACATATTACAGTTTACGTAATACAATACTTATTTAAAACTTTGTTTCATTAAAAGACAAAATGATAAGACATTTTTTGCTTTCTCTTTCCAGGGATGTTCTTTGTGGAAAATTGGCTTGTGTTTGGCCACATAATAATACTTACAAAAGTGATGTTCGATCTGCAGTTTACTCATCTACTCAAGGACATGTATGCATAACTATTGGGTCATCAGTGAGATCAGGTGGAAGAGATTATGCCTATGTGGCTGATGGCACTGTGTGTGGTTCACAAATGGTAACAAAACATGTTCACTTATCTTTATTTGTGCTAAATTATGTAATTGTCAGACACTATATTCCATGATGACTATCACAATCATACAAAATGGATTTGAACCTGGTGCTGCCACTTATTTCCCATATGATATTGAAAAGATAATTAAACTAAGCCTCAGTTATCCAATAACATTGATTTTTGGGTCAATCTGTCATCAGTCCTGATGTGAGAAGATGTGTTTTTAAGCACAAGATTCCACTAACTGACAGGTGATTTCTTTTTAGGTCTTTGAATTCTGATGGTTTTAAATCATAAAATTCTAATTTTGAGTTTTTAATTTTTCCTGCTTCACAAAGAAACATAATCGAGCTTTCATATTTCTTCTGCTTATGTGTATGGTCAAAATATAAGTGTGAGAAATTTGGGAGAACCAAACAAGAAGTCTGTACTGGGAGACCACAGTTATAGTGATGTACAAGCTTATGTTGATACGTACATGTAGTACTATTCATGCAGTCAAAAAATAAAGGGAGAACAAAAATGGTTCAGAGGCATAGTGAGTCAGTCTGGAAGTATGAGTGCACACATTTCAGAAAACATAAGGCAGCAGTTGTAAATCAATGTGTTTCATGTAAATGGCATTTAGTACTTACTTGCTGGATTAAAAATAAAACAAAACCTTAAAATGGTTACTCAATTAGCTAGTTCTTATATCTGTGTTCAGCAATTTTATTCCCTCGGAAACTTGCTTCTTGTGGTCGACAGCTTCTAAAATGCTCCAATGCTCCCACTTCCTGGTATTCACACCCCTGTGTAATACTCTTCCTTTGTGCGTGCTCTGGATACAGTGACTGGCTTCTGAGAAAGATAATATGGCAGGGTTATGGATGTCACTTACAAGATTAGTTTAAAAAAGCCAGTGACTTCTACTTTGCATTCTCTCTCTCTGTCTTTCTCCTGCCTTCTCAGATTGCTTGCTTTGCTGAAGCAAGGTACGTGATGGAGAAACTCATATGGAAAAGCAAATATTTTCTCCTATAGCTTTTTTTGTACCCTCTTCACAGACTTTAACAGAGCAAAAGCTTTTGATTTTCATGATGTCAATTTATCAATTTTTCCATTCATAGAGCATGCTTTTTGTGTCAAGTCTAAAAACCCTTCATCTAAACATAGGTCATGAAGATATTCTCCCAGTTTTTTTTCTAAAAATGTATAATATTGTGCTTTACATTTAAGTCTTTGTTTAATTTTAAGTTTATTTTATAACGTGTGAGGTTTAGGTTGAGGTTCTTTTTTTTGTACTTTGGTCAAAAATAAATTGGGTATATTTTTGTGGGTCTATTTTTGGGTTGCCTAGATTGTTAAATTAATCTGCATGTCTATCCATCCACCAGTATCATATTCTCTTGATTACTTTAGCAATTTAGTAAGCTTTAATAACAAGCAGAGTGATTCTTCTCATTTTATTTTTCTTTCAAAATATAGTTTTAGCTATTCTAGTTTAGCCCTGCACTTTTCCATATAGATTGTAAAATAAACTTATATGAGACAACAAAAAACTTTTCAGAAATTTAATAAGAATTGTGTTAAAGCTATAGTTGAATTTGGGAAGGACAAATATCTTTACTACATTGAATCTTCCAATCCATGAATGTGGTAAGCCTCTTCAATTATTTAAGTGCTCATTGATTTCTTTCATCAGCATTTTATAATTTTCAAGATACAGGCATTGTGCATCTTTTGTTAGACTTGTATCTCAGCACTTTATTCACTTTGGAGTAAGTATAAGTGATATTGTGTTTTTAATGTCACCTTTCACATGTTTATAGAAATGTGATTTTTATGTGTTGAACTTGTACCCAAAAGCTTGCTGCATTATTTTATTAGTTCTAGAACTTTTTTTTGGGTAGAGTCCTTAGAATTTTGTATGTAGACAATCACTTCATTTTCAAATAAAGACAGTTTTTTTTTTTCTTTTATGGTCTACATATATTTTATTTTTTTTCCTTGCTTATTGCACTGGCTAGAACTTCATGTACTATGTTAAATAAGAGTCTTGAGAGTGGACACCCTTGCTTTCTTCCTGATCTTAGGGGAAAACTTCCAATCATTTACCATCAGCTATTTTATTAGCTATAGGTTTGAATATGACCCTTAGCCACTTGAGAAAGTTCCCTTCTACTCCTTGTTCACTCAGATTTTTTTCATTATAAATAGGTGCTGAATTTTGTCAAATACTTTTTCTGTGTTAATTGATATAACCATGTGATTTTTCCTTTTTGAGAATATAGTTCTATTTCATCCAGATCATCTAAAAAACAATATGTGGAAATACATTAATGGTATTTGAGAAGTCTAGATTCATAAGAAAAACTAGTGTTTGTAGATAGTACATTTTCCTTTATTCTGTGTTAGCTGGTGTAGCTTGATAGGAATGAGGAAGCACGAATGATTAAATTTAGGTGGAGAATTTTGGAAAATGGTTCAAAATTGCCAGAGACAATTTTTCAGTGTATGCTCCTTGGTTAAGTTTAGTTGTCTAATAATAGTGGATGTTATTCTATACTGAATTGTTTTCTTAATTTCCCTTTTAGAATGTTCATTTTTAAAGAAATGTCTTTGGGTTTTGTATGTTAATATTTTATCCTGCAGCTTTACTGAATCCTTGATTAGTTCTAACAGGCATTTTGTGTATGTAGAGCTTTTAGAGTTGACATATAAGATCACATCATCTGTAAAGAGAGAATTTTACTTCTTTCTTTACAATGTGCATGCCTTTCATTTTTTTCTTGCCTGATTGCTCTGGCTAGAACTTCCAGTATTATATTGAAGAGAAAGGGCAAAAGTAGACTGGCATACGCAATGTCATTTTACTCATTGGCTCTGTGTTAATTTTCAGAAAATAATTGCAAAATGCTAATTTTAATTCTTATTTGATATATTCTTCTTTTCAATGATTTCATCATATGTTATGCTGATATTTTTAAAGAAGTCAAAAGAACATAAGCTAGGAGCCTAGTTTAAAAAACAGAAAAAGGTAAATGAGGGAAAAAGTGAGTAATTTATCACTGGATTACCCACTTTGACGTAAGAAGCATTTTGCAATGGATCCAAATTAAGTTAAAATATTTCTCTTGCTGGATTATTCAGGTCAATATTATAACAGGGATTCATGATAATATATAATCCAAAATATTAATTTATATTTGAAACCCAAACTAAATTAATAAATTATGTTCCAGTTTCAGTTTTTGAGGGGACAAATCATTAATATTAATCTAACCAATTATTCATAACAGAACATTAACTCCCTTGATGGTGATTCTCAATTCAATTCCCAATTGTGAGTTTCAAAACCAAAATTATATGACATTATTACATAAACTGTGTTAAGGCAAGCACTCTCAGGGGGGCTTTCTTAAAGTTATTATTGTTTAGATTTTTGTATTGGAATGCCAGAATCTTTGTACCAAAATCAGAGTAATACATAATAAAAAGTCTCAACAAGAGCATCTTTCGTACGTATATAACAAATAGTTAATTCTTTCTTCACATCAAATTTGTGAATAATTATGAAGTATTGTTTGCTCTGTTTTAGTATTGTATAAATAAAACCTGCAAAGAAGTTCCTTTAATGGGGTATAATTGTAATGCCACTACAAAATGCAGAGGAAATGGGGTAAGTTACTTTTGTTTTCGTAGTTCTAAATTTCATGTTATTTTTGTGGGTATTTCAAAGTCAAAATCTATACTGTTTGGGAGAATTGAAAATCTAGGTTGCTTTTAAACAGACCTGGCCTAAGAATAGCTAACTAATATAAAGAAAATCAGCTGATTTCCAACCAATCCAAACACTATTACGTGAATTGTCCTATGTGTGTACTGAATTTATTGTAAGCACTCACAACTTATGAATTAGTAACATGTTTAAATAAAAAACATTTATTATTTTCTCATGCAAATAAATGCATAT
Source organism: Balaenoptera borealis (assembly GCF_965194805.1). Lineage (NCBI taxonomy): Eukaryota > Metazoa > Chordata > Mammalia > Artiodactyla > Balaenopteridae > Balaenoptera > Balaenoptera borealis. The sequence continues at coordinate 6,679,436 of NC_138880.1, forward strand.
TTTACTTATATTGTGAACATATTTGTTCTCCCTCATACTCTGCATAATTAAAATTTATGGCTATATAATATTTTACAGAAGGTATACTTAAAAAACATGTTAGAGAATTTCTGATGTTCTTATGAAGAGGTTTCTAATAGAAAATATATCCTCCTGCAAAAAATATTTTATTTCTTCTCAATTGTTTATCTGTTTTAATCTGGTAATACAGATTTGTAGTTACTTTTATATTTAATTTTTACTTCTTAAAATGTATAATTTGGGTCTCTTTATGTTACTATTTTCCTAAAAGAAAATTAGTGTATGATTTAGTCAACATTATATGAATGATCCCAAATTAACCAAATTTATCAGTATTCAATTTTATAATTTTTAATTGATTGGTTTTAGAAGATATAAAGTGCTTCTGCATTGTCTTTAATTTTCTATGAGCTGTAAACAAAAAGGATAGCTACATTTTCATGTTTTGTCTTTTTATTTTCTATACTTATAATTATTGGTCTGATCTTTTGGTTTCTTTTGTTCAATTATCTGTTTTTAAGCCTTCAGCCTTAATATTTTTTATAAAATCTCAAACCAAAGTTATAGATTATTGATACATTTTATTTAGTAATAATTAACATGCAATATTATATTAGTTTCAGGTGTATATTAGTTTCAGGTGTACAACACAGTGATTTGATATTTTTATACATTATGAAATGAACACGACAGTAAGACCAGCTTTATGTACGTCTTATTTTACAATACAAAGTTTTATAAAAAAAAAAAAGCACATCCAAAATGTAGCTACTTTGACTTTGATGTTCCTGAGATATTCTACGCATTATGTTAATTTTTTCTAAAATTTATGTTATAAGGAAATTATAATCTATTTAGATTTGATATTATAGATAAATGTTCTTTCTAACATGATATTGTCCATCTACTTTAATGGGAGGAGTAGGGTACTGGAATACCACTTTTTTCAAAAAGTAAAGAAAAATGTATGTGGGAGGTATTCATTTAGAGGAGGTCTCACGTATCAACAAGGGAAAAATGTTGCCTTTCCACATTAAAAATCCCTCTGTTGTCACAGGACTATTAAATTTTAATTCCATTCTCCCAAAACTTTGTAAGCTCTGTTGGACTGTCCTATTGCTTTCAGTCCTGCCAGAGAGAAATGTGATGCTAGTTTAATTCCTTTTACCTTGTGCCGAATGTTGTGAGATTACTTTTCTTTATTTTCTGAGCTTAGGAATATTGCTGACAAGTGTCTAAGGTATGTGTTTTTCATTTCATTTTTTCTACTAGGAAGTCAAATTACACATCCAGTCTGAAATAGCATGTCATTCTTCATTTAATAAAATTTAATAATATAAAATTTAATAATATTATTTATTTGGTTATTGCTTCTGCTCTAGCTGACCATCTTTTTGTTTCATTAAGTTAGTCAAAATGCAGTGATGGTAACCTCTGTTGCTTTATGTTGCTTAGATAATTGTAAATTAATTCAGGACGGGGGAAAAATTTTGGATTAGGTTTGAAATAATAAATAAATAATTCTCTAGTCCTAATTTCAAAACTTTATATTAAAATATTTATCACCTGTGCACTAAATATCAAAAAACAGAGGTATTGATATGTACAATAGAAGAACACTTTATGGAATTCAAGATTATAATTCAAACTCATTTTATTGAAATCACTTTTGATATGTAGGGAAAAGAGATTTAAAATTTCAATAATCGTTAAACACAAAGAATTTAACGCTGTCAGTGTACATGGGCAGGACACAATATCTGTAGCAGAATTATAGGAAATATCCATATCTTTGAATATTACATCTATTTTTAAAATTTGCCAGTCCTATATTTATACCTTCAGGTATGGGAATACGTTCATAATATAACATTAGTGATATTTGTTTGGCAAAAAGCTGGGAATGAGTGTTAATGTGTGTTTGTGGATGTGGGTGTACATGTTTATCTGTGAATATACATAACACAGAATATGCTTAGTAGTGGAGAGGGACTTAATTAGTGGGTGAAGACACGTTTAGTTCTGTGCATTTTAATTGTTTGAATTTTACAAAATTTTACTCAAAATGAAAATTAACACTAAGCTATTGAAATGTAAAAGCATAAATAACATGGAAACTGCACTGAATATAAACTGCTAGCAACTCAAACTTATCATAAAGTTTTTTTTTCTGTCCTTTTTAATTATTTTTGGCATCTTTTTTTTTTTTTATATTGGAAAATTTTTCACTTAAAAATGAAATACAAATGGTTGATCAATAGTATTAAATTTTGAAAGAAAGGGCTAGGATAATAAATTAAAGTGGCGAAGTCAATTGATGGTAATTCTATCACGATATTAAAGGTCAGGAACATACTATCAGGCAGGGTAGTGATTTTGGCATTAACTGTTAGTATACTGCCAAAACTTTCACTACTTTTTCTAACCTATTTCTCACATTATGTAGTCTTAATCAACTCAGAAAAACAGTGATTTTGTTCTTTTGAATGTAAGTATTTCTATATGACGTATAAAGACTACCATGATTTATAGTGATTATATGTTTTTCTGTTTCAGATATGTAATAATTTAGGCAATTGTCATTGCCTTCCTGGGTATAGGCCTCCAGATTGTGAATTACAAATTGGTTCACCAGGAGGAAGTATTGATGATGGTAATGACCATAAACCTGGTGAGTAGAAATTAAACTTTTAAAACAAAATAGAATGCTTTATGAAATAATTAAAGAAATATACTGCCGAGTCAAATCTTTCATGATCTCCTGAGTAATTAATAGAGTTACCTTGAATAGTGGCTTTCATTAAATTAGTGTTAAATAATACTTGTAATGTGGTTTCCTCAGAGAAACCCAGTTTTAGTCAGCTCAGTTACTAAGATAGAATATGGTACTCTTAAGTTTCAATAAATGTCATAGCATGAATGCAAAACAAATTCAAATATGGACGAATGAACACTATGTAAGTTGTTTGCATCCCATGCTATTAAAAACTTTGTAGGTTATTAAAAAACAATTGTAGGATAAGGTGTTTATTCTGAATGAAATTTAGACAAAAACATATGACAAAATATAAGTATACACATTTATTAGGAAATAACAGTAAATCACATTTTGAGTGATGAAGTACAGGTTTATGCTTTCTCTTGTTTCCATGAACAGCAAGTGGCTGTTCATTGATTCAACATCCATTTATGATAAAAACTCTCAACAAAGTGGGTATAGAGGGGCTATACCTCAACATAGTAGAGGCCATATATGGAAAACCCAAAGCTAACATCATACTCAATGGTTAAAAGCTGAAAGCTTTTCCTCTAAGAGCAGGAACAAGACAAGGATGTCCACGCCCACCACTTTTATTCAACATAGTATTGGAAGTCCTAGTCAAGGCAATTAAACCAAAAAAACAAATAAAAGATAATCCAAGTTGTATTTTACGGATATTTTATTCTTACTGGACTACATGGCCCAAATCACTTCATACATATCCAGTTATAAAATTATTTTTGTGTTTGTATAATTTTGCTGGAACAACTGGACATCCATAAGCAAAAGAATTATTCTAGGCACAGACCTCATAACTTTCAAATATTAGGATCACAGTCCTAATGTAAAATACAAAAATATGCATCTCCTAGAAGATAACAGAAGAAAATCTAAGTGCCCTTAGAGAATGACATTTTAGATACAGCAGCATGAGCATGATCTATAAAAGAAAAAATTGGTAACTTGCACTTGATTAAAACGTAAAAGTTCTGTCCTGTAGAAGACAGTCAGAGAATGAAAAAACAAGCCAGACACTGGGAGAACGTCTTTGCAAAACATATATCTGATATAGGACTGGTATTCAAAATATACCAAGCACTCTTGAAACTCAACAGTATGAAAATTCACAGCCCAGTTTAAAAATGAGCAATGTTAAAGTGCTTATCTGGGCTCTCTTGTAGTTCTCTGAGCAGCTCTAGAACGATTACGTTGAATTCTTTGTTGAGCAATACCTAGATCTCCATTCCTTTGGGGTCAGTTACTGTAAATGTCCTGCATTCCTTTGGTGGAGACATCTTTCTCTGATTTTTCATGATTCCTGTAGCCTTGCGTAGGTGTCCATACATTTGGAGATACAGTCACCCCTTCCAGACTTTGTAAACTCTTTCCTAAGGGAAGCCTTTCACCTGTGGATGGAGGCACACTTGATCGTGCTGTGACCCTGGGACAACTGGTGCAGGGCGCCAAGTGCAGGAGCACCTGGTGGTACCAGGCCCAAAGGGGTGTAATGTCTCTTCGGCTCAGGCCACTGAGGTCCATATTATCAACTGTGTGGTCCTTGTGAGCACTTCGTGGGTCCATAGTGGCTGCAAGGACTGTTGCGGTTCTAAGCAGCACCTCCAGGATCAGTAGCTAAGGACAAGGCCAGGCAGCGGTGGTGGCTGGAGATAGTGGCATGCACACACTTGGCCGTGGGGCCCAACTTCAGGTGCCCATGTGGTGGCAGAGGTCAGGTGCAGACGTGCTTGAAGTGATGGGCTGGAGCCAACTATAGGCTCACTGGCCACTGCAGTGTTCCTGAGTGTCAGTGTGCTTTCCTACTGCTTCAGGCTCTACCTCAGGGTATGCACGCTGCAGGGAGACCAGCGATGGGGGGTGGTCAGGCTCGGGGTGCACAACTGGATGGGCTAACTACAGGTAGGCACAGTGATGCCAACGAGTGTCAGAAGGCAGAGCCTGATCTGGATCCAACAAACAGCTACAGTGTGCTCCTCTCCTGTGGCTGTACTCTTACCCCCTGGAAAGAGAGCACTGCTGTGGAGGTCAGTGATGGGGGTCTGGCTGGGGGTGTGCAGGTGCATAGCTGGGGGGGCGGGGCTAGTTACAGGTGGGCATGGCGGTACCGGCCAAAGACAGAGGCTGAGCCTGATCTGGATCTGACAACAGCTGCAGGGTCCATGGATGTCAGTGTGCTCTCCTGTGGCTGGACACTCCCCACTGGCATGCACACTGCAGTAGAAGCCAGTGACAGGAATCAGGCTGGGAGCATGCAAGTGCACGGCTGGAGGGGCTATCGACAGGCGGCCATGGTGGTCTTGGCCGGTGACAGAAGGCAGGACCTGACTGTGCCTGCAAACAGCTGTGGCTGGCAGGAGAGGGGGCAGGCTGGCTGGCTCTGCATTCACCTGGGGCTGCAGGTTATTTCTGCTCAGTATTATATCAGAGAGTCTAGTCAGTATAAAAAGACCAAAAAAAAAAAAAAAAAAAACCCAAAAAGCATACAGATTGCAAAGGAAAAAGAAAATCAGTCTTTATGTATAGGTAATACGATCCTATATGCAGAAAATCCTAAGGAATCCACAAAAAATTTACTAAGGTTGAAGAATATGAGATCAATGTACAAAGAGCAATTGTATTCCTATAAACTAAGAGGAGACAATCCAACAATGACATTAAGAAACCAATTTTATTCACCACAGCATAAAAAGTAAAATACGTAGAAATAAACTTAGCAAAAAAGTACATGATTTGTACACTGAAAATTTCAAACCATTGCTGATGTAAATTAAAGAAAATTTATATAAATGGAGAGACAATGATGTTCATAGATTGGAAGACTATTGTTAAAAGGACGGTTCTCCGCAAGTTTATCTATACATTCAAGAAAATCCCTGTAAAAATCATCCAGCAGGTTCATTTGCAGAAATTGACAAGCTGGCTATAAACTTTATACAGAATTTCAAAGGACCTAGAGTTGTCCAAATAACTTTGAAAAGAGTGATGTTGGAGAAAGTATACCACCCAATTTCAAAACTTTCTATCAAGCTACAATAATCAATACAGTGTAGCACCGATATTAACATAGACATGTAGAGCAATGGAACAGAATAAAGAACTGAAAATAGACCCACAGATACCAGGAAAACTGATTTTCCGTAAAAGTGCAAAGCAATTCAGTGAATAAAGGATGGTCTTTTCAACAAAATGTGCTGGAACCATTACATACCCACATGTAAAAAAAAAAAAAGGAATTTTGTACGTTTTGTACATGATCTGAAATCATATACAAAAATTCACTCAAAGTGGATCACAGACCAAGATGTGAAGCCTAAATGTATAAAACTTCCAGAAGAAAATATATGAGAAAACCTTAGTGACTTTGGATTAAATAAGGATTTTTTTACATATGACACCAAAAGCACAATCCAAGGAGAAAAGGTGAAAACTTGGACATCATCAAAATTAAAAACTTTTACTCTTCAAAAGTCACTGTTAGGTGTATACCTAATAAAGTATTTATATTCAGAATATGTACAAATTTTATATTCAGAATATATAATCTTTGAAACTTAATAATGAAAAACCAACAGCCTTATAAAAATGGGCAAAACACTTAAACAGACACTTTATCAAAGAAGATATATGGATTGGCAAATAAGCACAAGTAAAGATGCCCAACATCATTGTTCATCAAGGAAATGCAAATTAAAATCACAATTAGATACCATTATATTCCTTTAAATTTGTTTAAATTTAAAGGAGTAACCACATGAAGTTTTTGCCAAGATGTGAGGATAGTGTCTCATACACTACTGTTGAAATGTGAAATTGTACAGTTTCCGCTTCTTAAAAAGGTAAACTTTTACCTACCATGGAATCTAGTCACTTTACTATTTTATTTACCCAAGAGAATAGAATGCCTTCTCCCATACCAAACTTTGTATACAAATGTTCATAACAGCTTTATATGTAATAGATAAAATTTGGAAACAACCCAAATACAAATCAACAGGTGATGGATCAACGACATGTGGTATATCCAAACCATAGCATATATTGAACAGTAAAAAGGAGCAAGCTATTGTTAAAAGTACCAACATGGATGGATGTCAACATTTACGCTGTGTGAAAGAAGCAAGACTAAAATGAATACAGACTGTCTGACTCTATATTAAATTGTAGAACACACAAACTAATTGATAGGGAGAGAATGCAGATCAAATCAGTGGTTACTTGTTTGGGGGAGTGGCATCATATATAGGCAAGAAGAAACTTTTGTGGATAATGGATATATTCACTACAGTTGAGCCTCGGAGTACATGGATTTGAACTGCACGGATCCACTCATACACAGATTTTTTTCAATAAATACTACAGTGCTACAGCATCTGAGGTTGACTGAATCCACGGAAGGGCAACTGCGGATACAGTGGAACCTGGGCTAAGAAGGGACCTAGAATATGGAGGACCAACGCTAAAGTTAAACAAGGATTTAGACTGCTCAGAGTGGATTCCCCTAAACCCTGCATTGTTTAAGGGTCAACTGTCTTTTGACTGATGTGGTGGTTTCATAGATATATACATATAATAAAACCTGTAAAATTGTACATCTCAAATAGGCGCATGTATTATGTGTCTAAAATAACTCAGTAAAGCTGTTAAAATAGCAAAATTTAAATGACATCTAAGACAAAAGTCACACTATTTTGTTGTCAAATCTCAGGCGTTAGTTAAACTTATTTTATTTACTTATCAAAAAATGATAAGAATTTTACATTAAATGAAGAAAAATCCACAGATGTCAAAAAAAAATAATCTTTTAAATGTATGCCACATTTGTTCAATCTTATCCACCTGTACAGTTATAATGTTTGCATTTCATTGTATATGAAGAATAACTATAATAAAAAGAATGAAAATACCAAATATACCAAGACTCTCATCCACTGCTAATGGGAATGTGATTTCTACAACCACTTAGGAAAATCACTGGAAAAGTTACAAATGTTCAATTTAGGCACATGCTATGAAAAAGCATCACCACTCCCAAAGGCATATACCTGAGAGATATGCACACGTACATTGACTAAGAGACATGTAGTATAATATTCATAGCAGCACTATTCATAACATCCATAATTGCAAATAACCCAGTGCTCATGAGAAATAGAATGCATTAATAGCTGTTATTTCTACATAAAGATATTGTATGCAGTAAGGGGAATGAATATTTTACAACTATAAGCAATAATCTGGGTGAATCCCTAAATTAGATAATATTGAGCCCCCCCCAAAAAAATCAGATAGAATAGAAATACACACAATATAACTCTATTTATATAAAGTTTAAAATCTGTCAAAAATGATCCGTGCTCTTAGAGACCATGGATTAGTGATTCTCATTGGGAAGGACGGTGGCTGAAAGAAAGCCGATTGGAGGTCATGGGATGCTGGTAATATTAAGTTTCCTGGATTTGGTGCTGGTTACATAGATATGTTCAATTTAGAAAATTCTTTGAGCTGTAAAATTATGGCATGCATGCATTTCTGTTAGTATGTTATAGTTCAGTAAAAAATTTACTAAATAAATAATAATGGAAGAAATCAATACACATGTAACCTTTGGAGAGGAATGGTGATTAGAAAATGTCCTGAGGACGCTTTGGGGAGTCTAACAGGGTATGTTTTGAGATCTGGATGATTTTGCTAATTCTTTGTTAACATATTTATTTACTGTGTACTTTTCTGAATTGTGTAATACTTCAATTTTTTAGGTGTAAGAAATAACGAAAGGGCATAAATACGTCGTTGAACGTCAACGAGAGGGGAAAAATACACACAACACACACTTTATATATAGGTAGATACAGATACAAGGATAGGTATAGATATGGATTTTATTCATATGTATAAAATATAAATACTAGATGGAGAAACATGAGTCATTTAAAAATGGTTTCCTCCAAGGAGAGAAGCTGTGTGACTTGGCAAGGGAGGGGGATGGTGGTTTTTCACAGTATTTTGCTAAATTTTTAACTTAAGCCCTATTAATATATCACCTTTTAAAATATGATGCCATAAATAAGCTGCATGTAGTAAGCATACCTCAAAATATGTATACAGTATCATGATAATTAAACAAATATGCATAAAAGATGACTAGTAAATCTATGAAAAATGTACCATTGTAGTTTTGGCTATGAGCTTAAAGGCCTTTTGTTTTCTCCTATAAGAGTTTGCAAGGTATTAAACTTTCAGTTAGGTATATGATTTTATATGTACACATATGATTAGAGTGAAATAAATATAAATTTATTCAAATGCTCTATTTTTCATTTCTAGTTACAATTTTTACTAAAAAAGGCTACAATGCACATCAGAACTGGCTTATTTTGAGTTTCTACATTGTTCTGCCCTTTTTCATAATTTTCACCATTATGATCATGAAGCGAAATGAAATGAGAAAATCATGCAACAAAGAGAGTGCAGAATATGAGGGGTAAATATGATTTTACAAATAATTTATTATTTTAAATTGTGCTGGTCATTAACCAGTGTCATAAATTCATAATTACATAACATTTGTTATATTTATTATTAAATGTGTGCTATTTTAAATCTAAGGTAAATGGCATTTTAACCATTTTGTTTTCCCAGTAGTTCATTGTTAGTATATTAAGGCAAGTCAAAATTTTGACTGCTCCAAAACTGTTCTCCTGATGAATATTCCACACTGTACTAGGGACTTAATATGTCAGAGAAGAATATATTTGGTGTATCATTTTAAGTTCCTTTCTAGTTGGATCTAAATTAAGTATGAGTGTTTGTTTCCTTTGGGGAAACCGTTTTTTCCAATTTAGAATTTGTGTTAAACATGTCACTAATAAACCCTTGAACCTCATAATATTTCTATGTCTTTAGTAGTCTCAAATACTGTTAAAAAATCTCTACAGAATTCCTTTGAAATTAGATACTGTTTCTTACACATTTGTGCAGACTATTTTCTTATATTTGTGCATCTTCTCTTCTGATGACCTAACATTTAACTCATTGAAGGCAAGAAACCCTCAAATTAATCCCGAAATGTAACATCACGAATGAGGATTTCAGCTTCAAAGTTACATTTTCTTTGAAAGCTATTATTACTGGTCCATTTTATGAAGACACGCTCAATTGTACACACATTACATGCATATCGTTCAGGGAAGTGATGGATCATATTCACTGAAAGAGGAAGTGACTTGATGGGCCTATCACGAGCCTTTACAGAGGAAAAGAGAAAAAGAGAATTCAAAGAAAGTCCTGACAGGTAATATCGTAGAGGGAACCTGAGTAAAGTACATGCTCAATACATCTTCACATCCCAAAATTTCTGCTGCCCCAGCGTTAATGACTGTTCCTTTATAAACTCTCCCACCAGGCCTGGGATGTGTACCATTCAGCCCTCCATCTTTGTTTATTCTGTAAGTGTATATACTGGAGCCACTGAAAACATAATTTTCATCAGATGGGAAAAATCATCTTGTAGCCACATATTTATTTCCATTATGCATTAGGCTGGGGCTATGGGTTTTAGATAGGAAGATCACAGAGTTGGAATGTCATTCTCATCACATCAATATCAAAGGCAAATACTACCAACTGATAACTTAATATCAACCTTGATTACCTGGAGGAAGTAGTGTTTGTCAGGTATTTCCTGGAAACATGAAAACACCTGTAAGATTATTTTTCTCCCTTTTTATACTGAAATCTATAAAAGGAAGCGACTAAATGTACCCCATATGTTTTTGTTTTCTGAGCAGCTCGTCACTTTTGGGCTCTATAAGATGTTCCAGAATCATCTTGTATATCCCTGGCCACAGGCCTAGAAGCAGGCATTTCTTCAAGGATTCTTGGTTTCTTTTATTGGAGAACAATATTAGAAACAGATCTAGATGTTAGGTGTGCTCCTTGCTTCTTGGATTTCATTGCATCTAGATCCTCACAATAGACGGATATATAAGTTCAATATATGTGTACAACACATACATACACACACCTGTCTTTATATATCCTGCAGATAAGGCCTTTATCAGATATAAAAATCGCAAATGTTTTCTTCAGATATGTGTCATATTTTCATTCAAACCACAGTGTCTTTTGCTGAGGAAAAGTTTTTAATTTTATCATTATTTTCCTTCTTGGATTATGCTTTTGTTGTTATATTTAAAAACTCACCACCAAACCCAAGGTCACTCAGATTTTCTCCTGTGCTTTCTTGAAGATTTATAGCTTTGCATTTCACATTTAGATCTATGATCCATTTTAAGATAATTTTTGTGTAAAATTTGAAGTAAATTTAGAGTAAGGTGTGAAGTATATGATAAGGTTTGTATTTTTGCATATGTATGCCAAATGGTCCAGCACCATTTGTTGAAAGAGCTATCATATCTTCATCAAAATGCCTTTGCACCTTTGTTGAAAACCACCTGACCAATATATATGTAGGTCTAATTTTGAATGAAGGAAATAAGTTGTTTTTTATTTTCATGGTTAATTTTACAGTGCAAGTCTGCTTATTTATAGGATAATGATATTTTTTTCTGTAATGTATCTTTTTCCAAGTTTCAAACATTAGAATGTGATTTTCTCTTTAATTCACATTTGCAAATAAGTTTGCCTAAAGGAAAGATGTGAGTTATCTTTTTCACATGCCACAGGTTAAGTAAATAAATAAAGGTACAAGTTCCTTTAAAATCCTCTTTTACGTTGAAGTTTGTCTCTTAGAAAGCAGAATGGAAAGAAAATATTGCTTCATGAAGATTGGTCTTCTCTGCCTTCATAATGTAGTTAAACTGCATTAAAATGTATTAATATTTGGCAAGGTTTTAAAGAGACTTTTTGGCTGTTGTTGCTTTTAACTCACACTAAAAATTGTGCAGGCAGAGGGCTAGACATGGGAGACTTAGTAGGAGACTAACTTTTCTTAGAGTGGACCATAACACAAACTCACAGACCACACACTTAAGAACTCCATTTAATCACTTTCTGCAAGACCAAGAGGAAAAATCATAGTTATGGTGAATATACATTAGGGTTGAAGCCAGGAATACAACACAAATTACTTGGGCTTCCAGAAGGAATATATTTCAAATATATATACCTAGATATACATACATATATATAACCTAAATATTCATATATAGAGAGAAGTTTTATGTATGTAACTATATATATCATATATATAACTATGCATATATATATATATACTTTCTGACATCTTAATGGGTATGAGGTTATAGCTTATTGTGGTTTTTATTTGCATTTTCCTAATGATTGATTAATAACTTGAGCATCTTTTCATGTGCTTATAAGCCATTAGTATATCTTCTTTGGAGAAATGTCTATTCAAGTCCTTTGGGCATTTTTGAATCAGATTGTTTGGGTTTTTGTTGTTGTTGAGTTTTAGGAGTTCTCTACATATTCTGTATATTCATCTCTTATCAGGTATATGATTTGCAAATTCTCCCATTTTTTGATTGCCTTTTTATTTGTAATATCCTGGGTATATAGCCAGATAATATTCTGGGTATGTAACCAAAATAATCAAAAGCAGTTTCTCCAAGAGCTACTTGTACACCAATGTTCATTGCACCTTTGTTCACAATAGCTAAAGATGGAAGCGACACAAATGTCCATCAACAGATGAATGGATAAAGCAAAATGTGGTTTAAACATGCAATAGAATATTTATTATCTAGCCTTAAAAAGGCAGGAAATTCTGACACATGCTACAAGGCAGATGAATGAACCTTGAGGACATTATGTTACATGAAATAACCTAGTCACAAAAGACAAATACTGTATCAGTTCACTAACATGAGGTAAACGGAGTAGTCAAATTCCTAGAGAGAGAAAATAAAATGGTGGTTGCCAGGATTTGGGATAGGAAGGAATGAGGAGTTATTGTTTAATGGGTATAGAGTTTCAGTTTTTCAAACTGAAGAGTTTTGGAGATGGTAGGTCGTGATGTTTGTACAACACTGAATATACTTAAGAGCAATAAACTGTACACTAAAAAATAGGATGGTAAATTTTATGTTATGTGTGTTTTACCATAATAAAAATTATTCTTATAAAAAATAAATTTCCCCCAACCCATAAATTAAAACATGAAATGAAAGTCCTCTTCAAGTTAACTCTGTAGCCTTTCAATGTGTGAACTCCACAGTGACTGGGAAAAAATTGTATTTAGCCTTTCACCATAGTCTTTCTAAACCATAGATTTTTCTAAGAACCAAAAGGCTGTAATTATTTTGCCTCATACTTAAATTATAAATCAACAGTAAAGTAAATAAAATGCACACATAGGAGATTAGCTCAAGATGGCGGAGTAGAAAGACGTGCACTCACTCCCTCTTGCGAGAGCACCGGAATCACAACAGTTGAACAATCATCGACAGGAAGACACTGGAACTCACCAAAAAAGACACCCCACATCCAAAGACAAAGGAGAAGCTGCAATGAGATTGTAGGAGGAGTGCAATTACAATAAAATCAAATCCCATAACCGCTGTGTGGGTGACTCACAAACTGGAGAACAATTATACCACAGAAGTCCATCCACTGGAGTGAAGGTTCTGAGCCCCACGTCAGGCTTCCCAACCTTGGGGTCTGAAAACGGGAGGAGGAATTCCCAGAGAATCAGACTTTGAAGGCTAGCGGGATTTGATTGCAGGCCTTTGACAGGACTGGGGGAAACAGACACTCCACTCTTGGAGGGCACACACAAGGTAATGTGTGCATCAGGACCCAGGGGGAAGAAGCAGTGACTCCATAAGAGACTGAACCAGACCTACCTGCTAGTCTTGGAGGGTCTCCTGCAGAGGGGGTGGGGGTGGTGGCTGTGGCTCACTGTGGGGACAAGGACACTGGCAGCAGAAGTTCTGGGAAGTACTCCTTGGCATGAGCCCTCCAGGAGTCCACCATTAGCCCCACCAAAGAGCCGGGTAGGCTACAGTGTTGGGTCGCCTCAGGCCAAACAACCAACAGGAGGGAACTCAGCCCCACCCACCAGCAGACAAGCAGATTAAAGTTTTACTGAGCTCTGCCCACCAGAGCAACACCTAGATCTACCCACCACCAGTCCCTCCCATCCCATCAGGAAGCTTGCACAAACCTCTTAGATAGCCTCATCTACCAGAGGGAAGACAGCAGAAGCAAGAAGAGCTACAATCCTGCAGCCTGTGGAAAGAAAACCACATTCACAGAAAGATATACAAAATGTAAAGGCAGAGGACTATGTACCAGCTGAAGGAACAAGATAAAACCCCAGAAAAACAACTAAATGAAGTGGAGATAGGCAACCTTCCAGCAAAAGAATTCAGAATAATGAAAGTCAAGATGATCCAGGACCTCGGAAAAAGAATGGAGGCAAAGATCAAGAAGATACAAGAAATGTTTAACAAAGACCTAGAAGAACTAAAGAACAAACAAACAGAGATGAACAATACAATAACTGAAATGAAAAATACACTAGAAGGAATCAATAGCAGAATAACTGAGGCAGAAGAATGGATAAGTGACCTGGAAGACAGAATGGTGGAATTCACTGCTGCGGAACAGAATAAAGAAAAAAGAATGAAAAGAAATGAAGACAACATAAGAGATCTCTGGGACAACATTAAATGCAACAACATTATAATTATAGGGGTCCCAGAAGGAGGAGAGAGAGAGAAAGGACCCGAGAAAACGTTTGAAGAGATTATAGTTGAAAACCTCCCTAACATGGGAAAGGAAATAGCCACCCAAGTCCAGGAAGCACAGAGAGTCCCAGGCAGGATAAACCCAAGGAGAAACACACTGAGACACCTAGTAATTAAATTGACAAAAACTAAGGACAAAGAAAAATTATTAAAAGCAGCAAGGGAAAAAACGACAAATAACTTACAAGGGAACTCCCATAAATAAGGTTAACGGCTGATTTCTCAGCAGAAACTCTACAAGACAGGAGGGAGTGGCACAATATATTTAAAGTGATGAAAGGGAAGAATCTACAACCAAGATTACTCTACCCAGCAAGGATCTCATTCAGATTTGATGGAGAAAACAAAAGCTTTACAAACAAGCAAAAGCTAAGAGAATTCAGCACCACCAAACCAGCTCTACAACAGATGCTAAAGGAACTTCTCTAAGTGGGAAACACAAGAGAAGAAAAGGATCTACAAAAGCAAACCAAAAACAATTAAGAAAATGGTAATAGGAACATACATTTTGATAATTACCTTAAATGTGAATGGATTAAATGCTCCAACCAAAACACACAGGCTCACCAAATGGATACAAAAACGAGACCCATATATATGCTGTCTACAAGAGACCCACTTCAGACCTAGGGACACACACAGACTGAACGTGAGGGGATGGAAAAAGATACTCCATGCAAATGGAAATCAAAAGAAAGCTGGTGAAGCAATACTCATATCAGATAAAATAGACTTTAAAATAATGTTACAAGAGATAAGGAAGGACACTATATAATGATGAAGGGATCAATCCAAGAAGAAGATATAATAATTATAAATATATATGCACCCAACAAAGGAGCACCTCAATACCTAAGGCAAATGCTAACAACCGTGAAAGGGGAAATCAACAGTAACACAGTAATACTGGGGGACTTTAACACCTCACTTACACCAATGGACAGATCATCCAGACAGAAAATTAATACGGAAACACAAGCTTTAAATGACACAATAAACCAGGTAGATTTCATTGATATTTATAGGACATTCTATTCAAAAACAGCAGATTACCAAGCAGTTTCTTCCAAGTGCCCACGGAACCTCCTCCAGGATAGATCACATCTTGGTTCACAACTCAAGCCTCTGTAAATTTAAGAAAATTGAAATCATAGCAAGCATCTTTTCTGACCACAATGCTATGAGATTAGAAATCATACAGGGGGAAAAAAACGTAAAAAACACAAACACATGGAGGCTAAACAATACGCTACTAAATAACCAAGAGATCACTGAAGAAATCAGAGAGGATGTCAAAAAATACCTAGAGAAAAATGACAACGAAAACACGATGATCCAAAACCTATGGGAGGCAGCAAAAGCAGTTCTAAGAGGGAAGTTGATAGCAGTACAATCCTACCTCAAGAAACAAGAAAAATGACAAATAAACAATCTAACCTTACACCTAACGGAACTAGAGAAAGAAGAACAAACAAAACCCAAAGTTAGTAGAAGGAAAGAAATCATAAAGATCAGAGCAGAAATAAATGAAATAGAAAATGAAGAGAACAATAGCAAAGATGAATAAAACTAAAAGCTGGTTCTTTGATAAGATAAACAAAATTGATAAACCATTAGCCAGACTCATCAAGAAAAAGAGGGAGAGGACTCAAATCAATAAAATTAGAAATGAAAAAGGAGAAGTTACAACGGACACCGCAGAAATACAAAGCATCATAAGAGACTACTACAAGAAACTCTATGCCAATAAAATGGACAACCAGGACGAAATGGACAAATTCTTAGAAAGGTGTAATCTTCCAAGACTGAACCAGGAAGAAATAGAAAATATGAACAGACCAATCACAAGTAATGAAATTGAAACTGTGATTAAAAATCTTCCAACAAACAAAAGTCCAGGACCAGATGGCTTCACAGGTGAATTCTATCAAGCATTTAGAGAGGAGCTAACACCCATCCTTCTCAAACTCTTCCAAAAAATTGCAGAGGAAGAAACACACCCAAACTCATTCTATGAGGCCACCATCATGCTGACACCAAAACCAGACAAAGATACTACAAAAAAAGAAAATTCCAGACCAGTATCACTGATGAATATAGATGCAAAAATCCTCAATAAAATACTAGCAAACAGAATCCAACAACACATTAAAAGGATCATACACCATGATCATGTGGGATTTTTCCCAGGGATGCAAAGATTCTTCAATATACGCAAATCAATCAATGTGATACACCATATTAACAAATTGAAGAATAAAAACCGTGTGATCTCAATAGATGCAGAAAAAGCCTTTGACAAAATTCAACACCCATTTATGATAAAAACTCTCCAGAAAGTGGGCATAGAGGGAACCTACCTCAACATAATAAAGGCCATATATGACAAACCCACAGCAAACATCATCCTCAGTGGTGAAAAACTGAAAACATTTCCTCTAAGATCAGGAACAAGACAAGGATGTCCACTCTTGCCACTATTATTCAACATAATTTTGGAATTCCTTGCCATGGCAATCAGAGAAGAAAAAGAAATAAAAGGAATACAAATTGGAAAAGAAGAAGTAAAACTGTCACTGTTTGCAGATGAGATGATACTATACATAGAAAATCCTAAAGATGCCAACAGAAAACTACTAGAGGTAATCAGTGAATGTGGTAAAGTTGCAGGATACAAAACTAATGCACAGAAATCTCTTGCATTCCTATACACTAACAACAAAAGATCAGAAAGAAAAATTAAGGAAACAATCCCATTCACCACTGCAACAAAAAGTATAAAACGCCTAGGATTAAACGTACCTAAGGAGGTAAAAGACCTGTACTCAGAAAGCTATAAGACACTGATAAAAGAAATCAAAGATGACACAAACAGATGGAGAGATATATCATGTTCTTGGACAGGAAGAATCAATATTGTGAAAATGACTATACTCCCCAAAGCAATCTACAGATTCAATACAATACCTGTCAAATGACCAATGGCATTTTTTACAGAATTAGAACAAAAAATCTTAAAATTTGTATGGAGACACAATGATCCCAAATAGCCAAAGCAATCTTGAGGGGAAAAAACGGAGTTGGAGGAATCAGACTCCCTGACTTCAGACTATACTACAAAGCTACAGTAATCAAGACAATATGGTACTGGCACAAAAACAGAAATATAGATCAATGGAACAGGATAGAAAGCCCAGAGATAAACCCATGCACCTATGGTCAAGTAATCTATGACAAAAGAGGCAAGGATATACAACAGAGAAAAGACAGTCTCTTCAATAAGTGTGCTGGGAAAACTGGACAGCTACATGTAAAAGAATGAAATTACAACACTCCCTAACACCATACACAAAAATAAGCTCAAAATGCATTAAAAACCTAAATGTAAGACCGGACACTGTAAAACTCTTAGAAGAAAACATAGGAAGAACACTCTTTGACATAAATCACAGCAAAATCCTTTTTGACCCACCTCCTAGAGTAATGCAAATAAAAACAAAAATAAACAAATGGGACCTAATGTAACTTAAAAGCTTTTGCACAGCAAAGGAAACTATAAACAAGACCAAAAGACAACCTCAGAATGGGAGAAAATATTTGCAAACAAATCAATGGACAAAGGGTTAATCTCCAAAATATATAAACATCTCATGCAGCTCAACGTTAAAAAAAAAAAAAAAACAATTAAAAAATGGGCAGAAGACCTAAATAGCTGTTTCGCCAAAGAAAACATACAGATGGTCAAGAGGCACATGAAAAGCTGCTCAACATCAATAATTATTAGAGAAATGCAAATCAAAACTACAATGAGGCATCACCTCACACCAGTTAGAATGGGCATCATCAGAAAATCTACAAACAACAAATGCTGGAGAGGGTGTGGAGAAAAGGGAACCCTGTTGCACCGTTGGTGGGACAGCAGGGGGAAGGTGGCTCGGGAGGGCCCCATCGTCCGTGGCTGGCCCACACCCCCGTGTTACAGTCCCCTGGATGTAAATTGATATGGCCACTATGGAAAACAGTATGGAGGTGCCTTAAAAAACTAAAAATACCATATGACCCAGTAATCCCACTACTGGGCATATACCCAGAGAAAACCACAATTCAAAAAGACACATGTACCCCAATGTTCATTGCAGCACTGTTTACAGTAGCCAAGTCATGGAAGCAACCTAAATGCCCATCAACAGAAGAATAGATAAACAAGATGTGGTACATATATACAATGGAATAGTACTTAGCCACAAAAAGGAACGAAGGTGGTTCATTCATAGAGAAGTGGATGGATCTAGATACTGTCATAGAGTGAAGCAAGTCAGAAAGAAAAACAAATATCGTATACTAACGCATATACATGGAATTCAGAAAAATGGTACAGAATAACCGTTTGCAAGGCAGAAATAGAGACACAGATGTAGAGAACAAACGTATGGACACCAAGGGGGGAAGGCAGGGGGAGGGGGGGATGAATTGGGAGATCGAGATTGACATATATACACTACTACGTATAAAAAAGATAACTAATAAAAACCTGCTGTAAAAAAAACTAAAAAACGCACACATATTTATACATATAAATACATATTCATATATAAATACATATTCATATATGAATACATACATTTAATGTTTAGCTTTTCATGTGGACTGCTTAGTTTTCTAAGAAACAAACTTACCTATAATGAATATTTCAATTAATCTATTATAGTTGATTTTTTATTTTTTACTGTGTTCCTTTGCATGAGTGTTTTGACCTGAGACTTAAAACAGAAATCTGGCAGTAGATACAGTTAAAGTAGGAAACCGCCTGCTACTAAAGATATTGTGCATTTCTATTTTCTTTTTCTTTCACTAGTCATTCAGCCATTGTACCAGAGAGTTATGACGTGGACTATTAATGTTGCCAAGAACTTCATCATCGAGTGGGTTACCTGCAGAAGAGAAAGTGTTTTGTAACCCTTATGATACCCCTGAATACGTTTAAAATGTCAAAGTTTTGAAAATAAAGCGCACTTGGGCAGGAGGAAGGCTCGTCTATGCTTCCGGGCATACACCTGGCCACAGGTGGAGTCTGGGTCCACGGAGCCGTAGCCACACTTCCACCCTTCACCCCACTCAACCCCCCCCAACCAGCCCCACCATCTCCACCCGCTCCACCCCCGCCTCAGGCCAGCCCCCCAGCCCCTCCGCTCTGCCCTCCCTCCCAGCCTCTCCCCGCCTGGACCTAGGGCGCAGGGCCCCTACGCGCTCGCTGCACCGTTTCCAGTGAACCGCCCTCCCGGTGGCGAGGCCGGCCGGCCACGCAATGCTGTCTCTCTTGCTGCTCCTCTCAGGGCTGGGCCGGCTGACCTCCGCGGGCCATCGTAAGTGAGGACCCTGCTGGATAGGAGGGTGGCCCGTCGTCGCAGGGTCCCTTGGCACGGGGGGCGTCGGCCTCCTTGCTCCAGAAGCCCAGGCCGGGCTGGGGAGAGTCCGGCGTCGGGTCCGAGCCCGCCCAGTTTCAGGGTCCTGGCGGGCCCGCTGGTCGGAGGGCTCCGAGCAGGACTGGGATAGTTGTCCCTCACTCCGGGGCCCTGCACCGCAGGAGGGGGCGCCTGTCTTCCAGGGAGGTGGGGGGAGGAGGGAACCTGGATGGGATCCTGGGAGCAGCCCTTCTTCACCTACCCAGGGCTGAGGTCAGCCAGCCCCGAGGGTCTCTGGACGGTGGTGGGGTAGAAACACTCCCGCTTCTAGAGGAGCCTCTTCCTGGAACCCTGCGCAGTGTGATTGTGTGTGTGTGTGTGTGTGTGTGTGTGTGTGTGTGTGTGCGCGCGCGCGCGCTGGGGCTTGGAAGATCCACGAGTGATGTGATAGGAGAGGACACGTAAGGGAAGGATAAAGATGCTGCCGTGAGCTGGGGAACGCTCACACCTGTTTTGCTCACTGTAGATTCTGAAACATCACTTCTACAAATTACAGTGCCACAGAAGGCTGGGACAAAGGTCTCAGAAACTCCTGTCATTAAGGAATCATTCTTTGTGTTTTATGGGTATTCTTTCTGGACTACATGGCCCAAATCAATTCATACATATCATTTGTAAAGTTATTTTTGTGTTTATATTTATTTTGTTAAATAGCCATTTTGTCTGAATAAGAGCAAATGTTTTAATATTTAATTTTTTTCATTATGTCACAAGCAATACATAAACATTGTAACATACATAAACATACATACACACATTTTTAAATTACAGACTCAGGAAAAAAAAATAATTGACCAAGTTTCTATTTCACAAAAAGTCTACTGGACCTTTTATCTCTAAAAAAAATATGTAGTTTTAATATTTATTCTTATATTAGTGAGATCATACTAATACATTCAATTCTTGTGATAGCTATGTTCTATAAAGCCCCAAACGCTGAATTAGCTATTGCTGAATCAGCATTTCAAGGGGAAATACGTATGTATCTCATAGAGATTGCGATCTTAAATCCTGAAAACATCTCATCCTGGAAGATTCTATTTTCCCTAATTTACAAAGGAGAAGTGAATAGTGGCTTGCCTGGGGCCATGTCAGCAATAGGTACCATAGCTGAGATTCAAACACCCTGCAACTGGCCTCAGAACCCAAGCTTCTTCAATACAGTGCCAACTCCATTTTCTGGTCATCTCTGCAGCAGAGCTGCAATAAGAAGGCAGAGTATCAGCTGTTCAATCTCAGCTGGGCGTGTGAGCCTTGTTACAAATGAATTTTTGGCCATTTGTTGGTAAACTCAAATGATCCAAAAAGAGCTACAAATATTGATTTGGGGGCTTACAAATAAATCTGAGCAAATAGGCAAATTTGCAGGTGTGGAATAATTGAATAATGATGATTGAATATTTTGTAACATAATTTAAAAATAAATATAAACTCAATGAGATTTGCAAGGTAATATATATACCAGCTATTTTTTTTTGCAGATTGTATTGTTATTTAGATTGAAAGCTTGAGACATTTTGTTACTGAACAGCAGTTCCTGTGCCCAACGCATAGTGAGGCCAAACAAACCAAAAGGTAGGAGTTTGGAGCAGAGAAAAGTTTATTGCAGGGCCATGCAGGGAGACAGGTGGCTCCTGCCCAAAAAAAACCCTGAACTCCTCGAAGGGTTTCAGCAAAGCACTTTTAAAGGCAAGGTGAAGGAGGGGTGAGGTTGGTTGTTACAAACCGCTTTGCAGCTGTCCAAGTAGGTCAGGTCACATGATCCTGTAAACCTCCAACAAAACAAATATTATTCTCTGTTCTGCAACTTTTTATCTCTATATGAATAGACTCTTAAAGGTCAGAGCCTTGAAAATAGGCTCTCCTGTATATTTCAGGCTACAGGCAACATTCTTTTACAAAAGGCACAGAGCCAGCATAACTAAGCACAGGCAACAGAGCACCAAGGCTAAAGTAAAAGAAACAGATCTAACGCAGAGTCAGATTTGTTTTTCCCTGTTACAATTTTACATACAAATTCTCAGAATTAACTAGAAAGTTTAACAAAGGATAACTGGGCACTGAAGAATGGATTAGTATGTGTAATAATGATGAAAAAGCTGCAAGGTGTCGAGGGAGGTGATGCTTCCAAGTCTCCATCAAACACTAGCTCGGTGCCAAAATAAGTTCTTCAGTTTCCTTAACTGTAAAATGGGTATAATAGAACCATACCTCGCTCATAAGTATATTGTGAGACTTTGAGGTAATTTAAAGAGTGCTTAGCCATAATGCAAAGAACATATTTTTTACATTTCATTTTTACCAAGAAGGTACAGGTAATATTTTGTTGTTGAAACAGATTTCTGCCTCAAATAATGGTATATGGTGGTACCATTATGTGATACGCAGAATGTGGAAGGCAAACTCTACATTTTTATTCTCAAACAATAGGATAAAGGAAGGGAAGGATACTGTGGAGGCCTACATCAAGGACACCCTACATCAAGGACACAGGACAAAAATCCCGGAATTAACGGAGCCCCCATAGCAACTGTTGCCATGGGCTCTCCTAATCTATACCGGACAGCCCCCCTCCCCAACTCCATATTAGGCAAAATAATCACCGTGCAGTAACCTTGAAGCATCCTGACCAATCACCTAATGCCATCCTGCCGGCAGGAATTTTCTTTGTCTTGAGGCTATAAAAGTTGGCTACCAGCCCACAAAAGGGGTCGGCTCTCCCTGGTCTATCAGGAAGCGGGCCGGCTGGATTCGCAGCACCCCTCACTAACTCTGCTTTTTGCTCTCAATAAACTCACTCTTTTCTAAAATACTTCATGTCCGGAAATTCTTCTTGCAACCCGCGCTCGGACCACGACATTTTGGTGGCCCCCGTATGGGGACATCTCCGGGGGGATCTCCTCCCCCGACCTCCTCTCCTCATTTCTTGGGACCCTCTGTGAACAGGCAAGCTGCCGGGGAAGCAACAGAGGACTCTGGCCAGGGCCACACCCTGGTGTGTTCCGAAGGCTCCACGGCTCACTTCGCCCCAGTAGCTGCCGCCCAGAACGGGTGAGGGCCCCTCTGTCTTCCTCCTGACTGCGGACTGGGCCGATTGGTATCGTGCGGGCACGGGTCAGGCATTTAAAAGCCATCAGGGCGCCTGCCGCTTGAAGACTCCCGTGAAAGGATAAGGGGGTCACGGAACGGACCAGGCTGTTAGAGCATCTGCCCCCAGCAAGACAACTTCCGTGCACCGTGAGGCACACACTGGTTCAAGCACAACACTGAGCCCCCTCCCCTTGGCCGCCGCCTTCCCGGCAGGACTACGAGGCTGATTCCTCAGCCTGTCTCCTCTGTCGCTTTCACCTTTTTCTCGGTCCGGATTGACTTACAGGAGCCTAGGCGTTGCCTCTGAGCCATCCCAGGAGTGCGTTTCACGTTTCAGGGCATCGCCAAGCGGTGAGTCACCCGGTGGGTCCCGGGAATCAATCTCTCCTTTGTTTCTCTGCCCGAGTCGCACGGTTCCTTAGTCGCATGGTTTGTGCCTTAACACGCTCAGGGGTCACCTCTCACGGTCGGATGCGATTGTTGGGACAGTCGGCCCATTTTGTGGCTTAGTCGCAATGAGAGATCACTGGGGCAAAGGGAGCGCCTCTCTGTCAGCCGGGGGCTCTCAGGACCCCCGTTCTACGGCATACAGGCTAAGAATGGGTTCTGGTACGTCTCGGGAGCCTCCCTCGGACTCACCCCTCGGCTGTATCCTCAGGAACTGGGAAAATTTGACCCTGAAAATCTCAAAAAGAAGAGGCTCATTTTCTTTTGTAACACGGCTTGGTCCCAGTATAAACTGACGGGCCGAGAACAATGGCCTCTTAATGGCACACTAAATTATAACACGATTCTTCAACTTGATCTCTTTTGCCGGAAACAAGGAAAGGGCTCAGAGGTTCCTTAAGTCCAGACCTTTATGGCCCTTAGTCAGAATCCGGAGCTGAGGGACTCGTGCCGCCTGTGTCTTTCTGTTGCCGTCTTTTCCTCCCGACCCCCTCTGTCTCCCTCTCCATCAGATCTCCTAGGCGACCCTCTACTCGACCTTTCTTGTCCCCCACCCCATGAACCCCCTGCTTCAGCCCCCGACCCCACCTCAACCCACAGCTCCCCAACAGGTACCCCCTTATCAGGGCGAAAGCCCCCCTCCCCTCCCCACACAAGATCGAGGACTGCCCAACGCCAGGAAGTAGCAAATGGAGACATGGGCACTATTAGAGTCAATGTTCCCTTTCCCGTGTCTGACGTTTCCCAAATTCAAAACAAGTTAGGTTCCTTCAGTCAGGATGGCCACAATATTCTTTAGACTCCAGAGAAAATTGGTTAAGATAAAAAATTTTTTGAAATTGCAAAACTGGTTCTTTTTGCATATGCAATTAGAGAAAGCTAGCTTGTTGAAATATCTTTTTCAGAATTCTGACCCTGAGAGAACAAAAATATGCCTAGCAGAAAGCTTGAAGTTAACTCTTAACCATGTCCTTGAGCTACAAACACAGCCCACTTTGCCTGAGACTTCAGCCTTGGATTAATTAGTAGAACTTCAAGCCAAGGGAAAAAAAAAAAAAAGAGTCAAAGAGACATTTTAAATTTCAAGTGGCAACTATGAGATCTCTGACGGTGTGGATATACGTTTATGTCTCAGTATGTGTCTTTGTCTTTGGATAATATTGCTGAGGTTAATTTGTAAATGAGCTCTATTTAATTGGCTTAACAGAAAAGTAAGCGCTTACAAATCAAACAATTCTAAATACAAGAAAAATTAAGCTAAATAAATTTCAGATTCAGGTGAACTGGGAAATATTAAATATTAAATTAATACCTGTGTTAATGTTTACATTTCTTGATCTAATTAATATAGACATGTCTTTTGAGCCATCAACATTAAGTATAATACTTTTATTGTGCTTAGGTTTAATATAAACTAAATAAGATCTTATTATATTTGTCAAATTTGTCCGCAATAAAAGTCACTCAATGTGAAGAAACTTCTGAGAAAAGAAAATACAAATGAGATAAGAGCTTTGGGTGAAAGGAAAGCTAAAATTCCTTTTTAGGAATAATTATGTTTTAGGAATGTCTACTTAAGAATAATCTCTCCAGATACTCGACAACTTAAAGCATTTAGAGTTGTGCTAAATTAAGTTAGAGGATGGAAGTTTATTAAATAACTAGTCCATTTCCAAATAAAATAAGATACTGAAACATTAATTACTGAACATTGGCTTCCTTTTACAGAGAAACAAAAGGTTTGGAACTATTAAAAAAATGTGTTTGGTGCCACGCTGAGATATTTTCTGTAAGAAAGCACATTCTTCAAAAATTATTTGGATGTATGTTTACCGATCTACAGAGTGCTGATATAAAGGACAGTTCATGGTTGCTTAAGGAAAGTAGGATGCATGTTTTTAGTAAAAAAGGTATGAGGAATGGAATTGCACTTTATTAAGGAAAAAGGAAGTAGGACTGACCTACATGTGGCTGTTTCTGAATGGGAAAATAAAGTGATAGATACAGAAAGTGATAAAAAAGGTTTGTGGAAAATGGACCCCTGAGAAGAGAGTTTTATACATGGTACAAGTTTTCTTAAGATGTTGAACTGCCTTTCCAAAAATACTACCTCTTCAAGATTTATAGAAAGGACTTTCTAAGATTGAATTAAAATTAATTAGGTAAATAAATTTTGTTATTAACAGTAAGCTTTTACCAGACTGGAATTTGGTTCTGTCTCTCTGGTAAGAGAACAAAGTTTTCTTGGAATGCTGCTTTTGATAACAGACTGTGAACTACCTTGCATTTAAGTGATTTATATTTGCTTTTAAAATCCTTTTGTTAACTTTGGTTGAGTAAATAAGTAGTATTTCACAATGATCTATGAAGATTATGGCGCATGTAGATAAAGTTCATTCTGCTTTTACAAAAATTAACCCCTCATTGCCAGACTTTTGCCATCCTGATGTCCTTAAAACATGGCAATAGTCTACTCCTAAATCAGGGAATTCAAAATGGGTAAACAATAGCTGTAAATCTAAGAGTTGGGGCTATGGGAAATCCAAGACGGCCACTTGGCTTTTTATGGCTCCCTGACAAAGCTCATTTTTTTAATTTGATGGGATAAGGCTTCCCTGGCTGCAGGGTTAAAGCCCTCACAATGAAAAAAAAAAATTACGTTTCACTGAATATTAAATTCTGGTTTTGTTATTTAAGGTCTGTGTTACCAAGACTCACTTCCCAGATAGTTCCTTGCTGTTATGTTATATTGCTAAAAAGTTTAATTCAATTATTAAAGGATACTCTTTTCTAAAGCTAATCTCAGTAATCTATTTTCGGATGAAGATCAGATACCCACGACCTACAGTGGGGATTATGCATACTGGAAAAAACATAATTTAAAGGACTGTCTCCAACCTGGATGGATGGGGATCCATTTTGGGCTGGCTAAATGACTTTCTTTGTAACTACACCCTCAGTTTTAATCAGACTAGCCTGGAGTGGGATCCCTGGTCAGAGAAGGATGAATATGAGGTACATGAAAATAATTTCACTTTGCGTTGGGGAAATTCAAGGAAAAATGCTGCGACTAAGAAATGCTGTGGTCTTAATGAAGACCACATCCCCATAAACAGCTCGGCCCTGGGAACTAAATATGTGGGAATTGGTGTGACCACCGGACACTTACTTAGTTTAACCTCCGACAAGACTCTCCTCCAAAATACAACATAATTCAACTAATATTCAGAAATTTGTTATGCCAATTCCCCCCGTCACACTCATCATCAGTCAGAGCCCGGATTCTCCCCTTTACGTGTAGATGATTACTTCCTCAAAGCTTGGCCTTCGTAGTATAATCCTAGGCCATGGGACCCAAGTCTATTTCCAGAGGAAAACTCCCAAAAGGTCAGGGCCTGGCTCTGGGGACCCACACGGGGGTATCCTTGAGGGGAACCGGATTTTCATCTCTATGCAGTAACGGGGTCTATCTGGATCTTCCCACACTTTGGAGGGGCTCCTGCACAATTATTGCTGTGGTCCCAGAGGCGACCATTATGACTACAAAGGATTTAGCTTCCTCAGGAGGCATTCCCAACCTTAGGTCCTTCCTCGAGGAGGCCTTAAGACCTGTCTGGGAGAGACAAAAACGAACTGCTGATTGGCGGGGACATGCTTATGATAACCCAATTCTTGATCGGCCCCGAAATAATACACAGTGTCTTTAGAGGGCTCTCCTGGTTTGCAGGCGTACCCCTCTTAAAGAGGAGCATTCTCCATCCCACCATCATGGTCCAGGAACCTTGGAAGGCTACGGTAGCAGCCACTGAGGAATAGCAGTCAGCCCTAGGCCCTCTGGCCGAAGTGGTTTTACAAAATAGGAGGGCCCTTAATGTTATAACAGCTGAGGCGGGGGTGTCTGTGCCCGTACTAAATGAGACGTGCTGCTTCTATATTAATACCTCCGGCCACATTGAAGAAGACGTTCAGATTCTAAAGAAAAACATCAAATTAATAGAAGATTTAAAAGAGAGAGCAAGACAGGGCCCCAGATGGCTTTCCAGCCTCCTCTCCTGTCTGGGGATCCAGATATGGACATGGCTATTGCCCTTGTTGGGACCATTAATCCTGATAGCCTTTGTTTTGTTGCTTGGCCCCTGCATTATTAACACATTATCTAAGTTCATCTCCCGGCAGGTTCAAAAGATTCAATTCCAGATGGTGCTACAACAAGGATACCAGCCAGTTGGCACAGGGACCACGTTGGAACAAGCCGCCTAACCATGCCACGGGCTCTCATCTCCCTCCGTAAATACACCCTGACAGAGAGCGGGCATTGGGACCCAGGGTGCCACGATGCCCCGTCCAGCAGGAAGAAGCTAGGAACGGTCATTGCCCCTTTCCGCAGTGACCTGGGTTCCTATGGCCCGAGATGGGGATAGGCAGATACTCATGAGCGGAGTGTTAAGGAGCCAAAGATTTGGCCCATAAATAAAAAGGGGGGGGGGGGAATGTGGAGCCCTATATCAAGGACACCCTACATCAAGGACACAGGACAAAAATCCCGGAATTAACGGAGCCCCCATAGCAACTGTTGCCATGGGCTCTCCTGACCTAAACCGGACAGCCCCCCGACTCCATATTAGGCAAAATAATCACCATGTAGTAACCTTGAAGCATCCTGACCAATCACCTAATGCCATCCTGCCAGCAGGAATTTTGTCTAGAGGCTATAAAAGTTGGCTACTAGCCCACAAAGGGGGTCGGCTCTCCCTGGTCTATCAGGAAGTGGGCCTGCTGGATTCACCTCTCGTTAGTGTGCCCCTCACTAACTCTGCTGTTTGTTCTCAATAAACTCACTCTTTTCTAAAATACTTCGTGCCCGGAAATTCTTCTTCCAACCTGCGCTTGGGCCACGACAGATACTAAAAGAAATATTTTATTGGTTTGTTTCCTATACAGTTTGTAGCAAATATAAATTCCATGATGGAGTTCAACATACAAAAGCAATCAGTGTAGTACACCACATTAACAGAATGAAAGAAAAGAACCACATGAGCATGTCAAAGATGAAAAAACAGCATTTGACGAAATGCAACACACTTTCGTGACACAGTTATACCAACTTATTTCCAAAATATAATTTTCCTGATTAAAAGGATTAATTGTTGATGTCATACTGTTGCAACATAAGAAAAGAATAATGTAGCTACTGATAAAAAGGAATAGATCCTTGAAAATATGTACCAATCACTAAATCACACCAATAAAATGTGGTCTATCTGTTACTTACAGTTCCAATTCAGAGTAGTGTTCTGACTGCTGTACAGATGTGAGGCTAATTGTACACTCAGTTGTTTTTTATTTATTAAGGTGGAATTCACATGACATAAAATCATTTCTAAGTGAACAGTTCTGTGGCATCTAGGACATTCATAATGTTGTGCAAGCACTACTTCTATGAAGTTCCAAAACCTTTCCATCACTCCAAAAACAAAACCCCATATCCATTAAACAATCTCATCCCATTTCATCCTCCCACCAGCACCTGGCAACCACTAATCTGCATTCTGTTTCTATAAATAAAATTATTCTAGATAAGTAATAAAAATAGAATTAAAAATACCTTTTGTGTCTGGTTTCTTCCACTTAGCATAATGTTTTAGAGGTTCACCCACTTTATAGCATGTATCAGAATTTCATTTATTTTTTATGACTGATTAATGCTCCACTTATACCACATATATATGCCATAATTTGTTGATCCATTTGTCCGTTGATAGGCATTTGAACTGTTTCTACCTTCTGGCTATTGAGAATAATGCTGCTATGAATATGTGTTTATATGTATATGTTTGAGGACCTGTTTTTAATTCTTTTGGGTATATACCTAGGAGTGGAATTGTTGGGTCATATGGTAATTCCATGTTTACCTTTTTCAGGAACACCCAAACTCTTTTCCACAGTGGCTGAACCATTTTACATCCTCAATGGCAATGTATGAGGGTTCCAATCTGGCCAACACGTGCTTCTTTTATTCTTTTATTATAGCTATTCTGGTGGATGTGAATTGGTACCTCATATGGTTCTGAGTAGCATT
This sequence comes from Balaenoptera borealis, assembly GCF_965194805.1. Taxonomy (NCBI): domain Eukaryota; kingdom Metazoa; phylum Chordata; class Mammalia; order Artiodactyla; family Balaenopteridae; genus Balaenoptera; species Balaenoptera borealis. Next base: position 6,709,043 of record NC_138880.1, read on the forward strand.
TCCCTAATGAGTAAGATGCTGAGCATCTTTTCATGTGCATATTTAGGCATTTTTATATCTTCTTTGGAAAATTGTCTATTCAAGTCCTTTACACATTTTTAGTAGGGTTTTTTGTTGTTGAATTGCAAGTTTTTTGTGTATTCTGTATACTATATAAATACTGTATATGTATATATATTTTTTCTGCCATTCTGTAGATGTCTTTTCATGGTCTTGATGACAAAGGTATTTATATAAAAGCAAAAACCTCACAAGGACAAAAAACGAAGATGAAGACAAAAGCAGTAAAATTTGAAAGGTGAAAAATAGATGAATGATATAGTAGATACAAAAATTTGCACCAGGAGCCTGTAGAAGCAGTCAAACAACTTGGAGAACCATGAAATATTAAGGGATTTGATACACTTATTACACTGGAAGTAGAAGTAAACATGGAACTAAAAATAGAAGATTGTTTGAAAACCTGTTTTAAAAGTAGTTATACCCTCTCCTCCCACCAACACACACACACACACGCACACACACACACACACACACACACACACACGCCCCTTCTTTGGTCTAAATGAACACTTGGAGAACCATTCTCTGGGAAGGGAAAATGAGGGTTCTCAGGACTCAGGGACCCTTGAAGACTAGAGTATCATATCGAAAACACAGACATTAAGTTTAAAAATGTCTTATTCCCCTACACTACATCCAGATCTACTTTTCAAGTGGGATATGAAAAGAATGTTCTTTTGTTAACCTTACAGTCCAAGAGAAAAGATGTTAAGACAGAGACTTCTGAGGTTATCCAATGAAAGAATCCAGAAAAATTACTCCATGGTGAGGTGTCAAATTAGCAAGCTTCAACCATGTGAACAGAGCTTCCAATCAGATTTGTAACGACTCATTTTTGATCACAAGCAGACAGTTAGGAATGACAAGACATCTGAGGAAAGCATTGATGATGACAAAAAGAGACCAAGACAAAAAAGAAGCTTAAGTGAAAGAAAGACAATCTGCAGAGCTGAAGGAAGAAAGGAGAGAAAGAAATTATCCATAAGGTCTTCAAAGAAACAGAGAAAGTATTGCATCTGGTGATATGATCAGTCTCCCCTTTTTTTTAATGTTCCGTGAATCCACTCTAGATTTTTGCTTTGTGGTTACCATGAGGCTTACATAAAACACCTCATAGATAAGACAGTCCATTTTATGCTGATAGCAGCGTATCTTTGTTCACCCATAAAGGCTCCACCCTTTTACTCCTTTCCTTTTATATTTTGATGTCACAATTTATCTCTTTTTATTTAACAAATTATAGTAGCTATAGCTATTTTAAATACTTTCTTCCTTTAACCCTTATACTATAGTTAAGTGGTTGACACACCATTTTAATACAGAGTTACATTTTCTAAGTCTCTTTATTTTTGACATTTACCAGAGTGTTGTGTACTTTCACATGCTTTTTGTTACTGAGTAGCATCTTTTTATTTAAGCTTGAACTTCTTGTAGCACTTCTTGCAAGGCCAGCCTAATGGTGATGAACTTTCTCAGCTTTTATTTGTCTGGGAAAGCCTTTATTTCTTCTTCATATCTGAAGGAGAAATTTGCTGAATACATTGACTGGCAATTTTTATATTTCAACCCTTTGAATATGTCATTCCACTCTCTCCTGGTCTGTAGTTTCTGCTGAGAAATCTGCTTACAGCCTGACTGGGGTTTCTTTGTAAGTTGCTTACTTTTTTCTGCATTTAAGATTCTTTATCATTGATTTTTGACAGTTTCATACAATAAGTCTTAGAGAAGGGCTTTTTGCATTGATATAATAGGGTGTTTTATTAGCTTCATGGACTTGTATGTCCAATTCCTATTTCAAATTTGGGGAGTTTTCAGCTTTTCTTTCTTTAAATAAACTATTTGCCCCCTTCTCCCTTTTTTTTTCCTTCTGGTACACCAGTTATTTTTATATCTGCCTTTCTGACTGGACCCAACAGCTCTCATAGGGTTTCTTCACTTTTTAAAAAATCTGAGTTCTCTACCCTCTTCTAACTGAATTCTTTCTATATTTCTATTCTTCCAGTTACTTATTCTGTCTTCCATCTGATCTGCCCTGTTACCTATGCTCTCTGTTGCATTCTTCATCTCATTTATTGAATTTTCAGCTTGAGAATTTCCATTTGGTCCTCTTTCATAATTTTAATTTTTAGTAAATAACTCCTTCTCTTCATTAATTTTATTCCTAAGTTCAATAAGTTGTTTTTCTAAATTTTCTTGCAACTCATTGAATTTCTTCATGACAGCTATTTTCAATTCTTTATCAGGTAGATCACAGTATTCCATTGTCTTTGAGTTCAGTTGCTGGAGAATTATTAATTTGTTTTTGTGATACCATATTTCCTTGATTTTTCACAGTGTGTGATATGAGCTTCTACTTTCTCATTTGATGTAGCCTGACACCTTCCTTAATTAAGAATTTATGTTTACTTTGCATCTCAAGATTCAACAGACTGGCAATTAGAACTCTTTCTTTATTTATTCCAGGAGGTGGCACTACAGCTCAAGTTTGTGGTTTCTCCTACAGGAGCCGTCTCTTCGGGATGCACTGGGGATTGCGCACACGGAGCTGGCATCAGAGTGGGCGGAGGCTTGGGCTAGCACCTCAGGCTCTGAAGATGCTTGAACTTCAACTGGGGCACTTTGTGGGTGTGCCCCCTGCTGAAATCTCAAAGTGGACCGCAGGAAATCTGTTCAGGAATATCAATGCCCGTTGATATTCCTGTGTGCCCCCTCCTCTTTCTTCTCCCCCCACCAGTCACAGAGGCCCCTCATCAGAAATCTGGGTGCTGCTGGAGAGAAACAGGTCCCTGCAGCTGCAACTCACGCTACTGGGCAGCTGAGTGGTCCCTCACTGCTTTCACCTTACACCTCCTCAGCCAGGAGTGGTCACCTCTGATGCTCCCCAAAACCCGGTCCTTGCAGTGTCACTCTGGAGCAGGGACACACTTGGAGGGCTTCTCCACCTCTTCGGCCTCAAAATTCATTTCTATCCCCCTCTGATGGTGTGCCAGCTCCCACTGTCCCGGCAGCCTGGACCTCCACAAATTCTCTAAATTCTCTCTCGGCTGTGGGTATCTGCCCAGTTTTGCTCTCTACAGGTTTCCTCTTCCCTCTGATCATGGCAAGTGGGGGTGGGGCAGGCTCTCCAGCTCCCTTCGTTCTGCAGCCACCACAAGAGTCCTGTCTTCCCACTTTCAGATGCACAGATGAGTTGAAACCTCCTTGGCCTCCTGGTGTAATGTACAGAGGTACTTAGGTTTGGTTATGGATGTTTACTTAGCTGTAAATCAAAGGGGAGAGAAAAAATTAGTGACTCACTCTGCCATTATGCTGACATCACTATCAATCAGTTTTTATACACAAAGCTTAGCTGTAAAAATAGAGCTCAGAGAAAGAAATAGAACATTACCATCACCCATAGAATCCCACTATAATGCTCACTTCTATTCATTACCCTCAGGAGTAACCATTATTTCACTTCTATCACTATATATTAGTTTTTCTTATGTTGCTCATTTGTAATGTGATGATGATGTATCTATCATTTTGTATCTGGCATCTTTTGCTCAACATGTATTTGTCCATTTATCTATTTATGGACTTTTGGGTAGTTTCCTATGGAGAGCTTCCAGTGGAGAGCTTCCAATGGAGAGCTAGGGCAAATAGTGACACTATGGACATTCTAATTCATGTCTTTTGGTGGATATTTACATGCATTTCTGTTGGGAAAGTACAAAGAAATTAACTTGATGGGTCATAGTGTATGTATCAGTGAGCTTTTACAATAATATCACAAAACAGACACAAAACTCAGAAACAATGTTTCATTTCTAGTTCCTGTGACTGTGGATTGCCTGGAATGGGTTTAATTCAGTCTGTAAACTTGTGGATCAGCCAGGAGAGGTTTGTACCTATGTCTTGTGTCTTTAGAGGTTCAACATTGGAGAATTAGCTGCTAATTAGCTGCTTGTAAACTGTTGGTGGGAATGTCAAATGGGGCAGCCACTCTGGAAAATACTATGGAGGTTGCTCAAAAAATTTAAAAAATACTATATGATCCAGCAATCCCACTTCCATGCATGTAGCCAAAAGAACGGAAATCAGGATCTCCCATGAACATGCACACCCATGTTCTTTGCAGCATTATTCACAATAACTAGAGGCAGAAACAAACTAAACGTCCATCAGTGGATGAATAGATACAGAAAATGTAACATAAGCACCAAATTTCATTCTTTTGTTTATTTTTTTTAAATTTTTATTTATTTATTTATTTATTTATTTATTTATTTATTTATTTATTTATGGCTGTGTTGGGTCTTCGTTTCTGTGCGAGGGCTTTCTCTAGTTGTGGCAAGCGGGGGCCACTCTTCATTGCGGTGCGCGGGCCTCTTACTATCGCGGCCTCTCTTGTTGCAGAGCACAGGCTCCAGACGCACAGGCTCAGTAATTATGGCTCACGGGCCCAGCCGCTCCGCGGCATGTGGGATCCTCCCAGACCAGGGCTCGAACCCGTGTCCCCTGCATTGGCAGGCGGATTCTCAACCACTGCGCCACCACGGAAGCCCGAATTTCATTCTTTTGCATGTGGATATCCAGTTTTCAAAACACCATTTGTTGAAGAGGTTTTCCTTTCCTCATTCTGTATTTTTGGCCTCCTTATCAAGATCAGGTGATATGTGTGGATTTATTTCTAGGCTATTTCTTCCATTCTATTGCTCTACAAGTCTATCTTTATGTCAGGACAATACTGTTTTAATTACTGTAACTTTGTAATATGTTTTGAAATCAGGAAATGTGAGGCCTCCAGAATTGTTTTTCTTTCTCAAGAACATTCTTGGCTATTCCTTTGTGGTTGCATACAAATGTTAGGGTTGGGTTTTTTTTCTGTTTCTGTAAAAACTGCTATTGAAATTTTTGTAGAGATTGCATTGGATCTGTAGATTGCTTGGGTATTATAGACATTTTAGCAATATTAAGTCTTCCAATCATGAAAACAGGACATCTTTCCATTTGTGTCTTTTAAAAATCTCTACAACAATGTTTGTAGTTTTCAAAGTATAAGATTTTCACCTCCCTAGTTAAGTTCATTTCTATATATTTTATTCTGTTTGATGTATTAAAAATGAAACTATTTTCTTAATTTCCTTTTTAGATTGTTCTCTATGAATATATAGAAGTTCAGCTGATTTTTGTATATTGATTTCATATTGTGAAACTTTAGTCAATTCATTTATTATTTCTGACAGATTTGTGTGTGTGTGTGTGTGTGTGGAATCTGTAGGGTTTTCTATGTATAAGATCATGTCATCTGTGAGCAAAAATAATTTTGCTTCCTTATATCCTATTTGGATGCCTTTTATCTTTTTCTTAACTAGTTGCTCTGGCTTAGACTTCTGGTACTACGCTGAATAGAAGGGGCAAGTGGGGCAACTTTGCCTTGCTCTTGATCTTAGAGGAAATACTTTCAGTTTTATACCATTGACTATAATGTCATCAGTGAGCTTTTCACCAGTGCCTTTATTTTGTTGAGATAATTTCCTGAAATTCCTAATTTGCTGTGTCTTTTTATAATGAAATACGTGTTGAAGTTTGTCAAATTATTTTTCTGCATCAGTTCAGTTGATCATTTGATTTTTGTTCTTCATTCTCTTAATGTGGTATATCATGTTAGCTTATTTCATATATTAAACTATCCTTGCATCCCTGGGATAAATCCCACTTGGTCATGGTTTATGATATTTTTAATGTGCTGTTGAATTTGATTTGCTTGTATTTTGTTGAGGATTTCTGCATCTATATTCAATCAAGAATATTGACCTGTAGTTTTCTTTTCCTGTGAACAACACAGGTTTGAACTGCATGGGTCCACTTATACACAGATTTTTTTTTCAGTAAATACATACAATACTAAACTATGTTGGTTGGTTGGTTGGTTGAATCTGCAGATGTAGAACCACAGAAGTGGAAGGCTGACTATGGGACCTGAACACATTTGTGCTTTGTTCCTATTCTCTTTCCCTGTTTTGTTCTTATTGCATGTTGCTTTTCACCTTTCCTTTTACTATGTAATATGCTGAGATTTCTAAGTACAGTTATGTTGGGTTCTTTGACTAAAAATCTATTTGCTGAATTTGAAAGTGCTCTGTAGAGTGTGGACTATCTGAACTATAAACAAATAAAGATATACTAGCATAAAATTCACAGAATTGTGACAATGTGTAACTAGTTTGTAGAAATCCTCTTCTGGAAACTCATGTTCCTTGTTAAACCCAAGAGTAAAAGAAAAAAAAGAAAAAAAAAAAAAAAAAGCAGTGCTTTTTTAATCTCTTCTCTTAAGAAAGGCTGCCCATCATAATGATCTTAAGATCATGATTCTTGAACCAGACTGCTTAGGCTGAAATCCTGTCATTCCACTTACTAACTGTGAGATTGGACAATTACTTAAATTCTACATGTCTTACATTTATCATAAGGAAAATAAGGATAACATATATACCTTTTAGGATGTGTGCAAGAATGGAATGGGTTAACATTTGTAAATTGTTTAGTAAAATGCTATTTAAGTGTTTGATAATGGAAATGTTGATAATTATTTGGTGTGCGTGGCATTCTTTCAAAGACAAATTAGGGAAATGTAGCTATTAAGGAAAACATATTTACCCTAAATACCTTGCACTTCTTTTTGGTTAAAGCTTGCAACAACAAAAAGTGGCTCAGACTCTCACTGGAATATTAATATATTTGTAATTACTGTAGCATTGCAGTGATGTGCCCTTTTTCATTCTTGACATTAGGTATTTGCTCCTTTATTTTTTCTTTATTAGTCTTATTAGGGGCTTAGAATTTTTGTTTTCAAATATAGGTATATACTTTTCTATTCCACTAATGTCTTCACTTATTTACTTCCTCTTACATTATTTTCTTCCTTTTATATTCTTTGAGCTTAATGTGGTGTTTATTTTTCCAAAATCATGAGATGGAAGCATAGCCTTTCTTTTAAATGATCTATGCCTTGTAGACTATATAGTTTCCTCTAAGTATGCCATTAGCTGTGTCCCAGACATTTTATGTCCTTTCAAACCATTATTCAAGTCAAAAATAGTTTCTAGTCTCCATTTTGTTAGGGTTTTTTTGACCTGTGAGTTATGTAAAAATATGTTTCTTCATTTTTCAAACGTATGGGGATTTTTCAGTTAATTTTTGTGATTTGTTTCTATCTTAATTTGTCTTGGTTAAAAAATATTTTCTGTATGATTTAATCTTATGAAACGTTTGAGACTTGTTTATGAACCTGCACATATATGGTCAATTTTTGTAAATGTTCCAGTGTACTTGAATATAATATGTATCTTGAAATTGTTGAGTTTGATATCCTCTGTTTCTTAAACAGATCAAGTTCATTAATTCTGTTTTTTTAATTGCACATATATTCAGTGATTTTTGGCTAGCTTGTTTCATCTCCATCAATTTTGCTTTACACATTTTGAGGTTATGTTTTTGAATGTATAGAAATTTTAAATCGGCATATCTTCCTGGTAACTTGAATGCTTTATGTTATAAAGTACTCCCCTTTTATCACTGTGATGATTAGTTTTATGTCAACTTGCATAGGCTATAGTACCCACTTCTTCAATTAAACACTAATTTAGGTTGCAGTGAAGGTATTTTGTAGGTATGGCTAACATCTACAGTTAGCTTTGAGTAAAGGAGATTAAGCCTAATAACTTGAGTGGGCCTTATCCAATCAGTTGAAAGGTCTTAAGAGCAAAAACATAGGAGAAATTCTGCCTGTGAACTGCAACATGAGATTCTGTCAGAGATTTTCCAGTTTTCTGCCTCTCCCTCTGGATTTCAGACTTCCTAGTGCCCACAGTCATATCAAATAAACCCATACCCTGATATGTATCTATCTATCTGTAATCTAGTCATATCTATCTGAAGTATCTCCTACTTACTGGTTCTGTTTCTCTGGAGAATCCTGAGTGATACAGTATCTAATGATACTTTTTGCCTTAAAGTCTACACTAAATATTTACATAGCTACGCTACTTAATTTTATTTGTTTTCTGTGACGTATATTTTTATCATTTTACTGTTCAACCTTTCTGCATCCTTATACTTTGGATTTTTATATTTTAAATAACATACAAATATGATGTTTTTAAAAGCCCAGTCTGACAATCTTTGTAGTTTTAAATTGGAATGCTTAGTCAAGTTACATATAATGTATTTATTGATATACATGATTTTAAATCTACCATTGAACTATTTTCTTTGTGATAGCTCTGTTTAGCATCCTTTCTTTCTCTTTTTATGTCTTCTCTTGTATTGATTAAGATTTACTTATTAATCAGTTTTTCCATCTATTGGCTTATTGCTTATAATTGTAACAGCATTTATCTACTGATTACCCTAAAGATTATAGCAAACATCTGTAACTTTTCAAAACCCTTATAAATTAGTTCTCATTTATCATTCCAGAAAATGCAAGAATTTTAATAACATTTATATCTGTTCTCATATTCATGCTATTGTTGTGATATATTTTAATTCTATCTATCATGTATCTATCTAAATAAATAAGTAAAATTTTGCTGGTATTTTTGGCTTCCATATGGATAGGACAACATCATATTTTTTGTTTTCTCTCTTGGGCCTGATTTCAGCAGTTTTAGCCTCATGAACCATTCATTTTTATTTATATTTTTATCTGTTATTGAATTATAGTCAGTTTACAATGTTGTATTAATTTCTTCTGTACAGCAAAGTGATTCAGTTTACAATGTTGTATTAATTTCTTCTGTACAGCAAAGTGATTCAGTTATATATATATATATATATATATATATATATATATATATACACACACATTTTTTATATTCTTTTCCATTACGGTTTATCATAGGATATTGAATATAGTTCTCTGTGCTACACAGTAGGACCCTGTTGTTTATCCATTCTATATATAATAGCTTACATCTGCTAATCCCAACCTCCCACTCCATCCCTCCCCCAACCCACTCTCCCTTGGCAACCACAAGTCTGTTCTCTACGTCCGTGAGTCTGTTTCTGTTTTGTAGATAGGTTCATTTGTGTCATAGTTTATATTCCACACATAAGTTATATCATATAGTATTTTTCTTTCTCTTTCTGACTTCACTTAGTATGATAATCTCTAGTTGCATCCATGTTGCTGCAGGTGGCATTATTTTGTTCTTTTTTATGGATGAGTAGTATTCCATTATATATGTACCACATCTTCTTTATCCATTCCTCTGTCAATGGACATTTAAGTTGTTTCCATGTCTTGGCTATTGTGAATAGTGCTTCTATGAACATAGGGGTGCATGTATCTTTTTGAATTAGAGTTTTGTCTGGATATATGCCCAGAAGTGGGATTACTGAATCATATGGTAATTCTATGTTTAGTCTTCTGAGGAACCTCCATACTGTTTTCCACAGTAGCTGTACCAACTTACATTCCCACCAACAGTGTAGGAGGATGAGTAATTCACTTTAAAGAAGCATCGCCATTGTGTTCTCTTGGCTGTGTAATTTTAGCTTCAGTTTTCCTTATCTTTACTGTAAAGAGAAACTACTCTTGCAAAACTACATCTTTAAAAAAAATTAAAAAACAAAACAAAACAAAACAAAACAAAAAACTACATCTTTAAAACAAAAAAGCCATAATGTAATAGGGAAGAATGGTGTGAAAACCATTCTATAATGTAGTCATTCCAATGTAATGTACCATTGAAATGTATTTTAAGTACTAACAAGCTGGATGACAACACTGCATTGTCTTTTAATGTACTGAACACTAACTCCTTCTTTTTTTTCCTTTTGACCGTCATAAGGAACAACATGGCTTCTTCTCTTGCTTCAGCTTCTTGTATGAGATTATAAGATCACATGATGCCTGTAAGTGACCACAGACCTGCAGAAACCCTGAAAACCTTTACCAAATTGCAGTCTTAATTGCATTTTGAAAGAACCATTTTCAAGGTGTTTTATCCTTTCTTTCAACCATGAACATATTCCAGAGTCTCCAAATGTGGACTGTTTCCTTATCAATCCCTTAGAGATCAGATAAAGTAGAGATGCAGGAAAATCTTCCTTAAAAGTGACTCATTAGGAATACGAAGAAGAAGAAAGAACAGTATCATTGTGAATGCACATAAAAGACTGGGTAAGAAAAATGGAGCTAGGGGGTGAAGAGATGCTATGTTTCTAAATTCTTCATGTGCTTGCTTTTTTCTTTTTTCTTTTTTTTTCTATTTCAGACGCACTGACTCTGGGTACCAGAGATTTTCTTTCATGGCTACTGAAACAAGACACTAATATGTTCAAAGAACCCTGGGGGTTTAAAGAAAGCCAGTGACTGTAATAACTAAATGATGGTTTAGGACGTTAGCCATGATTAAATTCATTATTTTAATTCAAAGTTTCAAAAGTTCCCATAAAATAAAAATGTTCTTTCTGGTCACCTATTTTCATGGTTTTTGTTGTTTCAGGCCCTTCCTGAAAGGGTAGGTGTTCCAAGTAATAAATGTTTGCCAGGAGTATAAACTTTCAGTTTCTTCATGTGATGAGTAGTGAGGCTTTTGTGGTTTTATTTTTCATCAGATTACAAGAAAACAAAGTAGAAAATGAAACTATTCTAAAAGTGGAAGTCATTTCTTGCCGCCTATGAGGTGAGTTGTGGTCACTGGCTATGGCAACCTCTGTAATAAATAGATGATCTGAAACTACTCAAGAGACTGAAAAGTACCAGAGGAGCAGGCTATAAGAATGGCACCTGACAAATCATCTCCTGTGGAAAATTCTTGGAAGATCTTTGAAGAATACCACATAGATGAAGATGTGGGCTTTGCTCTGCCCAATCCACTGGTAAGCGAGGGCACTGAAATCTGGGCAAAAATATTTTCTTATCATGATTTACCTGGACAAGGTAACTTCTATTGGAAAAACGTGGTTCAGTAATTTCTACTGAACAAGTGGATAAAGCAGTACCAAAATTGGAGGCAGAGTTTGAATAAAGGGGTCTCAACTTCCTTAAAATTTTCTACCTAGAAACTTAGCCTTAGAGGCACTTCTTACTTATCTCACACAGGCACAGAGTGTGATGAGATAAGGAGACTACAAAAGTATTTTGGTTTAAGGCAATTGCATTTCAGAGGGTATTTTGAAAAAAAAAATAAAGTAATAAATGACCCATGAGTCAAAGAACCCCCTTTCTCAGCTGATATACCTTAGATTGTACAAAGTATGTGTTCCTGCTTTGATAATGTTTTTGAGGTGGGGCACCAAGCAACTTTGTGTTGTATTAATATTGCTCGGTGTTTACTGGGCCTAAGATTCAGGCTTAGAGAGAATTAGAGCTACCTTTTTATTTCCACAAGTTTTGCCTACAAAGGGCAAGGCATTAGAGTGAATGTGTGCCTTAAAACTACATTTTCCTAAGTTATCTTCCCAAGAGCGTCATGAAAAGCATCTTATCATTAATATTGTAATCATCAAACACTTACATCGCATTTTTTAAGCAAATTTACAAATGTTAACTTACTCCATCTTTACAATCATCCTGAAAGGTATGTATATTATTAATCTTGTTTCCCTGATGAGAAATGTAGAATGCAGAATTTAAGTAATTATCCAAACTCACACAGCTAGTAATAGCAGAGATAGGATGTGAGCCTAATCAGTCTGGTTCCAGAGTCTGTGATTTCTTTTTTTTTTTTTTAATATCTTTATTGGAGTATAATTGCTTTACAATGGTGTGTTAGTTGCTGCTGTATAACAAAGTGAATCAGCTATGCATATACATATATCCCCATATCTCCTCCCTCTTGCGTCTCCCTCCCACCCTCCCTATCTCACCCCTCTAGGTGGTCACAGGTGATCTCCCTGTGCTATGCAGCTGCTTCCCACTAGCTATCTAGTTTACATTTGATAGTGTATATATATCCATGCCACTCTCTCACTTCGTCCCAGCTTACCCTTCCCCCTCCCCGTCCTCAAGTCCATTCTCTAGTAGGTCTGCGTCTTTATTCCTGTCCTGCTCCTAGGTTCTTCAGAACCTTTTTTTTTTTTTTTTTAGATTCCATATATATGTGTTAGCATATGGTATTTGTTTTTCTCTTTCTGACTTACTTCGCTCTGTATGACAGCAGAGTCTGTGCTCTTAAAACCGTTATCAGTTATGCTACACAGCCTCACTCAAGAGAAGGAGAGATCACAAGGCATTTTTTGGTTGGTTTTTTTCCCTACTCTTGGGTTTAACAAGGTACATGAGATTCCAGGAGAGGATTTCTAGGAACCAGTTACATGTTGTGACAATGCTGTATACCAGAATGTCTCATTTGTTTGTGGCTCAAATGGATAAGAGTGCACACTCTAGAGAGAACCTTTAAAGGCAGCGTATATATAATTGAGTCAGAGGTTCCAATCTAACTGTACTTATAAATCACATCCTGTAACTACCTTGGGTAATTCAGGCAAATCTCAAACAATTTTTTTTCCCAATCTAATCTTCCTCTTCACATAATTAAGTTAATTGAAGAAAATGAAGTATGTTTTAATTTTTTTGCTAAAAGCACTGGTTTACTTTATATTTGCAAATCAATAATATTCAGACTTACTTCCCCTTCATACAATCACACAAATGCCAAAGTGCCAGGATTGGATGTTTCAAGGATGTATTTATCAATGGTACCAAAAAAAAACTTTTTCAGAAACTGCAAAGCCTCATATCAAATTTATTCTTTTTTTTTTCCTAAAAAATTGGTTCTTTTAGAAAATAAAAAAATCACAGTAATTATGTAGACCTCTAAAACAGATTCCAAGGGTTAAAGCAAAACCTGAAACATAAAGTAAAACAAAACTCTTCCTGAGCTCCTTAAAAAAATAATGCTGCTACTTGAGATGCTTAGGAAGTTAGATTCAATATCCTGAAACAGGATGAAAAAAAAAAAAAAGGTTACTTTTATTTCCTCACTGAAGATCTTTCCTGGACATTATGTATTCAAAAATGTCTATTTCATCTCTTATAATCTATCAGCTTCCTATTCTAAAGGAAAATAATATGTCTTCTGATTCCATGTAGATGCAAAATACATTCTCTAATCTAGCGGGAGTTGAATGGCCCTCTGTGTTACTCTTTATTAATTTATTTTCTATCATTTAGGCATCCTCTGAACCAGAAGGATATTACTGATTGAATTTTACATGTGTTGAAAGTTCTGTCCAATAAGACACTAATCTTGACACATAATAGAGTATCTCTGTTATTTTGGGGAAATAGCAATAATCAAAAAGTCGGGCATGCTACACAGTGAAATACACAACAAAGAAAATGTATATGTATTACTAAAAACACCAGAACACAGTATTTGTATGGTTAGGGAGAAAAATTCAGAGCAAACAAGAAAGGTGACTATCTAGTGAATATACTGCCTGGATCTTTCATTCCTAAAAATCTGCCCTGACAGGTTAAGTCTGGCCAATTATCTGCAGCCCCTGAACATGTTTGAAGTTTGTTACATTTGTCTTCATGTTTTATTGCTTCTTTATAATATTAACTTGTTTTTTTTTTTTAATTATTTATTTTTTTATTTTTTATTTATGGCTGTGTTGGGTCTTCATTTCTGTGCGAGGGCTTTCTCTAGTTGCGGCAAGCGGGGGCCACTCTTCATCGCGGTGCGCGGGCCTCTCACTATCGCGGCCTCTCTTGTTGCGGAGCACAGGCTCCAGACGCGCAGGCTCAGTAGTTGTGGCTCACGGGCCTAGTTGCTCTGCGGCATGTGGGATCTTCCCAGACCAGGGCTCGAACCCGTGTCCCCTGCATTGGCAGGCAGATTCTCAACCACTGCGCCACCAGGGAAGCCCTATTAACTTGGTTTTGAAGCTTAAAGCCTCACTCACCTTGGTTTCAGGTAAACTCTTGATGTGTCCTCCATCCCCATAGTTCAGTATTGGTGCTACTAAGAGCATGTCTGGAAGCAGCTTAATGAAGAAGGCCTAGGGGAGTTGTTCAGGGATCTGAATCTCATTTCAGGGTGTGGCCTAGGCCTTTGGTTTTTATGTTTTCCCTTGAGATGTGATTATAAATATAAGATCCAGGGAGACACGTGTTAAAAAACAAAACCCAACTGAGTAAATTTTAAAGATGCCATTGGCTTCCTTCAGGGATTCATGAATCAGGCAGCATCTCAACCAGCAGAAAGAAAGGGGGTCTCAGGAGCTGTACAAAAATGAAAGACTTCTCTAGGCAGAGGAGAGCAGGAACAAGGAAGTTATACCAGCAAAAAGTGGATTGGAGTGTCAAGGTCAAGTTCCTTTAGGGAATGGCAGCGGCCTATGTGCAGATGACCTCACTACTTGTCGGCCAGGTAATTCTGGATTGACTGTTTTAGGATTCCATTTTGGGAGAGGCAGAAACTGTAATAAGTATTGTCTTGAGTTGGTGACATGGGACTTAAGTTACTCCATTTTGGGCCTGTTGTCTTGTTTTTAACACTCTTTTATTTGGATTTCATTTTTACTTACTGGGCAAAAAAATTAGCCTGTAGTACCAAAGGAAGCAATCAACATGTATCTATACAGCACCTCGTACATGTCCAGTACTGTGCTAAGAAAAATAGGATTAAAAGCATGATAAAATCCTTGCCATCAGGTAGTGAGATGTAAAAAGAGCAAGGTTTTTTAAAAGCTGGAAACCCTCATGTTTGAGTCACAATAAACCGTACGTACAAAACAAGTTACCAAAACTGCCCAACACTTGCTTTTCTTATTTATGACATGGAGATAACAATCAACTTTTGGGGCCATTATTATAATTAAATGAGAAATTACTGAGTAAAACTGCCTAGTCTCCTACTGACATTTAATAAATCTCATTTCTCTTCCATTCAAAAAACCTTAAAATCTAGCTGAGGAGAGAAAAAATAATAGCAGATAGCAATAAATTACTTAATGTGAAAAGGTATAATCCAGAGGATTCCTCACTGGAGGTATAAGAATAGAATGGAATAGTCAGGAAGATTTCAGTGAAACTTTTGAAGTGACCTTTGAAAAGGAAGCAGATGAGAGGAAGAAGAAGAGCACAGAGAAGGTCCTGTGCCCTAAGTGTGCAGATGACAATGCATGGGCTGGTGTCACTCGACAGGTAAGAGAGTGTCAGCATTGCACAGCACTGAGAAGGAGGCAAGACGGACCATCAGCGGAGGCAAAACTATTTTATAATACCTTCCACTAGTAAATCAAAGTCCTATTTCTTCTTTTCAAGGAGGAGCTACCTCACCCTTATGATGCCTGGATTTCCATTGCTAAAAATCTGCCTGAACTGATTAAGAATGGCCAACTACGTGCAGAAGTTGAGAAGGTTTGAAAAAATATGGCATGTTTTCTGTTTTAGCGTCTTCAAAGTGTTAACTTGGTTTTGCAGCTATCACAACATGCATTTTGAGTTGGGCCAACCTCTCTGTTTATTCTCAGTTAACAACCTTCAGCATTGACGGCCTCCAAGGACACAAGTCACAGCGCCTTGCACATCTGGTTCTGGGGTATATCACCATGGCGTACGTGTGGGGTGAAGGTGATGGAGATGTCCGGAAGGTTTGGAGATTTTCTCGTATTTCTTAGGCTAACACGACAGATTTATATCCAGTTTACAGTTAATGTAAACAATTCTAAAAGTATTGTAACTGCATTTTGTGAAGCTTGGGAAACAGAATGAGTACCTTGCACAGAGGAGTTGCCTAACGAATATTTGTGGGATGGATGGATGCATGAGCG
Source organism: Balaenoptera borealis (assembly GCF_965194805.1). Classification (NCBI taxonomy): domain Eukaryota; kingdom Metazoa; phylum Chordata; class Mammalia; order Artiodactyla; family Balaenopteridae; genus Balaenoptera; species Balaenoptera borealis. Next base: position 6,724,883 of record NC_138880.1, read on the forward strand.
AATGGCTGCGAATGGTTCACAGGGCATTAGAAAATCAAGATACAGCCTTTGTTTCCTCTCGCCCTCTTACTGCTTTGTTCTGTCTATGCCCAGATTATGTCTGCATCGTCACAAATCTAAAACATAAGGATTTAACAAGTACTGGGATTAAGTTACGAAATGAGGAAGAGAAAATGACATTTGTTTGGTTTCACAGTGCCGTTAGGTGTAACAGTTAATTTTTTGACAGCCAGAAAGCAGAAGAAAAGGTGAGACATTTCAAATGTGAACACTAAATATCGTGTTTTAATTAGGTCTTGCCAAGCAATATTGCTGTTCCTTACTGCAAGGTATCTGAGAAGCTAGGACTGCCCCCTATCCTGGTTTATGCAGATTGTGTCTTGGCAAACTGGAAGAAAAAGGATCCCAGTGGGTATGTAAACAGTGATTACAACAGGAATGAAAGGCGTGCACACTATTTGAATCAAGGGGAGTTAGTCATTGGTTTAATCTTTGGCAGCGGGGCTTTCTTTTCTGCTGTTAAGGTGTAAAATGCATATGCATGTGAGAGAGAGGTGTCTAATTAGCATACAGTGAAATGCACACATCTTAAGTGTTCAGTTTGATTAATTTGACTGGCTGTATAGCTGGCAATGTCTGGGCTTTCAAAGCAGCCTGCTTGAAACTAGGCACTTCCTAAGCACTGAGTGATGGAACCTGCTGCAATTAAGGGTCAGAGGCTCTCGGTGTGTATCTGCAGAGGAGTATTCTAGATGTGGGAATACCACAAAATGAAATGATTTGATCTAGAAAACTTTCTTACGAGTAACAACTAGTTTTGACTCTCCACGTGTGCTCCTTGCATATTTAATTTTTTATTTCACTTATAAAAGTCCTAAGTTAGGCGTTTGTGATGCCTACTTGATAAATATCAGAAAACATATTTTTTCTATATTTTATCTATTGTTTTTACCTTTGCTAGATCAGTGGTATTAAATGGAATAACAATAACTCAAAAGCATTTAATTTTTACACTGGTTTCCTTTCTCTCTTCCAATTGATCCGCTGCTTCATGGCTGCTTTCCTAAGGCCCATGACTTATGAGTGAGTATTCGATCTTTTTTATTCTAAGAATTATTTGTTATTCAGAGTAAACATAGGTGTATCAATACCCTCCAAATGCGTTCTTTTGAAACACCAATTGATTTTAGGCAAAAAGTAATTCAAATAATTATTGAAAGAGCAAGTAGTTCTGGTCCTTAATTATATCTATGACTGTGATTAGACTGTGTCTGTTTGATATTATAGCTATTGATATATATACTTGCATATGCAGATGATACCCCACTTAAGGATGGTTTGACTTAAGATTTTTTTGACTTTAATATGATGCAAAAGCAGTACACATTCACTAGAAACCGTACTTTTTTGAATTTTGATCTTTTTTTTTTTTTTTAAATTATTTATTTATTTATTTATGGCTGTGTTGGGTCTTCGTTTCTGCGCGAGGGCTTCCTCTAGCTGCGGCGAGCGGGGGCCACTCTTCATCGCGGTGCGCGGGCCTCTCACTGTCGCGGCCTCTCCCGTTGCGGAGCACAGGCTCCAGACGCGCAGGCTCAGTAGCTGTGGCTCACGGGCCCAGTTGCTCCGTGGCATGTGGGATCCTCCCAGACCAGGTCTCAAACCCGTGTGCCCTGCATTGGCAGGCAGACTCTCAACCACTGCGCCACCAGGGAAGCCTGAATTTTGATCTTTTCCCGAGATAGATACGCAGTACATAGTCTCTTGTGATGCTGGGCAATGGTCAGGGCTCGCCAGCAGCCCCGCGATCACAAGGGTAAACAACTGATACAATTACAACCATTCTGCACCCAGACAACCATTCTGTTTTTCACTTTCATTAGCGTATTTAGTAAATTATGTGAGATATTCCACACTTTATTCTAAAATAGGTTTTGTGTTAGATGACTTTGCCCAACTGTAGGCTAATGTAAGTGTGCTGAGCACATTTAAGGTGGGCTAGGCTAAGCTATGATGTTTGGTAGGTTAGGTGTACTAAATGAATTTTCAACTGAAAATATTTTCACCTTAAGATGGGTTTATTGAGATGTAACACCATCATAAGTTGAGGAAGATCTGTCAATAAATTTAATTAATATGCATATATACAAAATGCACATACACCTATGTATCTATGACTCAATGACCTCAGAGGCCAGAAATATAAATCTATTCTTTTTGACCCAGTTCTTACTATTTTTGGCCTGTGTACTAAATAGAGGCTAAGAGCTAAGGAAACAAAAGTCAGTACCATCGGAGTAAGCCTGCCCTGATGAACCTGGGCTAATGTGGAGGAAAGAAGATATATGAAAATTATGTAAATTACTATATGATTAAGAGAAGGATTAAGAAAGTAAAGTGCTAAGAGTTCTAACCGAACAAAAGGCATGAGGGAAGAATCCTTATAGCAAGTTATTGAAGCTGAGTCCTGAAGAGTGACTAGGCATCAGTTAGAAGAAGGAAAAGCTGAGCATGTTCACAGTGGAGAAAACAGCAAGAGTGAGGGCTTTGAAGTGACAAAAATCCTGGTGCATTTCAGAACCGAAAATTCTAGTGTCGCTGATAAGTAATGAATGACGAAAGTAACAGTACAGGAAACGGATGAAAAAATAAACTTAAAAATATTATGTAGGACTTTTGGCTCTGATATGGGGTTTAAACAGTATCTTAAATGGGAAGTTATGGAAGGTTTTCGAATGGGAGAATGATATCAACAGTCCCATTTGACAGATGAGAACACTGAGGCTGAAACTGATGAAATAATTTTATTCAAGGTCACACAGCAAGTAAGGAAGTGGTGGATTGAGACCATAAATGTAACTGCCATGAAACTCAGAGATATACAGATACTGAGACCACGTTTGCATCAATGCAAAACTTCAGTGTAAAAGAAAATAGGGGGTAATCAGTGATTTGAATTTCCCAGTCAATTCCTTTGTTAGGCAGATAAATCACTGAGAAATTGAATCAGGCTCACAGATAAAAATATGGATATGAATACATTTATTTAAGCCAAAATTCTACTTTTAAAAACCATACCTCACAGATATGTCTATAAACATTGAGCTTATATATATATATGTATGTGTGCATATATATACAGTAATACATGTGCATGTGAAAAATTGATGGGATAGTAGAGAAAGAACTAGTCTTGAAGTTTTTAGTTTCAAGTTCTAGAAAGGAATTTCAAGTCTCAGCTTAATCTACTGTTAATTATATGACCTTAGACAATAGACCTAACACCACTACTCCTAACTACATAATGGATATGGTAAAACCTGCCATACTTACTTCACAAGATTATTTTGAAAATGTAGGATAAATAAAAAGACTTGAAAACTAATAAATATTCGACAAATATATCAATATTTTTGTTAAATTCTTTTTTTCTTCTTTTCAGTGTTTATGTTTTATATTTTTCTAAATTCTTGACTTCCTGGATTACTTTTCTTAGGAACATGGACATCCTATTCTCGTTCCCTGGCGGGGACTGTGGTAAAGGGTTCTTCCTGGTCTCTCTGGTGGTGGAAACAGCAGCTGCTTCTGCAATCAAAGTATGTCAGTCCATCCTGGAAAATGTGTATCTTGATTCACATAAGCAGAGCAATCACTTGGTAGCTGAACTATATTCTGCATGAAATAACTTTATCCTGACTGAATAGAGCATTTGATGACTGAATTGGAAACTAGGGATCATCTGGAAGAAATAAATATTTTATTTGTTTTTGTGTATTACCTAAAAGATAAAATGTAGGAGCCATATATTTAGAATAAAATTTGAAACCCCAGTAAGAGAGAAGTAGTTTCAATGCAACTTGGCATTGGAACTCTATCACACAGTGACATAAATATAATGGTTTTGTCCCTCAGAAATAGAAATATATAGAATTATATAAACTTATCTCTAAGTGATAAGTGAATAAAGACAAATCCAAGCTTAATTAAATATATGGAAATTAGTCAAACAATCAGAGGGTACTCAGCCCAAGAAAGAAATGGAAATATGAAATTTAATTGAGGGATTAAGATTTAGGAGAATTTTATTCTATGCCAATATTTAGTGTTAGGAAATCTTAAGTATTTGTTTTCTTTTTTTTTTTTTTAAAGGTGATCCCCATTATATTTAATGCAATACAACGTGAAGACCCAGATACTTTGCAAAAGGCATTGCTTGATATAACTTCTTGTCTGCACAAAGCCCTTGAAATGTTTCGCCAAATTCATGGCAAGTATTGTATGCCTTACAACATGCCAGGCCACTGTCAAATGTTTCTAGTTATCTAAGATGTAAGTTGTAGAGAAAACAGAAGCAAAACCAACTCTCACGTAGTGGGTGTGTTTGTGCTTTATTTTATCTCACTAAATCATTATACTTTCCATATGGCAGGTTTTATTATGTCCATTTTACATATAAGGGAATCTAAATTTGGAGGGATAAGATAAATGACCCAAGATTACATAAGTAGTAAATAGTGAAGCCAGAATTCCAAGCTAGGGCTATTTACCTCTAAGGAACATCCTTGTCTCCCACTAAAAACCGTGGAGAAACTTACCAAAAGTACAGGATGTTTTAAGTTCTGAAAAACTTAGCTTTTGCTTGATAGGAACCGTCTGCGAATTCTGCTTTTTCACAAGCTAACTAAAAAAGGAAAAAATAAGAAAAATAGAAAAGCCATTGAGCTCGAAAGTTATTGCAAATTAACAGCTAAAAACCAACAATAACCAAAAGAGTACAGAAACAAGGATTTGCAAAAGGAAATGTGCCCTACTGGGTTGCTCCAACAAATATGTGACTGTGTATCACTGAGCTTTGGCAAGAAGATTGACCTTCAAACCAAAGACATTAGCAACCTTTGGGGAGGGACACCCGTGGTCCACTGGGGCTCCTGGAGGTTTCGTTTTCAGTTTTCTTTTTGTTTCGGCTTGTTGTTTTCTTTACGTAAGTAATTTATCTGTTGTATCAGTAAACACATGAAGTAGTCTTAAGTAAATATTGGCAGCTTAATTGGTCTCCTGAAGATGAGTGGTGGGCGGGCCCAGGCTCTTTGTCACAAGCTGTGTGTTAGCCCCAAGGTAGACCCCGTTCAGTGGACACAGGTGATGAGAATGGGCAGGTGAGGGAGAGCTTGTCCTCAGGGAATTTCTCTGCACAGGCTGACCTAACGCCTTTCTCGTATCCTATGCTGAAATCCATGATCAGTTGTTTATAACACCTTGATTTTTCCCAATCTAGCTGATGCTACTTAATTAAACATATCTCATCTTTTTTTCAGAATATGTGGACCCAGACCTATTTTTCAATGTTCTTCGCATATACTTATCTGGGTATGTAGCCTCATGCTTGAATCTGTTTTCTCTTAGACAATTAACATAAAGAAGACAACGTTTCCACTGATGGTCCCTACTAACAATCCAGTTTCAGAAACAATTTATATCCTAACATACACATGGTAAGAAACAATAAGACTATTCGCTGGGTTATTACTTGGCCAGGCATACGCTGGAATATGGACCTGAAAGCTAGTCATTTTAAGGAGAGTGGAATAATCTTTGGTAGTGCAAAGGTAAGGTTTCACGCATAGAATACTTATGCCAGATTTGCTCAGAACCGTATTATTTATTATTCTCATGCATGAACATGAGTAGAAGGGAGAATGTGGAAGAAGGATAATGAAATCTATCTCATTTCACCTTCCATTCATCCTCTGTTGCAAGATTTGACATATGAAAATTTGGCAATTCATAAAATAACAATTATTCTTTCCTTCCTGGTTTAGCTGGAAAGGCAACCCTTTGCTGTCAGAGGGTCTGCTGTATGAAGGTGTCTGGGACACCCCAAAGAAGTTTGCCGGGGGCAGTGCAGCCCAAAGCAGCATCTTTCAGTGCTTTGATATTCTGCTGGGCGTTCAGCATACTGTTGGTGGAGGTGAGTGGCAAATGACAAATAATCATCATCTCTTATGCTAATAGAATAGTATCTAAAAAGTACTTTCCCATCAGCATCTTATCTGATGCTTTTAGGAGAATAGTAGAGACTTTATTGCAATTATCTCATTTCACAGATGAAGAAGCAGAAACTTAAAGAGCATAATAGACAGGCTCCCTGTTAACCAGCTAGAAAGCAGTGAAGCCAGAATTTAGACCAAGTTCAACACTGTCGTGATCTTGACCTTTGAACATGTCTATGAGGTCTGATTGACTGTGGTGAAGCCAATATCACATGTTCTGAAAATGTAAGACCAGATTCAGAAAAAGAAAGTCTCCTGCAGATGAGATAAGACCATGAGTTGAAACTGGGGAGTGGAGAGGCTTGGCACTGTCTAGTTCTGCCATCCTACTGCCTTGGGGGTCCCGGGGCAATGCCTGCACCAAAGTTTAAAGATGAGCCACACTCATTATATTCCTTCTAGAGGATTAAGGGGGCTTAGTGGAAGAAGCTCCAGGAAGAACTTCTTTCTACTTTTCTTTGTCTTCCTAAACTTCTATTGAATAGTCAAAGGGGAAGGCTTTGGGCTGCATGATAATAAGCTTTTTCCTGAGCTCATTCGCTTATTTAAAAATGATCCCTTATATTCTCTTGGATTCAGCATCATGATCTGTCAGGTATAGTACATATACTCTGTCCTTCTTAGAAGGATCAAATCCAGTAGGAAAGTGAGAAAGGAAGCAAAACAAAAATATGAGTTTAGTTCATGTGGTTTTCAGAATTAAGTATATTTTACAATAATTACCATTACTAGTAGCAAGCCTAGTAATATGCTAACAAGATGGTCGTAAATTCATGGCCACCCACTCCGACCTCACTCTGCCCTTCTTCCCTGGATTGGAGAATGCTTTGACCTCCTTACTAATCCGTCTTTGTCTTTAGTTCCTTCAGACTCTGCTGCTAAATTCCTCCAGGAAATGAGAACATATATGCCATCAGCTCACCAGAACTTTCTTCGCTCGTTAGAGTCAGGCCCCTCGGTCCGTAAGTTTGTCCTTTCAAAAGGTGATGCCACCCTGCAGGAAATTTATAATGAATGTGTGCAAGCCATGGTCTCTCTGAGAGACTACCATTTGCAAATAGTAGTTAAGTACATTGTGATTCCTGCAAGCCGGCCATCCAAGAAAAAACAAACCTCGAAAGAGCCTTCAGAACCAGAAAGTAAAGGAACTGGAGGCACCGATATCATGGGTTTTCTAAAGACTGTAAGAAGAAAAACTGTGAAGTCCCTGTTGAAGGAAGATTAAGGTCATCCAAGAAAGTGCTTGTATTGCTACCACATGTGGTAATGTCACTGCCCATTATATCAGAAATAGCGTTAACATTCATAACTTGAGGAGAGGAAAATAAAACTAATGTCCATAAAAAAAAACCTGCACATGGATGTTTATAGCAGCTTGATTCATAATTGCCAAAACTTGGAAGCATGAAATAAACCGAGGTACACATCCTTACAGTAGAATATTATTCAGGGCTAAAAAGAAATGAGTGATCAAGCCATGAAAAGACCTGCAGAAACATGACATGCATGTTATTAAGTGAAAGATGTCACTCTGAAAAGGCTACAGACTGCGTGATTCCAACTATGTGACATTCTGGAAAAAGGTAAAACCATGGAGGCAGGAAAAAGATCAGTGATTGCCAGGGGTTAGGGCGGAGGGTGCGATGAACAGGAGAAGCACAGAGGATGTTTAGGGCAGTGAAACTATTCTGTATGATAGTATAATGGTGGATACATGCCATTCATTTCCCAAAACCCATAGAATGTACACCACCAGAAGTGGACCTTAATGTAAATTGTGAACTTTGGATGCTCATAATGTGTCAATGTAGGTTTATCAATTGTAACAAGGGTACCATTCTGGTGTGCAGAGATGTGTGTGTGTTGGGTAGAAGATACATGGGGACTCTGTACTTTCTGTTCAATTTTGCTATGGACCTAAAACTGCTCTAAAAAAATAAAGTCTGTTAAAAAGAAAACTGCTCTGCGTCCTTCAATAATTCACTTACCTCTCTCGTCTGTTTTCACACGTCTAAAAATAATCAGAGATAAATAGATTAAGGTGCTTTCCAGCTATGATTCAATCCTGTATGTGATCTGCAAATTCATCCAGAAAAAAATCAATTGATAGGCTACGTTAATCTATGGAGATTTTAAACAACATGTGTTCAAAAGTAGAATAGCTCTTCTATTTCTTCCAGATCATAAAGACAATGATTTTGATGTAACAGTCATTTTATATATCTATAATTTTTCAAAGTTTACAACGGGTTTTCCCTCAATGGCATTTTTTTCCTGTCTATAATGCTGTTGGTAAGTCAGAATAGGAATTATGTTTCTTATTTTTTGCTGGTGGTTTTCTAACATGGTGGAGGCACGGTGAATGAGTAAAGGGCAACACCAGGAAAACTTGTCCTTTGAAGAGAGTGTCGTTTGAAGAGTACACATAACAGGCTGTCTAATTCTCCAAGGACAGTCAAAGCCTCATGGACCCTGGGAAGATCTCCAATGATCATGCCAAAACAACCACTTCCCACCCATATCTATTAGAGACCCACTAGTTTAGGCCATTACCCAAACCACCTGAAGGTAGGGAATTCTCTCTCAACTCTGTCCCCACAGATTTTTTATTCTCTTTTAGTACATGTCGCTTTTCTCTTATGTAATGATCATGGCTGTGTGTATGTGTGTGTGTGTGTGTGTGTGTGTGTGTGTGTGTATCTTATTTCACTTGCTAATTTGTCAGTTCCCTGTAGAAAAGATCCATGGCTTTCTCATTTTTACATTACAGCACTTAGCAGTGTACTTAAAATATCACCTGTTAAGAGAAGAAATACATTTGACCCTTGAACAACTTGGGGTTTAGGGACACCAACCTTCTCCACAGTGAAAAATCCGCATATAAATTTTGATCAGGCCTCTGTATATGTGGTTCCTCAGTATTTGAAATTTGCATCCTGGGATTCAACCCTAACCCTAACCCTAATCCTAACCCTAACTGCGGAACACTGTAGCACTGCAGTATTTAATATGGAAAAAAATCCACGTGTAAGTGGACCCATGCAGTCTAAACCCATGTTGTTCAAGGATCATTTGTAGATGAATACTGCATTGACTCAAGTACTGTTTCATTAACCAGGTTAGACCTAACCCTGTAAGCACCAGAATCTCTGCTCTAATGACTCATTTGTTCAATAACCATTTAATAAGCAAACCCAGGATGCTACCCCCTGAGCTAGATAGTAGGAAGATTAAGGGCACCAACCCTACCTTCAAGGAGCTCACTAGTGGAGAAATGGACAAATGGATTGTTTCAGCACAATGAAATAAGGGCTATATAAACATAAGCAGACAGTTTAGAAGTATAGAGTCCCCAACCCAGACTAGAGGGCAGCAGAGGGGGTGGGGCTTTCCAGGGACAAAACAGGGAAGGGGAAGGTACTGAAAAAAGTACGCGGTAAGAATAGATTTTCCTAGATGAGGCAATACATGAGATGAGTGTTAAAGGGTGATTAGTGTACAATATGCAAACCAAAGGCTAGAAAATTCCAGGAAGAGAAAGAAGGGTGTTCAAAGACTAGCAGCATAACAAGGTCTATTGAGGAAGTACACACAGCTCAATATGGCTGAAACATTAAAGAATAAAAAGGGCCATGCAATAAAGGAGTTTCAATTTATCCTGAAAACAGAGGGAATGTTTTTAAGCAGAGAAATGACTTTATTATATTCATATATTTGAATCATATTTAAATGAAGCATTGCCCATTGTAAAGAAATATGCATTGAAATGACTCTGGTAGTATTTGGGGAAAAAAGAGTAGGGGTGGGATAAAATGGGGAGTGATAACGAAGGCAGGGGGATGAGTTTGGAGGTTGTAAAAGGAATCCAAGCCTGCAACGATGGAAAAGTATCATGGGCTTAGATTTGAGGCAAAGAGATCAGTTAAGCATTGGAATATATACTCTTCCAATAGTAAATGGTGAGGAATTGAAAACAATGGCAGTGGCATTGGAGATCATGGAAATATAAGAAATATCATGGCAGTAGGAGTGGCAAGACTGGTGTTCTGTTGGATGTGATAAGGGATGACTTTTAGGTCTCTAATGATCAGCTACGTCAACAGAGTTACTAGGACCAGCCCATGTTGTCAGGTAGGGTCTTGCATGCAGAAGGGCCCACACTTGGCTTCATACTCTACTGTCACTGTCTTGAAATTCTGAATAAGTTTGAACAAGGGTCCTTACATTTTTATTCTTCTCTGCACCCCACAAATTATATTGCTAGTTCCGAAAGATACCATTCACCAAGACATGGCATCGATGGGGGAGATGAGCTTGGTTCTTACTATCAGAGAATAAGTAATAAGTAAACCTTGGATTTGTTGCTTGGCAGTGGGCTCTCTGCTCAAGAGCTTGAACTAGTTGCTGGAGGTATTGTAAGCATTTGCCCTGGTCTTAATGGAAGGTGTCTAGTCTATGACTGATGTGTTAAGGTATTTCTTATGATGCCTCTACAGAACAGTTGAGTAAGGATGTCTAGTAGATGGTAGGAGAGACCCAACTACAAACAAAATGTTGGGAGTCCTTAGCCTAGAGATGATGGCTAAAGTCTTTGAACAGAGGCAATCACCCAGCGAGAGGGAAGTCAGGACCTGAACTAGGGAGGGCACCAATGGTAAACTGTAACCAGAACAATGAGAGAGAAAAACCAAAGAAGGGAAGCCATGCCTCTAGTGGTTAAAAGTGAAGACTTTCAAGTCAAATGGCTCCAGCCCTGACTCTACCACTTACAAAAAGTATGACCTTGGGCTCTTACTTAACTTTACCAAGCTGCGGTTTCCTCAGTTGAATGTTGGGGATAATAATTGCACCTAACTCACAGGGCTGTTGTGAACGTTAAGTAAGTTGCTCCATAGAAGATGCTTACCGTAGGACTTGGCACAGAGGAAAAAATCAGTGAGTGTTAACTATCAGTTTTTTCTTATTAGTTTTAAGTATAGTCCAACCAGAAGGAATACGTGTCATAGGAAAGGTCAAAAAGAGAAGAGAGTTAAAAAAAAAAAAAAAGCAAAATGCCAGATGCTTGAACAATTAGAAAGGACTAGAAATTCCCATTGAATTTATGAACAAAGGTGTAATGAATGAGCTGTACCAGATTAACCTCAGTGTACCAGTGCTGTCTGGGCTGATTGCTTTTGACAATTCAGATTTGGGACTTTATCAATTTGAAACTAAAACTAAGTATATCTGAGATCACACACAGAAAAATTTCCATTGTGAATGTTTTTCTTTCTTTTTTGAATACTTCTTGGTACATTTCCAAAAGACCCTAATGCCCAGTTTAAGAGACGGGGAACCTTCGTTGTATACTGAAACTACAATAATTCATGGGAAAGCTGATTATAGAACCCAGTACTCTGAAACGACAAACCTTACTATTAGGAGAGGAAGTTCTTGGGCACAATTATGTTTAACCAACGTCCTCTTGGTAAATAAGAAAGACGCCAAGCAAAGCTTCATGAGGCCACTGTGTTCCCTACTTCAGAATATGTCTCTGGGACTAGGGCTACAATGGTGTAACAGAGAACAGCACAAACTTCTACCTGGCATCAAGACCCCAAATCTAAAAATGAGATGCTGAGAGAGATCATTCATTTAACCAGCAGTTATTGAACTTCAGACACTGAACTTGCTGATAAAGGAAAATACAAAGTTGTGTTAAATATGGGTTCATCAAGGAACTTACAATCTAATAGAAAAGATTAGAGGGGCTTCCCTGGTGGCACAGTGGTTAAGAATCTGCCTGGCAATGCAGGGGACATGGGTTTGAGCCCTGGTCCGGGGAGATCCCACATGCCACAGAGCAACTAAGCCCATGCACCACAACTACTGAGCCTGCGCTCTAGAGCCCGCGAGCTACAACTACTCAGCCCACGTGCCACAGCTACTGAAGCCTGTGCACCTAGAGCCCGTGTTCCGCAACAAGAGAAGCCACCACAATGAGAAGCCCGCGCACGTCAACGAAGAGCAGGCCCCGCTCTGCCACAACTAGAGAAAGCCTGCGCGCAGCAACAAAGACCCAACGCAGTCAAAAATAAATAACTAAATCAATAAATTTATTAAAAAAAAAGAAAAGATTAGATAAATACAATGTTTGAGTGTTAGTAACAGTCGACTAGGTAGAACTTGAAACACGATGTAAAACAGGTTCAAGGTGATAGAAGAATTTTGCACAGCTAGAGGTGTTTAGAGGTCAGGTGATGGACATCCTTAAATGTCAGGGCAAAGAAATTTGAACTTTATTTAATTTACAGGGATGAGTTCTTAATGATTTTGTGGCAGAATCTGAGATGTTCACTGACCCACAAGTTCCATGGACCTAGACCTTGGAAGTAAGAAAAGTCAAGGCTGAATATGCAGGCTTGGGTACCTGCGCATAGAATTGATGGTTAAGATCAGGTGGAAATACATAAGAATACTGAGGTGGGGAAATGGTTATAATAATGCTGCAAATATCTATATATTTAGGTCTGAAGTAGGGAAAGGAGTCAGCGACTGAAACAGAAAAGATATATTCAGAATGATAGGGAAGAATATCAGAAAAAATAAGATATTAAAACTGTATTTCCAGAATGAGGGGAAAAGAACATGAGAAAAATAGTATTTACTGTTACCCATTTGATAAGTGTTTTACTTAATGTTCCTCATTTATTCACTGGGATAAATATTACTATTTCCTGTAGATGTGGAAACAGAAGCTTAGAATTTTAAGCCACTTGTTTAAAAAGCCACATAGCTAATAGGAGACAGAGTAGAAATTCACACTCGGGTAAGCCAAGCTGAGTGGGCTGAGTGGAAAGTTCTGGTCTGAGACGTCCAAATTCTAGTCCAATTCTGATGGTAACACCCAGGGTGACATTTGGTAAGTCATTTCACTCCCATCAACCTCAGGTTTTTCATAGTTTACTGAGAGCATTGAACTAGATCACTTATTCTGTCACGCTCTTTTTAGTTTTGGTATTTTGATGCCACGCTCTTATAATGTTAGAGTAAATTCTTAAGAGGGTGCATAGGGAATGGATAAAAAATAACAGAACTAGCATAAACAAAAATAACTGTGCCTTCTTTTCACCTGAGTTTGAAGGAAAAAACAAGAAGATGATTCAACAAATTAAGTTTGACAAACTGCCTTTAGGAGGCATAAGAAATTAATCTTCAAAACTGGTTGGTTGCTGGGCTAAGAGGAAGTGGATAATTGAAGATGGCTCTTAGGGTCTAATGAACCATAAATCAATTAGGCTACTTTTGACATACTACCTTCAAAGTTGAATGCTCCATGGGAACTGTTACAGGAGTTATCAGAGCACTTCCTGCTTTAGGTTTTATACTTATCTTAGAGAAAGGGAGGGAGGAGAAGATGTGTATAGACAAATCAGCTTCCAAATAAATTTGTTGACAACCTGACAACCTAAGTTCAGGGTCCAACTGGGCAAAAGGTAGAGTCTTCGGAATTTTCACAGTGCACATCTATGGCCTGGAACTTATCAGTGAGCTCCATACTGATGTGAATTCAAACCATGATGGCGCCTTTGACAGACAGCCTGGCAGCCTGATGGAGTGAACAAAGGAATGGCTTGGAGATCAAGCTACGTCAGCTCTAGTACATAATTAGTGGAGTGACAGTGGGCAGGATTATTCACATGCGTGTGCCTCAGTTTACTAATCTGTACCTGGTTCATAGGTAAAGTCTCCCATCTTAGTGGTCGGTTCTCAAAAGATGTTTAATAAAAGTAGAAGGTTAAATCAAATGATCTGTTAGGCTTTTCTCAAATTCATTAGTATCTGCTATACCTCATTTGTTAAACTTCACAAAAGTATATATTCTCCTTTAATGTCATGGAAGGTTTCAAAAACAATAATATTTCTTAAGGTAAATCAAAGCAATAATAATCTTTAGAATACACTGTTCAAATACGTGCAGAACACTTCTGAGGTTCTGATATGCGTTTAGAGACCTCATCCCCACTCTACCCATGGCCAATCCACTGAAATATCTGAATGTAACTAACTTCTAGTTTTAATGTTTACACCTTTGGAATAAAGACCCAGTTGTCAAAGTTCATCATGGACCAAGTTCCCGTCGGGGTGTTTGGGATCATCCACAACCAAAACGCTTGTTCATTTCCCGTTTTCTAAAATAGAACAGATTTGTCTCTGGGTTTAAAAATCAATCTTCTTATATTCACATAGATGAAAAGAAAGGAGTTCCCCCCCCACCCCGAGGTGATTTTGTTTGCCTGTTTGTTTTAATCAGCAGTCTTTAATAATTTACTCAGCCTTATGTCAGAGAAAGTCTATGGCAGTGTGGAATTCAACCTTAGAGCAAGGTTCTCCCCTGTTCCCGAGACAACTGTACAGCTAACTGCGAGGAAGAGATGCTGTTTTGAAGCTCCCTTACCCTGGGTCTTTGATGTATTTGGAGCAGTTGTCTCTTCAGCAGCAGCCTCTGTGCAGATACTTCAAACAAAATTATGGAGCCTGAAAGTCAGAATTTGAAGACAGCACCACCTTTGACTTTAGGAAGATTTCATATTTCTGAAGATTATGGCTTTCTTCTCCCAAATCCTCTGGTAAGGATAGGGTCTTAAAGCAGGTCAGTATAGCTTTCTTGAGAGGCTGACTTGGGTGTTTGTTTGTTTAATTGATGTGGTCATTAAGAGAGATGCAGTATAAATGCCAAGTCATTGATTTGGGACAGATAATACAAATAAGGCACAGTGTGATTACCAACAAAGGCGAAGTGACCGCTACAGCAGGGGATAGAGCAAATGGAATGTTTTAATGTCAGTTTTTTTTTTTAAAATGGATTGTCAATCATTCCAGCAAATTCATGAGCAAATGTGCAGTTATCAAAAAAAAAAAAAAGAGAGAGAGAGAAAGAGAGAGAATTTAGATAAAGATCAATTATATGAGTAAATCAGTTTATCTTGACTTGCTAGTGGGAGAGAAAAGAGAACACAAGGGACCCTGGCTGTGTTTGAGGTTCGTAGGAGGGATTAGATATTCACAGAAATTGCTGAGAAGAGGAAAGAACCTTCGAGGACAAACAGCACCTATTTCTTTCTTTTTTTAAAATTTATTTATTTATTTATTTTTGGCTGCTTTGGGTCTTCGTTGCTGTACACGGGCTTTCTCTAGTTGCAGCGAGCGGGGGCTACTCTTCGCTGTGGCGCGCTGGCTTCTCATTGCGGTGGCTTCTCTTGTTGCAGAGCATGGGCTCTAGGTGCGTGGGCTTCAGTAGTTGTGGCGCACAGGCTCAGTGGTTGTGGCTCGCGGGCTCTAGAGCGCAGGCTCAGTAGTTGTGGTGCATGGGCTTTGTTGCTCCACGGCATGTGGGATTTTCCTGGACCAGGGCTCGAACCTGTGTCCCCTGCATTGGCAGGCGGATTCTTAACCACTGCCCCACCAGGGAAGCCCCCGTACCTATTTCTTAATTGTTCTTAAGGCTCAACCTGTAATGCAATTCCTTTAATGGTCAGGTCTAAAATGTCAACACTTTAATGGTCAGGTCTAAAATGTCAACACTTTAATGGTCAGGTCTAAAATGTCAAAACCTCAAGAGTCCTTAGAAACCATAGCTGAAGGCCAGAAGTTCTTGCCCAAAGTTATATTACTGGAAAAAGCAGAAGTAGTACTCAGGACTCTTGACACCTTTTTTCTACTACATTCTAAATAAGGGCCAAGCCTACTCAGCTAAGAATCTAGGGATCCAAAGTTACAATCACTGCAGTCATTTATTAGATCCAGTTTTTCCTTCTAGGGGTCTAATAGGGGGTTTAACTGTGATTAATGAATGATCTGGTGTTTAATGAGCTTTTATGGAATACCTTCTTCTGAGTGTGAATAGAAGAGTAAAAATGAAGATAGGATCTATTTGTTGATCCCAAAAGCCCTCTGTAGAGCTGTTAGTTGTGAGACCAAGTCACAGATCTGCAAGTAACTTGAGCATTAAAAGTAATGACTCTAGGGTGTTATGCAGAGGAGGGTTGTGGCCCAGAACACTGGACTGTGTTCTCTGACCCTGCCACTAGGGTGACCAAGAATGTCCATTTGCTAGAGGCCGAAGGGGATTCCAAGATGCAGGACTTTCCATGGTAAACCAGGAAAGTCCTGGGCAAAACAGAATTATTTAGTCACCCTAAGTTTCACTTACTAACTCTTGTGACCTAGAATGAACCACCAGCATCGCCTGACCCTCAGTTTTCACATGTACTTGGAGAGATTTAGTGTACCCCCTGCCACTGGATTGCTATGGAGTATGAAAGCACTTCCATAAATCCAGTGGAAGGTTAGAAGCCAGTTTGCACAACCCTCAGTCCAGTGCTTATTCAAAATTCCATTCTGTGTGTATAACTTGATTCAGGAATATTTCCATCATCCCTAGTTCACAAGAAAGAGTCGGTCAATGGGCCAACACTCAATTATTGGGATTAAATATATACACTGAGCTGAGAAAAATAATATTAAAAGTATGTAAACATTGGGTAGGGCCACCATGATTGTGTTCCTTTCTTTGCTGTTTCCTTTCTTATAAATAAGAAAACTGGACGGGAAACGAAAGCAACATCAAGTGTTTGTGACTTTCTGAGAAAACACAGGACTCTATCTGTCCTGTGGTTTGGTTGATGGATACTCCTTAGAAGAAATTTCCATTCTGGAGCTCAGAATTTCCTGGCAAACTGGGTCTACTCTCACAGTCATGTCTCAGAGTTCTAAAGAATGCAATTCTTTGTTTCAGTTTTAATTTTCTCTCACTTGTGGAAGAATTTTAAACATCTCCCTTTCTGGGAAGAGGTAAGGGAAGAGAGTTTACATCAGAATCTGCGTCAGTTTACTCAACTGATCAGGAGAGAATCTCTCACCCATGACCAGATAACAGTGGTGTCGCAATAGATCGCAAATTGAGAAATACCAGCCACTGACTTTGCTAAGGGCATGAGTAGGCTTTGTTTGCCTTTACGTAAGCGATGGGGTGGCTATTCCTTCATGTCAATGAGCCCAGACATACTCTTTCAGCAAGCTTGGTTGTTTACCATAAATACTTAAAGCATGTGAGTGTAATCATGTACCACAGGTAGTAAATATTTTGTTATATTTCAATGATTTTATGGATATTGGACCAATCTGTATGCTATTTCTAATAGCATTTTTATGACCAAAACTAACAAATATCGGAAACGGTTCTGATTTTTAATAACAACAGAAAAGAAAAGAAAACACAGTCAAACTAATGAATAAGCAATCATTCTGGCTTTGGGGGAAGGGGCTGACTTGGTTTCAAATACTCTATCCCACTGTTTCTATAAACTCTCAAACATCTCCAGGGTCTAATGTTTCAGTGAGGAGAATGTATACCTTTCAGACCCACGTCCATAAGGAAGCCACAGAAATCCCTTGCCAGATCGTGTGTCTGTTGTGTACGTGTGTTCGTGTGGGTGCGTGGGTGAGGAGTAATTTTTCTTTAGACATAAAGAATGTGAGGAAATTTGCTTGGCAGGAAGGGAGGAACCGAGATCGTTTATAGCAGGAGATTAGATTGGAGTGAGACCAAGGGAACTCAAACGTTAGGCTCAGGAATTTGGATTTCATGCGTCTGGTAAGCAACAATGCCCTGGTGTGTGAATTTATTCCTAGCAGAAAGTTAAGTGCAGGGTGGGTTCCAGCAATGGTTCCTGAACTGCATATCAAAATTAGCTGGGAAGCTTAAAAATTACTGATGCCAGAACCCCAGCCAGGAGT
Source organism: Balaenoptera borealis (assembly GCF_965194805.1). Taxonomy (NCBI): domain Eukaryota; kingdom Metazoa; phylum Chordata; class Mammalia; order Artiodactyla; family Balaenopteridae; genus Balaenoptera; species Balaenoptera borealis. Next base: position 6,742,711 of record NC_138880.1, read on the forward strand.
TAATTCAGAACCTCTAGCCTAACTAGCTCGGTACTTGAAAATGACAGAATACGTAAAGGACAATGCAGGTCCAGGTGAGGGATGAGGGGCTACACGTAGAAGGTTGTTTGTGGAAAGAAAGGTGTCATAACTATGAGAAACAGTGAGAAGAGCTTGGAAGTAGTTTAACTACTAAAACAAAGGAAAGGGAAAAACAAAACAAAAGCAAATTGTAAGGGTGCCATAGAGCAGAAGAAAAGGAATCGGGATGCTGGGAACCTTGTTCTGTATAGCGGCCAAGCAACGATTTAAGAAAAATAAAGTCATATATACTCTCCTGTCGTAATTCAAAGCACTTGAGAGAAGCAGTGGACTCCAGCTGCTTAGAAGGAAGAGTAGAAAAATAATTAACACAGGAGGCTACAGTTTTCTTTTTAATTTTTTTAAAATCTTTTAAAAAAATTTTTGGCTGCTTTGGGTCTTTGTTGCTGCTTGGGCTTTCTCTAGTTGCGGCGAGCGGGGGCTACTCTTCGTTGAGGGGTGCGGGCTTCTCATTGCAGTGGCTTCTCTTGTTGCGGAGCACGGCCTCTAGGGGCGTGGGCTTCAGTAGTTGTGGCATGCGGGCTCAGTAGTTGTGGCTCGCCGGCTCTTGAGCTCAGGCTCAGTAGTTGTGGTGCACGGGCTTTGTAGCTCCATGACATGTGGGATCTTCCCAGACCAGGGATCCAACCCAAGTCCCCTGCATTGGCAGGCGGATTCTTAACCACTGTGCCACCAGGGAATTCCCAGGAGGCTATAGTTTTCAAATAGAAAGTATAGGTAGGAAGAAATCTGATATTTCCCTGAGAAAATATTGCCATCTCTGCTAGTGTCTGGGGTATATATGCCTGATCATGTCAAATGAGATTTGAGGCAATGATGGTTATGTTACTAATATATATATTAGTATATCTACTATATTGTGGAGATAGACACAAAGAGATCAGATTTCAGAAGACTTAGTGGAGATCAATAAAGAAAGATGTGTTTGTGGGTGGGAACGGTTGGATGGTACGTGGATTTCCATGCCAAAGTTAAGGAACCGAGAGAAAAGGTGAGGCGAGCCAATGGGGAAATGGGTGACGATGGAGATAAGAAAGTGGGAATGGAGACAGCCAAGAGGGTCCTCTAGAAACTGGGATTTGAAGCAGTGAAACACTTTAGAGTCTTCTCCCTCAGGATATCTAAGCTGTAGAAAAACTTAAGACAACATGCGGAGAGGTGAGCTGAGAGATCTAAGAAAGGATGAAAAAATCGCGCATCGGAAAATACATACCTGCTATTTTCAGTCCAAAGGAGCCTCCGGGAATGAAGTAATTTCCTAGGGCTGTTGTCACAAATTACCACAAATTTTGGTGGCTTAAAGCAAGAGAAATGTATTCTCTCTGAGCTCTCGAGGGCAGAAGTCTGAAATCAGGGTGTCAGCAGCAAACTCCCCCTCCAAAGTCTCTCGGGGAGAATTCTTCCTTGCCTCTTCCATCTTCTCGTGGCTCCAGGCATTCCTTGCTTCTGGCAGAAGAACTCCACTGTCTACCTCCATCTTCACGTGGCCCTCTTCTCTGTGACTGCATCTTCTCCCCTTCTCTCTCTCTGTCTTCTCTTATAAGGACACAAGTCATTAGATCCATCCTAATGTTGGATGTTCTCACCTTGTGATCAACTAAATGACATCAGCAAAGAACCTTTTCCAAATAAGGTCACGTTCACAGTCTCCAAGTGGACATATCTTTGGGGGCGGAAGGGGGTTGGCATGCACCATTCAACCCCCTACAGACAGTGAGGCGGAAAGATAAAGAATTAGAGGGAGGGAGACCCTGGGCAATGGAAACCGAAGCGTTGTCTTGTCCTGAGATTCCCAAAGCTGACCATACAGGAGGGTGAAAGGTAGCAAAACGAGAGGGTGCAAAACACAAAATGGTAAAGGAAACGTGAGGACACAGTTAAATAATGACTGGCTTTGTCCCATATTGTTAACTCATGTTCACCAGTATGACCTCGCTGTTCTGAAGAAAAGTCACGCTCTGCTGTAAAACTGTAGCGTTGAGGTCAGAGAAAAGCTAGCATATGAGAAAACATCATAGGGGCAAAGGGTAGACAGCTAAGCTAGCCCACATGTGCTCAAGGTCCAGCCTTGTTTTTTAAATGTCAGCACAGTAATTACATGACCACAGCTGCAGAGGAAAGGAGTCTTCTCTCTTGCATAAATATAAAAGGATAATCTAGAATCACGTTTCTGAAACTGTGGCCTATGGAGTGGCGAGACGGAAGAGGAGCAAAGATACACTCCTGAGGGTGCATAAATACTAAGATTCTTAATTTTGCATTTTTATTTTATAACTAGATATAGAAATTTCACAATTTCACAATATAGAAATGTCACAGAGATAACTTGCAATTGAAAGACATTTTCCATAAAATAAGATTTTAGTTTCTTTCTTCCTTTTTTCCAACTGAGGTCTTTGGATTCTTGGGAAATTATTCTCTGGGATCCATGAAAATTATTCCTTTAAGGCAATTCTATACACTACTCTAGTTGAGAAATAGTAGATAGTTAATATGACAAATTCTGGTTAATGGCATAGACAACACTGTAATAGTCATACTGATTTGAAGTTTAGCTAAATCTCTTACCAGTTTTAAAACTAACAGGTCATATTTGATCTCTTTTAACCTATTTTCCTTGTGTGAGGCTAATACGTCACAGGCATACTAGGAAGATCAAAGTAGGAAATCTACCACGTAAAACCCCTTATAATTCTGACACTCTGTGGTTTGAGTCTAGAACTAAATACTAGGTCAGGTCCAGCTCTGGGTCCTATTGACAAGAGGATAAGTTATTACTATACAACCTAGATTTTCTAAACCATGACCAATTTGGGAAGGAATATTTTATCACATTTCATATTATAATGTCAATATTTATCATACTAGGTGTCTTAATTTGATTTTGAAACATACAATTGTTGTAAATATCTCCCAACTGCTTTTAATCACATCTTATGACCCCATTATTGATGAAAATAAATCTTTCCATTATATATAATATCAGGTTAATGTGTACCATAAATTGACTATCCTCTGCTTGAAATCTTACTTCACAATTCTTTTTACAATTATTTACTTTATTATTAATCTTTAGAAATTGGGAGACTGCTAAAATACGGTGGCTCGTCATGAGTCACAAGATTTTTACGAAAAACATTCTAAATGTGACTATTTTCTTACCAACTTAATAAATTCACATCAAATACAAAGTGGAAAAAAATTTTTAAGTAGGAAACTGATTATTCATAGCTCCACCACAAAATCAAAATACCTTAGTTGTCTGGGGGTAATTTATCTAAAGGTGTGTATGTTTGGGTATGTATTTGTGTATGTGTGTGTGTCCGTGTGTTTGCAAAGCTACAAAATTGTAATTCTGTTGCATATCCAAACCTGCATTGTGCGTTTTTTAACTCAATGCTATAAAATAAAACTTTGCCTGAAATTAATCAGTCTTAATAATATAATTTTAATGGTTTCATTAAAACCCACTTGCATGATAAAGCATTGCAATTTAAATGGCATTAGACATTTAGTTAATTTCAATTTTCTCGCTTTATGAATACAGCTGATGTATAAAACTTCTGATGCTTTAATTCAAACCAAATAGTTCTCACAAAAATTGCATATCTCCTTCCTAAAAGTAACTTGTAATCACGAGCTAATTTTGAGGGCATTTGTTTAGGATGTTTCCCCACCCTTCATTCTAACCTCCAGACATTCACTCTATTTCTCTAGTGTCAAATTAATGTCCCTCCCCGATCTACTATTTCTTCAATTTTTTCACTGGAATTTTATTTATTGTTTCAATCTAGTGCATATTTTTCACTACTTTGTATGTTTAAGGGCACTTAGGTTACAGATGTGAATTAATGTGAACTCTGTACTCCCAGACTAAAGAAAATTTTGAAAGAGGATGAGACCAGAACAAAAGATGTGGGCTCCCTAGGTGGATGAATTAATTTGGTGTCAACGAAGAGTTTTTAATATTTGTCCAGGCTTTATTATAGAAACACTTGAGCTCTCATTCTGGGTGGAGTGGTGGCAGAGGCGGTGAACCCCTCTCTGTAACAGCTGCTGTCCAAAGCTACTGAACTTCAGTCCCAGATCTGTTTACATCCCCCAGGAAAAAGCAAAAAAAGAGGAAAAGTAAAGAAAAGAAAAGCTTATCATTGCCAAGTTCCATCTTAGCAGGCATTTCAGCAACCATTTATTGTTACTTTGGTATGCCCTCAAGCAGCTTATCAAAATAGTCTCTCCAAACCTTTCCTATACTTTTTCTGGGTTTTCCTGATTTTATGTATAGTAATAACTTCCCGATATCAAAATATACTCATAGTAATGCTCAATATGGATTTGTCTTTCAATATGCCATTGAATTCAATTTGATACTATTTTATTTAAGAATTGCCTTTTTGTATTCTTACACCACAGTAGTGTTATTATGTCAAGGGCTAGTCCTGGGGGTCTGTTATCTTCACAAGATGCATTAGGTGCTTTGTCCTCTGTGTCTATGCTCTGGAACAGATAATATATCACCATTCTTAAGACTGGAAAAATTTTAGGTGGTAAGTTTTTAATTATATTTTTCATTTCCTCTGTGCTTATTGGTCTATTTAGATTTCATACTTCTAGGCAAAAAAAAAAAAAAAAATCATCTTTTAAAATTTTCCAAGTGGGGTTTTAATTCAGATTTTCAAAGTATTAGCAAAATTTATTGATAGCATTCTCCTATATTTCATTAAGAATGGAGTTTTTCTTATTTCCTATGGTAACCTTCTTATAATATATAATAAGAGTAGTAATTATTATTTAATAGGTGCTCACTTTGTGCTAGGCCTTGTGTTAATTGCACATTTCCCATTTGAATCTCACAGTAATCTTCACTCTCAAATGACTCATGTGATAATTAAGGAGTTCAGCCCTGTCTCTGAAAACTGTCTTTTAGCTACCCACCTTTCTCTTTTCCACCCTAGTCCAATCCACCACTATTTGTCCCTGGACTATTGCCTTGTAACCCGTCTTCTTATTTCCCCTCTTGCCCAACTATAACACAGTCCCCGCATGGCAGTCAGAGTGACCCTTTAAAACAAAAATCAAATCACATCACTCCACTCTTTAGAACAAAATCCTATGTTTTAGTGTAGCCTCCAAGGCCCTCTCATGCTGCTTACCCATCTCTTCAAAGTCATCTAATATCTTTCTCCTCTTTAGTTTGCAGCGATTACACATCAGCCTCTTTCCATTGAAACTTGTCTTTTATTTCACTTAAAACCCTCTCCTTCACATTCTACTCTGTCCCATAGTTTACATTCTAATTTTTATGATCATAATATTGTCACCCAACTTTCCTTTGTTGACGTTTGTCTGCTTTAATTTCACTTAAACTTTCATTTTTTTAACTTTATTTTCTTAACCAGAAGCTGGTTTCATTAACTTAATCAGTGCTAATACAGTTTATTGTTTCTATAAAATACATTATATTTTTTAAAGTCTGTTCTTTTCTAGATTATAAATGTGTTGAGAAGAATTATCCAAAATAGAGCAAAAAGAGGGCTGAGTTTTATTTAGTACCATCCGGAACCCTGTCTAACTAAGCAGTCTCACCTTAGGATGACTTAATTACCTAAGGGATGCTCCTTTTTTGACATGCTGCTTACTATTGATTAGGACCGAATCTCTGAAGCTGCATATTAACTTGCAGATTTTTGTTCAAAAGAGCTGCCAGTGATTTCTGTTGAGTAGAAAATAAAACCCTAAAGCTTGTGATTGTTCTGCCGTATAGGACATTAACCAATTACTATGTCTTTACCTTAGCAATTTAATTTTAACATACTTTTTTCAAAACTCTAAACACTTCAGTTTATCAAGTGCTTTTGAACAAATTGGACCGTCCTCTGAGTTCCTCATTAATAAACTAAATATATTTTGGACACACATTCCATATTTGCATGAGTCATTTTTTTTAACTTTTTGAAAATTGTACTTTGACAGATATAAAAGTGCAGAAAAAGAATAACATCAAATAGGAAACTGAAAAAATAGAAAAGAAGGCCATAGATTTTATTATTTGTGTCCATCCCACTTCTGGGTCTTCTGATTATTGGAATGAGGGGAAGAAAAACATGTAAAGTTTCTTTCGATTTCTTGTCCCCTTGTACTAACCATCTCCGCAGTCACCATTCTCCATGTGTTTACTCTCAGGAGGTACTGGAAAGTACACTGAACTCTGAGTCAGAAGAGGTTTGACCTGACCACCGACCAGATGTGTAAACTTGGGAAAGTTATAAAACTTCTCTGGCTTGAACTTCCTCTATTTTGAAATGGAAATAATGAGATAATCTATCCTAACTCACAACACAAGCGTAGATAGATGAAAGATGTAAGCACCAACAATTAAACTAGAAATTCTCTAAAAGAAACGATATTGGGATGGGAAGAACTTTCTAAGCATAATCGAAAACCCAATGGCATAAATGAAAATGTTGGTTCATTTGACTACCCTGGTATGAATGGCATTTCACACCCGCACACAAAACGCAATGACCAAAGCATGACAAGATATTCAAACTCATTAATAGTCACAGAAATTTAAATTTAAACAATAAAATGATAGCATACAAAATTTCTGGAAAACCACTCAAACTTCCAAGGGTCATCATTGCTAGATGAGAGGATGAGAATAAGAATAATTTTACTTTCCACTTGATAAATTTTGTGCTTTTTGACTGTCTTGCCATAAATATTGATTACATTATTTTAATCATTTCTGAGAAAGGTATATTTTTGGATGGTTCTTTTATTGTTATTAAAGATTGAAATAATTATAGAATTTTAGTGCAGATAATACATATTATATCTTTAAAAATAATAAAAATGTTTGGTGATGCTCTATTGTTAGATTCATATATAAACTGGCACTCCCATTATATATTACATACTATAAATGTGATTATAAATTCATGTAACTTTTCTGTAAGAAAACCAAGAAGTAGCTCTTAACCTTTCCATGTGCAAAATCTTTAATCCAGTAAATCCACATTTATAAATTTGTCCTAATAATGAGAAAACATCTAAAAACACATGTATAAGGATGACTCTTTCAAACTTGTTAATGATAGTGAAAAATTGTAAGCAATTACCAATATTCATTAATAGAATATTGAAATTGTATATAGGTTTTGAAATAGCTGTGATAGATAAGTATTAACTAATACCAAAAGGGGTGCTATTTAGTGAAAAACTCATCAGCTGATCCTGTCCCCCCATACTGTAACTTAAACCAAAATCTGGCAATCAAAAAGTAAGTAACATAATTCAATATTTTATTCAGTCTCTAGAGGAAAATCCCACTGGAAGGGTGAGTACATTTTATTTTTTAACATCTTTATTGGAGTATAATTGCTTTACAATGTTGTGTTAGTTTCTGTTGTATAACAAAGTGAATCAGCTATATGTATACATATATCCCCATATCTCTTCCCTCTTGCATCTCCCTCCCACCCTCCCTATCCCACCGCTCTAGGTGGTCACAAAACACTGAGCTGATCTCCCTGTGCGATGCGGCTGCTTCCCACTAGCTATCTGTTTTACATTTAGTAGTGTATATATGTCCATGCCACTCTCTCACTTTGTCCCAGCTTACCCTTCCCCCTCCCCGTCCTCAAGTCCATTCTCTACGTCTGTGTCTTTATTCCTGTCCTGCCCCTAGGTTCATCAGAACCATTTTTTTTTAGATTCCATATATGTGTGTTAGCATATGGTATTTGTTTTTCTCTTTCTGACTTACTTCACTCTGTATGACAGACTCTAGGTCCATCCACCTCACTACAAATAACTCAATTTTGTTTCCTTTTATGGCTGCGTAATATTCCATTGTATATATGTGCCACATCTTCTTTATCCATTCATCTGTCGATGGACACTTAGGGTGAATACATTTTTAATGGATTATGAACTAGCTTTACAATCCTTTCTCCCTTTCCTTCGGGGTCCCCATATCAGTGGTTTTCAAACTTTGGGGTACATTAGCTTCACCTACAGGGCTTGGTAAAGCACAGGCAGCTGGTTTCAGGTTCAGTACGTCTGGGGTAGAACCCTAGAATTTGCATGTCTAACAAGTTTCCACATCATGCTGCTGCTGCTGGATGGGAACCATACTCGGAGAACCCAGAGGTTCTCAAAGCTCATGGTTTTCTTACATTTGTGGGGTGATACCGGAGTCCAAAGGCTAGAACTGTTTAGAGAAGGGAGAGGATGAAGAGGAGGAAGGAAAAGAAGCCTCTAGGAATCTAAGGGGAAAGAAAAAGAGATATTCCAGAATAGAGTGTTGCTTAGGTTGAGGCAAAATGTAGTATTTAAGGATTCCCATGCAAGCCAGGAAGCAGAAATCCAGGATGCTTTAATTTTTTTTTTTTTTTTTTTTTGGCTGTTCATCATGGCTTGCAGGATCGTAGTTCCCCAAACAGTGATGGAACCTGGGCCACCGCAGTGAAAGTGCCAAGTCCTAACCACTAGTTTGCCAGGGAATTCCCCAGGATGCTCTAATTCAATTCTCAGAATACGATCCCCTCTCTAGGCATCAAAGAAGGAAGGACAGATTTAGTTACAGCTTTTCTTCAAACCCACTTTAAAAGGCCCTTCTGAATACTCGGAGTCTGCTTCTGTGATTTTCTTTTGTAAATATTATATTCCTTTGTCTCTGTAGCTGCATTCAGTTTTTGTTCATAAAACATATGCAGCATATAGATGAGAGGAAAAACAAGTTGCCAGTTCAGAGTCAGTTTACCATAAATCGCTCTGCCTTTACGTGTGCGAGCGTTCTCAGCTGGGCCACTGCTCTGTAAATTCCCAAACTTGGGTCAATTAGCAGCTTTCTTCAATTCTGCACGACTGCTGAGCTCTGCTAGGGAAAATTATGCCATTATGCTTATAAATGTTCTCTCTGGGAGAAGAGTAGGGAAGCATAGTGGACTCTGCCTCTGAGAAGCTGAGGTACTGGATGAGGAATGCATGCGGAGAACAGGGTGTGATTTCCTCTTTGTGAATATCTGTATTGTTGGGGCCCAGGGCAAGTCACCCGCGAATATGCCTCAATGCATATTGATTATTTTGGGTGAAACTTAAGAAACAATCAATTTAAGAGGAAATTTGACCCTCTTCTCTCTCTCCCTAAAAGCAGGAAATAAATCTCTCCTATGAAAGGTACCCTCCCCCCATCTGGAGATAGGACACCACCCTTACCACCAGAGGTAGGGAATTCAAGCGGAGAAGCCTGAGTAAATAAAACCCTGTTACTTCTTTAATTGACGACCCCAAGCCCAGACTCTGTTTAGATAAGCACCTGAAGCCTAAGTTTCTTTGTCTTGTCCATTCCTCACAGATTTATTGGCTCTGTGTCTACAAAGTATAAAAGCCTGCTTTGGCCACTTCTTAGGTCCCATTTCTATGAGACCTCTGTACACACAAACTAAAATTTCTTTCTTTTTCTCCTGTTAATCTGTTTTGTGTCAATTTTATTGACTCCTGACGCAAGAACTCAAGAGGAGTAGAGGGTAACATCTCCCTCTCCTGCACAATATCTATATTAAAGATGTTAAATTGTGATGTTTGGTGTAATTTGATTTGTTGGGAAAGCTAGTAAAGGGTGCCCAATTTGTCCTAAATTGATTCAGGGGCAAAGATAGGAAGCAGAGGATTAAATAAAGTCTATAATTTTCAAAGATTGTGTATTGGATGTTAGATTCACCCAGTTTTATTTTAGATTCTGAGAGACAGAGGATCTCCAACAAGTGACTTATTGGTAACTTACAGATCTATGGCACTCCAAACTTATAGTTTTCAAACTTCCCTGGGTTTTTAAAGTCATTATAATGTATTTTAATATACATATTATATATTGCAATATATTATTTTATTTGCATTTTTTTAAAAACATCTTTATTGAAGTATAATTGCCTTACAATGGTGTGTTAGCTTCTGCTTTATAACAAAGTGAATCAGTTATATATATACATATGTTCCCATATCTCTTCCCTCTTGCATCTCCCTCCCTCCCACCCTCCCCATCCCACCCCTCTAGGTGGTCACAAAGCACCGAGCTGATCTCCCTGTGCTATGCGGCTGCTTCCCACTAGCTGTCTATTTTACATTTGGTAGTGTATATATGTCCATGACACTCTCTCACCCTGTCACATCTCACCCCACCCCCTCCCCATATCCTCAAGTCCATTCTCTAGTAGGTGTCTGTGTCTTTATTCCCGTCTTGCCACTAGGTTCTTCATGGCCTTTTTTTTTTTTTTTTTTCCCCTTAGATTCCGTATATATGTGTTAGCATACTGTATTTGTTTTTCTCTTTCTGACTTACTTCACTCTGTATGACAGACTCTAACTCCATCCACCTCATTACAAATATCTCCATTTCATTTCTTTTTATGGCTGAGTAATATTCCATTGTATATATGTGCCACATCTTCTTTATCCATTCATCGGTCGATGGACATTTAGGTTGCTTCCATGTCCTGGCTATTGTAAATAGAGCTGCAATGAACATTTTGGTACATGACTCTTTTTGAACTATGGTTTTCTCAGGGTATATGCCCAGTAGTGGGATTGCTGGATCGTATGGTGGTTCTATTTGTAGTTTTTTAAGGAACCTCCATACTGTTCTCCATAGTGGCTGTATCAATTTACATTCCCACCAACAGTGCAAGAGTGTTCCCTTTCCTCCACACCCTCTCCAGCATTTATTGTTTCTAGATTTTTTTATGATGGCCATTCTGACCGGTGTGAGATGATATCTCATTGTAGTTTTGATTTGCATTTCTCTAATGATTAATGATGTTGAGCATTCTTTCATGTGTCTGTCGGCAATCTGCATATCTTCTTTGGAGAAATGTCTATTTAGGTCTTCTGCCCATTTTTGGATTGTGTTGTTCGTTTTTTTGTTATTGAGCTGCATGAGCTGCTTGTAAATCTTGGAGATTAATCCTTTGTCAGTTGCTTCATTTGCAAATATTTTCTCCCATTCTGAGGGTTGTCTTTTGGTCTTGTTTATGGTTTCCTTTGCTGTGCAAAAGCTTTTAAGTTTCATTATGTCCCATTTGTTTATTTGTGTTCTTATTTCCATTTCTCTGGGAGCTGGGTCAAAAAGAATCTTGCTGTGATGTATGTCATAGAGTGTTCTGCCTATGTTTTCCTCTAAGAGTTTGATAGTGTCTGGCCTTACTTAGGTCTTTAATCCATTTTGAGTTTATTTTTGTGCATGGTGTCAGGGAGTGTTCTAATTTCATACTTTTACACGTATCTGTCCAATTTTCCCAGCACCACTTATTGAAGAGGCTGTCTTTTCTCCACTGTATATGCTTGCCTCCTTTATCAAAGATAAGGTGACCATATGTGTGTGGGTTTATCTCTGGGCTTTCTATCCTGTTCCATTGATCTATATTTCTGTTTTTGTGCCAGTACCAAACTGTCTTGATTACTGTAGCTTTGTAATATAGTCTGAAGTCAGGGAGCCTGATTCCCCCAGCTCCATTTTTCGTTCTCAAGATTGCTTTGGCTATTCGGGGTCTTTTGTGTTTCCATACAAATTGTGAAATTTTTTGTTCTAGTTCTGTGAAAAATGCCAGTGGTAGTTTGATAGGGATTGCATTGAATCTGTAGATTGCTTTGGGTAGTAGAGTCATTTTCACAATGTTGATTCTTCCAATCCAGGAACATGGTATATCTTTCCATCTATTTGTATCATCTTTAATTTCTTTCATCAGTGTCTTATAATTTTCTGCATACAGGTCTTTTGTCTCCTTAGGTAGGTTTATTCCTAGATATTTTATTCTTTTTGTTGCAATGGTAAACGGGAGTGTTTTCTCAATTTCACTTTCAGATTTTTCATCATTAGTGTATAGAAATGCAAGAGATTTCTGTGCATTAATTTTGTATCCTGCTACTTTACCAAATTCATTGATTAGCTCTAGTAGTTTTCTGGTAGCATCTTTAGGATTCTCTATGTATAGTATCATGTCATCTGCAAACAGTGACAGCTTTACTTCTTCTTTTCCGATTTGGATTCCTTTTATTTCTCTGTCTTCTCTGATTGCTGTGGCTAACACTTCCAAAACTATGTTGAATAATAGTGGTGAGAGTGGGCAACCTTGTCTTGTTCCTGATCTTAGTGGAAATGGTTTCAGGTTTTCACCATTGAGAACGATGTTGGCTGTGGGTTTGTCATATATGGCCTTTATTATGTTGAGGAAAGTTCCCTCTATGCCTACTTTCTGCAGGGCTTTTATCATAAATGGGTGTTGAATTTTGTCGAAAGCTTTCTCTGCATCTATTGAGATGATCATATGGTTTTTCTCCTTCAATTTGTTAATATGGAGTATCACATTGATTGATTTGCGTATATTGAAGAATCCTTGCATTCCTGGGATAAACCCCACTTGATCATGGTGTATGATCCTTTTAATGTGCTGTTGGATTCTGTTTGCTAGTATTTTGTTGAGGATTTTTGCATCTATGTTCATCAGTGATATTGGCCTGTAGTTTTCTTTCTTGGTGACATCTTTGTCTGGTTTTGGTATCAGGGTGACGGTGACCTCGTAGACTGAGTTTGGGAGTGTTCCTCCCTCTGCAATATTTTGGAAGAGTTTGAGAAGGATAGGTGTTAGCTCTTCTCTAAATGTTTGATAGAATTCACCTGTGAAGCCATCTGGTCCTGGGCTTTTGTTTGTTGGAAGGTTTTTAATCACAGTTTCAATTTCAGTGCTTGTGATTGGTCTGTTCATATTTTCTATTTCTTCCTGGTTCAGTCTCGGCAGTTTGTGCATTTCTAAGAATCTGTCCATTTCTTCCAGGTTGTCCATTTTATTGGCATAGAGTTGCTTGTAGTAATCTCTCATGATCTTTTGTATTTCTGCAGTGTCAGTGGTTACTTCTCCTTTTTCATTTCTAATTCTATTGATTTGAGTCTTCTCCCTTTTTCTCTTGATGAGTCTGGCTAATGGTTTATCAATTTTGTTTATCTTCTCAAAGAACCAGCTTTTAGTTTTATTGATTTTTGCTATTGTTTCCTTCATTTCTTTTTCATTTATTTCTGACCTGATCTTTATGATTTCTTTCCTTCTGCTAGCTTTGGGGTTTTTTTGTTCTTCTTTCTCTAATTGCTTTAGGTGCAAGGTTAGGTTGTTTATTCGAGATGTTTCCTGTTTCTTGAGGTAGGCTTGTATTGCTATAAACTTCCCTCTGAGCACTGCTTTTGCTGCGTCCCATAGGTTTTGGGTCGTCGTGTCTCCATTGTCATTTGTTTCTAGGTATTTTTTGATTTCCCCTTTGATTTCTTCAGTGATCACTTCGTTATTAAGTAGTGTATTATGTAGCCTCCGTGTGTTTGTATTTTTTACACATCTTTTCCTGTAATTGATATCTAGTCTCATAGCGTTGTGGTCGGAAAAGATACTTGATACGATTTCAATTTTCTTAAATTTACCAAGGCTTGATTTGTGACCCAAGATATGATCTATTCTGGAGAATGTTCCATGAGCACTTGAGAAAAATGTGTATTCTGTTGTTTTGGGGTGGAATGTCCTATAAATATCAATTAAGTCCATCTTGTTTAATGTATCATTTAAAGCTTGTGTTTCCTTATTTATTTTCATTTTGGATGATCTGTCCATTGGTGAAAGTGGGGTGTTAAAGTCCCCTACTATGATTGTGTTGCTGTCGATTTCCCCTTTTATGGCTGTTAGTATTTGCCTTATGTATTGAGGTGCTCCTATGTTGGGTGCATAAATATTTACAATTGTTATACCTTCCTCTTGGATCGATCCCTTGATCATTATACAGTGTCCTTCTTTGTCTCTTATAATATTCTTTATTTTAAAGTCTATTTTGTCTGATATGAGAATTGCTACTCCAGCTTTCTTTTGATTTCCATTTGCATGGAATATCTTCTTCCATCCCCTCACTTTCAGTCTGTATGTGTCCCTAGGTCTGAAGTGGGTCTCTTGTAGACAGCATATATATGGGTCTTGTTTTTGTATCCATTCAGCCAGTCTGTGTCTTTTGGTGGGAGCATTTAATCGATTTACATTCAAGGTAATTATCGATATGTATGTTCCTATTCCCATTTTCTTAAATGTTTTGGGTTTGTTATTGTAGGTGTTTTCCTTCTCTTGTGTTTCTTGCCTAGAGAAGTTCCTTCAGCATTTGTTGTAAAGCTGGTTTGGTGGTGCTGAACTCTCTCAGCTTTTGCTTTATTTGCATTTTTATGTTTAATTTCCTCTTCCCTTCCCTCCGATAATTAATTTAGCACCCACCCCTCTCCCCAAGGCATATAACCTGAATCTTCACCATTTGCTGAAAAATTGAGTTCATAAGAAATGAATCCCTCAAACTCCAGACTTTCTCCTTCCAGCTCTTCGCAGCCAGATGCTCCATTTGGGCTCTTCCTCTCCTCCTCCTCTGCCTCACGACCCTTTACTTTTAATTATTCCCTCTCTCCTTTCTCTTCAATCTCCGCCTCTTACATTAGCAGGCTGTAAATCGCTCAAGTTTCCCATTCGAAAGTGGGAACAGCTCTCAAACACAAACTGTCCCCTTGTTACGGGTTATGGCTCTCCCAAAAAAGTAATTCACATTTTCAATCTCTGTTTTCTTCCCTCCTCAGCACACTAAAATTTGAACCCTGTTTCTATGACCCTGACCTGAATTTCTATGCCATACACGTGGAAAGACTGGTGTATATATTGATATATTAGTGACTATTTAGTTTTGTCTTCCAAAGGGGTAACTTTACTTAAATGATGCCTTTGGCCATCTGATGAATCCCTACTTCCGAGAAATCCTCTAATGTCTTGACTTCTATAGGGTGATTCTCTTCTGGCTCATTTAGCCTCTATACCTGTCTTTTTGTGCTCGATTCAGTTCCTCTGCCTGCCTTGTAAGTATCCCCCCAGTGCGCTGATCTAAGCCTTCTCCTTTCACTTGGAAACTTCTCCCAAATGATCTTGTCCCCACTTGTGGTTTTTACCACAATGCGGAATTTGCACTACTGTGATGCCTCCCGATTGTATATTTCTAATATTAATTCTCTCCTGAGCTTCCAATTGTATACCCAACTGCCCAGTATATAGCCATATCTTGACATTCCACAGATATTTTAGGTTGGACATATCTAAAAACAAATTCACTATTGTATGTCCTCTCTTTGACTTGCACCTGCATTTCTTTTTCAATTTGTCCTCTCACAATTTGTCTTCTCACCAATTCATTCAGTCATCTGATTCAGAAACATGGAAATCATCCTCACCGCTTCTCCTTCTTAACCCAGAGACACAACATTTCAGTCTTGCAGACTGTACTCTGTAAAAGGGGGGGAACAGGTCATGAGTTGGCAAACTTTTTCTGTAAAGGGTCAAATAGTAAATATTTTAAGCTTTGCAGACCATATTGTCTCTGTTGCCACTATGCAACTCTGCCATTGTAAAGTGACAGCCACTGTAGACAATGTGGAAACACATGAACTTGGCTGTGTCCTAATACAAGCTTATTTACAACACTGAGTGTAGTTTGCTGCAGTTTGCCATTTCTTGGGATAGAGTCAGGGTTGCTGAAATCCAACCTGTGTTCTTCTTGGCTAAACCAAGGACCCAGAGTGGGCAAATAAACTGTGTTATTGTGCTAGGGATCATCTTGCCTTTAGCCCCATCCCTGCCTCTAAATTTAATTATTTCAATTTTATTTTCCAAATATTTTTGGATACATACCTTCTCCTTTCCAAATTCACTGCCATTGCCTAAGCTTAATTTTTAGACAGCATTTCAAAGGCTTCCTAATCTGACTTTATATCTTAAAATCCCAAAGCAAAGTTATCTTCTTAAAATTCAGATTGAACCATGTCACCAACATACATAAAAATAAAGTTCTTATGTAGTCAATAAAAAGCATATTTGATCTGATTTTCTCATCAAATCTTCCATCATCCTTTCTCTTGAACTTTATGTTCTAGTGACACTGAATCATCTGTAATCCCAAGAAGCGCAGTTATCTCTATTTATCCACTATCTCCTCTGTTTCACTGCCTTCCCATCTTAAAAGTTCCAACCAGAAAAGTCACTTTCAGACCCTACGACTGGCCCCAACTATCATATTTTTATGAACATTTCCCTTTAATTCCCTAGCACAGTTGACAGAATTAACCACTTCCTCTTCAGCTGGTTGCTAAGCTTACACATATCCTTAATTGAACATATTATACTGCATTGGGTATGTCTGATTACATTTTATTTATCCCTTACTAGACCACATGCTCCTTCACTACAAGGACTGTATTTTAGTCACCTGTGTATCTGCAGTGCCTAGCATAGGGTACAGCAGATAGTGAATTCTCAATATCTGTTGATTGGAATTGACCTGAATTCTGCCTTAAGACTGAAATCTGAAAACAGCTACTACACGAAGCTGCTTCCCAGAGAGGTCTAAAATACTGAGACATTTTTATTTTTTGAATGCAGAAAGAACTCCCTGATCACTATAGACCTTGGATGGAAATTGCCAACCGACTTCCTCACTTGATTGGGAGTCGCCAGCTTCGAGCTCAAGTGAACGAGGTAAAACGTTTTGTATTCTTCTCCTTAACCCCTTCTCACTACCCTATTTTCATCCTCACGCCATTTTCCTTTCTCAGCATTGTGGAGGTGGGTCAGCTGACCAATCACTGCTGTTGAGTTTAATCCACAAAACTAAAACTATCTCACCCTTCATGATGAGCAGAGTGACACTTGCTTCTGGTGTGACAAGTGTGTTTCCCTAAGATTTCCAGAGCTTGCACAGAACAGTTCCTGGAACCTAGTGAGCACTCAACAAGCATGTGTTTAAACAAGGAAGACAGTCTGGTCGAGAGGTGTCAGGAAACCAATGAATAAGACCTAGCTGGGGAAGGACAGGCGTGAAAATTCTCAGGGCCCTCACGCCAAGCCACATGGTCAGGGCTCCCCTCCCCATGAGTGAAGCCACATTGATTTACTGTCGGTGTTTCACAGAATAGTTGAGTCAAGACACTTTCCCAGTTATAAAGTCAGGGTTGGCGGATTCTTCAGAAATCATTGATAAGTCTGTAAATGCCACATATGAGACAAGATGAGCAATGTTTCCCCAAAATATGTAAGGAACGGTGAAACTCCTTGATCCTGGGAGAACTGACATGACCCCACAGGAATAAGAAGAAGGTGTTATAGGAAGAACATAGATTTGACTCAGGAGGACCTGAGTTGGACTCTTGGTTTTATCACTTAGTCGCTATAAACTTTGACTTAACGAGTTACTTATTCTGTTTCCATATTTATAAAATGGGAGAAATTCGCGGCCCCTAGAATTGTTGTGAAAACTAAATGACTTTTGCAATAGTGCTTTTGTATTTCCTGCCACACAACCGTGTTTGATATATATATTTACATATAAACATATATCCCTCTCGTCTCTTCTCCATCTGTTTTAATCTCACCAATTGGCGTGCCATGTGATTTTAGACATATAAGAGGTTTTCCCCTCCAAAATTCTCCTTCACTGACTTAGGCATATTTCATGTCTATAATTACAAATTCATTTAAAAATACTTATGGAATGTCTGCTAAGTGCAAGCACAAGGTTTAAAACCCTGCAAGAGATGTAAGACACTGTCTTCAGTGTCTATGAAGATGGGAAACTAAGCCTAAGAATTTATTTTCCTGCTGCCTAAAGTCTCATTAATATGACCAAAGAAATACAAAAAGAAGAAAAAAGGAGATATCTGAGTGAGGGAAAACAAGAGAAATGATGGAATAAAACCCTTAAGGGCTTTTGTACCATATTAATCAAATTATATCAGATCCAGAAATGAGTCTATTGTACCCATGCCAAGCATTCAACCAAAGCAAAAGGAAGACACCTGAGGCTCCCTCTTCCATCTCAGAGTAAGAGGGCACAGAGGCAAGGGGCAGTTTGCAGGAAGGTAGATTCAAGTTCAATATGTGAATTTCACAGTCCTCTGTACAAGGCTTTCCTCGGGCTTTATGTAACTCAACCTCCATACACGAAGTGAAGAACTTGTTGAATTGGTGCTTCTCATATGTTAAGTGTCAACGAGGAAAGGCCAGGAGTGTCCAGCTAATTTCTGGTCACTGTAAACATGGGCATGGGGGATACAGCTCAGTACAGCAGTGGAATTAATCCCCCTGATACTTCTCCTGTGTTGAATAGTTTCTCTCCAGAAATTGTGTCTTGGAACCTGTGAAGATGACCTCATTTGGAAATAGGGTCTCTACAGATGTCATCAAGTTAAATAAGGTCGTGTGTGTTGTATTAGGGTGCACTCTAAGTTCGCTAGGACTGGCATGCTTAGAGCAAGAAGGGAATTTGGACACAGAGACACAGATACACAGGTTAGAACATCATGTGAAGATGGAGGCAGAGACTGGAGTGATGTATCTACGGTCCCTTAAAGTATGCCAAGAGTTGCTGGCAACCACCTGAAACTTGGACTGAAACAGGGAACAGATTCTTCCCTGAGAGCTTCCAGAAGGAACAAACCTCACAAACACCTTAATTTCAGACTTTCATCTCCCAGAATTGTGAGAGCACAAATTTCTGTTGTGTTCCTTCTTTGGGGCAGCCCTAGGAAACCAATATAACAGCCGTGGCCAGTCCCTATGCTTCTAATTAGTTCTAAAACAACTAACTGGATAGAACCACTCTTTAGACTTCACCACCACAGATGGAGACTGAATCAATTGGAAAACCGTCATGAGAAGCAAATACTATGGCTTCCAGGACCACACATAGAGCTACAGACTAAGACATTTGTCCTCTTGAGGCCTTTACTTGGCACAGACAAGACAGAAAGTGAATTTACACTTCTAATCTCACAGTACCTCCAGGCCAACCACCTTACTCTTAAGAAAGCCCCCAAGGCCCCTATCCGTATGTTGGTAAAAAACAAAAGAAGGCAGACAAAAACTTGTTAACTGGCTTAGACTCAACCATCTTCTTCCAGGAAGGGTCTCCCTTCTCCAGCCTTCTGGGACAAAACACTACAGACAACTGATGGGCTCACAGGAAGCTCGCAAGTATTCTGGAAACATGATAAGGGAAGCTCTATTACTTACTAATTCTGATAACCCTGGCCTCCATTCCTGAACACGAATGGATAACCCCAAATGACCAAACGATATGAAGAGAATAAGCAAGTCAAGAAGGACGAGGGAGAGACAGGACATTTGGTCTCCGACAGAAGCCAAAAGATGAGATCAGTGCTTTTAAAAATTGAATTAATGTCTTCAGTATATGTACTTCATAAAAATAAATAAAGTTGCTCTGTAAAAGGAACTATTGGAAAGCAAAGAAATAAACAAAAAGCTCAATATCAACCCGAATAAATGAGGGAAACACTGATTATAGAAAAATAATGGCGATTTAGGGACTTCCTTGAAACGGTTTTATAAATCAGAAAGCAAAAATTAAATGCCAGCATCAGAAAAATAAAAGTATATGAAAAAGAGAAATGGATCATCTAAATTCCACAAAATAGAAGTCCCACAAGTAGACTAGTGTGGGTGAAGAAAAAGCAAAGCTTTAAACACGTAAAAACAAAAATTTTCAGATCTTATGAAAGATTGGAGTATTTCTATCAGAAAGACAATGGGGGCGGGAGACCACCCATAGATATCCTGGTGAAACTTCAGAGTTTCTAGAATAAGAGGAAAGTTTTGCAAGTCTTAATCAGGAAGGAAGAAAAATGAAACTAGGTGACTTACAGAGAAACATAGGACTATGTATCTATGTTAATAAGTACTAAAAGGCAATTTAAAACCTATTTGAACAGCTAACATTTTTTTAAAACTCTGGCAACATCAAACACTGGTGAGGCTATATACCAAAAGAGACTCTACTTCAGTTTGCTGATGGGAATGCAAAATAGTCTGGCAGAATCTTTTAAAGGCAAACATCGACTTACCATATGACCCAGCAATCACATTCCTAAGTATTTACCCAAATAAACTGAAAATTTATGTTCATGGAAAAGCTTGTGTGTAAATGATCCCGTAAACCGGAAACCACCAAGGTGTCCCTCAACAGGGGAATGGTTAAACTGAGTACAATGGCCTGAATGTTTGTGTGGTCCCCAAATTCATATGTTGAAATCCTAATCCCCAACATGATGTTGTTAGGAGTGGGGCCTTTGGGAGGTGTATTAGTCAGGGTTCTCCCAAGAAACAGAACCAATGGGAGATACAGAGATATATAGAAAGAGATTTATTAGGAGTGATTGACTCACATGATTATGATTATGGAGTCTGAGAAGTCCCACAATCTTCCTTCTACCTGCAAGTTGGAGGCCCAGGAAAGCCAAGAACCAGAGGAGCCAGTGGTGCAATTGCCAGTCCGAGTCTGAAGATCCAAGGACTAGGGGTGCTAATGTTGGGGGAAGATGGCTGTCCCAGTTAAACCAGAGAGCAAATTCACACTTTTTCCACTCTTTTGTTCTATTCAGGCCCTAAACAGGGTGGATGATGCCACCCGAACTGGTGAGGGTGATGTGCTTTACTCGGTCTCCCAATCTCTTCCGGAATCTCTTCCAGAAACATCCTCAAAGACACACCCAGAAATAATGTATCTGGGCATTCCTTAGCCCAGTCAAGTTGACACATCAAATTGACCAACACAGAAGGTAATTAGGTCATGAAAGTGGAATGGGATATTCATAAATGCGATGAATGCCCTTATAAAAGTGACCCCAGGGCTCTCTGGCCCTCTTTTGCTGTCACGTGAGGATGAAGCAAGAAGACAGCAGAATGGTTCTCACCAGAACCCAATCATGCTGGCACCCTCATCTTGGACTTTCAGCTTCCAAAACTGTAAGAATCAAATTTCCATTGTTTATAAGCCATCTAGTCTATGGTACTTTGTTCCAGCAGTCTGAACGAAGACTCCTGTATTCGTACATTGGAACACTATACAGTGACAAAAATGAATAAGCTATTGATTTATTCAACCATATGGATGAACCTTAAATACATTTTGCTAAATGAAACATGTCAGACCCAAAAGGTTACATATTGTATGATTCCATTCATGTGACATTTATATATATATATATATATATATATATATATATATATATATATATATATATATATATATATATATGGTTGGCCAAAAAGTTCGTTCGGTTAGTGAATATGTTGGTCAACAAAGTTCTTCATGAAAATGAAAAATGTCTTTTATTTGTACTTAAAACCAAACGAACTTTTTGGCCAACCCAATGTTAGGATGAATAAATAAGTAAATGAATGGTGGATAATATTTCACCATCAGAGATGAAAGTTATAAGTTAGCAAGGGGGGAAAGATAAGATCAACCTGTGACACCAGATTAGAGTTGGAGACGTCTGACATGTTTAGCATTTTAGCATCATATATACATATGATGCTAAAACGTATATATATATATATATATATATATATATATATATGCATACACACACACACATTTTGTGCATATATAGATGGATAAACAAACATTATATGTATGTGTACATAATATGTGTATACACACACACAGAACACACACACACATTTCCTAGCTTTGCCCACTGTGAGGATCTAGAAACAGTGGCATTCCAGTAGCAAAGAGCAAACCCAGTGTCCATTTATTGGAACTCTTTTCCAAGAAATGGAACTGGGGCTTCTCGGAGAAAGAGCTGATTATAAATCCGGAACAGGGAAAAATAGAAGGTGACCCCAGAACATCTTGGGACCTTATTCCTTTACCTTGAGGCTGCATTGTAGGTAGCCAGTAGCCACTCATGGCTACTGAGCACTTGAAATGTGGCCAGGACAAATTGGCATGTAAGATACTCACTGGAATTTGAAGACTTACTATAAAAAGAGAGGATGAAAATCTCGATATTTTTAATATTGATTATGTGTAAACATTTTGCATACATTGACCTAGTAAAATGTTATTAAAACTAATTCCACCCGGGGCTTTTTTGTTTTTTGTTTTTTGCTATTTTTAAAATGTGGCTGATAGAAAATGTAAAATGACAAGTACGGCTCTCATATTTCTTTCGGGCAGTGCTGACTTCAGAGGGCAGGGCTGTGGTCAGCAGAACTGAACTAGCACCCTGGCTCAGTCCCTTCCTGGCTCTGTGGCTCTGGGCAAATATCTTACCCTCTCTGACCCTCAGTTTTGGCCTGTGGGTTTGGGGGAAGATAGAGTACCAACTTGCCTGGGACGCTTTTCACACCATGCCTTGGACACTTTAGTAATTGCCTTAGAATAAGTACTGAAGAAATAACTGAATATATTGTAACTGTGGTTATAATTCTCAGGCTAGTTCCTGTTAAAATGCAACGTCTCAGCAATCCCTCCAATAGACACACACACACCCTAAGGCACAGAACTTTCGCGATTCTATCTCAGAGCCAATTTTAAGGGCGAAATAAGCAGTCTGGCACAGTGAGGACAGACTCAGAAAGGTTGCCCCCTAGAGGCCAGGGGAGGAAGGATTCCCATCGGGGAGGCTGCCGCTCCGGATGCCAGGCGCTGGGCGTGGGGAACCGCGGTCCCAGCCCACTTGTCACTCATTGTTTAAGAGCCCGGAGCTTATAGAGATACACACATCCACCGCCGCCCCTTCTGGCACTTCGGACCCTGGAGAGGGGCACCTGGGAAGAACTAGATCAGACTGTGTCTAGAGCTGGGGAAGGGATAGGGGACGGAGGAAAGCCGAGGGGGAGGTACAGGGAAGCTGGAGCTCAGAGGCAGTTGACAGCAACCAAGACAGGCAGGGCTGGCGGGGGCAAAACTGAGAAACTGGTAATATTTGCTTAGACAAGGCTGTCAGTAATAACTAACTTGTGTACAGGGTGTTGCTTTCAACAACATCAACTTTACACCTGGCTATGACGCATCTTGACAGGGAGGGAGCGGGCGTGGAGAGGTCACAGGGTCACGGAGAGTGTTCGGACGAGAACCGAACAACCTCTTGGTAAGGGATTTGATCGGATTCCTAACTCCACTGGCATCCGGTGTACTCGTTTACCTACGAATTAAACAGAGTAAACAGAGACAGTAACGCCCACAGCAGCAGGGCTGTTATTAGGGTTAAATTGTACCCGTTATGCAGAGGTGCTTTGATAAGGCAGGATTGTAAAAGTTGCCCCGGGAGACTCCCGTTTAATAAATGATGTCAGTCTCGGGACTGAGTTATTCTAGAACACTCTAACCAAGCGGTCAGTGATGGTGACCAGTGTCCGGCACAACCATGGGGCCAATTTGGTGTAGGTACTTCGTGGACAATATCATCTGGGATACCTCCTCTACCACAGTGTCCTAAGATCAGGGCAGAAAGGGGGGGGTGTGGGTCCCCGTCACTGAAATATAACCCCTTCAAGCCACAGAACCCCTACACCCTTCACACCCCTGCCGCTGGTAATCTCTGGAAATTCTCTTGAACAGATGCCCCTCTTGAACTGTCAGTTCCTCACGGGTTACCGGGAACAGCGGCTGGCACATCTGGTCCTAACCTTTATTACCATGGGATATGTCTGGCAGGATGGAGAGGCACAGCCCAAAGAGGTAGGGACAAAGGGACACCTGTCTTGTCATCTGGCAGGCCTTCTGCACCTGGAGGACGCTGTCTACACTGTTTGCCTGGAAAGTGGGTCCTTTCTTGTTCTTTCCTTTGGGTATGAGGTGAAGGAAGGGCAAAGGGCCCATTTAAATGAAAACACCTTTTCCCCCGGGCCAGGAGGTTAATTTTCCTTAGAACTGGTAGCCCTCTCATTAGTTTTTGAATTTTGTTTTTTCTGGCACCCACCCTCTTCCAAGAATTGTGAAGAGCTGCATTTGAAGGCACGTTCTGAGGTGTCCTAGAAAACTTAATGATTTCCATTTTACAGCAGTTTGTGCTCTTATACACATCCGTAATCACAGTCAATGTTCACAATCCCATAAGGTAAGTACAGCAATGCTGTGCCCATTTTACAGATGGCTGAGGACTACAGGAGTTAAATTCCTTGCTCAAGGTCAGACGGCAAGTTCGTGGAAAATCCAGGACCACAACTCAGACCTTCTGATTTCACTAACGTAACCTTCTTTCCCCAGAGGGGAAAAGCACACATTGCCATTTATAACACTAATCTTACTTTCTTTAATGTTGCTTGCTATCTACCAAATATTGGTCTGTGTCTCTTAATACTTCATGTAAGTCTCTTCTGAATCTTTTCATAACTTTTTAGTTTCAATCTGAAACTTGAAATGTGAAATCTTTGTTTCACTAACTGCAGTATAAATTCCTATTAGTTTTATTTTCTTATAAATGGACATTCTCCAGAAATTAGGGTGTTACCCTTGTTCTAGTACTTCCTGCTTGAGTCAGCAGCCTGTGCTTATTTTGTTTGCTTGGTTGATTCTGCCTTTTCTCTCTCAAGTAAATACAGGAGACTCCCAGTGAGAAAAAGAAAGGAAAGTAAGAAAGGAGAGAAGAGGAAAGCATAGAGCTGCTTCCGACTCTTTAAAAAGAGTCATGTGTCAGATGTTGGAAAGTCTGAGATCTAGGCACATGTGACAGGACATCCCAATGGGCTTCCCTCCTCCTTCTGTTCTCCAAACCACAATCCTCAATCAGGGGAAGGGGTGGGAGCCCCCGGTCACACTCCACCCCCACCTCGGGCCATCTCTTACCTTCTTTGTATCTCCTCCTTTAACTTCTTCACTGTGGAGACACCTCACTTCTGCGCTGCCCTCCTCATCCACTGCCCCCCAAGGGAAGTTGGCCTTAGGTTTGAATCTGAAAACTCTTTAAAGCTCTTTATTGTTTTCTACCTGAGAAACAGTTCTGTCCCAACTCTCTCTAAAAATCTAAGGGAAAACAAAGGCAGAAGCTGGACTTCTCTGAGTAGATTAAGGGGAAGGAAAATGGAAGTGGGAGACAGGAAGCATAAGAATGTTCTTTTGGATCTGGACTAATTTAGCCTTGTTCGTGGTTGGAGTCTCCCACTGGCACCCCCATGGGTCGGGTTAGTTTTTCTGGATTTGGGGGCATATAGGGTTCTTTAGAGTGTCCTAGGATAACTCAGGGGTTGAATGGGGACTGTCTTGAGGTGACTTACTTGAAGTTGTTATTGGGTTTGATGAAGCGTTCTATCCTTCCCATCCCTCTCCCTGAGGAGAGGACACACACACACGCACATACACACACACACACGCACGCGTGTGTATACAAACACATACGCATATGCTCCTAAAACCAAGACTATACACAAAAACACACATATATCTAGATAGCTACATATCTCTATGTATCTATTTATCTGGAGAGATATATATACGTAGAGAGAGAGATTTTTTCCCACTGCTCATCAACTCAGCCCCCATTTATGCTTAAACATTTGCTCAGGCTCTTCTCTGCACAATATTCAGAGATTATTTTATACTATATGTGTTAAGTGTGTGTGTTCCAGTTTTGTAATTTTCGTATATATTTCAGACCATACTCATAAACAATATATCCACCAGGTTGTTAACAGAATAAACATGAGAGTGAGGTGTGTGCATATGGATCACTCATATAATTCCAGCTTTATCCCCGGCTCGTTGCTCTACCACAAGATTACCAGAATAAAAGACAGATTGCTTCCTCTGCTGCATTCTTTCTAGAATGTGCTAATTGTCTGGATTTATATCTGCAAGGTTCTGCCGAGAACCCTTGCCCTTCCCTTGGTCGAGGTCTCCAGGAACTTGGGGCTCCCTCCTATCCTGCTTCACTCGGACTTGGTTCTGGCCAACTGGGCTACTAGGAACCCGGGAAGGTAAGAGCGGGAGAGGGTGCTTGGGATTTGCACAGATTAAAACCGAGTAAGGGAGAGTCTTGACTTTTCCTTGTCTCTGCAGGAAAAATCCAGGCTTTGTCAGCTATTTTGTGATTAGAGATGTTCATATTTATTACCTGATTTATGGTGCCAAAGAAGGGGTGAACTTGAACACGAGTTCAAAAATCACAGTTCCCAGGAGTTTCCTCTCAACCCACTCTGAAAACATTGGGGCAGCGAATTACAAGTATATAAAAGGAGCACGATCAATGGTCAGGATGGCCACAGGCTAAATGCTCTGGGGCTGATATGTAAGTTGAGATCTATCTCCCTCTTTGTCACTCCGAGGACTGTAGGGGAGGAAAACCTTGCCCTTCTTCCCATTTAGGCTGCTTAGCTGGTCTAATAATCAAATTGACATCAGATAGGTGAACAGGAGAAAAACAAATTTAATTTTATACGTATTAGAGCCCCACAAAAATATGAGACTCGAAGATGCGACTAAAGCCGGAAGCTTGTATATCTTCTAGATGAGGAAGCAATGCATTTATGAAGAATTGACAAGACACAGGCTTCTGGGCTTGGGTTAGCTAACTAGGGAAGAAGTAACAAGGTTTGTTTATACAGGCTTCTCAGCCCTGAATTCCTGTCTCTGGTGATAAGGCTGTCTCTCTACTTCCTGGTACAGGGCGGGCGCCTTCACATGGGAGATTTATTTCCTACTTTCAGGGGCACAAAGAGGTCCGAGTGTCCTTTTGGCACCTGCTGTTTCTCAAGTACCTTTAATTCAAAATAATCAATACACCTAAGTGGCATATTTGGGGTGGTCTATTCTGCTCCCCTCAGGCCCACGGTCTAGTCACAACCCGTGACATCCAAACTGTGCACGATGTGTGTGTGTCTGCACGTGCATTTGCACACAAGTGTGCATGCCTGTCTCCACGTGACCCTAGAAGGCATATCAGGTTTGCAAACTGATTTGTTCTTTTCTTTTTCTTTCCTTTTGTCAATAACTGAAATTGGACTAGACCCCTGGAAATCAGGTAAGTTCTCAGAAATCCTTCATTCACTTTAGGATCCTTGCTAACTGTAAAAGCTTACAATAAAACCAACAAGCAAAAAAAGAGAACGCATTCCACATTGTGTGTATAGTACATAAAACATATAAAAATGCATGAAAAAATAGTAGAAGGAAATGTGCCCCAAGTCAACAGCCCAAAAGTCAACAGTAGTTGTCTCTGCTTTGTAGAGATTAAGGGATTAATTTTCTTTACTACATTTTCCTATTTGTACATAATAAAACAAGTAAAATGCAATGTAAGAAGAGCAAAAAAAAAACCAAAACTCCCCAAAACACCAAAACTTCACCAGTTCTCCAATTCTCTGTGATTTTTTGAAGTCTAATGATCTGAGAAAGATCTCTGGTCTCACTATAACTTCTCTGAAAGGCCAAATTGCAGGCTGTGGTTGCTACAGCTACAGAATCCCTTTGAAATATTACATAGACTGGAGCTCGTGGGGCAAGTCTGGTGCAGATGTTCTTAGGCTCCTGTTTCCCCAGGGAGCACCGTTAACCTCTAAGTTGACACTGCTTCTCCGGTCACCAAACCTCAGCTCAATAAAGGGGCTCAGTATAAAAGCTGTAGCTCAGAAGATGGAGAGATGAAGCATGAAGACCCCATTTCCCACACTAATGTGACTCTGCTGAAACTATGGGGGTCCCTGACTGAGTTATCTTTTGTGTTTGTTTTTCACGTCTTCTCATGTTTTAGAGGCAGAAGTGATTTATGGAATGAGGTTTTATGTTTTGTAGACGGGATCCACCTCTGGGCTATTTGAATCCGTGTGATAACAGGTCATTTAAGAATGATCCCTCTATAACAGTCTTCACCTGTCACTATTATAATACAGAATTTGGGGGGAAAATTGACTAATTAGAGAGAGCACCAGCCTGAGGTATGAAACTGTTCTGGACCAGGTCCAGTGACTAACCAGCTGGGTGCAAATGGGGAAGCGATTTTGCTTCTTTGGGCAAAAAGGAGCATGGAATTAGCTGTTGCCTGTGGTCACTGCAGCATTAAGACACTGTGTTCCTAACAGGAAGGGTGTGATGGGCCCCGGACTGGCCCTGTAAAGAATCAGCCCTACTTGTCCGCTCGTGCTTTAGCAGTTCCACAGCAGGAGTGGGGACGGGGGGTGGGGGGCAGCGATGATCTAGGACCATCTGGGCCATGCTAGACTTTGGGAGTGTTCAGGTGAACTTGGGCTGGAGCAGATCTGTCTCTTTCCTACCTGAATGTTGTTGGAGGGAACATGCCCATCCTCGGGCTGCCCTGTGGAGAGGAGAACGTCAACCTCTGGTTCCACCTTGGACTAACAGTTCCCCCTGACTCGAGGCCACCGCTGGGCCCTGCGTACTCACTGTGTCCAGACCTTTCTAACCACATGGTCATCTCCCTCCCAAGGAACTTGGACCCCATTTTCTTATTCCCTGGGGGAGAAAGCCTCCGTGGTTTTATACTGGTGACTGTTTTGGTGGAGAAAGCAGCTGTACCCGGGATTAAGGTATCTTCCCACTCACAGACTTTTTTTTTTTCTAAATGAAAAGTCAGTCTGAGCTTTGCTTTCCACCCAGGCCCTTTCCCTGCAGTGAATTCATCAATATAGGCCTCATCTTACTTGGTTAGTTGAGCAAAGAGATTTAAATTCTGGCCCACAGAGGTATCTACCTTTCCTCAACTACTGAAAACACGCAGTTGACCGTTTGCCCATCAACAAACAAGCATTGTTCTAGGCGATGGGAGATCTGGGGGAATAAGACAGACATTGCTCTGGCTTCCACAAAGGCTCAGGATCCAGTGGAGGAGGGTGCATTGATATAGGGAGTAACATGAAAAAAACGTGCCGTGTTTCATGAAAAGACGTCTAAAACCTAATTCAGACTTGAAGGGTCGGGCAAAGCTTTCCAAGGGAAATGACAGGTCTGAAAGTTAATACCTGAGTAATGTAAAGGAATTAAGCAGAGAGAGAGAGACAGAGAGACAAGAGACAGAGAGAGAGATATGCAGATGCCTGGAACTACCATACAAGGGCTCTGAGTTAAAGTGAACCATCCTTGAGATTACCTAGCCCTGGGGGTTGTAAACTTGAATTCCTTTAGGGGTCAGGCAGGTTCCAGAAAGGTCAGGTGTCTGCCAGAGAATCCATGCCCTGCCTGAAGATATTGAAGTTAGATTTCTGTCCTTCCTCACCACCTTCCCTGGTAAGCATATTTTGGGTGCCTACTGTTATCTACTGTAGGGTGGCCAGATTGGGCTACAATTATTAGAGCTCCCTCTTGCACTCTGAGAAGTGAAACTATGTGGTCTTTACTTCTCATCCGTGTGTTTATTCCATAGAAAGATACAGAATAAAATACTGGTCTTCCAAATATAGCTCAGATAAGGTCGAGACTGCTAATGAATGGGGGGTCTGAGCTGAGGGCCCCACAGATTCTGATTTTCTGTAAGACAGAGCTCAGGGGTGAGGCCGTCCTGAGTCAAGACGCAGGAGTAGAAAGAAGCCTCATGTGTAATAACTCAAGAAGCAGAAAGGAGGAAAATGACAGAGTGAGGCCCCTGAGAGGCACAAGAAGTATCAGCCAGTGGAAAGATCCAGAAAGACCTAACCAGGTCCATCTGGGAGGTGACCAGGAAGATTCTCCTTTGAGAAGGACCTCATGGCAAATGTAGCTTAGGGGCACTCCCTGAGGAGCCCTGTCACACAGTCTGGCAGGCTGAGGGCTGCCCTTCCTGGATTCCCCATCTCTGAGGCTCACTGCATCTCAACGGGCCTTCAGTGAAAGCTAATGCATTGTGACACCGAATGTCATCCCCAGGCCCTTGTTCAGGCAGTGAATGCCGTCTTGCTGCCCAGCCCAGACTCCCTGCTCCAAGCCCTGCAGCGACTGAGGATCTCCATTCAGGACATCACCAGAGCCTTGGGACAAATGCATGGTAAGGGGCTCCTGAAGGCTGAGGGGTCGCTTGCAGGGGAGAAAGGGCCTGGAGGTTGGCAATGTCCATGAGATGGCACTGCTGTGCTAGCTTTGTTTTAGGTAACTGCCGCTCATACTATTAGAAAATGATCTCTCAGTTGGCAGGGATATTCTCCTGGTTTAGTCTTTCTTTCTATTTTCTTGTGATTAGGCTAATTTCCTCTCTTCCGCTGTCATGTATTTCTTTGTGTGTTGAGGTCTTGCACGAAGCTTGGGAAGAGGGGAGGGGCACACAACATGGCTTGTACCTGCTTTACCCAGCAGTGACCCTGGTACCAGAGGACATGACTGACCTCAGCTTCTTCAGTTCTCCTCTGTGGCCGGTGCAGGATGGGTCACCACAACTGTGGCCACTTAAGGGGCCCACCCTTCCTGCAACTGGTTACATATTATTCTGGCAACTGCCTTCCTTTCCAATGTCTGGGCAGCTCTTCAACTTCCCCTAGCAGAAGAATCTCAAAAATTTAAGGGGGAAAATAGGTGTGATCGGTTTAACAAGGGAAAAGCAGCTAAGTGTCAGTTTCCCTAAGTCCTTCTTCACTGGAAAACAAAACAGATTCTGGAAAAAGAGAGTGTTTATAGGAAACAGGACAGGAGGGAGGGAGCCGGAGACGGGATGGTGCTCAGCTTTATGACTTTTCATTAAAAGGATAGATTTCTTTGTCATCCCAGACTCTCTGGGAAGTCCATCTGAAGTCACAGGGTTATGTATTCTTTCCATTTCAATGTCCCTGTTTTACACGTTTGACTCACATCTCCCCATTTCCCTGATTTTTAATTTTAAAGTCCTCCCGATCACACTAATAGGTCTCCTGCCAAACAAGCTCTCCCAGCTTAGTGAGATGGATTTTAGTTTTGCAAGATACCCTGCGTTTATTACTCAGGATGTCAAGACCACTAGAGGGACATTGCAAGGTCTTCAGATCGTACGAATAAGCAGAAGTGAGTGGTTTGGAAGGTCACAGGAGGCCCTCCACCCTGTCACGGGGCATGTCTCAGTAAAGTGGCACAGCCCTGTCTGGCTCTCACACGCTTCCCTAGCACTCATTTTCAAAGTCACTTATTCAGCCCAGGCCAACCCTAATGCTTTCTTGATCATCCTCTGCAGGAGGTCTGATGGCCTGGGCAGGTGATGGGGTGATTTCCCTTGTGTCCCCCAAAGGCAAATTTTCCCACACAGACATCATGTATTTTAAAGGTTTCACTACTAGTCACTGCAGTGAAATAGATGAATGTATCAGCCTGCGGTTTTCAAAGATGGCCACAACAACACCATCCATCCTCAGGGCTCCTTTACAACGTGGCCTGGATATTCCTCTCGTCAAAGCCTGTGTCCTGGCTTGTGACGTAGGCGGGCTTGTGACACGCTCACGATCAGTAGAACTCAGCGGAAGTGACACTGCGTGACTTCCCAGACAAGGCTAGAAAAAGTGATGCAGCTGCCACCCTGTATACTGGGCCACCGTGTAAAATGTCCATCTACTCTGTGGCCACCATGGCCGTGAATGAGGGTGTCAAACCACACAGGGAGGCCAACTGTAGGTGCTCCATTTAGCACCTAGCACAGGGGCGAATAAGCCCTCAGGTGAGTCTAAGTTCCCACTTTCCAGGCATCCTTACTCTTCCATCTCCTCAGCTGAGGACCCAACCACTGTGAAGCAGAGACAGGCCATCTCCACTGTGTCTCGCCCCAATTCCTGCCCTGAGTCCATGAGCGTAATACGATGGTTATTCTGTGCCACTGAGTTTGGAGTGGTTTTTTATGCAGCCACAGTAACCAGAAAGGTGAAATTATAAAAATGATAACAAACAATAAAAACTGCAAGGTGTCAGGAATCGCACGGATTTTTTAGTGATTGATTGTGGTGTATGGTTGTTGAATTTCTTCTGCCTGATAAATACAGCCCAGCAGCACTGCTTTCCTCCCCCAGATGGAGCTTACCCAACGATTCCTCTTTCTGAGCCAAACTTTAGCACGAATTGTGTACTCCCTTCCTCTATAAACCCTCCTTTCCAGGAATTTTCAAAGTCACGCCTAAAGATGTGGTAATTCTAATATTTGAAACTGGTTTCTGTTTCCTTCTTGTTTTTTAACCTTTTCTTTCTTTTTCAGTCCTCACGGTGGTTGTCATTTTTTTTTCTATGCTTGATTTTGTGTTCACCTTGTAACGTTCGTTGCCTTTGAAACATCATTTGTAGGCAGGTTTTGGGGACTAGGAGAGAGAAAGATTTGTATTTGGTTCTTCCTGGATCTTTGGAACTCTAAAATTCTGCATCATCTTAAATCATGTTGAACAAGTAAGGACCCGACAACTGAACTTGGGCTAAAAATGTGCCAAAGAAAAGGTCATAACTTTTCAGGGACAGATTATTTTTTTAAACTTCTTTGGCTTGGTGCCAAAGTTAGTTCTAATTCTGTCTCCTGTGGCAAATGGGGGTGCAGTGGGGCCCTGATTCACTCGGAGGTTGTGAGTATAGGCATTTGGGGCTCCGCGGATAATATGAGGAGGTTCTGGTGCAAAATTCCTCACCAAAGCTGGGACCAGGGCTCCCATCATACAGAGAAGCCACTAAACCAGAGCCCTGGCGAACCTGGATGGGCAAGTGATTTCAGGGAAAACTCTCTCTGCTGGTCTTGTTTTCTACCTCCCTGGGTTTCTGCTTTCCCTTGCAATTTTTGCTTGGTGGTTCCTTGCTGTCTTTTGAGCTCTTTGATTGCCTTTAGGATGTTTTCACATTTATCCAGCTTTTTGTTGTTGTTGTCAAGGGAAGGATAGGTCCAAGTAAAACAACATTCCATTACAACAAAGGGAAGTCTCTTTCTGGAGTACTTTTGGCATCTCTTCCTTTCCCTGTGTTTCCACCATCACTTCCTCTGCACCTGGCTATCTTCATCTCCTGCCAGCACTCCTGCAGTGGCCTTCTCAATCCTTTCTCTCATCTGTCCTTTACCTAGTCGAATCCATGCTCTGCACAGAAGCCTGAATCAACTTTTAGGAGTGCAGATCGGTTGCAACACTTTGACTCTTAAAACCCTCCAGTTGTCCTCTTGGCACAGTCCAATGTGGTAACCTTTAGCCACACGCGGCCACTGAACACTTGCTATATGGCCGGTGTGACTGAGGAACTAAATTTTTAATTGTATTTAAATTTAACTAATTGAAATTGAAGTCGAAAAACTGAATCAGTGTCAAATACTTTTCTGTTAGACACAGCTTCATTGTTAGAAAGATTACCTTTCATTTAACTGTTGAAAATTCAGCATCCGAATTAAAATGCACTCTAAGTATAAAATAAATTTTAAATCTATAAGAATATACCCAGGATTTCAAATAATTATTTTTAAAAACCACATTAATAATTTTTATATTGATTACATACTGAAATGATAATATTTTGGATATTTGGAGTTAACTAAAATAGAGTATTGATATTAATTTTTCCATTTTTTTTTTTACCTTTTGAAATATGGCTACTAGAAAATTTAAAACTACACGTGTCTATCACATTAGATTTCAACTGAAAGCACTAGTTTATCCATTATTCTAAGGATAAGGCCAAAATCCTTAACCTATTCTGCAAGACCCAAGATGAACTGACCCCAGGCTATTTTAATTTTAATTTATTTCACATCATCTTTCCCTTCACTTATTCTTTCTGACACTAGCTTTTAGTTCCTGAAAAGAACTTTTTCCACTTCAAGGCTTGTGTACGCACTATTCCTTCTGCTTCAGACATTCTTCCTAACTCACCCTCCGCCTACTTAACTCCTGTTTACACTCAGATTTAAGCCCTGGTCTCATCCAGGCATATATAGCTGCTTAAACCCTATCAGCAATGCTGCGAAACCCAGGAATGGGGCAAGGGATGGAGCAGTGACTGCAACAGGAGAAATAAACAAGACTCCCCAAGGAGAAGGTCTGAGGATTGGCTGAGCCGAGGCAGGAGGTGGGGTCAAGGGTATATACATATGTATGATTTCAAAGCTGGTTGAAAAAAGTCATGAGGCCTCTGGCAAAGATCTGTTATTTGGAAGACTGAATCAAGTTCTGCTTGGTTGGCAGATTGATTTTCAACGTAAATAGGGAACACGGGGAAAGGAAACAATACTTGCTTTGAAACATGTCACATTTAAGGTGATGGTGAGACATTCAGTGGAAATATGTGGCTTTAAAAGTGGGAATTACCCAAGAAAGACACAGTTTGGTGGTCAGGTCCATCAGATGTATAGTTCAATTATGCACCTACAGTGCTTTGTTTTAGGTGTCAGTAATGGAGCATTGACTGCCTTACCTTCCTGAGTGGGATGACCATAATGAACATTAATAATGTCATGTGAAAATACCGCAGTGATTCTGGGTCTGTGGTTTTAGTACTGACCCAAAGCAAGGATTTGCTGAGTTTTGTTTTGTTTAAAGGCCACTTCTCAGTATAAAACCTAAATCCCTACCCCTGAAAAGTTGAAAAAGCAAGTTTCCTTAGGTTTTCCAAGCAAAACAAAAATAATGCTTATGATAAAATGTTCATGAGATGAGAGTGGACTAATCAAAAGCAGACATTGTATTTTTCTTGAGAGTCACTTAGATTTAAAAGAACAAGATACTTGACCAAAATGTTTTGTGTTTTTCTGAACAATAGCAACAGCAACTGTGGAAGACATCTAGACCCATCCACTAAGTGCACCTGGGCTTGGCCATCGGGGCAGAAACTGCCGTCCATGGGGCCATTTTTCCACTCCTCTAGGAAGGCACAGGGAAGGAAAGGGGGGAGGCTTAACTCAGGTGTCTGCTTGGATCTTCTATGCTCCCTGTAGGATAATGACACTGGCTTTCAGGAACTGCCCTTCTTAGCCCAAGTGTACACACATCAGATCCAGAAGCAAGAGTTTTTACGTGGCTCTTGTCCTTCACCAGCCCCGCGTTAATAGATGTTCTCTACCTGGTTTAGGGAGAGAAATACCTTCCATCAGCCCTGGTAGGGAGGGATTCTGAGGCTTTTTCACACTTTCTATGGATACACCTGCTCCAGTCTTCTTGCTCCCTCTAGTGGCAGAATTCCTAGTCCTCATCGTCGTGCATGCCTTCTTTTGAGCCTGCAAAGCCAGGCCAGGAGCTGACATTCTTCCTTCGCTTCCCCTAGGGCAGTGCTAAACTCTCAAGTGTGTTTGCTTTCTCCCAATCCCACAGAGTCCCACTGTACCTGCTTGCTACCTATCTGCAAAGGCTCACTCTTGCCACCCTCAAGAGTGTGCCAAGAAGGTCTCTCATGGCCCTCTGCTGTGCTGCCCTGGGGAAAGGGTGATGTGGGTAAAGTGAAATATTCTTCTTACCCTCTTCAGTGCGTCCAATCTTAGATTTTTTTTTTTTTTTTTTGCTCCAACGGTGTTCTGGAACCTTTCACTGGACTCCTGGACTTCCACAAAGGCTGTCTTATCCACGGGTGACTGTCTAAATCAATGTTCTTTGGGGGGAAGACAGTAGAAAACTCTTATTCTGCCATGCTGATGATGTCACTCTTGCATTTCCCTGATTTCTAATGAGTTAACTCTCTGTGTGTCTGGGATGGGGGTGGAAGGGCCCGTGCTCCTGCGTGCTCATCACGCGTGTCCCTGATTTGTGAAATGCATGGCTTTCCTTATTTTTGGAAATGTCTTTTATCTTTTACTCATTGCCTTTAATGAGTTTTTGGGTACACTCTGGAGGGTGATCTTTGTTAGTTATGGATTGCAAACATTGCGGTTTGTCTCATTCTGCCTTTTGAAAGCAGAAGTTCTTAATCTAAATATAGTCAAAGTATTTCTCGTTTCTTTTGTAACAGTTTATTTTTAGGAAATCTGGCATAAGATATAATTTCATAATCAGAGGTCATAGATATATTTTTCTACATTTTTTTCTGTAGTTGATGTTGTCTGTCTTTCACCTTTCACCCCTTAATACACATATGATTATTATCTCTATACAGTATGACATAGGAAATAAATTCGATTTCCCTTCTGTGAATAATCACTAGTCTACAATATTAACACTGTCTTACATCAGATTTTCTTAAATGATTGGATCTCTTTCCAGGCTCCCTATTCCGTTTCATCATCTGTTTGTCTTTCCCCACACCAAAACCATCGGTCTTAAATGAACCATAGCTTCATAGTATTTCTCATTTTCAGGTAGAGAAAATCCCCCTCACCTTCCTCTTCTCCAGGGGCACGTGTCCTGTCTTTGACCCTTTGCTTTTAATATAAACTTAGAATCAGCTTGTCAAATCCCAACAAAAAATTCTGTTAAGAATTTTGCTCAAATTGCATTAAATCTGTATATTAATTTGGAGAAAAATGACCTGATTTTGATGTTCTACCTGGTCCTTCTGTCCTCTGATCAGGGCAGATGGACAGGTGGAGACTAACGTAAAGACGTTAACGTGCTCTCCGAATCACGTCTTCATGTTGTTGGGTGTTCTTCTCTTCCCACATGGCCTGAAATTTATCCAGATAGAAAACTCTTCTTTAAAGAAATAAGAAGACTTGTCAACAGAAAAAAAGAAACCAAGAAAATGGAATGATACCACTGAAGTGCAGAAAGAAAATAACTTCCAATTTGGCATTACACACCTAGCCAAAATATCTTTCAAATTTGAAATTAAAACAAAGATATTTTCAGGCAAATAAAAACTCTGAAAACTTATTGCCAAAAGACCCACACTAAAATAAATGTTCATTTGAGTTCTTTGGGCCAAAGTACAAAGATTCCAGATGTAAGCACAGAAATACAGGACAGAATGAAGAACAAGGGACGGTCGGTAACTATGTGGTTAAATTCAAATGATTATTGACTTTATACAACAATAATAATGTAGGTTTAAAATGTATGTAGAAATAAAATAAATGATAACAATAGCACAAAAGGCAAAGGGGTTAAATAGGATAAAGTATTCTACAGACCTTGTATTGATTGGGAAGTGGTAAAAGTACTAATTTTAGTGGATCTATTGAATCAAAGATATCTGTTGTAATCTCAAGAATAACCACTAAAAGAATAGCATTAAGAGGGGGAAACTAATGATAATAAGGGGGGAAATAAAATAATTTAAAACATTTTATTCATGAAAGCCAAAAAAGAAGAAAAAAGGGAACAGAGAATATGAGACAAAGACAAAATAAATAAAAGTGTATATATAACCAAAATATATCAGTAATTACATTAAATACTTGAATATACAATAAAAACAAAATAAACAAAACAAAACAAAAAACTCTTCTTTAGATACATTTATTTTCCTAGATATTGATACTGAGTTTTCTTGTCCGTGAACAAACACACATTTTCTTAAATTACTTTGGCTTCTTTCAAGATAAGAGATTTAGATATATTTTGCTTTATTCATAGTTACTTTATATTTTTGTTTCTAGCCAATAATTCCAAAAACATTTTTTTGTTTTTTCATTTACAATACTTATAACTTTTTTCTTTTAATTTTTATTCTTATTCTTCAGGCGAGGGGATGCCTAACAGTGTTGAATGGACGTACTGATACTTGGTTTTGTCTGACATTTTAAAAGACTTTTTTAATATTTCAACATTAAGTATAACATGTACTGGAGGCTTTCTGTGGATTCCTTTCATCAGTTTAAGGATGTTCCCTCCTATTCCTAATTAGCTAAAATTTTTTGTTTGTCTTAATCATGAATGGATTTTTTATATCAATTGAAAATTTTACATCAAAATTATCTCACATTTGGGAATTCCCTGGCAGTCCAGTGGTTAGGACTCTGCGCTTTCACTGCCGAGGGCGTGGATTCAGTTCCTGGTCAGGGAACTAAGATTCTGTAAGCCATGTGGTACAGCCAAAAAAAAAAAAAAAAAAATTATCTCACATTTACTGAAATAATCATTTGGCTTTTCCTCCTTAAATACGATAAGTTGGGTAAAACATTAAATTATCTCCAGTCATTACTGCTTCAGCAAAAATTTGTACACAGTACTTAGCATATTTGTGGGAACAGAGCACCAAATGGGAAAGAGCCAGAAATAGGGCCCAGAGAAAAGTCCAGCGCATGGGATGCTGTCGCAAAGGAGTAGGGAGGATGTGACGGCCCTCAGAGGCCCTGGGAAGCCCTGAGGCTGATGGGAGATGTGAGTTACCTGAGCCCAGGGGGCTTCAGAGAAGACAGAGATGGAGGACCAGAGACGAGGTGTGACGGTGGAAAAGGTAAATTGATGGCATAGAGATGCCATTATTTAGGTCTCATCAAAAAGATGTTTCTTTTTTTCTCCGAAACAAAGAGACAGAGACAGGAATCTGGATGAGAGAAACATGTCCGCTCCCAGAGGGGCCCCATTGTGAGAAGAAGAGAGAATAACCTTCAAAAGTGGATGAAAAGAAATTTGGTGCAAACGTGCTTCTTTACACACACAAGTTAATAAGCTAGTGGGATCAGTTATCCCCACGCATTGGCTTAGATTCAAAATGAACTGCACAGGGACTTCCCTGTGGGCCAACGGTTAAGCCTAGGTGGTTCCAATGCAGAGGCCACGGGTTGGATCCCTGGTTGGGGAACTAAGATCCCACATGTGGCGCCGTCAAAAGAAAAACCCCCCAAAACAAAAACAACAACACACACACACACACACACACAACGAGCTGCACGGACTAATGAATGCAGGTGAGTGAGCCTGTGTCCGACCAAGTGTAGCAGAGCCTGAGCAGAGGATCCCCCACTCTCTGCCCTTTATTGACTACACAGAAATGCACCCAGGGGTTCAGTGGTCCTGTCTTCTGAAAGCCTTGAAGAGAGCAGATTCTTTCTCTCTGCTTTTCTCCTTTCTGCTTCCCACATTCTTTCATTCTCTCTGTCTGTTTAAAATATTAATTTTTTAAAGATGGCCTTGACCTCTCTTTTTGGTGATTGTTGTTAAGTGCAGAAGAGGGAAGTAACCACAAATAGAAAAAGGCAGCATTTGGAACCGTTTAACCCTCCCGTCAGCGCCAGTGAGGGGGGCGACCGAAGGGAACATTCCTCCCCCTCCTGCTGCTGTGTTCCCTCCAGGTTTCTGTGCAGATCAGATAGAGGGGGTGTCCCGGGAGGGCAGCAGAGCCCGTGCATATGGAACCAATTGCTTAGTTTGCCTGTAGTAAAGTTCACATTTTGATTGCTCCTCCAGATTATGTAGATCCAGACACATTTTACTCAGTCATCCGGATCTTCTTCTCTGGGTAAGTATAGTTCAACTCTTTTCCTGCATGAGGCATCTGTGGCCTTTCCCAGATTTATGAGGGGAGAAACAGACAGAAGCTTCCCAGAGGAAGAAACACACCAAGTAACCCTTGCTAACAAAGGAATCACCTGGATCCATTCTCCCATAAAAGAAGTGGGGTATCATTTGCATGACAAATGACACTGAAGGATGAATATTTAAGTTTAGAGTAATTGTCCTGAGGCCATCACTTTAGATTCAATGTATTCACCTTTCTTAGAAAACCACTGGATGACAGAGGGGAAAAAAGCCCGGTGTGCCACCCACAAAGCTCGATTATGTATATCCTTTCTCCGGCCTGTTATCCAGGCAGGTGGAGGCATAGGCAGTAGCTTAAAAGCTTCCTTCTAACATTCCTGGAATAGCTACCCCAAAGACATTTTTTCATGTTCCTGGTATTCTTCTTTGGTCACCTGGCCTGCAATTTCTCCAGATAGAGAACTCTACTCTTAGATACATGTCTTATTTTAAATACATTTATCATAATGTGACATGTTTTAATGAGATTGCTTTCCTATTCACATTAACTGAGAGAAACTAAGTTTTTGTTTTTGTTTTAATGGTGAAGAGTGAAAGGTGGAGGTGATGGATGGAAGAGGTGAAAATGTGAAATAGATATCATCTAGAGCACCATCTTGATAACTAGGAGGTGCCTGAAACGCTGTTGGTAGAAAGAATATGAAGCTGTGTCTGGATGTAGCAAGAGTCATGCCGAATTCCAACATCAATAGATGTACTGATTCATCAGTAGATTTAGTGGTATATTCCATGGGTGCACGAAGGGAGTGACCATGTGTATTAAGTATTTTCTCTAGATTGGGTAGGTCTGTAGTGTGAGACAGTCTCAGGGGAGGCCAGCCTGGGTGGGGACTCCTCATTGTAGGGGTAGTGAGTGGAAGCAAAGTTTCTAGAGAATAACTTGAGAGTAACAGGTACCTGGTTAATGGGGAAAAGAGAAGGAAAGGGAAAGAGCAAAGGAATGGAATTGAGAGCGTATCTCAGAATTTAGACCTTCCTATGTACCCTTCACTCCTGAAACCCCAACAAAGGGATTATTCATCCTGTAGAACTCTTCTTGCTCTCCGTATCTTTTGCATGTAGTCAGGGTCAATACAAAGATCTGATTGTAAAATAGAGATTCTAGCAACAAGTATTAAGCAAAACATGCAGACAGGCTTTGGTAGGATTAGAGGGGAGAACAAAAAGGCCATTTTTCCAAAACGTTTTAAATAGACTGCGTTTTAGGAAGACCTAATTCTGGAAAATCTCCTTGTGCTTCAGTTTGCTCTCTGAGTTAGGGTTAGTTTCCACTGTTCCATAACAAATTACCACAACGTAGCAAGGCTCATTTATTATCTCACATTCCTGTAGGTCACAAGTCCGGGTGAGCTCGGCTTGGTTCTCTGTTTAGTGTCTCAAAAGGCTGAAGTCGGGATCTGCTGGGCTTGAGCTCTTATCTGGAGAATCTAGGGGAGAATTCACTTCCAAACTCATTCAGGTCTTTGGTAGAATCAGCTCTTTGTGGGTTGGGAACTGAGGTGTCTCATTCTTTCCTGGCAGAGTCTGCTGTCAGCTTCTAGAAGCCTCCAGTATCCTTTCCAATTCAGCAATGATATTTCCAATCCTTCTGGTAATTCAGAACTCTCAGAGTTCTCCTTCTGTCATCAGCCAGAGAAAACTCCCTGCTTTTAAGGTCTTGTGTGATTA
Organism: Balaenoptera borealis; assembly: GCF_965194805.1. Taxonomy (NCBI): domain Eukaryota; kingdom Metazoa; phylum Chordata; class Mammalia; order Artiodactyla; family Balaenopteridae; genus Balaenoptera; species Balaenoptera borealis. Next base: position 6,783,612 of record NC_138880.1, read on the forward strand.
GATTAAGCTCCCCTAGATAATCCAGGATAACTGCCGATGTTAAGGTCTCCCGTTAGTGACCTTAATTACACCTGCAAGGTCCCTTTTGCCTTGCCTTATAATATATCATATCGACAGGCATGCTGTCTTATCATATTAATAGTTCTAGGAGTTAGAATGGGAATCTTGGGACGACATTTTTAGAATTCCATCTATCATAGTTAAATGGATACCAAAGGGTGACTTCATTTTCATTAAGATAAGTTCTGGGTCAGTGATGCGTTTTATCTGTGATCTACATAAATGCCTCCTTTCTATTTCTGATCCTCAAAATTATTTCCCACATAGCTAAGCTAAGTGGCCAGTAGCCAATCCTAATTGTGTTGGTGGCCAAAAACATCTGGATTGTTGAGAGTTCCCAGTAGGGTTGTTTTAAAAAATCTAAATCTGCTCCTGTGTTCTTGATTTGTCTTATGCTTGACTTCTTATTTTTGTTGACTTTTTAAAAAAAACATTTTTATGTAGGAGCATTAAGAAGTTCCATCTGTAAATGAAACAGAGTCCCTTTATTTCTCACTCACGTCAAATTTCTCAGGGAAGTTAGCCCCTATGGATAAAAGTCATCTCTTTTCCTTTCTTTTTTTTTTTCTGTTTAAACTTCCCCTTTTCTGGGGTTTGCTAGGAATATGCTACAAGAAATGTTAAAAATAAACTTGCCTACAGAGATTTGTAAGGAAAATCGTTCCTTTTCTTCACAAACAGCAGATTGGGCCTGGGAATGCATGGGAGCAACCCTGGGCTATTCAGAGAGACCCAACTTTTCTTCCTCATGTTAATCTCATCATAGGTGGAGAACATGGGTTTTGAGAGTAGATGCCTTCCTTTTATTTTTTTTTAACTTTCACGTTCTTTTTTTCTCTATCATCTTCTTTTAAGCTGGCCAGGTCCTTTCAACAAATACACTTGGATTTACATAATCTAGCTCTATAATACCTAATTCTAGAATGCTATTTTTTCATTCATCCATTGATCACATATTTAGCTAGGGCTGACCAAAGGCCAGGCACAGTTCTAGGTGCTGGGAATGGAGCAGTAAAAACAGCAACTTCATTTCTGTGGAGCTTACATTTTAATCACGGGAGACAGATAAAGAATAGATAAATATAACAAAGGCAATACCATACTCTATGTGTTACAACAACAATAAGAGATACAGGAAAATGTAAAGTAGGATCATAGAGCATTATGGAGTGTTAGGGGTGGTAGCCATAGTTCTTCTTTATTTATTGTGATCTGCGGATACCACGTTTCTAAAGGATGTTTAAGCAGAAATGTGAAGGACGTGAGGAGGATGAGGAGCAAGCCACCCAGGTACCTGCCCGGCCTGAAAGGAACAAGCATCATAATGACCCTGGGGTGGGAGCAGTCTTGGAGGAAGAGTTGCACCGAGCCCAGCAGTGCTTTCGTGGAGTAAATGTGGGGAGAATGAGAAATACAAGCGATGGGGGGACCAGATCATGTAGAGGCTCGTTGGCTCCTTTTCTGAGTGAGATGAGCAGCATGGGCAAGTTTTGAGAAGAATGACATGAGCTGTATTACGTTTCAAATCGTCACTCTGTCTTCTGAGTGGGGAATAGAATGGACCAAGGGAAGCACCTAAGAAACTCTGACGACAATCCAGGGTGGTGGCCTGGACTAGGGCAGGAGCAGCAGAGGCATTGAGAAACAGTCAGTTCTGGTTGTGGATTGAAGTTATCGGCTCTTGGATTGCACGTAGAATGGAAGAGAACGAGGTCCGTCAGAGAGGACTCTAGGTGTGTGTCCGGATCCATGGAAAGCATGGAGCTGCCATTTTCCTTTCTCTGAAGGTGGAGACGTGGGAGGGGCAAGTCTGGCAAAAGGAAGGGGGGAATCGAGAGGTCAGTTTGGGATGTGTCCCCTCCCATGGAGATGTCTGGTAGGCAGTTGAATACACGTCTCTGGAATATAGGGCAGAGATCCAGGTCCAGGTGCACATTCGTCAATAATCCTAATATAGTTGGCTTTGAAATCCAAGAGACTTAGATGAGATCACTTGGGACGTGAGAGTAGTGAGAAGCCCAAGGAATGAGTCCTGAGGGTGTCCAGCACTTAGAAGTGGTCATGAAGGGAAGGAACTAGAGAAGGAGACCAGAGTGACTCTATGAGACCATCAACAGGATTACAGAGAAAAATCTGAACCGGTACAGCCATTGTGTTTGGTCCACTTACCACACAACAGTGGTCTGGTCTTCAATATTTCTGCCCCGTAAAATGTTGCTTAGAAATTTTATTGGACCAGTGTCCTGAACTCTGATGAGTCAGTAGACCTTTGTGGAATCCACTTGATTCTTCCAGCAGCTTTAGGAAGTAGGTACAAGTCAGGAGAACTGAGACTCAGAAGGGTTTGTACAAAGTTACAAAATAATGAAAGGAGGGAGCAGAGGTTAAAATTCCCTGTGAATAATATGATAAAATGGCTAATATTTATCAAATGCTTAATATTTTTCAGGCACGGAGCAGGTATTATTTTAATTCGTTCTCACAACCCAGTAAGGTAGATACTAATATTACTCGGATGAGGAAACTGAGGCTCCAGGAAGTTAATTAACTCACCCAAGGCTCAGAGTTACTAAGTATCAAAGCTGAGATTCCATTCCATATCTGCTTAAGATAGAGCGCCCTCTCCGAAGAGCTACAGCAGGTTGTGATCTTAGACTCAGAATCCTCCCTGGTCTCCTCCAAATTGTCCCCTGCCCTGCTGTGCATCTGTCATCTCTTTCCATGGTGATATTGCTCCAACTGCAAAGGCCACTACGATATTCATCCAGTGAAACCACAGAACAGGCAACGCAAAACAGCCCCCAATGAAAACAATAGCATTTCCTACCTCAGGGAAGTATTTGGAAAAGGTCATGGATGCGAGCTGAGCAGTCTGTCTGCAGCTTTTGTGTGTGCGTGATGTGTGTATTTCCCTTCTCTCCAGCAGAATGACTTGTAGAATTACAGGAAAAAGGAGAGACATCAACATAAGCCTGTTACTTAAAACCATTAACAACAGGGTTCCCGGCAATAAAAGAAAAAGATTCTGTTCTTTAGTAAAAGTAGAAATGTACACGTGGGTGGTCTTGGGAAGTGAAACTAGAAAATGACAAGTTTGGGGGTCAAGTTCTGGTTCCCTCTCTCTCTAAAAACGTGGTCCTAGAGACTTAGTGCCTTGAGGCTTTGTTTCTTTATCTGTAAAATGGATTTAAAAATGCCTGCCTTGATCTACTCCAAAGAGGACAAACGAGAAAATGGATGTGAATGTGATATGTAAACTGTAAAGCATCGTGAGGGCAGATGTGGTGTGTTCTTGGCGCTGCTGACTGCCTCATTGTGGAATCACCCACATACACTCTGTGACTGTTCAAGACCCTATAAAAAGTCAGACAGCGAACTGAGTAAAGTGGCTTGGGGACTCAGGAAGAGGGGGACTCAAGGACAAAAAGATGAAGACATGGAATCATGGCGACAGAAGAGGAGAGAAAAGAAGAGAAGAGAGGAGAGAGAAGGAAGGAAAAACCATTTAATCTGAGCCTTAATTCCGGTCCTTCCTCCTGTTCTTGACTGTAGATTCTGGTGACCTGCATAGCTGTATTGTGTTCTCTTTGTTGCTACCCTTATTATTAACAACTGCCATCAACAAACTATCTGATAAAGGCATTCCCATGAAGTTAGGTAGAATTTAGAACTGAAGTTTAATGTGAAAACTGTTATACCTATAATTTTCAGGGAAGGGACAAGATGTGTGTGTATATTTGTATGTATATTTGTGTGTTTGTGTCGGTGTTTGGGGGTGTGTGTGTGTGTGTGCACGTGCATGTATTTTCAAAACTCTACTTGTGGAGTTACGGGCATCAAGATCATCCAGGTTGAGATTAGCAGAGGGAGTGAAGATTGTTCCAGATCCCCTATGTTAATGGTTCCTGTTGATTAGCACTGAGGTCATCTTTATAATTGAATTTTTCCAAAAAATATGTCGTAGGACCAATGCCAACGATTTCTCTCTAAATATCTTTTACTTCTCTGGAACAGTCCTTTATATGAGCAAAGAGAAGGGCTGGCCTGTTAGGAAGTTGGGTCAAGATAATGCTTAAGTACACATCCTACAAAGATATGCAGCCTCTTGCCCTAAAGTTGCCATTGAAACTGTGTTCACTTTCTTGTTCAATCTCTGTTTCCATATCAGAAAATATACTCTTAACCCCTAGCACCCACTTCTTCTCTCTGACTTTTACTCTTGCCTAGCTGGAAGGATAACCCAGCAATGCCTGCGGGGTTGTTATATGAAGGCGTCTCCAAAGAGCCCCTGAATTACTCCGGCGCGAGCGCTGCTCAGAGCTCAGTGCTGCATGCCTTTGATGAATTCTTGGGTGTTCGTCACAGCAAGGAGAGTGGTAAGTCAGCCGTTTTTCTTTTTCTTGTTTTTTCCTTAACAGGGAGGAAGAATAGCGGTGTTTTTATCAACTAATACGTCCAAGTGTAAATGAAACTATCAGGAAGTCTATACTTCTCCAGATCAACCAGGAGACTGTGTACCTGCCATCTGTGACTGTCAAGCCAATTAGTATCAGAGCTCAGCTGAATATTGGGTTTTATTTCCAAATCTTAAAACATTCCTATATTTCCAGCTGTTCCCTGTAACTTTGTTTGGGTCCTTAGGCAGTAGCTTGCTTCTGTGGAGTGGGGGAGAGATCTGCAGATCCAGGGCTGTGATACTATGTTGCCACGTCTGGATGTAGCTGGGGATGGGTATAGGCTCCTCCCCTGAAGCCCATTCCGTAAAAATGGTGCGGCCTCAAGCCAAGGCTATTTAGACCAGAAGAGGGGTTCTGCCATTTTACAAGCTTGAAATGGCTCTTTTCCTTACCTGCCAGCATCAAGCCTAATGTTCAACAGCTGCAAAAAGGCACTTCCTAGTACAGAGTTTTCAAGTTGGATTAAGAAAAAACAAGTGACTAGAATTCGGTGTCATAGGGTCCAGTCTCATCCACAAAAGTCTGTTCTATAGAACTATGATCACTTTTCATGGACTTTTGATTTGATGAGGTTAGTAGTTGACGTACCATGCCTAATATTAATCCCATAATGAGTTTCCTGTAAATGATCTCTCGTCTACTTGTATTGCCCATAAAGATCTATTGATTTGATTTTTAAACAATTTGACTTCGAGAGGCTATTACTGTTGATCATTCTTTATCTTCCTGTCCTTAGGAACTCTATTACTTTCCTCTTCCTTAGCACTCCCTCCAAAACGAAGCACTCAGGGAACAACATTCAGCAGAGTATTTAGCTCAGCAGTTTAAGGGTCCATGCCTTACATTTGTAGATATACCTCATGTCACTAGCAAGATATGTTGCCCACATTTGGTAGATGATAAATATTTATACCTTGGCTGGTAGAGCTAGTTCCATCTTAGTTATTTGCGATGGGCTTGCTGCTTTTCCTTCCTCATCTCCGATCTACATTTGGAGGATTTGATGTCTGTACACAAAAGAGCCAACCAAGTTGATTGGACACTATTAGGATGAACAGTTAGGAGAAGAACCACAGCATTTGCTGTGTTGATGTCTGGAAAGGCGGACAGGCTCTCTTACCTTTCCACGTGGAGATACAGCATCGTTCTGCCTTGTTTTATGACATTGTTCTGCCTTGTTTCTTTCAGCTGATTTTCTGCACAGAATGAGGGATTACATGCCTCCTTCCCATAGGGCCTTCATAGAAGAAATTCACTCCGCTCCTTCCCTGAGGGACCACATCCTGTCCTCTGGAAACAGCCAGCTTCTGACAGCCCATAACCAGTGCGTGGCGGCCCTGGCAGCTCTGCGCAGCTATCACCTCGCCATGGTGACCAAGTACCTCATCACGGCCGCACCCAAAGCAAAGGGCAGGAGGACGAGCCATCTCCCGGGGCCGCCTCAGGCCTTAGAAGAGAGGGGCACAGGCGGAACGGCAGTCGTGAGATTCCTGAAGAGTGTCAGGGATAAGACCTTAGAGGCGATCCTCCACCAAAGTGGCTAAGAGACTGCCCTTCTCCCCAGCAATACCACCCAGGTCTCTCCTTATCCTCCTTTCACTGGACACCAGGTGGGCCTGGGGAATGAGGACCAGGAATAATCTGGAATAGTCTGGAATAATCTGAAAGGGACCTCAGACCTGTTCATGTTCTCGCTCCACAGAACACCATCTTTTCCTATGTTGAGAGAATTTTCATGACCAGGAACTTGTCTTTCCCTCCCTGATCACTGGTTAATAGCAAACAGTTCTGGATAGCCCCTCATTCAGAACCCCACAGAGGAGTGAGTGTACCCCTATTCTGTTTGTCAAGTGTTAGAAAACCAACATAATTTCACAAATCAAATAAAATTGCTTGTGGACAGATCACCTTGCTGATTTCTCGAAAAAAAATTTTTTTAAATTCCTGCATTCGTTGGTTCACTTACTGACTTATTCAGCCCATGCTGAGTCCTGGCTTAGGGGTTACAGCCGGGATTTTACAGTCCTCTCTCCCCACGTGTGCAGAATTTGGGGGCAGAAGTTTGGAGGTGCTCCAGTGGAGACGTGAAGGGAAGAGGAAGCTGATGATAAGAATCACCAGTGTGGAAACGAGAAGTTAATGATATGGGAACGGGTGAGGCTTAACCACAAGGTTCAGAAATTTGTACTGTCTATTTTGGTTTCTTTCTTTCTTTTTAGAAGAATGATTTTTTTCTCCTTACGCTGAAAGTTTGCATTTGTAAAATGAACGAATTGACCCTTTGGAAGTAAATGAGTGAAATGGGAATACATGGGAAATCCACACGTGTCGTGTGCAAATAAATGTCACTTTTTATTGACTTGGTTTATATCTCAAGCTCTCACTCCACCTGGCAGTAGAAAACTAGAGAACGTTAATCTTAGGATGAATTCCATTAATTTAGGGTTGCCCTCACTGTGCACACACATGTCCCTGGGCTGGTTCTAAATTCCGGAGGGCTGATCTATATCACAGCATCAGGGAGAGGCAACTGATCATCGGGCAGGTGGGCAAGTTAGCATCTGCTAAGCAGGCCCCCTCCCTACGTGGGTAGTGGTCCAATGGAGCCCTCAGCATGCCTCATCCTGTCTAAGCCAGAAAAGATGCTCAGCCCTCAAGGTCCTATCGCGCCACCTGGAGAAGCATTGACTTATTCCCACAGCCCCCAGGAATGTTGGGCGACTACCAGACCGGCTCAGAGCATCTGCCCAGTGGTGTAGGCACAATCTCCACTCTTCAGTGCCATGGCGGGCGGGGCAGGGGTTTCTGGACTCTCCTCAATGCTCAGGACCCTTGGTAAGAAGTCACGAACCAGTATATTTCTTGGGGTGCCAGGAAGGCTCCTACTGTCCCACGTTCTCCCAGGGCGTGGCCTTGCAAAAAAAATGGGGAGGTGGGCATGAAGGGGCCAAGAGCATCTGGTCTGAGTGGACCAAGGGAAACTCTGGGTCCGATGAGGTCCTCTCTGCCTACCGTTTAAGTCAGAGTTTCAGCTCAGAAGACCGAGGTTCTCATCACTCAAAAAGCCTTTTCACTCCGCAGGCTGTCCTTGTGTTTGAAAAGTCGACTGTGAAACTCAAAAAATGAGCATGGATATATTTATTTCTCTTTACTTTGCTTTTCTAACTGCTCTAACTTGGTATCAATAAGCCCAGGCTGTCTTAACTGCCCGGGCTGTGTGTACGCCACAGTCCAAAGAGGTCCAAAACATCACCCCTTCTTGATGTCCTTCTTGGGTAAAAAGAATGTGTGACCTTTAAAATATGTCTGAATTTAGTGTTTGAATTCTGACTTCTCCATTTTTTTAAATTTATTTTTTAAATTGAAGTATAGTCGATTTACAATATTGTGTAAATATTTACAGGTGTACAGCAAAGTGATTCAGTCATACACACATCCATGGATATATCTATGTTCATTCATTTGTTAACAATGTGGTTTTTGACCAATTTTAGAATATCCCTCATCCTCAGCTTCCTGTTTCTTAAACAATCAAGATGATCAGGTCGGTCTTGGGGTGGATATAAGTCACAGAAGGGATAGTTCTTGTTATGGAGGAAAAAAATTAATAGAAGTTTATTTGTTTATGGGATTGGGCTCAGAGCATCGTGCAGACATCAGTTCAAGAGAGAACATGGCAGTCCTCCAGCTTCTTGGATTCACAGAGTCTGCATGGCCATAAAATGACCATTTATCATTTGGGAATTCTAGAAAGTAGAAAGTAAGAAAAGTGTGGGCTTAAAGAGCTGAAAAAACCTGGGTTCGTATTCCAGCTTTGTCACATTTCATGACACAAATTATCTAATGTTTCAGAGCCGCGGTTCACTTACTTGTAAAAGAAGGAACGTTGCCATCATGGAAGGGAGCTAATATAGAGAGTAACTAAATGGTGCTTATGATACTTTTATTCTCATGTATGGGGCCTTGAACTAGAGGGAACCATGTCTAGGGCTTCCTAAGAACCAGAAGGGAAGTTGGACCTGGTTGTCTCTATCCCTGCACTTGGTAAAGAAAAGAGATAACATGACCTCAAAATAGGCAAGCAAAGAGAGACAGAACATAGACTTTTCTTGAAATAGTATAATGATAAGGACCTTTCACTGAGAACTTAAGAAAGGAGGCCAGTTCAGTCTAGGTTTTAAATCTAGGTTCGTATGAATTTAAAAAAATTTTTTTCCCTGAGAGTGACAGGATTAACAGAGATTCCTCTTCCCTGGTATCCTTTCAACAGATCCAAGTCCACACAAAGAGACCACAGGGCCTGACTCTGAGCAGGTTTTCAATAAATGTTGAATAATTAGAAAACCAGATAGATTACAGGGGGGCTGAAACGGAAGTGAACAAAGTGTAGTCTTTCAAAGCTTTCAGAATGTTTTGTTTGTTCGTTGTCTTTACACAAGAATGAAATCAATGCAAACCAAAGAGTTCCTTTGCCAAAGAACCAACTCCTAATTCATGTTCAAGCTTTGATGTCTAGGGCCAGTGAATTCCATTTGCAGTTTTATGGCATAGTGTGAAAATAAAGCTTCCAGAACAAAAGAGAATGCATTCTCCTCAAGATTTCTAGAGATAAAGGGAATCCATATCAGTGGGGAAAAATAACTAATGGTAGAAATGATTTGATGATGATGTTGATGAGGTGAGGAAGTTAATGTAAGCTCGAAGAAGAGGCAAAAGTGTAGGCTTAGAAACTCTTTCTACATCTGTATCTGTAGCTATACCTATACTTACATCTACATATATATCTGTATCCGTACCTATATCTACATCTATATCTATCCCAGGCTGAAGACCCAGGGAAGAGCCAATGCTGTGGTTCAAGTCTGAAGGTCATCTGTTGGAGAATTTCTTCTTTCTCAGGGGAAGATCAGCCTTTTGGTTCTATTCAGGCCTTCACCTGATTGGATGAGGCCCACCCACCTAGGGTTAGGGCAATCTGCTTTACTCAAAGTCCACAGAATTGAATGTTAATTTCATCCCCAAACACCCTCAGAAACATCCAGAAGAGTGTCTGACCAAATATCTGGGCATCATGGCCCAGCCAAGCAGATGTATAAAATTAGCCATCTCCAGCTTCCTTGAGAAGTTATGGTGTCTAACGCCACACTCTCCCCACACCCTGTATTAGCAGAAGAATCTTCCTTTGTAACGATGGCAAGGAGGTAAAAAATGGTACCAAGGAGAGCTATCCTCTAAGACATGCCAGGGAGGGATGCAGCAGTGGAGTGGGTAGAAGCCACTAGGGAGAAGCAAGGAACACCGCCTAGAGAAAGCTGACTTAGTTCACAACTAAAGGCTCCATATGCTGGGTGATCTGCGTGGAATGGAACCGTTGCCTCTACTTATTTATTTATTTGTTAGTTAGTTAGTTTGTTTATTTGGCTGCACCAGGGCTTAGTTGCAGCATGTGGGATCTCGGTCCCTGACCGGGGATCGAACCAGGGTCTTAGCCATTGGACCACCAGGGAAGTCCCCACTGTTTCTCTTAATAACAATAAAAACCCACTGCTCCGAGGTTGAGGATGTAGGACAAATCTTCACCTGAGGAGGAGGAACGAGGCCTTCAAGCGCTAAGCCTTGTACATGAGACTCAACTTCCCTTTGGCAGCTGCCACCAGCCACCACTGCTGGTGACAAGGAAGCACTGAGTCCTTTCCATCCTGTGCCCTTGTCTGGCTAGGCTGGGTGTGGTAATTTTTTAAGAGGCTTTAAAGATTCAGGCTTTCAGACTACAGGAAGTTTTGTAATCCCCCCAAAGCGTTGGCTATTTATTTATTTTTGTCATGACAATTTTATTTTTATTTTTGAAAAATGAGTGTCTTTATTTAGACGGGACCTCAGGGACATGAGGGATTAGCCACTGTTTCATTCAAAATGATGCATTTATTCGGGGCAAGACTTAATTTTGTCTTTTTCGGAAGAAAGAGCGGCAACAATGCCTGAAAGGGAGGACTTGAAGACTCAGGAATGATTTTACAAGGAAACAAACACAGCTAACATGTCACGCTCTCTCTGTGGGCTCGCAAGCCCCACGCCATCCTGATCCCCGGCCTGCCTTCAGGTCAAACTTGGATGCAAAGATCTGCAAAGGTCTCTCAACCTATAGGATATCAAGACAGAGAGGTTCAGAGACTGAGTTCCCCTCTCCTCGCTGTTAATCTGTAATTTGCTTTCCGTTGTTTCCGAACCAGGGTTAAAAGCAAAATGAAACTAAACTATGACAACAAAGAAATGTTTAAAGCCTGTGAGATCTTATCCAATTTAAGATCTGGGATAGAAAACTTTCTGTACCCACAAGCCAATTATTCCTTCCACGACGATGAATTTCACCCACCAAATTGTGGGTTGCATTTCCTTGTGCACAGACGTCCTATTTGCTTTGCTAATGGGAGAAATGTTTTTCTCTTTCTTTGTTCACTTAACCGTAAACTTAATAAAGAAGTCGGATATCATCGCTTTCTGAAATGCCACCGCTAGTTCATTTTTGCAGTTTAGCATCTGCTTGCCTGCAACATTAAAAAACTGAGTTCTTGACCATAAGCATCATTAAAAATACACTTAACTGTGGCAATGGTAGTGGTTAAGAGTAGGACTGATTAAACCAATAATATGTAATTATTCTCACTTTAATTATCTGAACTTTTCAGAAGAGTTCAGTAAACATGATCACAGCAGTCACACTGTGAAAAAGCAAACTCTTACCATCTCAATACAAAGAAGACACCATAGTCAGTCCACAGGCAAAGTTGGACAGATTGTGAACACATGGGATTATAAGGCACATCCCTCGGAGATGTGGTCCCTTGTTGAATCACAAACCACAGTTGCCAACATCAGTGACCAGTGACCATGACTGTAGAAGAGGGATAATCTACAACACATCACTTTGACGTTGAAAACAGTGTTACTTTCAGCTCCTATTTGGGGGACTGTCATGTGCATTTTGCCCTTCTCCTTTAATCTTTGGACGCAAGATTGAAAAGTGGGACTTTTCACATCCCGATGAAGGGTTTCCCAGGACATGGAACTTCAGTGTTGAGAGCAGGACAGATGCAGGAACCCAGTCAGGTCGCCCTAATGGCCCCCAAGAGTCCACACCGCTTCCACCACTGCCACCTTCTAGATCATGCTCTGGGTACGAGAAACACAGAATCCTTGCACAAGGGGTCCCAAGACTGCTTCTGAAACCTGCATAGTCTTCTCCTGGGTTTGCTCCTGATGGGGCCAGGGCTGTTCGTTCCGTGGACGCACAGTGAGTGCGTGGGGAGGAGGGGCTCTTTGCAGAGCAGGGATGGAGATGGTGCTTGACCAGGAGGCTGGGGTGTCATGGTGTGATGGTGCGGTCCCTGGAGATGTGCAACAGAGCGGGGCTGGGAAGAGTGAGCTACGCCTGACACCCACTGTCTCCAGGCCTCCGGGTTTCATATGGGATTCTCAGGGGTCTGGGAATTTTAACTTGAAGATGGGCCCCCAGCTTATTACGAAAGTATCTTTTTCGAGGTGGGGTGATGGAAACCTTTTTTAATAATTTGCTATCTTGATTTATCACTTTTACATATGTGTAGACATGGCATGTGGATGTCCATTTACCCCAAAGGCCCTGGCAAACATCAGGGGTGGGGATTGCCTCGCTCTGTCCCAGGCTTGAAAAGTATAAACTTTGCTTGCAAGTCTGCTCTGTCACCACCAGAGGGCAACAGCGACCTGCAAGACAGCACCAGCCCGAGCAAGGGTGGTTTCCCAGCTATCTCACAAAATCTTTTCCTATGTTTTAGAATTATCTCTTTCTCCACAGTAGGACTTGGGGAATTTTGAGAGGTTATCCCCCAGGGCCATGGCTCCAGACAGAGCCACAGTCATCCATCCAGACAGCGCTCTGTGTGTCTAAAAGCAAATCAGGGCTTCCCTGGTGGCGCAGTGGTTAAGAATCCGCCTGCCAATGAAGGGACTCGGGTTCGAGCCCTGGTCCGGGAATATCCCACATGCTACGGAGCAACTAAGCCCATGCGCCACAACTACTGAGCCTGCACTCTAGAGCCCACGAGCCACAACTACTGAGCCCACGAGCCACAACTACTGAAGCCCGTGCACCTAGAGCCCGTAATCCTCAACAAGAGAAGCCACCCCAATGAGAAGCCCGTGCACCGCAACGAAGAGTAGCTCCCGCTCGCCACAAGTAGAGAAAGCCCGTGCACAACAACGAAGACCCAACACGGCCAAAAATAAATAAATAAAAATAAATAAAAGCAAATCTTATTTTATTTATTTGTAAAATTTTTAGTAGGGATATTCTGGGTGGTAGAACTGTGGATAACTTGGATTCCTCTTCTTAAGAGTTTCCTTTATCAAAAAGAAAACTCTAATCCCTGTTGTTTTGAAAGTTGGAGAGGAATTCTTCTTCCTACCTCAGTGACCACTGTTATATGAGAATCTTTACTGTCAGGGAAGCTTAAATGCTGGCGGATTGTGAAAAGAAGATTAATAACACAACTAAGGGTTGAGAAGGAAGATCACATAAATACTACAAACAGGAAAAGCCAAATAACTGTCTTGGGTTTAGAAAGAGACTAGTTGGGGCTTTGCCTACAAGAAAAGAAAAATGTCATCACTGATTGCATATTTCTCTCCTCTTTGCCTCCTTCACCCCCCATCCCGATCCACTGCATCCGGAGCCATGTGTGACTCCTGCGGAATTCCTGCTGTGGTAAGAACACATGGATGAAATCTGCACAGGCAAATAGACGCTTCACTTAAACATGTCCTATCAGGGCAATCACTGAAATTGTATTCAGACTCTGGAGGGGAACTTTCGGGTGGACGGAGACAGGAGAAGGACCAGACAATGTGACATCTAACCGATCTGCTCATTGTCACCGCGTTCACCCTTCTTCTAAAATACAAAACAAGCATAAAAAGAAAACAAACTTAAAGAGTCCTTATTTATCATCTCCCTTGTCCATTAATTTCCAATACAGGAGTTAAAACAGAGAATTAATTCTGATGTGAAGCTAATGAAAAAAAACAAATGTAGACTCTATGCTGCAAAATGCCCCGTAGCCATGTAGTAAACAAATTTGGGATTAGAGATTTCGATACGGAGCATGAAGCCCACAGAAATCTCCTCATAACATCCTCCTTTCTATGTCACTTGCCTGGGTACGAATTCCAGTGCCTCCATTCAATGTATTTGTGACATCTTTGTGAGTCAATTTCAGGGTGATGATGATTCATACATTATAGGGTATGATGATTATATGAGTTACTATACTGTATATAGAACATTTGGACCAGTGTCTACAAAGAGCAAACACCATGTAACTATTTGCTGCTATGATTGGTGCTATTAGGAATTTCCAGGGACTGTTAGACACACAGCTGAACAGTATGGAAGGAAACATCCTTTCTTAAACCCGAGGCATAGCGTCATAGAAGAGTTCTGTTCATTTCTGTTCACCTGGGAGGGAATTTTTGCCCTAAGAACCCCAGAGGAAGGCCGCAGGGAAAACTGAGAAATTTCTATGGTATTACATTGTCATCTTTTTAGAGAAATATTTTTCTGACTCTGATTACTGTCATGTTCACTATAAAAGACCTTCTCCAATCCCACTCCTAGATTCTAAATGATATAAAATATCTAGCTTTAAAACATATAAATAAAATCATGTCAGTGTTGTTGTGAGACCTTACAACACTCTTTGAGGGAAGTGGAGATACTATAGATTTGGAAAAACTAGAACTAGTACTTACAGAGTTAAAGACTCATAAGCCTGTTGGCAAGGGGGAGTTAATTTTCTGGGAGAAGGAATTTAATACCCTACTGCTTGACAGGGTTGGCTAAGCTGTAAGTAGGAAAGTTTAGCTTCCACACTCCTAATCTCCCCTTTCTGTGCTGTCCACCCCCATCTTGGTGCCATTTCTTCTATCATGTTGTATTTTATATCATCCAAAAAAAAAATCCCAAGAATCGAAGTTTGTTTCTCTCTCATGTTTTAACATATCTAGGAATGGAATGGTGGTTCCATTCAGTCATTAATAATTCAAGCTGCTCTCTCTCCACTCAGACATCTCAGGACGGTTCTTCTGCCTCATGGTTTAAGATGGTTGCTGGAGCTCCAGCCTTTATATCTGCCTTCCAGGTGATGGGAAGAAAAAGGGAAATACAGACAATTTCTTTTTTTAGAAGACTTCCAAGAAGTCTTCTATGGATATTTTACTTTCTGTTGACTGTATCGTAATCTCATAGCTTTCCCAGCTACAACAGAGGCAGAATTGCTGTATACCTAGCAAAAAATAGAATTCTGTTAAAAAAGGAAGAAGGCATGAATGCCTGTTGAGGTAGGCAACAAGACATATTTTTATTATACTTTCCTTAAATAGTCTAATTTTCTCTGTGTCTTTCATGGTTCTCAAAACTTTTCCTCAGAAAGGAGTCCAAAACTCAGTTCATTGTATAAGAAATTGGTAAAGGATGAAAGTATTCCTCCCTAAGGTATTTGACGTATAATAGGATTAAAGCCTTAAGTATAGTTATTAAACGTTACTAGTAAACTTTCAAGGGAGGGAGAGGCAAATACAGGAAGCAGAGGCAGTGTTTGCTAGGAGCAGAGTATGAAATCACAGCACAATGACGACTCACTCCTCCCCTCGGGCCAGTCAGCCTGCACTAAAAGCTGTAATATTATCTTCAACTTGCAGCTACATTGATATGGAAAAGGTCCTGCCTCGGTAAAATAGCTGCTCTCAGATTGGAAGAAATTCTACCTGTTCTCATAGTCAGGAGTAAATTCTTAAATGGGTTGTATTCCTTAAGTTTCCAGCCATCTATTGGGTTGGTCAAAAAGTTCGTTCGGTTAGTGAATATCGTGTTCAGTAAAGTTCTTTGTGAAAATGAAAAATGCATCTTTTATTTTTACTTAAAACTGAACGAACTTTTTGGCTGACCCAGTATATCTCAAACTTCAGGCTTACATCAGAATTGCCTGGAATTTGATAAAACATGGGGTTGGAGCACTCCCAGGGTTTCTGATCTGTAGATTTGGGGTTCAACCTGATCATTTGCTTTTCTAACAAGTTTCCAGGTGACGGCATTATAAGCTAAAGTTTGAGACCCACTGGTTAATGGCGTTCTCCCCTTCCCCTTGTTGGCAAGGATACCATGAACCGTTACCTATAATTCACCTCACATTTAATGAAAAAGAGTTTTGCTTTCTGAAGAGGAAAACATAAATTCTTTATCATCATCCGAATAAGAAGCAAAAAATGCCTAAGTCTCTTCTGATGGTCTGGCTACCCATCCGTCTCCAAAAACTTGCATAAAAGTGTTTGTCTTTATGATATAAAAAGGCAATTCTTTCTGATCATTCTCTTGCACCATTAAGTTTCAATTGAAATAGAACACAAATTCAAGTTTCAGGAAAAAAAAGAAAAAAACAATACTATTGTTAAACGAAGGACATAGCAAAAAATGCAAGACAGCTTGGGCCAAAAGACACAGGAAAGGAGATGAAGAGTTTCCTCAAAATGGCAAAATTCCAAATCAACTGCTGACTAACCATGATTGTATCTGAGGAGAGACTGATTCTGGGACTTGAGTTGAAACAAATTTGGCATATTTCTTAAGTGGTGCTAAAATTAATGGATAAAATACGCCTTCAAAAGTTCAGACAGAGAAAGACAAATATCATATGATATCACTTATATGTGGAATCTAAAAAATGATACAAATGAACTTATTTACAAAACAGAAACAGACTCACAGACAGAAAACAAACTTATCATTACCAAAGAGGAAAGGGGGGGTAGGGGGGAGAGGGATAAATTAGGAGTTTGGGATTCACACTATATGTAAAATAAACAACAAGGACCTACTGTATAGCACAGGGAACTCTGCTCAATACTCTATATTAACCTATATGGGAAAAGATTCTGAAAAAGAATGGATGTGTGCATATATATATATATATATATATATATATATATATACATATATATATAAAACTGAATCACTTTGCTGTACACCTGAAACTAATACAACATTGTAAATCGACCATACTCCAATATAAAGTAAAAATTAAAAAAGAAAAAGTTAGTGAGAAAAGACAGCACTGGAAAAATGTTCCATATAAATCAGGATTCTTCTGCGAATAAATATAAACTGCGTGGTGGGATGGTTGTATTACTTCCCTCTGCCTGCCCATCGTAGGTCAGTCACCCCTCCTCACTGAGACTCAGGGTCTTCAATTGTGAAGAGAGTGAGCTGGGCTGGAAGATCTGCAAGGTTTCTTTCTTTTCTAACATTCAATGATTCTCTAATGAGTGTGCAATTGATGATCCTGTGCTCAGTGTACAGGGAATTAATCCTTTTTTTATTTTTTTTTTTTGAATTTTTGAATTTTACTTTATTTATTTTTTATACAGCAGGTTCTTATTAGTTATCCATTTTATACATATTAGTGTATATATGTCAATCCCGATCTCCCAATTCATCCCACCACCACCTCACCCCACTTTCCCCCCTTGGTGTCCTTACGTTTGCTCTCTACATCTGTGTCCCTATTTCTGTCCTGCAAACCGGTTCATCTGTACCATTTTTCTAGGTTCCACATATATGCATTAATATACGATATTTGTTTTTCTCTTTCTGACCTACTTTACTCTTTATGACAGTCTCTAGATCCAGCCACATCTCTACAAATGACCCAATTTCGTTCCTTTCTATGGCTGAATAATACTCCATTGTATATATGTACCACAAAAATAAACAAATGGGACCTAATGAAACTTAATGAAACTTACCATCTTCTTTACACATTCATCTGTTGATGGGCATTTAGGTTGCTTCCATGACCTGGCTATTGCAAATAGTGCTGCAATGAACATTGGGGTGCATGTGTTTTTTTGAATTATGGTTTTCTCTGGGTATATGCCCAGTAGTGGGACTGCTGGGTCATACGGTAGTTATATTTTTAGTTTTTTAAGGAACCTCTATACAGTTCTCCACAGTGGCTGTATCAATTTACATTCCCACCAACAGTGCAAGAGGGTTCCTTTTCTCCACACCCTCTCCAGCATTTGTTGTTTGTAGATTTTCTGATGATGCCCATTCTAACTGGTGTGAGGTGATACCTCATTGTGGTTTTGATTTGCATTTCTCTAATAACTGGTGATGCTGAGCAGCTTTTCATGTGCTTCTTCGCCATCTGTATGTATTCTTTGGAGAAATGTCTATTTAGGTCTTCTGCTCATTTTTGGATTGGGTTGTTTGTTTTTTTAATATTGAGCTGCATGAGCTGTTTATATATTTTGGAGATTAATCCTTTGTCCATTGATTTGTTTGCAAATATTTTCTCCCATTCTGAGGGTTGTCTTTTCCTCTTGTTTGTAGTTTCCTTTGCTTTGCAAAAGCTTTTAAGTTTCATTAGGTCCCATTTGTTTATTTTTGTTTTTATTTCCATTACTCTAGGAGGTGGATCAAAAAAATCTTGCTGTGATTTATGTCAAAGAGTGTTCTTCCTATGCTTTCCTCTAAGAGTTTTATAGTGTCCAGTCTTACATTTAGGTCAATAATCCATTTTGAGTTTATTTTTGTGTATGGTGTTAAGGAGTGTTCTAATTTCATTCTTTTACATGTAGCTGTCCAGTTTCCCCAGCACCTCTTCTTGAAGAGACTATATCCTTGCCTCCTTTGTCATAGATTAGTTGACCATAGGTGCATGGGTTTGTCTCTGGGTCTTCTATCCTGTTCCATTGATCTATATTTCCATTTTTATGCCAGTACCATATTGTCTTGATTACTGTAGCTTTGTAGTATAGTCTGAAGTCAGGGAGTCTGATTCCTCCAGCTCCATTTTTTTCCTGCAAGACTGCTTTGGCTGTTCAGGGTCTTTTGTGTTTCCATACAAATTTTAAGATTTTTTTGTTCTAGTTCTGTAAAAAATGCCACTAGTAATTTGATAGGGATTGCATTGAATCTGAGGCTTTCTTTGGGTAGTATAGTCATTTTCACAATATTGACTCTTCCAATCCAAGAACATGGTATATCTCTCTATTTGTGTCATCTTTGATTTCTTCCATCAGCGTCTTATAGTTTTCTGAGTACAGGTCTTTTACCTCCTTAGGTAGGTTTATTCCTAGGTATTTTATTATTGTTGTTGCAATTGTGAATGGGTTGTTTCATAAATTTCTCTTTCTTATCTTTCGTTAGTGTATAAGAATGCAAGAGATTTCTGTGCACTAATTTTGTATCTTGCAACTTTACCAAATTCATTGATTAGCTGTAGTAGCTTTCTGGTGGCATCTTTAGGATTCTCTATGTATAATATCATGTCATCTGCAAACAGTGACTTTACTTCTTCTTTCCCAATTTGTATTGTTTTTATTTCTTTTTCTTCTCTGATTGCCGTGGCTAGGACTTCCAAAACTTTGTTGAGTAATAGTGGCAAGAGAGGACATCCTTGTCTTGTTCCTGATCTTAGAGGAAATGCTTTCAGTTTTTCACAGTTGAGAATGATGTTGGCTGTGGGTTTGTCATATATGGTCTTTATTATGTTGAGGTAGGTTCCCTCTATGCCCACTTTCTGGAGAGTTTTTATCATAAACGGGTGTTGAATTTTGTCAAAAGCTTTTCCTGCATCTATTGAGGTGATCGTATGGTTTTTATTCTTTAATTTGTTAATATGGTGTATCACATTGATTGATTTGCGTATATTGAAGAATCCTTGCATCCCTGGGATAAATCCCACTTGATCATGGTGTGTGATCCGTTTAATGTGTCGTTGGATTCTGTGTGCTAGTACTTTATTGAGGATTTTTGCATCTATATTCATCAGTGATATTGGTCTGTAATTTTCTTTTTTTGTAGTATCTTTGTCTGGTTTTGGTATCAGGGTGATGGTGGCCTCATAGAATGAGTTTGGGAGTGTTTCTTCCTCTGCAATTTTTTGGAGGAATTTGAGAAGGATGGGTGTTAGCTCGTCTGTAAATGTTTGGTAGAATTCACCTGTGAAGCCATCTGGTCCTGGACTTTTGTTTGTTGGAAGATTTTTAATCACAGTGTCAATTTCATTACTTATGATTGATCTGCTCATATTTTCTATTTCTTCCTGGTACAGTCTTCGAAGGTTACACCTTTCTAAGAATTTGTCCATTTCTTCCAGGTTGTCCATTTTATTGGCATATAGTTGCTTGCAGTAGTCTCTTATGATGCTTTGTATTTCTGTGGTGTCTGTTGTAACTTCTCCTTTTTCATTTCTAATTTTATTGATTTGAGTCCTCTCCCTCTTTTTCTTGATGAGTCTCGCTAAAGGTTTATCAATTTTGTTTATCTTCTCAAAGAACCAGCTTTTAGTTTTATTGATCTTTGCTATTCTTTTCTTTGTTTCTATTTCATTTATTTCTGCTCTGATCTTTATGATTTCTTTCCTTCTACTAACTTTGGGTTTTGTTTATTCTTCTTTCTCTAGCTCCTTTAGTGTAAGGTTAGATTGTTTATTTGAGATTTTTCTTGTTTCTTGAGGTAGGCTTTTATTGTTATAAACTTCCCTCTTAGAACTGCTTTTGCTGCATCCCGTAGGTTTTGGATCGTTGTGTTTTCATTGTCATTTGTCTCTAGGTATTTTTTGATTTCCTCTTTGATTTCTTCAGGGATCTCTTGGTTATTTAGTAATGTATTGTTTAGCCTCCATGTGTTTGTGTTTTTTACGTTTTTTTCCCTGTAATTGATTTCTCATTTCATAGTGTTGTGGTAGGAAAAGATGCTTGATATGATTTCAATTTTCTTACATTTACCAAGGCTTGATTTGTGACCCAAGATGTGATCTATCCTGGAGAATGTTCCATGTGCACTTGAGAAGAAAGTGTAATCTGCTGTTTTTGGATGGAATGTCTTATAAATATCAATTAAATCTATCTGGTCTATTGTGTCATTTAAAGCTTGTGTTTCCTTATTAATTTTCTGTTGGATGATCTGTCCATTGGTGTAAGTGAGGTGTTAAAGTCCCCCACTATTATTGTGTTATTGTCGATTTCCTCTTTTATAGCTGCTAGCAGTTGCCTTATGTATTGAGGCGCTCCTATGTTGGTTGAATATATACTTATAATTGTTATATCTTCTTCCTGGATTGATCCCTTGATCATTATGTACTGTCCTTCCTTGTCTTTTGCAACATTCTTTATTTTAAACCCAGTCCATTAGCCTCAGCTTTCTGTAGCTTTTTCTCCTGTCCCAATGTCCATTTCTGAGTTTCTGTGCTGCTCTGGCCACCAAAACACAGAGACACAGGGTCCCAACGTGATGGCCCTAATTGGTGACTCTACACTAAGGGCTTTGGGGAGTGATTCCCCTGCAGTGAATCACCCATCAATCGCCAGTGAGTCAGGCCACTTAACTCCATCTTTAATTCATACTCCATAAATGGTGCCAGTTACTTCAGAAGTCTTTCATTTAAAAGTCAGGAGCAATGACAATGCCAATTGCCAGAAGTCCCCTTACAGAGAGAAAAGAGAACAGAAAAGGAAAGCAAAGGTCCCCTTTTGTTCTCAATAAAAATCACCATTAATATAGCATCTTCTCCACCATGCCCATTCTTGTGGTCACCTCCAGGACTCCTCGATGGTGAGAGAGGTAGTAATACAAAGTGCCTTTGTAATCTGTCCTCCTAGCTCTGGGATAAACCAAGGACAGGCATCAACCATAAATCATCCTTTATTGCAGCAGTGACAGAGGAATTCCACAGATGTGGCTTTGAAATATGTTCCCCAGCTTTCAATAGGGCTGCCCTGGGTGGAGAAAGCAGAACAAGATTTGGTTTGGTGCTTCTTTATGATACCAAAAACTCGGCCTCTGAGCAGCAGAGCTGAATTGAATCTTGGAGACAGAGTTTTGGACGAAGTAGAAAAGAATAGCTTTATTGCTTTGCCAGGCAAAGGGGGGACACAGCAGGCTTGTGCCTCTCAAAACTCTGTGTCCAACTTGGGGGGATTTGGTGAGGAGTTTCATAGCAATGGTTCAAGGGCAGGGTTGCTGGTAAGGATCAGGGTGTGTGCAGGGCCTGCACTCCTTTAGTCTGACCTCAGGTGGTCTCCTGATGAGCTTCTTGTGTTTATCAAACTGTGACCTTCTCTCTTGAACATCTTCCATCTGGTGGGGGGTTTTGTGCTACAGAAGAGCTCAAAGACATTGTCATGTGTATCCCTTGAGGCGGAACCAGGACATTGTCCCAAGGCTGCACTATTGTTTCTTGACTGCTCCTCCCTTGCCTCTGCATCCCCTCCCTTTCCTGATTAGCGACTGTTTGAAAGATTTCTGTGCCCAGGAGCCCCACAGGGTTCTGCATGGCTTCATTTAGTGCCCATTTCTGAAACCCTAATGGTATTATCAAAAAGCTATATACCTTGATTATTCTGTCCAAAGAGGAAAGGAAGGCTTGATTTCCTGTCCCAAGCACAGAGGGGTAGATCCTAGACTGAAATTCTCAGCCACACTGTCAAAGAGCCGTCTGATGTGGGTGCTGTTTACAGCTAAGGGGCTGAATCAGTGTCAGCATATAATCTTTCATATAGAGCCCAGTAAAATCATTTTGTGGTTTTAGAAAGGGATAAAAACAATAGACACTAGATTTTATGCTTCCAAACCAAAGACATACTTCAGATGCCTGTCGTTAGAGCATTCATTTCTATATCATCTTATGATAAATTTTAGAGCACCTTTTACATGTCAGGCACTAGACTATATACATTCTATACTCTATACATATAGCATAGTCTCAAGACATGTCCTCAAAGAGCTGTGATCCTACACAGAAAGTCAGATAAAGAGTGTGGATCTAAAGCAATTATACTCCAATTAATATGTTTTAAAAAAAAAAAAAAAAAGACTGTGGATCAACTACTAGTGTTACAGGGCAACTTTCAAAACACCAGAACTAACTCTGTGCCTTGTCTTGTATCTAAAAACCATGAGATTCAGGCATAAAATGATGCTTTAGCTTTTGGTGTTGTTACCAGGTGAAAAGCTCCAAAACATCCATCACTCCGTGAGTACTATTTTAATAGGACTTGCTCTATGAGCTATACTCCTGGCCTGTTCCTTTGCTATTTCACTCATGTTTTAAGCATAGCTAAAAGCTATTCCAGGGTCCAGATTTTCAGTTTCTTCACTTAAGTGCTGAGGAGTATTCCAGGCTGGCCTAGCACATCTGTTTTCCATTTCTTCCTGAGTTGGATGACTTTTACTCCATGTCAGCTCTCCCTAGGGGTAACTGTTAAGTGCAGAGACAGCCTGGTGTGGACACAGGGAAACAGAGCTCCCATGTTTCCTCCTTTGACCTTCTGTGTCACTATCCCAATATGGCATCTGTATGTCAAAATTGTTCCATGTGTGGCCTCCTCCTGAAACAGGAGGGAAGGGGGCAGGGCACAACCTTTAAAAGAATGACATAGCCTGAGGACACAGCATAAACTGATTAGAACCAAATAAGTCCAAGATGGAGGACGAATCGGCTTCCACTAGACCTTGAGCCTTAGTATCTGCTCATTGCAACACATCAGCATGCTAAATGACATACCCACAGGTGCCATGACAGTTGCAAGGCTGACCATAAAGGTCAAAAAGTGGGCGGTGGCCCAATTTCTGGAAATCCCCACCCTTTCCCCAAAATAGCTGGAATACTCTTCCCACTCATTAGCTTATGAAATGACCCACTCCTATAAAAACTGACAACCCCATACCATGGGGGCCTTCTAGATGGCCCACGCTCTGTCTGCGGAGTGTGCTTCTCTCTAAATAAATCCACTCCTTACCTATCACTTTGTCTCTCACTGAATTCTTTCTGAGACCGGACATCAAGAACCTGAGCTTCATTAAGTCCTGAGACCAGGTGTGTGATCTCAAAGAATGTGGGTTCAAGTCCCAATCTGAGTTGCACGGTTTCACTCCCACACACATCTTTTCCGACAAAACGCTGAAGGAAATGTTTTTGGTCTGCAGTGCCCTCCCCCATCTATGTTTACTTTTATGTCATCCCTCAAGCATTTTAATGCTTTTACGCCCAAGTCCTAATTCCCCAGCCTGGCTTTATCTTACCTGCAAGAGCACCTTCCAGTGCCATGAGTTCTTTAAGGTCAAGGTGAGAGTGGCTTTTTTCCATTTCATGTATTACAATGGAGCCAATTCCAATTCTCCTGCCCACAGAGGCGGATAGGTGACGTGATCACATTTCAACAGAGTGTTCTGTTACCCAGGCCATGGGGATAGGCCTGGGACCCACAGGGTCAATGGACACTTTTCTTACTTTAGATATCTGGGTGCTGAGAGAAATTAATGGAAAAGTCACTTTGGGGATGGCTGTGGAAAGAACCTGTCTGAGAACAAAACCAACAAAAGCAGAGAGGGGAGTCAAGGGGGGGAGGGTGTGAAGAAGTGGGAGGGAGAGAGAGTGAGCCTAGAAAACACCTTCCAAGCCGTAGCAACTGAAGCCAGCTCTGCCCTTGGCCTTCCCAGTTACCTAAGCCAATAAATTACATTACATTAAAAAAAAAAAAAAAAAAGCCTAGACACAATGAACTACTGTCTACAGCTATTTCTCCTCACTATGTACCTGTCCTGGAATTTGTACCTGGCTTCTTTCTTAAACTCTGCTAGATGTGACCTCAAAGCTATCAACAGAATTTCACACTCACAGATTCCAGGATAAGGTTTTATATCCTCCCTGGTGGTAAACAGGTTTCTCATGCTGACCATGCCCTTGGCTCTGTTTTTCCTTCATAAGTATGCTTTCGAGTCTCACTTGCCCCCATGACCCCAGCCCATTTAAGCCCACCAGCCCATTTAAGCTCACATTCTATCTCATCCCATTCCCGGTTTTCTTTACTTTTCTCACTTGTCCTGAAAGCACACAGACTGTGTCTATGCATGGACAGATGAGATTGAATCCCCATTCAGAATATCAGGTAACCCTCAAAAAGAAAACACCCTAATTGAAGGAGTATGTCCACATTAGTACTCCAGCGGTACGTCTGCATTCTGAAACCCAAGATGTGTTAAACTGTAAAGGAGTACAGATGAGATTTCAAGCAGTGCGACAGGTCAGGGGGGTTGGAAGCTTTCCCAGGCTTCTCCAAGCAAAGCCACTTGTGTGATGTTGGTCATTTCCTGCTCTGTTCACATTCCCTTCTAAGGAAATCTGCTCCACCTATGGTTCCTTCTAACTAATGGGCCATGTTTTGTACTGTGTCACCCTGTCCTCTTGGGATCCAGAGTCAAACAGGTGACAGTAGAAAAGACAGAGAGAAGCACCTACATTTTGAATATTTAACTCATGCTGAAGAAGGAACACTAGACAATTTCAAAGAAAGTCTGTGAATAATCACTTTGACTCAAAAAATACAGTTTGAAGATCCTGATTTTGGATATCTATGGAAAGTCCATTTCCCAAACTACTCTACACGAAAGAAATTAATATTCTCCTACTGAGCTCCTGGTGCTTAACCTAGCTCGGTGACTCTCTGCCCCTTGCAACCAACCATAAAAGTCCAGTAAGTGTTATAAAAATGTAGTGTCTTCTTTACCAAAGATAAGATGATTCTGATTGTCCCAACAGATGAAGACACAGTGGCATGGGGTGGGAACTGGCGGTGAGGGTGTGTGCGTGAAATGTATAATTGTGTTCAGCAGAAAGGAAAACACAAGTCAAATTTAACACAACCTGACTTAGAAGAAAGAGACAGGTGATTTCTGATCCCTTTTTCCAATGCATATCTTCTAGAAGTTTTTTTCTTACTCACCCTTCCAAGGGTAAGATGAATCACTTACATAAATGTTGCATATCAGGATAATTCAGATGAAAGCAAGACATGCTATATTAAGCAAAAGAGGGATTTATTGAAAAGATATTAGGAATTTATGGAACTGAAGGAAGGCTAGATAACCAGCTCTGTCAAAACTTTATGTATATACTCACAGAGTCACAAAAAGTTGCAAAGGTAGTACAGAAAGGTTCTATGTAACCTACACCCAGTTTCCCTCAAAGGTTACATCTTATGTAATTAATAGCACAACATATTGAAACAGAACATTGAAATTGGCATATTGGTATGGTACTACGTAAATTCATGCAACCACCACTGCAATTAAGATACAGAACTATTCAGTCGCCACCAAGGGATTCCTTTTATTTCTTTTTATGGTCACACTCATCCCCCCCTCAACATCCCTAACCCCCCGAAGTCACTTACCTGTCTTCCATCTCTATAATTTTGTCTTTTCAAAATTGTTATATAAATGGAATCACACGGTATGTGGCCCTTTAAGATGGGCTTTTTTCACTCAGCATAATGTCCTTAAGATCCATCAAAGTTGTTGTTTGTCAAAAGCTAATTTCTTTGGACTGCTGTGTAGTATTCCATTATACTGATGGACCACAGTTTGCTTAATCATCCACTCATTGTGGGTGATGTTAACTGTTTCTGGTTCTTGGCTATTACAAATAAAGCTGCTAGGAACAATCTTTATACAGGTTCTATAATTTGAGGGTCTTTTTTGTTTGTTTGTTTGCTTTGTTTTTTGGTACAGGCTTTGTCTGATTTTGGTTTTAGGTTAATACCGGCTTCATAAAATAATTGCGTAGTGTTCCCTCTTATTTTATTTTCTGGAGCAGATTATGTAGAAAATAAAATTTTTAAATATTTGATAGAATTCTCTGGTAAAACCACCTGGACCTAGAGATTTCTATTTGAGTGGTTTGTTTTGTTTTTGGTAACTGATTTCCTTAATAGTTATAGGGATATTCAATTATCCTTAAAATATATTTTCTATTGGATGAGTTGTGCTTTTCAACTTAAACCATTGGATGGTTTATGCTTTTCAAGAAATTGGTCATTGCTCAAGAGTGTACTGAGCAAATTGGGGTGACCAGTAAAGGAACTTAGCATTGTACAAAACAAGTTTGTCCACCTGATTATTAAGATTCCCTTTTGCAGTGGTGAATTGCTGGTGATAATTTATGTGAAATAGAATGTTGATTTTATTTAGAGTATCAAACCATCTACCTGACAAAACTATACTTCCTAGCTACCATTGTATCTAAGTGTAGCCATGTAACTAAATTCTGGCCAATGAGATGGAAATGGAAATACCATATGGAATATCCAGGAAGATTGCTTAACAGAAGTTGACTCAATTGAGACGTGCTTCCCTTTTTGCTTTTCTCCTCTTCTTTCTTTCCATCATGATGGCTGGAGTTCCAGCAGACATCTTGGACCAGGAAGTAACCATGATGACCGTGGAGCAGTTATATCAGTCCTGGCCACCCACCTTCAACTTCTTTTATATGTGAACAGAAAACAAAGCAAACCAAAAAATGACTTTCCATGTTGTTTGGTTACTGTTTTGTAGGGTTTTCTGTTGTAGTAAGCTGCAACTAATCCTAAATATGTAATATAGGATCTATTCATCAAGATCCATCCACATACTTCTCAAAAGGTCCTTGTCATCAAATTCCCTAACCAGGATCCTTCCAAGGTCCTCATTGTCTGAGCAGACTATTAGCCACTGCCCATGTTTAAGGCAGGGTCTTGTCTCCAACCATCTCTCCTAATCAAAGCTGATGAAATGAGCTCTTTAGAATTCGGCTCATGGAAGTATTTTCTTTTTTCATTATGCTTCAGGGCTATGCCAGAGTGAAGTTAAAGTGATGTGGGAATCACAAGAATAATCTCATAGCAGGGAAACTTGATGGAAAAGACGTGAGATTAACACATTCCAACAATGTCTCCACTACGTGCATCAGACTGTCAAGATTCAAGTTCCTGAAAAAACAAGCAAACAAACAAAACGTATTCCAATTGTCAAGTTAGATCTTCTGTCCACATTTTGTCAACATGAGTTGATTGAAGGTAAAATCTGGTCCTTTCAGCTTCTTTAGTAAAAGGTAGAAACATGGGTTCACTATCCCAACAGCTCCAGATACATGAGAAGAGGTAATCCGCCACAAAAAAATAAAATGCAAAATCAAGGCGTTGATAAGAAGGGGGAACAGATGCTATACAGACAAAAAAATGACAGATGTCTATTAGATAGATGCTTTGGCAATTAGATGCAGTAGAGTGTTATCAGGGTGCTGATACAGCTGCAAGGTCAGACAGAGTTGGCGTAGGTCACAGTTCTACTACCTAGTTTCTGGTTGTCTGTAGCAAATCACATGACCTTTAGGAGCTCCAATTTTCTCATCTGTATAAAGGGGCTATAGTACCTAATTTATTAGGCACACAGCCTAAATTTTAACTGAGACAAGTTACATAATAGCACAGCATCTTATGACAGCTGTTGTTAGTCCAAGTGCCAGTTTTTAAAATGATGGTCCTAATTTCAGCCTTCTGTAACGTATTCCTGCATGCATGTTAGTAAGGTAATTAACAGCAAAGGATTTCGAATCAAACAGACTTCTATTTACCAACTATAAGATACTGATCAAATTACTTACTGCTCTAAATTTCCATTTCCTCATACGTAAACTGAAAATTACGATAAATGCTTCAGAAGCTTAATTCAAGGAATAAATAAGATGATGCATATATAAAACATTTAGTACAGAGTCTAACACATAGTAAAGGCTCAAAAATGGCAGCTGCTAGCACTATCATTATTATTATTACATAAGAGAGGTTGACTCAAGCTATACAACTTTCTGGAAATATTCAATGCTATATGAGAGGAGAAAAATTTATCTCAATTCTACAATATTGTTATAAAGTGAAAAAAAGAAGCTGTATTTGATATGACACTTTGAAACAGCTTTAAATGGATAAAGATAACAATGAATGATTGTACCCATTACTCTATTATGGTTTTATAAAATGTATTGTGTGCCCACAGTGTACTATAGATAACATAGTTGGTACTTGCCCATGGGGACTAACTGCCTACACTTACGATCACAGACAAACTCTTATTCAATTAGGGAATTTGTCTGGAACCTAATTATAGCCCTTTATAGCCCTGATCTTCCCCCACTATCTAATTTTTCCTAGATGCCTCAAAAGACTAATATAGAACAGGATATGGAAAAAGGGTATATGCCAAAATTGAAAGCCCAACTCAAATGATGCTTTCCCAGTCTCAGAAGTGCAAACTACCATGAAAATCACTTACACGAGACTATAATCACTCAGGGGGTACAGCGTGAAGTCCTCCAACAGCAAGGTGGGAGCGTATCCACAGGCGTCCGTAGTGATTTGTTCTTCTCTAGGCACATTATTGATCCATTCATTCACATTTATGGAGCACCCACTATGCACAAAGCTAATTATTCAGGAAATACATTCAGAGCATTAGCCCCAATCCTTCAAACTGAAAGAATTATGCATATATTCATGAATCCACTCCTGCGTGCATCCACACGTATTTAATGAGCATCTGCTAAGTGACAGAGCCTCTACTTAGGAAAGGGATATGAAGATAAATAAAACAAATTTACTCAGATGCCCAAAGTTTGATCCAATGTAACGCACTGCCTATAAAACTCATTTGCCTCCTTGTGCCTGCGATTTCTTCCTGCTGGGGCCAGGTGCGTGGTGGAGCAGGGTTCAAAGAGTCAGTTAAGGTAGTTGGGGGTGAAGAAGAGAGTAAGCTGGTGCCCAGTGGTGCTAAACAGGTAGCCACCCTTATCCCCGGGGAGAGGGGAGAGGAGGACGCAAGTCAGAAGCACGCATCTCGTGGTGGAGATGGCACTGACATGCATCAACGAAATTGACCTTTGGAATTTAGAGAAAGGCGCCGTGAACAAACAAACGTTTCAGCAACTCTGGGAACACTGGTTTCAGAAACCCGTTGTGCAAGAGTTGACCCAGGACGGTTGGTGTGCCGCTGCTTGGCGTTTTGCTGCGTGGGGATGTTTCCTCCTGTGCTTCCTCTACCCTTGTTCATAGACTCTCTGCAACTAAATGTGTACGTCTGGAAGTTAATGCTCTCTTGTGCTGCCAGCTCTGTCTGCTTCAGCTCTTGAAGTGGTGATGGCCATGGCTGTTTGCAATGTCTGTCCTCCCACGGGTATCTAGGCAGTAATTCCAGCCAGTTCTGATAAACAAAGGACAAAGAGAACTGGCACAGAGGTTGGAAATTGCTTGCTCTGTGCCAGTTACCAGGCTGCCACAGGCCAGTGCCCTGAAGGGGCCTGGGCATCTATAGGAACACCGCATGGGGAAGGACAATTATCTCCAAGCTTGGCATTTGATGGACAAGGAGGGCCCAGGGTAGAATGGGTGACCTTTCAGAGATGAAAGGGGTCCCGAAAGATCATCTGATAAGGAGGCAGGTGGGGAACATGGTGGGATAGTGTCCTTCTTTCCCCATGTCCTTCCTACTTGTTACGGATTTATCAATATCTTGGATTGGTTTTCTCCAAAAGAAGTCCCTGAGGCAAAGGCTTGGGTGCCAATGATTTATCTGTGAAGTAATCTCTAGAAGCACAAATTAGAGAGTGATGACCATTAAGAGGTGCACTGTTGTGGGGGTTCAGCTCTGCAGGCGGCTGGGCTCCACCCCCATGGAGACCCTGTAAGGAACCATGAGGAGGGAACTCACCTCAGACCTGTGCCACCAGAGTGTGGAAGCTTGCATGATGTATCCAGCAGCTTCCGTCCCCATTAATTGGGGGTTGCTCCCAAGGTCACTGAAACCCCTTCCACACACTGCTGGGTTGCACCGGTATGCAGACAGCGAGCACATGGGGTGCCAAAGAAATCCCGGGGCAGAGGGGAAGAGACATGGAGGGGCTTGAGGTGGAAAGTTCTCGACATTCTGCAAGCTGCCTACTGCCACCACAGTGGACTCAGAGGTGGGCCATGGGGACAGGGAATTGGGCCATCAGTAGTGTCTGCTGCCGTCAGCAGATACACACAAAATTTGCATTTGAAGAGATACCCAGAGAGGAGGAATTTCCGTTACATGAAAGAGGAAGCCAGGACAAGAAGTGTTGTGATATAAACAAGGCACTTGCGATGTAACGAGTAGTCACTCCACCGCTTTCTTTCTTTGAGGCTCTACACTGTTGCCTGAGTTTTTTTCGATCTCAGTTTCCATGTCTGCGAAATGAAATCTGTAAGATCTGTTCGATCTCGCTGGCAGAAGTTTTAAGAGAACAAAATGAGAAAGTGCTTGTGTAGTTATCTGCATAAAACCAAACAGTATTATACACTGAATTTATTTATTCCACCAATATTATTGAATGCCTGCCTACTACATGTCAGAATCTATGCTAAACATTAAAGATAGGACAGTAAATAAGACCAATATAGTTCTCATTCTCATGGCGCTTGTAGTCTGTTGGAGGATATAAATCAAAAAAAGAAAGGAAGTTTAATGGAGTGTAGTTACAGCAGAGGTGTAGCCATGATGGAATAAGTACAAGGTACTATAGGCATGCAGATAGGAGCACATTATTCAAGCTTGAGGGGGCTCAAGAAAAGCATCCTGGAAGACGCGATGTCTAGGCGGAGTCCTGCAGGAAGATGAAGAGTTAGCCTGGTGAACAGGGAAAGGAGTGTTTCAACAAGGGCTGATGGAGCGGCGTGGGGAGAGAGGGGACCTGAAGCTTGCGAAGGCCCAGCAGAGATCTAAAGGAACATAATATAACTAAGGATCTGAACACAGTCCAAGAGGGCTGGAGTGAGGAGTTAGGGAGTGAGGGGTGGGAAAGGCAGGAGAGGGCGGGACCTAGAGGTCCCCAGGGTTCTGATGACAAAAGACCTTGGAGCAGTATCGGGGGTGTGACTTTATCTGGAGGGCAAGAGGGACTCGAGGACATTTTTTTAGAAAGAGGAGACGTAATTCTGTTTTGTAGCACAGAAAAATCGCCTTGGCTGCTGACAAAGGAAAAGCTGGCTATGGATGTGACTGTCCTGGTCCCATGGCTTTGCAGGGAGGTCACCACTGGAACTGGAGAACCAGAACTACCTCCAGCAAAGCATCTCTTCTGACACAAGGCTGCCTTCCCCACGGCTCCTGCAGACCTCACACCAACCAAGATCTTTGTCCTTGCTTTATGAGCTCAATTATTTTTTTAAATTGTGGTAAAATACATGCATCAAATTTACCATCCTAAATATTTTTTTTTTAATTGAAGTACAGTTGATTTACCATGTTGTGTTAGTTTCTGGTGTACAGTAAAGTGATTCATATACATATATGAGTATTCTTAAAAAAGTGTATATATATATATACTTTGCCAGACTGTTTTTCATTATAAATTATTACAGGATATTGAGTCTAGTTCCCTATGCTGTACAGTAGGTGCTTGCTCTTCATTTTACATATCGTGGTTTGTATCTGCTAATCCCAAACTCCTAGTTTATCCCTCCCCTCCCCTTTCCCCTTTGGTAACCGTAAGTTTGTTTTCTATGTCTGTGAGTCTGTTTCTGTTTTGTAAATAAGTTCACTTGTATCATTTTTTTAGATTTTACATATAAGTGATATCATATAATGTTTATCTTTGTCTGACTTAGTTCACTTAGTATGATAATGTCTAGGTCCATCTATATTGCTGCAAATGGCATTATTTCATTCTTTTTTATGGCTGAGTAATCCATCTTAATCACCCATCCACAGATCTCTTTTCATTTTGCAAAACTGAAACTCCATCTCTATTAAACAATAACTCCCCATCTCCCCTCCCCACAGGTCTTGGCAACCGCCATTCCACTTTCTGTCTCTATGACTTGAATTACTCATATAGGTGGAATCATACAGTGTTTGTTCTTTCATGACTGATTTATTGCACTTAGCACGTCAAGGTTTGCTCATGTTGTAGCATTTGTCAAAATTTCCTTCCTTTGAAAGGCTGAGTAATATCTCATTGTGTGCCAGGACCACATTTTGATTATCCATTCATCCATTTATCTATTCAGGGACACTTGAGTTTCTGTCACCTTTTGGCTGCTGAGGACAATGCCACTATGAACATGGATGTACAAATATCTCTTCAAGTCACTGCTTTCAATTCTGAAACTTTTATTTACTGCCATAGGTCATTTTTGACCAGTTTCCTGTATGTCCATCTTTTCTTCTTTTTTTTTAAAATAAATTTATTTATTTATTTATTTATTTTTGGCGGTGTGGGGTCTTCGTTTCTGTGCGAGGGCTTTCTCTAGTTGCAGCAAGTGGGGGCCACTCTTCATCATGGTGCACAGGCCTTTCACTGTCGCGGCCTCTCTCGTTGCAGGGCACAGGCTTTCAGTCAAGACATATTTCCCACCCCCATCAGTCACGAGGCTGTTTTCTTACTCTCCCCACAAGTTCAATCTTATATTCCAATCAAAATTTTTCCCTTGCAATTTTGCAAGCTGACTCAAGTCTTTCACAGAATGAGACACAGTACCAGCTTTGGTACTTAACCATAGTACTTGGATGTCAGAATATAAAATATATGACTTTAATTGGAGATGGACAGCCTACAAAGCCGACACTGTTATAGTTTAAATATACTTCCAGGCTCTAAAAAAAACATTATTCTAATTTCTGTCAGTGTCTAATGAAACCAGAAATCACCATCACACATCCAAAATTTATGGGTGATGAACTTTCTCGTAAGGTTATCAAATCTTAGTCTCTAAGGTAAGAAGCAAGTAAAGGGTAGCATTGTTCCATTCATGGGAAATAACTTTGCAAGATGGAAACATGTGACCACTTTGTCACTCCGATTTCAACGTTAAAAAAGCCATCAAAACCACAGCCCCCAAGTCAGGAAGTCAGTGTACCAGAAACTGTAACAGGTTGTTAGAGAGTGTTTAGTCCAAGGCTAGTTTCCTCAGAGTTTCTGGAGAAAGCAGTCTCCAAAACAAACACCAGTGGTTTCTGCAAATGAAGGCACTTGTCTGCAGGCACTTCCTTTTAGAAAGTGCTAATAGCAGGTGATTCCGCCTAGTGACTCTTCAATGGGAGTACCTTTTGCTTTCAGGAAGGGCTGACTAACTCTGTGACACTTCAGGGAAGCCTGGGGCTTTTCATTCCCAGACCTCAGTAGCAGCACTTAGAAAGGGAAAATGAATGTCAGAGATCTTCCTCAAGAGTCTGAAACAGGCAAATGCCCCGTTCCCTCAAGGTTCCCTCTTTTGAGCCCAGAATGGAGGTGTTGCTACAGTGAGGCATGTAGTTCCCGACTCTGAGAAAGGGCCAGGTGAGGAAGTGTAACGGGTGATGAGATTTAGAAATGATCCTCCCCCCGACACACACAATTCTGGAAGAGGCTTCTTTTAGCCACAGATGTGGCAAATCATACGTTAGAGGGCTCATGATTTCTCCTTGTGTTTTAGCCTGTCGATGAAAAATTAATCCGTCGATCTAAGAAAGAAATGGAAAATTTTATTCCAGCCCAATTTGAAGATTATGACCCAAGAAGAGCTTCTCGGAAAGCTCTGAGAACTGTTCCGTCCATTATATAAGTTTTTTGAGACAGAGGGCTGTACATCAAATGATGTATTATTGACAGTTCACATAATCCAGATCTAAGCGTCATCGTGGTGGGTCATGTGACCCCTTACAAGCTCAGGAAGGAATGTTATCTTTTTTTTTTTTTTAATTTTTAAAATTTATTTATTTATGGCTGTGTTGGGTCTTCGTTTCTGTGCGAGGGCTTTCTCTAGTTGCGGCGAGCGGGGGCCGCTCTTCACCGCGGCGCGCGGGCCTCTCACTATCGCGGCCTCTCCCGTTGCGGAGCACAGGCTCCAGACGCGCAGGCTCGGTAATCGTGGCCACGGGCCGAGTTGCTCCGCGGCATGTGGGATCTTCCCAGACCAGGGCTCGAACCCGTGTCCCCTGCACTGGCAGGCAGATTCTTAACCACTGTACCACCAGGGAAGCCCAGGAATGTTATCTTTTAAGGAGTTGTCTTATTGATGCTAGGAGGATGCGTCTCTTCATGGTCGAGCAGGTATTTCTGCCGATGGGAGAGGTTTGGTCGATGCCTAATGCAGATACGCAACGCACAGTGTGGGGAGAGAGGAGGCCAAAGGGCAGAGAAAAATTTTTATGTTTAAATTTCTCTTGTCTTGCCATAAAATACGAATTTTACTTTACAAGCCCTTTTAGATGTTTGTCGTTTGTATACATTGTATGAATGTGTAGGCAGTTCGGACAGAACCTGCCTTAGAATAATAGAGAGTATCCTAAAGTCAAGAGTTAGGGATTTTTGAGTCAGACCCCTCTGGCTTCAAATCCTGCCGTGCAATCGACTGCTCTATTGCTCAGTTGTCTCATCTGGAAGCAAATAGTATGCTATTATTTTCCTCATTTTTCAGGTATGAACACTGAAAACAACAACATCCACCACAGTATTTAACTCACAGTTAGCTGAAATAAGTGAATGAATGAAATGAATGAAATTATATGTAAAATGACTGATACGTAGGCGTTACTCAATACATGACAACGTTATTATTTGTAGTAGTAGTAGCAGCACAGTCTACCTGGGCTTGCTGATCTAAAGCGTAGTTCATTGTGATCTTGCCATAAAGAGATTGTTCTCAGTTTTGGAATGTGATTTACACCTGGTCAGCAGTAGAGTCCCAGAATCAGGAAGTTATCCAACAGGTTCCTCTGGGAGCTGTCTCTAGGATAAAATGTGGCAGGATTACACAAGATTAAGAATTATTTCTGGTGTACACATCCCAGACCATTGTTAAAGGTCAAGGTGGCAGATTCGAAAGTAACCATGAGAAAGCATGCTTTCCAGGAAAGAAGAGTTAGATAATCAGTAGTTTAATGGCTCCACTTGACTTTCAAATATTTATTTATTTATTTATTTATTTTGCCTACGCCGGGTCTTAGTTGCAGCTCGCGGACTTATTAGTTGCGGCATGCAGTCAACTTGACTTTTGAAGTCAGCTACCTTTGTGTATTACATTATTTTGACATTCATCTGGCCATATGAATTTATTAAGTACCTGATATAAGTTGGGCTCTGCATATATAATGATGCATAAAGTAGACTTTCCCCCTAACGAACGGGATTGACATTTTAAAAATAAAACATACACACAGTTGCCCATTGTGTGACATGCAGTGAAGATACGGGTTTTATAGTTAGTTCATCATGTCTGAGACAGCATCTCTGAGGATGGTCTGGTGAAGTGGATATCGGAGGACCAAGTGGGAGTCGGCTGGGCAAAGGAAAGAGGGAAAAGCATTCCAGACACAAGAACCCATACACTGAAGACCTGCAGGAAGGAGAAAGCTGAAAAAAGGTTGGGGTGATGTGAGCACAGAAACATCACAGAAAATCCGGGGAGAGAAGAAGAGATGAAGCTGGGGGAGGTGAACAAAGTCAAAGCTCATGAATGATGTCCTGGTGGCCAGGAGGGAATTGAATCCGGATATGAGTCAATCTCGGGGGCTGGGGCAATGGTGTCTGAGTAGCCGAGGGGTTCCGAAAAATGTGCCTTTTTCAGGCACACTTGAAAAAGCAATATGTAATCCAGACTCCTGCATAAAGTCCAGAACAGGGGAGGGTTGCTCATGGACTGAAAGGAAAGCTAAATTGTATCCATCACTAACTAAAGGAACAGACAAAATCCTGATTACTTCCTGGAAATATAACTGGGAAAAAATACTCTGTGGGAAATGGAAGCCCCAGTCTATGCTCTAGACAAAGCAGGAGAAAAAGCTGGCATAAATATTGGTCCCATAAAGATGTGCTGAGATCCTGATTTAAGGAAACAGGATCCTTAAGGAAAACAAAACAAAACAAAACGTTATTTAGGAGGATTTTTCTCCTAGCATACACACACACACACACAAATACACACACACACACATCTCAGCTAAATAGGCACACACACAAATTACAAACCACACAAGAAAATAATCTATCCTGAGGGAGAATCTGGTTAAAAGTAAACACTAGGAATAAGGTTTCAAGAATTAGAAGTAATAGAAAAATCATAAAATGTGCTTAAAATTGTTAAAGATTTAAAGATGTAATAAAATTATAATAAAAGGCAACATTTTTGAAATAATGTTTTTGAAAGAAAAACAAAATGGACTTTAAGAAAAAAAATATATTCATCAAAATTAGATGTTCAAAGGTTTAGTTAAACATCATGTTGAACACAATTGAATAAAGAATCTGAACACAAAAAAATTAGTGAACTGAAAGAATAGTCTATAGCAATTACTACAGGAAATAATAACCCAGTGAGACAGAGGAATGGAAAGAGTAAAGACTGAGTGTCATGAGAAGTAGGATAAAGGTAACTGACGTGTGTCTAATAAGAGCTCCAGAAGAAAAGAACAAGGGAACAGCTGGGGGAAAAAAATACAAAATGATAAATAGCTAAGAATTTTCAGACTTGATTTTAAAAACTACGAATCTTCATTATAAAAATCATATGAATTCCTGAACTGGGTAAATAAAAATAAACATTTAATGAGATACATCATAGTGGAATTGCAGAGGAAAGGAAAAGCAAAATAACTCAGAAATAATCAGATAGAAATGATATTTTACCTGCAAAATAGGGAATACTTAGGTTGTCAATTAGATGTTCCATCAACTAAAATGGAAAGTAGAGATTATCGAATAATATCTTAAAGTTGCTAAGGAATATAATGTGAACTTGGACTTCTATGCCCAGTTAAACTTCTCTTTCAAAAGCAAATGTATAATAGAAATATTTTCACACAAATGCTAACTTTACCACTCAGATATCCTGCTGAAAGAACCACTAAAGGGTGTATCTCATAAAGATGGAAATTGAACCTAAGAAAGGAAAAGGAAGCAAAAATGTATGGTTAGAAAATAAATCAGGAAAATGTGAGTAAATCTAAATAAAGATTATTGTAAAAATTAATGATTATAATTAAAATAACACCTACTTGAGGAGGAGGGGTAACACAGGATGTCGCTAAAGTGCTACACAACACTAATATGAAAGTCCTTTATTATTCATGAGAAGAAACTGTTAACATTTTAACATGACATCATTATATCAGAAAAAATACAAAACATATCTTTTAAGGTGGTAGAGAGGGAAAAAGCAGAAAGAAATTCTAATTATCCAACAGAAGGATGATTTTAAAAAGAAAAAATATCAAGAAATAGCATGAAAACGCACAAAAAGTACAAATAATTCCAAACATATCCATAATTCCAATAAATATAGAGCATGGTCATCAGTTAAAAGATAAAGATCCTCTAGTTAGATAAAGAAAAATTAAGTTATATGCAATTTACAGGCATCAGAGAAAAGATACTAATGAAAAATGGGAAAAGATACATTAGGCAAATACAAATCTAAATAAAGATGTTGAATTGTATGACAATATTAAAGTCAACCAATTAGACTTAAAGATATAAATGAATGTTTACAATAAAGATAACCATAGAGCTTAATTATAAAGTAAACAATTTCCCAGGAAAATAAAATAATACTAAACCCATCCATTTCTAAAAGTATTGTCTAACCTCAAAATATATCAAGCAAAATGTAGACAAAATTACAAGAAAAATTGATAAAATTAAATCATAGAAGATTTCGCTTGTCACTTGTCACAAACAGTACAATCAGGAAAAATGGAAAAAAGTAAAAAAGCATCAAAAAAGCACAATAACAAATTTGCTTAAATTGTTGTATAAAACAATTAAATTTAAACAATTAAATTTTAATTGTTGTACCCAACGATTACAATATTCGTTGTTTCTTAACAGATATAGGATACTGATAAAAATCAACCATGTTTCACAATGTGCCAGAATTTGATAGGAATGGACAACATTTTACTTTGTAAAATCAAAGTACCAAAAATATGACCACAAATACCCAAACAACTCATTCAATAATTTTAAAAATTTGAATATTTGAGTATTTCACAAGTCAAAGAGGAATTCAGAATGGATATTAAAATAGAGAACTGAAAAGCCATATATCAAAGCTCATGAGTAGCAACTGGAGTAATATAGAAGATTGGAGCTTTAAATGCACAAATGAAGAATGAACACAGAATAAAACATGTAGTGAGCTCTATGTTCAATTCATGAAGCATGAAAAGACTAAGAGAGTGAACATGAGGAAAGGAAGGGGACATAATAAAGAGGAGAAAGACAACAGCAAGAAGAACAAAGAGGATGAACAAGAATCAGAGCCAGTTCTTTGAAAAGATTAATAATATAGGCACATCCCTGAGAGAGAGAGACAGAGAGAGAGAGACCTTGTTAGAAATTGTCATTAAAGTTATTCAATTGATGGTCAAAAATCTACCCATCCCTCCTTTTCCCCAAACCCCTCCAAAAAAATCCTACCTAGAAAGTAACATGAAGCAATCAGTATACAATATATTCCAGGAAACAAGCAAAGAGAAGCTCTCCAAATCACTCTATAAAGCTAATATAATCTCAGTTCTTAAATTGGACCAAGTAAATATCAAAAGGAAAAATTGTAGGGCAGTCTTTTCTTATACAGGAACACAGATGCAGTAATCCTAAATAAAATATTAGCAAATGATTCTGAATTCAGCCATTTTTTCAGTGAACGAGCTGGGTGCATCCCAGTAATTCATAGATAGTTTAACATTATAAAATGTACAACTATAATTCACTCACTACTTTAACAAATCAATGATTAAAGGAGATAAACTATGGTTATCTTAATACCTGCAAAAAAGCATGTGTTAAAATTCAATATTCATGATCTTTAAAAATCTCTTAACAAACAAGGCATAAAATGGCATTAACTTTACAAAGCTTGTCAATCAACATCCAAAACCGAATATTGTATTTCATGTTAAAACATTAACACATTCCCTCCAAAGTAAAGAAAAATATAAGGATGCCTGCTATCAGCAATTCCTTTCAGAATTAAACCCTCAGTCTTAGCCAGACCAATAAGATGGGAAAATGTAAAGGGTGTGCAATTTTTAAGAAACAGAACGAACATAATTCAAAGGCGATATGGTTATCTACACAGAAAAGATAAGAAAATACAAGCTATTAAAATTAATAAAAGTGCATCAGCATTACTCGAAAAACCATAATGTCTTACGTTGACAGTAAAAATTCAGAAAATATAATTTAACAAATCTATGATAGCAGCAAGAGTACATAGTGTTATATTTTAGAAAAGTAGAGAATAAACTTTATGGAAAAGTTATAAAATGTTATTGAAGGATATTCTAAAAGGATCAAAATAATTGGTGATATCAGTCATATTTATGAATGGAAACATTAAATATCTGTAATAGTAACCAGTACTCTCACAGTGGATTTTTGTTTCTTGTTTACAAACAAATTTAACTAATGGATACTAAAATTAATGTGGAATAATAAAGGGCCAAGAATTGCCAAACTACACAAAAGAGGGAGCAGAGGTGAAATTTATCATTAGGCTACTAGTCAGGAGAGTGTGATTAGATGCAGGAATGAGCAATAAAAACAAATGAACACTATGGAGAACAGTATGGAGGTTCCTTAAAAAACTAAAAATAGAACTAGCATATGACCCAGCAATCCCACTACTGGGCCTATACCCTGAGAAAACCATAATTCAAAAAGAGACATGTACCACAGTGTTCATTGCGGCACTATTTAAAATAGCCAGGGCATGGAAGCAACCTAAATGTCCATCAACAGAGGAATGGATAAAGATGTGGCACATATATACAATGGAATATTACTCAGCCATAAAAAGAAATGAAATTGAGTTATTTGTAGTGAGGTGGATGGACCTAGAGTCTGTCATACAGAGTGAAGTAAGTCAGAAAGAGAAAAACAAATACCGTATGCTAACACACATATATGGAACCTAAAAAAAAAAAAAATGGTACTGATGAACCTAGTGGCAGGGCAGGAATAAAGACGTAGACATAGAGAACGGACTTGAAGACACAGGGCGGGGGAAGGGTAAGCTGGGATGAAGTGAGAGTAGCATCGACATATGTCGATTTGGTAGTGCCAAATGTAGAATAGATAGCTAGTGGGGAGCAGCCACATAGCACAGGGAGATCAGCTCCCTGCTTTGTGACCACCTAGACCGGTGGGATAGGGAGGGTGGGAGGGAGACGCAAGAGGGAGGAGATATGGTGATATATGTATATGTATGACTGATTCGCTTTGTTGTACAACAGAAACTAACACAGTATTGTGAAGCAATTATACTCCAATAAAGATCTATTAAAAAAAAAAAGAAAAGCTAGTGAGTTGGGAATGTTTGTAATAAAAACTAAACAAAACAAATGAATAAGGGAGAAACCAGAACAGACTGGTGGATATACACAAGCTTGTTATAAGGTGGCTTTAGAAATCAGTAGTGCAAAAAAAAAAAAAAAAAAGGACTGTATGGTAAATACTGTTGGAGTAATTAACCATTCATAATAAATTAAATTACACTTCAAGATCACATGATAATAATAACCGCAACAATA
The DNA here is from genome assembly GCF_965194805.1 of Balaenoptera borealis. NCBI lineage: Eukaryota > Metazoa > Chordata > Mammalia > Artiodactyla > Balaenopteridae > Balaenoptera > Balaenoptera borealis. The sequence goes on from NC_138880.1 coordinate 6,824,568, forward strand.
ACAACGATGATGAACATTCGTTGAATGCTCATTAGACGCCGGGCACTGTACGTAACGCTGTGTATGTGTTAACTCATTTAATCCTTTCTGCCTGCCAATGAGATACTTTACAGATGAACAAACTGAGTCTCAGAGAGAGACAGAACTTGCTGACAGTCACACAGCGAGTGGGTGGCAGAAGCAGACCCTGCTTTGAACACAGCAGTCTGGCTCCGGAGCGCTAGCTTTTAACTACCACACATTATTGCTCTGTGATGAAAATGAAATGTCTCCTGGGTCAAAGTCCTAAGGGTGAAAAACCAACCTTAAAACTCCAGGAAGCAATTTTAGGACAAATGATGTAGCTTAGGAACAAAGTTCTACGTTCATATATAATAAATTTATAAACAGAAGCATGGAATGTCATTTAACAGCTGGAAAATAATGGTTATGTATTAGATGGGGGGAGGAAAGATGGGATAGGGGAGGACTTTTTAAGCGTTTCTGTGATATTTTGGTTTATTTCAACAATGATCTATGACAGATACGAAAAAATGATATTTGTTAAATCTGGTGGATAGCATATACCTGCTTTTTCTATATTTAGCATTTCCTATATATTTGCATTTTAAAAATGCAAATATACTTTTTTTAAAACGCAAAGTACTTTAAAAAAAAAGAATAAAAGGGAAAAGTTGGGGAGGGATAAATTAGGAGTTTGGGATTAACATACACACACTACTATATATAAAATAGATAACCAACAAGGACCTACTGCATAGCCCAGGGAACTCTACTCAGTACTCTGTAATTATCTATATGGGAAAAGAATCTGGAAAAGAATGGATATATGTATATGTATAACTAAATCACTTTGCTGTACACCTGAAACTAACACAACATTATAAATCAACTCTACTCCAACATAAAATAAAAATTTTTAAAAAAGAAAAGTTAAAAAAAAGAATAAGTTGGAGACGAGGAAGTAAAGTCAGAAGAAAAGAACATGCTTGAGAAATAAGTCTGTGTATTTTTTAATGAGGCTTCAGGAGGTTGAGAGCCAGATCAGGTCCTTTACAGCTTACTTTCTCATTTTTCTCCTTTTCAATAAACACTAATGTGCCCAGTAATGTGATAAAATTACCCACCACAATCCATCCTTAAACATGCATGTCAAACTCTGGTTCTCACCTGGGGCACCTACTGATTTGTGCATTGTGGGTCCTCAGTAAATACTTGTTTATTGAGCCATTTACTATTTGGTATTAAACCATAATCAACCAGATTAAACTGTATTGATTCAGAAAATGCCGATTAGGTGTTCCTTTGGTTGCAAAATTGATCTCCTGGGCATTGCATTAGGAAAAGAAAGCTGGGGGCCTCGATTTCCCTCCACCACTCGGTAGCAAAACAGATGAGAAAGTTTGCACAAGTTGTGTTTTTAAAAGATTCCTTTGAAAAGTCTGGGATGTTTGCTGACTCTAAGCATTTCACTCTCTACTCACACGCTCAGCTGATATCCCTCTTCAGCCGGCCCTGGGGCTCTGGCTCTGGCTAACCTTGGATACCCTTCCCCCATGCTGAGAATGGCACGAAGTGAAATTTGCATTTCAAGTACAGCCAAGGGCTCTGAAAGGGTTCCCACCACTTACAGCAGTTGACTGGTCCTCACTGTGATTCCACTTGCCTTCCTTGGGGTATTCCATGGTCCCTGAATCCAGTCTCCACAAAACAAATACGTCTTCTTCCTGCTTGCCTTCTTTTACTTTTATATTCATGCTTATCTGCAATTGACCTGGGTTGAAAACACTTGGATTGGAGATGCTTCCTGATTTTAACTGTTTCTATCACATTTGGTTAATTTCCTAGAACCAGATCTTGTGGATGTGTCAGATGATTCTAGCCTTGTTGTTGATGTTGGTTTGTTTTTCAGTAAATTGTGTAGAGAATACCTCTGCCCTAGCTTTCCAAGTCAGGTGTGCTTTGATCCATATTTGCACTGTTAGGGTGTCCATTAATATTAATTAATATTCAATTTAGCCTATCTCCTCGATGTTTGAAAGACTTTTCCAGTCGTGATAATATTCCTTGGTTGACACTCCTGAAGTGTCTAATGTCATCCTTAAGTTCTTTGAATTGCTCTCTTGATTAGTGATTTATCCAAATAATCTTTGCTCAAAGTCAATATGTTATTATTATTTCCCTCTGCAAGTCTTTGGCACCCTTAATTCTGAATCTTAATTTTATGTTCTTCTTTTTGGCTTGCTGCATTGGAAATCTCTTCCATTTATACCTATTTTGAATCTACTTGCCACTTTGACCACCCATTACAGTGGCAACCGTGAAGGCTGTGATATTTGTAAAGGTGTATTTATAAAAAAAAGTCCAAGTCAAAAAATGCCCAAATCCATTAACTCTACAATGTCCTATATTGTCAATGCTAATCTCTGTTACATCTCCTTCCTTCCTTTGAGAATGCAGAGTCTCTCTATAAAACATTATCTTCACACCCATAGAGAGTTCCAGTGTTTATACCATTTTTTTTTGAAATTGTACATATTCCTCTCTCTTTCTCTGCACTGTAAACAAACTTCTGCTCTCATACTTTCTCCACCTTTCTTTTCCCAGACACTTGTTACGTTCTCTTGCCTAACCACTATGTTCAACAGTGATGTCCAAAAAGAAAATTCCAAGTTCAATAAGATATATTACCTATTTTCAAGAACTTATAGTCTACTTAAAGAGAGAGATGGGTAACAAATAACTATAATGTATTACGTTCTGTAAGGTAATTCTGGGCAAAATTTATGGCTAACTTTGCCTCAAGGTGCCAGGAAAGGCATTATAGAGGTAGGAGTTAACATTTGAGCTTGGTCTGAAGCAGTATCACACAGCAGTTAATGGACTTGGAGTCAGCCCAGGGTCTACTCGACCTCTCAAATCTATTAGCTGTGTGAAGTTAGGTGAGTTTATTCTTTATCTCTAAGCATCAGTTTCCTCACTGTCCAACTCCGCTAATGATCCTCATCTCAGAAGGTTGTGGAAATTAAATAATAGGATGCATGTAATGTATAGCACACTGCCTGAGACATAGTAGGCACTTAATAAATAGCAGTAGTCAGCTGATGTTATGTTTTGTTATATGAAGGGCACCTTCAGGATAGGTCTTTGCTAAAGGAATAGTATGCCCTGTGGCACAGTTCGTGCACACTTAACAACATGTTGAAGAAAAAGCAATAAACTAAGTGAGGCAGTAAATTTAGTCCTCGCCCAGAATGAGTTAAAATTTTACTGAAGAATGTAAGTAGACCCAGATGAAGCTTCCTTTAGCCTGCTAAGGAGTTGAAGTTGATTCTGTTGTAGCTGAAACTTAAAATATTTTTTATTAGGAAAGTAGCTTAGTCTGCTTTACATTCAGAGGGCTGCGAGAGATGCATTGCAGGGTAAAGAAGATGTGCAGTCCAATTAGCAAGCAATGGCCATAGCCTAAGCAAGAGATAATGAGTTTCCAAATTAAGCCACTGGAGTTGGAGAACAGGTAGGTATGGTGTATTTAAGTGATGGAATCCATAGCCTTCAAAAAGAACTAAATGCGTACGTGTTAAGTGTGTATACAATGAGGTGTTACATTATATCCTCCACTTGGCTACCAAAAAATGAGTTATACATACCCCAAATGTTATGCCTTTAGCCCAAACCAGTGATATACATCTCATTCAATTATCCTTTCTTTCACATTTACTTTCCCATTTAATAATGATTTATTATTTATTGATTTAAAAATAATTTATTGCCTGGCAGAGGAATGTAAAGGTAAACAAGACTTGCTCGCTCCTATCTCCCAGAAGTTTTTGCTGATAGTGAGAAAAGAGAGAAATTCCATTTTTCTTTGTTCTAATGCTTAACCACAAAGAGCTATTAAAGTCAGAAAAAGTCCAAGAAGTTAACCCTTGTTATTTTGAGATTTGACTGGTGTTTTGCTTTCCCATCTTCCCAGCTCAGTGTGTTATAGGAAGTCCCCTTGCACATGACCTCCTGTACTGAGGGCTACATTAGTTATTTTTGGATGACCATGAGGATTTCACAAAGCAGCTTGGGCTAAATCCCGTATTGCCAGTTTCCTTCCTAAACAAGTCCCTCACAGAGAGAAATCACCTGCCTTTTCTTCTAATTCACTTCTTCTAGACATCGTTCTGACCTTCCTTTTAAAAAAAGGTAACTATATAGGTAATATTTAATTGCATTTTTATGTAAAAAAATGATCATCAGTGAACTACTCAGCATAGATTAGGAAATGCTGCATTAATAAAAAATATTAAAATCTCAGTGACAGAGCTGCGAGGTTTATTTCTTCCTCCTAATACAGGCCCTGAGGGCCATCTTGGGTTCTATTTTGCCCTGTCCTTCACTTCAGGACACAGGCTACTGGAGCAGCCACAACCCACGATCTGGAGGATCCAGAGCACAGGCAGCGCCAGGGCAGAGAGAAGTATTTAGTGACAAGCACAACCGCCCTGAAAGTTTACACGTTGAGGGACATAGACTCCTGCTTTACGTTCCATTGGTCAGCACAGGGCACGTGGCCACATTTCACTACAAGAGTGGGAATAAAATATAGAATTCATTCCTACCGTATGCCTGGAAGGAGGAGAAATTGAGTATTTCTGAGCAACTTTAATGAGGAATCGAGGTTTTCTCTTCTGAAAACCAAACTTTCTGTCCCTTCTCCTTTCCACATGCAAATACTCACACCTCTTCCACAGGAAACCAACTGAAGTCCTGAAGTGTCATCGAGCTCAAGGTCCAGCCTCTCTGGAGGATGGTGAATCATCTCATCACGAAGGAGAGTGTGCGGTCGTCTCCAGCTCTGGTCGAAATCTGGGACCTCTTGAAACTCAGGAGATAGAAAGCGGGGCTTCCGTGGTGGCGCAGTGGATAAGAATCTGCCTGCCAATGCAGGCGACACGGGTTCGAGCCCTGGTCCGGGAAGATCCCACATGCCGCGGAGCAACTGAGCCCGTGCGCCACAACTACTGAGGCTGCACTCTAGAGCCCGCGTGCCACAACTACTGAAGCCCACACACCTAGAGCCCGTGCTCCGCAGCAAGAGAAGCCACCGCAATGAGAAGCCCGCGCACCGCAACGAAGAGTAGCCCCCGCTCGCCGCAACTAGAGAAAGCCTGCACACAGCAACGAAGACTCAACACAGCCAAAAATAAAAATAATAATAAAAAGTAAAAAATTAAAAAAAAAAAAAAGAAAGCAAACCTACCTGGCTCCTCCAACACAAAAAGCCCTGCTTTTCCGAAAGAAGAATGGGAGACACACAGCTGGCAGAGGTCTGCAGCAATTCCTAAATTCCACTGGGAGAATATATTCAGAGGCCCCCTATCTGGGGAGTGTGGAATGTTTGGAATGTTCCCTGATTAGGTCCTCAGTCAGTGCCCTGGGAGTAGCTTGGGCTCACTTCTCCTCTGTTCTCTGTGGTCCTCTGAAAGTACTTTTTTGATTATCCTCCTTCACTAATGATGGAAAGGGCATTGGGGAATATTGCCCTCCTTAGGGACTAAGAGGCTTTTCTTCATTCCACTTCTTGCCCAGAAACTGCGGGCTGGTACAAGGGTTAATTTCAAAGAAACAGACAGTTTGAGACTAACATATACACACTACTATACGTAAAATAGATAATCAACAAGGACCTCCTGCATAGCACAGGGAACTATACTCAGTATTCTGTAATAACCTATATGGGAAAAGAATCTGAAAAAGGATGGATATATGTATAACTGAATCACTTTGCAGTACACCTGAAACTGACACAACATTGTAAATCAGCTATACTACAATATAAAATAAAAATTAAAAAAAAAAAGGACAGTCTCCTTTAGTCCAAGCAGATGAGTCTTTTGACAATAAAATTCAAACAAAAATCCTCTTAGAGTTTTGTTAATTGAGTTTTTAACTTTCAGAATATTTGGTGCAAAGCTCCATTAAATATGGAGTGTTTGGTGCCGCCACGTGGACCTGATTGGAATCAATAGACAAGACACTAATAAGAAAATGCAACTTTTATCCCTCGAACAACTGTCATGATGCTTTTACCTACATTAAATATCATATTCTTGTATGTCTGTCTGAATGAATATTATACTGGGACCATTTTCTCTTTCAAACGTTTATCTAAATTTATCTTTATGTATATGTTTTACCTTATTCACTCTGACTGCCCTTGCTTTCAAATTGTATATCTGGTTTCATTTATGATCACTTCCCTTTTTCAAAATGTGTGCTTGGATTTGTTTCAAATATATATTATCTGTCCTTGCCGTTCCACCAATAACCCCTGGTGGGGTCACCACCACCAACATGGGGCAGTAACAGTGGCTGAAACACATGTAAAGGGACTTTCTTTTCCATGACACAGATTTATCATTGATTTCTTGAGAGAAGCGGCATTTCCTAGTGCTCTTGGGAAGCCAGATGATCTGAAACATGGGTACAAAAGAAATTTTGTCATCATTAGTGACATTACAGAAATGTAATGTCACTAATAATGTGGAATATCACTACAATATAATCATCATCATCATCATCATCAAATTTCCCTCTCTTTAAATTCATAAATGGGAGTCAAACTTTTATGAGCGTACTTGTCTCCGTTCTAGCCTTTGGGAATAGATTGGTGAGAACAAAAAGTCTCTGTCTTCATTGTGGAGCTTATGCTCTGATGGGAGAAGGCAAGCAGTCAACATCTAGAGAAGGAAAATAAATCATATGCAAATTTATATTGTTTGTTGCTGTTTTTACTTTTTAAAAACCTTGTGGATTCCAAAACAATTCCTGGAAAGTTGGTAGGGGTGGAGGTGAATCTTATGTTAGACTCATAACTACAAGAGAGCCTATAAAACTGATACATTAGCCCTGAGGTATGATGGTCGCTCAGCTTCTCACTGGGAACTTCATCCCTCATTTCTTCTTGAATGCAGATCTTTACTAAGATCTGCTACAACCATAAATGAACTTTTACTCTGAGATACCTTAATCCATTCCCAGGTTTTACCATTGTGTGAGATGTATTTTAAATAATTTTTTGTATGTTCACAATGCATCTGTTTGTTCCAATGAATTTGTATTGGTTGGATTTTTTTCTTGGCATAGAATATTATGTATTTCACTCTGAAATTTGTTTTTTTTTTTTTCACTAAACAATATACCTTACAGATACATGTTAACTGTTTTATAGTATTTGATAGTAATTCCCACATTGATAGACACAGGATTTTTCCAATATTTCCTTACAACAAATAAATCTGCAATTAATATCCTTGTATACATTGTCTTGAAAATTGAAATAATTCTCCAAAGTAGGTCTTGAAAGTGGAATTGCTGAGACTTAAGATATGCATTTTCTCTTTCAATCGGTACTATTAAATTTTCAACAAAAAAGGGCCATACCAATGTCCCATCTATGGCAACCAGTTTCCATGGATCTGTCAGTATTTTCTATTATCAAACTTCATGTGTTGTTAGAGTGTTGGGTGGAAAAGGTTCATTTCTATTTTCATTTGCATTTTTCTTGATCACTAGAGAGGTTAACATTTTTTTCTTTTAGTTTTTATATGTTTAATGGTCATTTATATTTTTTCCTCTTGAATTTCTTCTTAATATATATTGCCAGTTTTCTTATAAACTGCTCACTGTTTATTTGATTTTTTTTATTAATTTGTGAGAAAATAATTTTTATTACAGTACTACAATCCATATTTCCGACAGTCTATGATTTACAATTTTTTTGTCTTTTGTTTTACCTTACAAAATTTGAAAGTTTATTGACCTCAATATTTTTCATTATATCAGTTGCTTTATGTACCCCATGCCCTATATTGATAAATATATTATCTCATATTTCTTCTTGTATTTGTATACTTTTTTACCTGTAGGTCTAAAATCCATATAAAATGTATTTCTTGGGGATATATGTATACACATAGCTGATTCACTTTGTTATACAGCAGAAACTAACACAACATTGTAAAGCAATTATACTCCAATAAAGATGTTTAAAAAAATAAAAAATAAAATGTATTTCTGTAAATGTTGAAAACTATGGATTAATTTAATATTTTCCCAAATGTGTAGCTAGTTTTTCCAATACCATTTAATGTATTAGAATTTCTCTTCAATATGAAGACAACATTTATCATGTAAGAAATTGGTGGGAATGTAAAGTGATACAGCCACTATGGAGAACAGTATGGAGGTTCCTTAAAAAACTACAAATAGAACTACCATACGACCCAGCAATCCCACTACTGGGCATATACCCTGAGAAAACCATAGTTCAAAAAGAGTCATGTACCAAAATGTTCATTGCAGCTCTATTTACAATAGCCAGGACATAGAAGCAACCTAAATGTCCATCGACAGATGAATGGATAAAGAAGATGTGGCACATATATACAATGGAATATTACTCAGCCATAAAAAGAAATGAAATGGAGGTATTTGTAATGAGGTGGATGGAGTTAGAGTCTGTCATACAGAGTGAAGTAAGTCAGAAAGAGAAAAACAAATACAGTATGCTAACACATATATACGGAACCTAAGGAAAAAAAAAAAAAAAAAGCCATGAAGAACCTAGTGGCAAGACGGGAATAAAGACACAGACCTACTAGAGAATGGACTTGAGGATATGGGGAGGGGGTGGGGTGAGATGTGACAGGGTGAGAGAGTGTCATGGACATATATACACTACCAAATGTAAAATAGACAGCTAGTGGGAAGCAGCCGCATAGCTCAGGGAGATCAGCTCGGTGCTTTGTGACCACCTAGAGGGGTGGGATGGGGAGGGTGGGAGGGAGGGAGATGCAAGAGGGAAGAGATATGGGAACATATTGTATGTGTATAACTGATTCACTTTGTTATAAAGCAGAAGCTAACACACCATTGTAAGGCAATTATACTTCAATAAAGATGTTTAAAAAAATTAATTAATTAATTAAAAAAAAAAAAAAAAAAGAAATCACCAATTCTAAAGCTGGGGCTGGAAAAGTTCAAGATAATTTTGGAATACCAAAAAGTAAGGAAGTGCTCAAAGAATAATGGGATGCATCAAAAGGACACAGGAGCCAGCTTGAACAGACCCCCTCTGGCCAAATTTGAGGTAATTTGGGCATCAAAATGAACAATAGTTGGGTTTTGACATATAAAATGTGAATTCACGAATCCATATTGAATATGAATATTAATATTAATAAGCACATTAGTAATAAATAAAGAAACAAGAGGGGCAAGTCCTTTTTTACAGTGGAAAGGCAAGTAACAAGTGCAGATGGCATAATATACTCAGAAAACCACCATTTGAAAACCACCGTAGTAATAATTGTTTTAGTCAAGAATCATCAAGAGATACGAAAACAGGTGGGTGAAAATTTGATGAGAAACTTAACAAAGTGAACGAAGTTAACATCACCATTAATGAGAAAACAGATACCTCCTGATGGCAGTTCCGTCAATCTAACCATAAAAAAGCTTCCGAAAATTCCCAACTGAGGGTTATTCTACAAAATAAATGGCCACTACTCTTCAAAAATATTAGAAGACCATGAAAGACCAAGAAAGGCTGAAGAACTATTTTGAATTATTAGAGAATAAAGACACAAGTAAACCAAATGCAACATTAATCCTGGCTTGGATCCTGGACCAGAAAAAAGTATAAAATCCTTGTGCTATAAAGTAGTTAGTAGGACAAATGACAAAACTTGACTAAGGCCTGTAGATTACATAACAGTGCTGTACTGATGCAAATTTCCTGATTTGGAAAACTGTACACACTCTGGAAAACTGTAAAACTCTAAACACAAACATTTTTTTTAAAAATCCCATTTAATTCCTATCAATTAAAATGTTTCAGCACATCAATTAGAAAGAGAAACTCAAAATGGAATTTGATAGAATGCCTGGAAAAAATGAGAATCTAATTAGATTTAAGAAAGAAAACAAGAGAATGTTCTTGTTTTTTAGGAAATACACACTGAAGGAAAGGGGCATTGTCTTTGCAACTTACTCTCAAATGGTTGAGAAAAGAATTTACATACACACATTTAGAGAGAGAGAGACAGAGAAAGAAAGAGAAAGAGAGAGGGAATGATAAAACGTGGAGTAAGCATAAAAGTTTTTCAAAACAAACACATAAGACAAATTCCTTCAAATATGCATTATTGGTAAAGTATCATGTAACATCTGGGCACAGCAAGCAAAAGGATGCAGGCTATAAAAGTTCTGTCACAGGCAAATTACCAGAATCACATGCTTCCCTGCCCTCTGAATGAGGGAGTTAGTTAGCAGGAACAGCGGCCAGCTCTAGACGATGCTATCTCTACAGTGTGTTTGCAGAACAAGAATATAGTTTGAACAAATGCAGAGTTTTGGCATTTGCCAGCTGAAAGCAGGCGATGAGCAAATGCCACATAAATAGTTATCAATCTTGGCTCAGTTTACAGCAAAGAAGATCACTAAAAGGGCACCAAGGCAGGCCGGCTTGCTTTAGAAAATGAAACCAGTTCAAATCCAGGAATCACTCACACAGACCCCAGGTGGAACTCTACAGTATGCTTTCCAAAACCCCTAGACATGGAACAAGATGAAATATTAGGCAAGTGTAATCTCTTCCCTTGTGAAACTGCAGGACACAAAGAAAACATGAGGCTTGCCTCAATCTGGTCTTTGGGTGACCGGTGGTGACATTAATGAATTGTACTTTGAAAGAATAGGGCATTGGTGAGTGGGTGATACCTTCATGAGAAGGCCAACAAAATGAATATATTTATCCCTGCATCCAGTGATAAAAAATTTTACATAAGCAGGAAATGGAGTTGTTTGAGCTTCCTCATTACTGGAAATGTAGACTTAATAGAAGAAAGATGTTCAAGGGTTATTTTTCCATTGGGCTCTGGAAAGGAGACTTATTTTAAATTTGCCTCCTATGACTTTTTATTGCCCATAAAGGGCTGTTAATGTAGGGATCCATGTTTATGAAATCATTCATATTTCTTTTGAAGTCCTCTCACTTTCTTTGCCATGACTATTTCAAAACAACTGAGTTTTGATCTCTAAAGAAAGCTGAGAGTTCTGTGGGAAAGAGCGCGCCAAGCCAATGAAAGGGTCCTGACCTGATTCTTTGCTCTATGTCCTCGTGCTTCTTTCATTTGTCTGCAACTGTTAGCTCAGGGCACCCATTCACTTGTTCATTTATTCATTAATCTATATGTTCACCCAGCAGGTGTTCACAGAGCCCCTGCAATGGGTCCAGCACTGCTGAAAGAGAAAAGACTTGTACTTTAGTGAACTCTTAGACAATACACACAGGAAATAACCATGCCCAGTGCATTTGTTGCTCCTTCATTTCTAAGTAAGTTATACAAACTAAAAGGGGTCAAAATTCAGATGAGTTTCTTTCCTAAACTCACTGTCAATTTATGGCAGGGGTGAAGATACCAGGGTGGTAAGGTAAGATAGCAGGATGGCTGGGAAAGGCTTGGAAAAGGGACCGTTCCACTGGACCCTGAAAATAGGTGGGATTCAGAAAGTCAGAATGAAAAGGTAATCACGGGCGAGAGGTCCAATTAAGGGCAGTGTGCTCAGGGAACAGTGATGAGGTTGTTCCTGGGGGTGGCTAGTGTGAAAAAGGTGGGAAAATGTTTATTTTGTCATGGCCACAACGCTGGGCTCCCTGGTGGCTGTATCAAGAATGTAACACAACGTCCTTCCATGCCCTCTTTTTTCCTCTCTCTCTCCCTCCTTCCAGTCTTTTCTTCCTTCCAACAGATTGCTGGGTAGAACAAGACTCTATTATTCATGACTTCATATTATTATTCTAAGGATGTGGGAATTTAGCCTATAAAACGTTGGGGGTTGTGCTGCCTTAAATTCCTAGCGTACCCTCCTCCGCTGTCTTTTTTTTTTCTTTTTTGGCCACGTGGCATATGGGATCTTCGTTCCCTGACCAGGAATCGAACTCATACCCCCTGCAGTGAAAGCAATGAGGAGTCTTAACCACTGGACCGCCAGGGAAGTCCCCTCCTCCACTGTCTTTACCAGTTCCTAAATGATTTTTTGACTGGAGAATCCCATTATTCTTTTTTTTTTTTTTAATTTTTATTGGAGTATAGTTGATTTACAATGTCGTGTTAGTTTCAGGTGCACAGCACAGTGAATCAGTTATACATATACGTATACCCACTCTTTTTTTTAGATTCTTTTCCCATATAGGCCATTATTGAGTAGTAGAGTTCCCTGTGCCATAGAGTAGGTCCTTATTAGTTTTCTCCATAATTCGAGAAGATACATGCACCCCAATGTTCATTTCAGCACTATTTACATGGAAAATAGCCAGGACATGGAAACAACCTAAATGCTCATCATCAGAGGAATGGATAAAGAAGATGTGGTACATATATACAATGGAATACTATTCAGCCATAAAAAAGAACAAAATAATGCCATTTGCAGCAACGTGGATGGACCTAGAGATTGTCATACTGAGTGAATTAAGTCAGAGAGAGAAAGACAAATATCATATGATATTGCTTATATGTGGAATATAAAAAAAAGAGTACAAATGAACTTATTTACAAAACAGAAGTAGAGTCACAGATATAGAAAACCAAACTTATGGTGACTGGGGTTTAGAGGGGTGGGATAAATTGGGAGATTGGGATCGACATATACACACTACTGTATATAAAATAGACAACTAATAAGTCCAATTATTCTTTTCAAGAGGTTTCTGGCATCATAGTGGGTTCATTTCAAGCAACAAAAGCAAGCACAAATTATATGTCAGGTGATTTTATTCAGAAGTTAGGAAAATGAAAGAAGTTTCTCTCTCCTTCTTCTCCCTTTTCTTAAATCAATAGAAATGTTGAAATTCAGCCAGCTCTGGGCTTTTACTCAAGGCACACAGTAAGGTGGGAAGGAAAACCAGAAATGGGATTATGTGCATGGCTATCTGAACATTTATTTCTCAATTAATTCCTTATGTCTCCTTGGTAAAGCCCAGAGGAGTCCAATTTGGTTTGATGATGAGGCCGTATAGTATCGTCAAAAGAGAACTTGGTCAATTTGCAGAAAGCCATTTTGCCAATCGATCCATTTTTTTAAAAATCCTATTTGCCAAGTAGTGAGGATCTTTCAAAGTTTTGATATTGCTTCAGCCCCTATTCAGCACTTGCACCTACATCTTTTCTTGTTCCTATTCTTGCCATTTTATATGTCGATGGAGAGCCTCTCCTTTTACGATTTTTAGTCTCTTTATTTTTGTTATTTGGGTCTTGCCACTGCCTTTGATTCTGTACTTACTTTAGCCCGAGATGTTATGAGAAATTTTACACTTCTACAGGGTCTGGCACTATGCCATGACTCTTTCTGTGCCAGTGATTAAAGGAAAGGCCAACTACATTCGTAAAATATTAACAGGCTGGAGTAGAAGAAAATGCAGGGGCAGGGTTGCTGGAAAAGGTAGAGGGAGCAGGGACAAGGGCTGAAACTCAAAGGAAAACTTTGAAAAACACTTCAACAATTAAATAATTTATTAAATTTATGAAATACAATAGTTGAATAAATTGATCATTCAGTTGGATTCACGGGACCCTGCTCTTAAAGCAAATTGACCTGAAGCCAGTGGAAAGCCATAAAGCTCCACGACGAAGGCAACATCCTGAATGATGGCTTTCACCCCTCCTTAGTTATTAGGGCTTGATTTATTTTTCCTGTCCTCTAATAGAGACATGTGGCCCAGGTGATACAAAGATGGTCTTCAAGGTCACTTCTGGAAGGGTGCCTAGACTTTTCCTGTTAGTACCACATTTTTTTAGGAGCTTATTTTATACATTACAGATGAAAAATTATCTAAATTCTTGCAAATGTATGAATACAATTAAAATATGTTGCTGATTTAACCTTTTTTTTTCAGTGCTGTTTTATTTGTTTCACAAAATTTAAGGCAACAGTGAAAATCTAGGACCTTCAAAGTGCCTCTTTGGGCCGGGCTAAGTGGGAAGGAGTGGGGACAAAGTTAGGTGTAGTTATTCTGTTCTGGGACCATCTCAACAATGTGAAGCCCTTATTGTCTTTCAATAATTGTATCATCTCCCCTTTGCTTCTGAGAATCATGGGCCTCAGCTTCCATGCCGTCCCTTTTCTGTTCAACAATTTGCTGTTGTGCTCAAGATTTCGCTCCAGTGAAACTCAGTCCAAAAATTAAACTTAATAAAGGAGAGAGTAGGCAGATGACTAAGCTCCTTTTTCTAAGTACTTGGAACAGCCTGGCTATGGCAGCACCCAGACTATTAATCAGCAAACTTGGCAGGATTTTAATGTTGCCCTTTATGAGTGGACACTTGTATAGGTTTTTAACTTCTAAGCCTAGTCATTGAGATGACAGTCAACAGGGCAGTTGTACACATGGTGAAGTTACTTTATTGAGTTTTGTCAATATTTTTTTTTATGTTCACAAAACTCAGCACATGTGAACATTTTTTTAAATAAACTTTTTATTTTTGAATGGTTTTAGAGGTACAAAATTATTGTGATGGTAGTACAGACAGATCCCATACACTCCAACCTGTTTTCCATTTTGATTATGATTATAATATGTTATTAGTATGGTACATTTGTCACAATTAATGAACCAATATTAATACATTATTACTAATTAAAGGGAAAAAGCCCCTTGACATGGGCCTTAGTAACAATTTTTTGCAAATTACATCTGAAGCACAAGCAACAAATAAAAATAAACAAGTGGTACTGTATCAAACTAAAAAAAGCATCTGCACAGCAAAAGAAGACATTGACAATGTGAAAAGACAAATTACAGAATGGGAAAAAATATTTGCAAACCATATATCTGATAAGGGGTTAATATCCAAAACATATAAAGATCTCATACAACTCAATAACAAAAACAAAAACCCAAATAACCTAATTAAAAAATAAGCGAAGGACTTGAATAGACATTTTTTCCAAAGAAGATATATAAAAGACTAATAGGTACGTGAAAGGATGCTCAATATTACTAGTTATTAGGAAAATGCAAATTAAAACCACAATAAGGTATCACCTCCTGACTATTAGCATGGCTGTCATCAAAAAGACAAGAGATAACGAATGCTGGAGTGGATGTGGAGAAAAGGGAACACTTGCACACTGTTGGGAATGTAAATTGGTGCAGCTACTATGGAAAACAGCATGAATGTTCCTCAACAAATTAAAAATAGAACTACCATATGATCCAGCAATTCACTTCTGGGAATATATCCAAAAACACTAACTTGAAAAGAAAGTTTGCATTACATTGGCCCTAGAATGAATAAACAATCCAGAAACAGTTCAGAAAGCAAATTCCACTATACAAAGTAAGTAGGTTTTTTCCTTCAGCTCATTTGAGTTAATTTTTGTGAATGGTGTAAGATAGATTTTAAGTTTCATTCTTTTACATGTGGATATCCAATTTTCCCAGCACCATTTATTAAAGGGACTGTCATTTCTCCACCGAGTATTCTGGGCTCTCTCATCAGATATTAGTTGACTGTATATACTTGGGCTTATTTACAGGCTCTCAGTTCTGTTCTATTGGTCTATTTGTCTGTTTTTATGCCAGTACCACACTGTTTTAAATAATTTAGCTTTATAGTATAGCTTGAAATCAGTAAATGTGATGCCTCCTGCTTTGTTCTTCTTTCTCAGGATTTCTTTAGCTGCTCAGGGTCTTTTGGGGTCCCATATATATCTTAGGAGTACTTTTTTCTATTTCTGTTAAATAGTGCCATTGGAATATTGATAGCGATTGCACTGAATCTACAGATGGCTTCTGGTAGTATTGACATTTTAACGGTATTAATTCTTCCAATCCATGAGCATAGGCTATCTTTCCATTTATTTGTTTCTTCCTTGCTATCTTTCACCAATGTCAAGTTACTCTTTTTCCCCTGTCTCTTTCTATACTGTACTCCTTGGAAAGAAATTGCTCTGTGGAGCCCACACTTAAGGAGTGGGAAGTTATAGTACATTTCCTTAAAAGTGGAGTGTCTGTATAAATTACTTGGAATTTTTCTGCATGAGGAATTTATCTATTCTCTCCATTTATTTATTTATTCAATCATTTATTTGTATAAGTATGGATTAATGGATACTAATTTTATACTTTGGATTATAATCCAATACTACTTTATTTATTCTGTTGCTCAAATTTTTCTAGCTTTGACTATTGGGACTTCTTTTCTTTGGTGCCTATGTTCCTTCAACATACCCCCATCAGTTTGGGCTTTTTAACTTTTTGAGCAGTTTTTTACTTTCTGGAACTATAAGATAACCCAGGCTCATCTTGTACATTTCCTGTCCTAATCCAACAATCAGCCATTTCTCCAAGGAGCCTTGGTTTCTTTGGCTGGAGAATGATATTAGAAACCAAGATCTGGGTGCTAGGTGTGCCCCTTGCTACTGCCATTCATGTAAATATTTAAAATCTGAGTTTCATCTGGAATGTTGATGCTAATCAATTAAAACTGAAAACTTGTTTAATAATCATTCTTCAGAAAACTACTAATTCTAGGATGATGAGATATTATAAGCACTTCATTAACACCAATTCCTAGAAATTCTTCAAATAGCATGAAAATCGAGTCCAGTCTCAGGAAAGGATGAGAATAAAAGGGAATTTGAGGTGGTAGTATGGGAAATGTGGGAATTCCTGTTCAATATTTCACAAGTAGGCTTCCTCAATTGTAAGGTAAGAAAAATACCTTCCTCTTCATTAAAAAGAAAAGGAAAAAACCCTACTCACTTTGTATGGTGGAATTTGCTTTCTGAACGGTTTCTGGATTGTTTGTTCATTCTAGGGTCAACGTAATGCCAACTTTGGGACTAAATGGAGAATACCATTGGTATACTGCCACCACCTTCTGCCATCTAGTTTCTCAGCATTTATTCTTTTACTCAATAAAATATTACTTGAGCACCTCCTGTGGAGGACATATTTTAAAAGTCTGATGTTCTGGTTACTATTGCTGCACAAGAAGTTATCCCAAAACGTAGTGGTACAAAACAGCAGCCATCTAATGGTGTTCACTCTTTTGAGAATTGGTTATTGAGGAAGAACTCAGCAGAGGCAGGTGTCGGGAGTGCTAAGAGCGTTGATAGGCTGGCACCAACTGTCTGTTGCTGCTTGAGAAGAGCTAAAGGGTGCTGGAAAGCAGGAGGAAGTGCCTTCTTCCTTCCTTCTTCCGTTCTGTCTCCCACTGCCTCTCATTGTCAGATGCTGATCAGAAGCAAAATGGCAAGCCCCAGCATCACATGCAGAGGATAGAGGATGGGCTTGGGAACGAGAGTAAGTAAATAGCACAGGAAAAATTATGAACTGCTGAAAACTTCTTTGAACACCAAACCTTGAATTGTATCCATTTTTTTTAAATTAATTTTTTGGCTGCGTTAGGTCTTTGTTGCTGCGCACGGGCTTTCTCTAGTTGCAGTGAGTGGGGGCTACTCTTGTTGCAGACGCGGGCTCTAGGCACACCAGCTTCAGTAGTTGCGGCGTGTGGGTTCAGTAGTTGTGGCTCGCGGGCTTAGTCGCTCCATGGTATGTGTGATCTTCCTGGATCAGGGATGGAACCCATGTCCCCTGCATTGGCAGGTGGATTCTTAACCACTGCACCACCAGGGAAGTCCCAAATTGTATCCATTTTAAATAAAAATTTAAAATTGCACTCTTTTTCACAGAAGATTCTAAATTTAATTTTTCTTGGTGTCTTATGGTCAGCAGGGTTTTTTGCTGTTTATCATATATTGTTTCCTCAGGACCTATTTTGCTGGATAAGATTCCATGCCCCTCCCCCAATATCACATGTTCTGTATTCTTTGAGATACTGATTGTTTAGTTTTTTTCTTCTGTCTGTTGAATAGGTTCAAACGAGTTACATCATCGCTGAAACTGAAGCCTGCCTATTTCTTTATTCTAATGTCTTTATTTTAAACTGATATTGGTTTAGCTCTCAAATGTGAAAATGTATTTAGTATGGCATAAAATAACCATAAATGGGCTTGAATAAATTCCCAAAGGGTTTGCAAGTCAAATGGCTAAATCTCATTGGAGGCACCATCATCCTTTATAGTTGCCTAGAGGCTTTGCTTCTAAGTTCTGGATATGTAAGCCTGTTGAACACCTGATTTCTGATTTGGGGTAGTATTAAGTGTAGACTGTTTTCAGTATTTCTCTCTTTTTTTCTCTATTCCTTCTTTTTTCTGTTTAGGAAAAAAAGTTAGGCTTTAACTTTGAAGACAGCTGCTTTTCTAGTATATGGCTGTCTTATTACTTTAGGTGGGTAGGTATTTAGAAGAGCCATAGCAAAATGTTTATCTTCTTATTTACCTGGTCTCCCCGTGTCTCCAAGCAGCAACTGATTTTAGAGATGACATGAGAAAGTAGTTGGGCAAAAGTACCTTGGAGAGTAAGTCTCAATGCCTAAGATGTCCAATTGTACCTTCCACAGCTATGGCCTGATTATTTTTTGTCTTTCTTGCTCTCTAGGGCTGCAGAGTAACTTAAAAACATATGTGGCTCACTCCAAAGCTCGTAATGTGAAGCGCAAAATGTAACTAATACATTTTTTATCAAAGAAAATGCCTTGACTTATCAGAAGTTATTCAAACACACAAAAAAATAATTTCTCTTTGCTGAATGGCAGGTTTGATTTTTGCTGTATCATTATCAGTCACATCTTTATTCTCCCCATCAAGGAAGGCTATTCCATTTCAGATAGTTTTAGGAAGTTTGGGGATGTCTTCCATAACACAGAAATATGTCCAGAATACATTTCTTATCCTAATATCTGAATCTTCTATTGGAATTATTTTTAGAATACATATCTCCCTCCCTATAGATTTGAGTGCCCTGAAAAGTTGTCTCAATATCTGATTGAAGAGTATTTATACTCAGAAAGTCCTATGGTTGGATTAGAAGAGATCCGTGATCTCTGAGGTGATTCAGTGAAACACTAGATGATTCTTCTTGTAATAGATGATAGATGCAGCTGTATATTATATATTACGTACACAGGAATTGTCCTTATTACAAAGTAAGTGAACCTGAGCTAGTACTGTGCAAAATACATTTTCCACAGCAATTAGGAATAAACTATAAGTGATTCACTAAAATATGACCTAAAGCTTCAAACCATACAGAATCACAAGTGATGGGCAAACATCACTACAGCATGGTTCTGGGGTTAACTACAATACTTTCCTATTGTGTTCTCATGAAGGTATCAGTGAGGCAGCTGAAAAATTCGGATTGGGACTGCTAAAGCTACAAGAGAAAAATGAGAGCTCTGTATAAAGGGTACCCAATGTGAAGAGGACGCAGAATGCAACTCTGGGGACAAGGAAAGAAAACCTAGGAAGTGTTCAGAGATTTAGGAGGAGAATATAAGACAGTGAGACCACAAAGCCAAGGGGACACTTTCAAGTAAAAGTGAACGTTCGATTGAAAGGTCAAAGAGGATGAGAATTGAACATCAGTTACTGGTATCTCTCTCATCTGAATCTAGACAAATAAAATGTAACAGCTCAATGTAAACTAGGTGTGTCTAATTCCACAATCTGTGATCCTTTCACCATTCCATGCTACTTGCTATTAAAATCAAACCAACGTACAAAGAAACTGAGGTGCTGAAAAGACAAGTCAAATACCTATAGGCATAGAAATATATGCACTAATTATATGTTGATCCCACGGCTGGTAGATTCTTCACTGATCTAGACACTGGGCATCGACTGGCCAATAAAGTAGGTATGATGTCTGCCCCTTGTGGAGCTTCTGGTCCTATGAAGTTGCTAGATATTAATCAAATAGTCATATTTAACAAGAGCTATGGAGGGAAAATAACACGGGGTTCTAAAAGGATATAAGCAGAAGGACCCAACTTGGTATGAATTTCAATGATGGAATCTATTGGAACTGAAATCTCCAGAATGGCAGCAGTCGGTGAGATGGGATGGGCTGGGTTGGGGCTGACAGGTGATGATAGGAGAAACCCTGTTGAGTGCTGACAAGCTAGGGGCGTCCAGGAGAGGTCAACATGGGCCAGATTATGTAAAAAAAAGCCGTGTTTGTAGGTCTTTGTTTAAGGTCTCCTGTGTAAGGAGAAGCCTTTACAAGGTATTGATTTTATATTTAATTCCTACACCTTCCTTACCAATGAACAGCACTGCTTCAAACAGGAAAATCAACATTATGGCTTTTCCTGGTAGCAAAGTGCAACTATTTTTTTTCCCTTTCTTCCTCTTCACTAAGCCAATTTAGAGATCACTGGACTTACCTTTGTAACACTGGCATCATAATAGCCATGATTTGGCACAAATCTGAGAGCTAGTTGCTGGGAGAACACTACTGGCGCAATTCTACCAGGTGGACCCAACCACACAAATGCAGTATTAGAACAGAGAGGACAGTGAAAGATATCAGGGTGGAAGAGACAGTGCCTTTGATTTTAAGATGCAGCAAACCCACAAATTTGTCTTTGGAGAAAACAGTGTTAATCTTGTTCCAGTAATAGTTAGGGTGACAGTCACACGCCTAACATTTCTCTTGTAGTCGGGGAACTCACCAAATCTGTTTGCCACACGAGTCTTTGCCTAGGGACAATAGTGCAGCTCAGCTGAGTAATGGTCCTGAAACCCACACAGTTGGGGCAGAGGTTGGGAACTCCTCTGATAGGCACTGTTTGGATTGTGAGTGTACTAATGACTTAGCTCCATTCTCTGCATTATTTCCTGGACCCACCTAGATTTAGTCAATCCCAAATCTTATCTGAGAAACTCCCATGTGTGTTTATATATATATGTATATATATATATATATTTTTTTTTTCTATTAGAAGCAATTTGGTATGCAAGACTATAGGTCTTATGGTTTTGTCATCCTTTTATTTATATAGTGAGAAAGTTCAACACAAATTTATCAGTAATTGATTAAACTAGTATACAAAAAAAAATCAGTAAGCATGTGGAAGATTTGAATAACATGACTAGCAAACCTGATGAAATTGTCGTGGTTATAATCCTATAAGCCAAAACTATAGAGTATATCATTATAGAGTATATAGATCATTTGCAAAATAAGATTATGTTCTTATCCATAAGACAAATCTCAACAAATTTCGAAGAATACCATGCGGAATATTTTTTCTGATTACAGTAAAATGCAGCTAGAAATCAGTTTAAAGGTGCTTTTAAAGTCCACATATCATAGGCAGTTTTTTAAAAGGTAAAATAAACTTTAGTAATTTTTGTTAATACTATAAAACACTTTTAATCATGTTACGAAATCATTTGTATCTTTTTTTTAGATTCTACATATAAGTGATATCATATGGTATTTGTCTTTCTCTTTCTGTCTTACTTCACTTAGTATGATCATCTCTAGGTCCATCCATGTTGCTGCAAATGGCATGGTTTCATTCTTTTTTACGGCTGAGTAATATTCCATTGTACATATTCATCCACTTTTAAGTTCTTCAAATCTCTCTCTTCAGCTTGGTCCTCTTCCCCAGGTTATAATCTTAAATATCCAGTTTCTTGTGGAATATGCATTTGGATAACCATCTGTTATAGGCAGAAATGTGTCTCCCTCGAAATTTATATGTTAAAGTCTTAACCTCCAGTACCTTCAGAATGTGACTGCATTTAGAGATGGGGCATTTAAAGTGGTAATTAAGGTAAAAGGAAGTCCTATGGCTGGTGTTCTTAAAAACATGACTGGTGTTCTACTACCATATGACTGTGTTCTTGGAAAAAGAGGAAATTAGGACACAGACCAACACAGAGGGAAGATCTTGTGAGGACACAGGGAGAGGACGACCATCTGTAAGCCAAGGAGAGAGGCGTCAGAAGAAACCAAACCTGCCAACACCTTGCTGGTGGACTTCTGCTCTCCAGAATTACAAGAAAATAGAGGTCCGTTGTTTAAGCCACCTAGTCTGTGGTACTACGTTATGGCAGCCCAAGCAAAGTCATTTTACAAAACTGAGCATATCACCTTCCTCTAAAAGTGATTCCCCTTTCTCAAAAAAGAAAATCTCAAGCTCATTCTTTCATTCTCATATTCATTGTTTACTGAGAAGTCGCTAAGTGATGGGAGTTGGGGTACAGATGTGACTTGGTCACAGTGCCCGCTCAGAGATCTCACATTCCATACACCCTACACAGGCTCATTCCTGTCGCTAACACTTCCACTATTTCGACTCTCCGATTGCAAACTTTGGGTCATTTTCCATTTCTCCTTTTTTCAACTTTCATTTCTGTTCAGTCCTAGATTTCCAATCTTTCATGGCCATGTTTTTTCCCATTTAATCTGAGTGCCAAGTCATCCCTAGATTACAGGCATCATCTTCTAGTGGGCTTCTCCTTTTCCAGTTCTTTGTCTCCCTCACCTCCTATCCATCTCACTTGGTTATTAGAGATATCAAATATAATTCCCTGTGCTATACGGTAGGTCCTTGTGTTTTAATCTATTTTATATATAGTAGTGTGTATCTGTTAATCCTCAATTCCCAGTTTACCTCTTTCCACCTCCCTTTCCCCTTTGGTAACCATAAGTTTGTTTTCTATGTCTGTGAGTCTATTTCTATTTTGTAAGTAAGTTCATTTGTATCCTTTTTTTGGATTCCACATGTAAGTGATATCATATGGTATTTGTCTTTCTCTGTCTGACTTACATCTCTTGGTATGATAATCTCTATGTCCATCCATGTTGCTGCAAATGGCATGATTTCATTCTTTTTATCATTTTTATTTTATATTGGAGTATAGTTGATTAACAATTAGTGTTTCGTTCTTTTTTATGGCTGAGTAATATTCCATTGTGTGTCTGTGTGTCTGTGTGTGTGTGTGTGTGTGTGTATAGATATACCTTATCTCCTTTGAGAGTCACCGTAGTATCATAGATGGAAGCATATGTAGCTCTGGACCTGGACTTCCTGGGCTCAAATATGGGTGCTGACACCTATTCAGCTGGCTTACTTGGGTTCTAACTTTTCTGGAACCCAGTTTCTCACTCTAATGGTACCTGCCTCATAAGATTGTTATGAGGATTCAATGAGCTAATAAATACAGGGTGCATACACCAATGTTATTCTTCTAAAGAGAATGAGAAATGACTGATTTCCTCTTATTTTGCCTGCCCTCTCTCTCAAGTTGTGCACCAGTATCCACAAGTCTCATTTCCAATCTCCAACATCTTCACTTCTCTCAACTCTGACCCTCCACCAACTTCTCAAATGACATCACCCTAAATAAGGAGACTTGACACACCTAAACAAACACATTTAGTGGTGATGTAAGAATCTCAGAAAAGACTGTAGAGACGTGTTCAGAGGATAGGTGTGAGATTTATGGTTTTGCATAGGGATGGGTAAAACTCCAAGCATAAATCCATGCCAAAAATGAAGGCCACACTAGTGCTGGGGAGAGATGAGCAAAATTACAAGAATGCAGTGCCTCCTGCTTTCAGGAAATACCAGACTTCTTTCAGATCTGCATGAAAGATCCTCAAAGGCCAGAAGGAAACAATCTTTTCTATTAGACAAAATTCCATATTTCTGACTTAACCTATGTGTCACAGGCTGTAGTAACAGCCTCTCTCTCTCTCTCTCTCAGTTGCTACAGGGCTTCATGTAAAACTAATCTCTAACAGATGTAAAGGCGAAAGAGTCAATGAAAATCACTCTTCTGTCTTATCCTCCAGGTTTTCTCATTTCTCTCTACCTTTGGTCTCTATTTTCCATCTATAAAAGGAGGAACTCGGATTCAATGATTTCTAAAATGCTGTCCATGTATTGTCATCGACGTTCCAAAGCGCTTGACACTGTATCAAGAGTTAGGAAGAATAATAAAAGCCCTCCCTTCTGGGAATATTCAGTCTAAATTGGGTAGACAGTACATACAATGAAAATGAGAAGCTATATGCTTTTTAACCAGGTAATGTATTTTGCCACTAATGGCGAACAAGGTGAAAAAAATGTATAGATGTGGTGCAGAGGAGGGAATAACCACCAAGGGATTGGGGGTTACAGAAGAGTTTACTGGAGCTGAATTTGGAGAACCAGACGTGACAGAAGGGAAGTTTCCTGGGAGGGAAACTGGGTGAGGCGTGTGTAGAGCTCGGCATGGCTCAATATCCAGTCCAGGGGTGGACTTGCCAACTGCTGTTCAGATTTCAGAGAGAAAGGTAGTGGGGAAAAGTTCGAAAAGGAATATTGAGAACACATTATGAAGGGGTTTGAATACCAGGCTGGGAGTCTGTCCTCAACTCTTAGGTTCATGCCTCCCAAAATTTCCCACAGAAGTATGCCCAAGGTTGGTGAGAATATAGGAATGCTTCTATTGACTGAAGAAAAAAAATGCACAACCTAAACGTTGAGAATTATGTTTTATTCACAGACATTCTGAGGACTTCAAGCCCGGGACACAGCATGTCAGGTAACTCTGAGGGGCTGCTCCCAAGAGGCTAGGGGGGAACCAGGACAACAGGACTTTTTGCAACAAAAAGCAGGTAGTCAGAGTATCAAGATTACTGTTAATTAAAGAAAACCAGACATCTCAAGTTAAGGAATTTAGAGTTTTTCTATGTATGAGGAGATGCAAGAGTCTGGCCTTACTGAAATCATTCCTTTGAAATGCACCTCAGCTACTGGGGCCAGTATCCTGTGCTTTCTCATCCTGAGTGACCTCGGGCTCACTGCTGGCGGCAGCAGTGGCTGATGACTTGATGACCGCAACATCTCTGTTTGCTGATATGGCAGGCAACACTTTTCATTCACACTTCTATTCTCTTTTGACTGTAAAGGGAAAAGTTTCGAAGTTTTATGATAACAATTTCTATGGATAATTTTCAAAATAAAATAAAATAACGTCTAACTCCATTCTATCTATTTTCATTTTACAATAATAATTTTGGCATTCTTTTACCAAAACTAGAAAATCCAACCTGTAGGCAAATATTTTATCTTACAGCTTTCAATACCCCTGTACATACGTATAGCCGAATAACCCTTGAGGTAAGACTACTCCATCTAAAAATCATAAGCTTTACGCTATGGAAAACCATTGCAAATATTTTGAAAAGAGAATCACACACTATTTCAGGATGTGGCATAATTTAAAAAGAAACAGGAGCTGCAGGCGAATGCAAACTCCTTCTGTTCTAGGAGAACCTTCCTTTTTCTGAACTCTTCCTCACACCCTGAGCACTTTGCAGGACTTTGCAGAGAGGATGAAGACTATATCATTATCTTTACTAAACATCAGATATTCTTTACCTCTTCAAAGAACTTGCATATACATTATTTCATTTTTATTTCACCATATTCTTCAAAGAATGGCTCAGAGGCGAATAACGGGATACAAAGAGCTAGCCACTAGGAAAATATATGGATTTTGCCCTTTATTTGAGGACACTCTTTCTTTTATTAAAAAGTCAGGGGCTTCCCTAGTGGCGCAGTGGTTGAGAATCTGCCTGCCAATGCAGGGTTCGAGCCCTGGTCTTGGAAGATCCCACATGCCGCGGAGCAACTGGGCCCGTGAGCCACAATTACTGAGCCTGCGTTCCAAGGACCACGAGCCACAACTACTGAGCCCACGTGCCACAACTACTGAAGCCCGCGTGCCTAGAGCCCGTGCTCCACAGCAAGAGAAGCCACCGCAATGAGAAGCCCACGCACCGCAACTAGAGAAAGCCTTCCCAGCAGCGAAGACCCAACAAAGCCAAAAATAACTAAATAATTAATTAATTTTTTT
The DNA here is from genome assembly GCF_965194805.1 of Balaenoptera borealis. Classification (NCBI taxonomy): domain Eukaryota; kingdom Metazoa; phylum Chordata; class Mammalia; order Artiodactyla; family Balaenopteridae; genus Balaenoptera; species Balaenoptera borealis. The sequence continues at coordinate 6,850,395 of NC_138880.1, forward strand.
TAAAAAAGTCAAACTTTGAGAAAGTTTCTACATTGAGAAATATTAAATTTCCAAGTACAAATCTTCACTCCACAATAATGAGGCCTTTCCTGCTTGGTGGGGTGATACTATTTCCCATTCATTTATTTGTATGAACAAGGTTAAGTACATTGTTGTTGAGATTCTATGCATGCCGGTTGGTTCTGGTTCTTAGGAGTTGGGCAGAGATGCTTTCCTGGAAGGACAGCTGTTCTTGGGGCTGTTGTGAGGAATTCACTATCAAAACAGGGTGCCCCCAACCTCCAGGGTTGTGACTGACAACCTTCATTTACATGTGCCTTGATGTCTGGTGTATACTACCTTTTCATGATTCATAACTGTGGATATAATAGGATATTGGAACGTGCATGTTTCTTCTTGTGAGTGAAAAATGTTGCCTGCCATATCAGTAAACAAAGGATGTTGCAGCCATCAGGCGATCACATTACAGCTGCCCCAACTGTGCACCTGAAGAGACTTAGGATGAGAAGCACAGGATATTGGCCCCAGATAGCTGAGGTGCATTTCAGAGGAACGGTTCCAGTGAGCCCAGACTTTGCATCTTCCCATGTATAGAAAAGCAGTGCTAATTTCATTAACTTGAGATGTCTGGTTTTCTTTAATTAACAGTAATCTTTTGATATTCCGACTACCTGCTTTTTGTCGCAAAAACTCCTGTATGTCCTGGCTCCCCCCCACTTGCCTCTTGGGAGCAGCCCCTCAGAGTTACCTGACATGCTGTGTCCCAGGCTTGAAGTCCTCAGAATGTCTGCTGAATAAAACATAATTCTCAACGTTTAGGTTGTGCAATTTTTTTCAGCAGACATTCTTGCTGCTATTTCTTCTTCATCCACCCAATGACCTTCAAACCAGAAAATTTTATAGGCTGAAACTCTGTGTGTGTGTGTTTAGGATGGAAGTTGATCCTATTTGAGACCCATGAAATCTGAGTTGGAAACTTCCAAATAGATAATAGAAAAGTTGTGATTTAAATAGGCAGTCTGAAATGCTTACCTAACTCCAAATAGCTCTCTCTGCCTACCTGCCAAGATTCTGCCAATATTAAGGTGTTCAAAGAAATTCCTTGTTGAAGCATAAAGACGTTTTGGGGAGGAAAGATTTAAGGAGGTGGTGGTGAGGTTAAAGCCCAATTCAACATTTGCTCCACTTTAGAATCTTAGAAACTTCTGGGAGTTTCTTATATACATGTATAAGAGGTCAGTCTGCTCAAACTTCCACTTAAGAACAACATGTCTTATAATTGCTGAAATTATTCATCCAGCTTCAATACAAACGTAGCAAAGACCTAGGAATTCACCACTGAAAGAAGCAATTCCTTCCTTAATTACATCAGAATAATGGTATTTGTTTTAACAAGTATTGGGCTATACAACCTGCAGCATACTTCTTGCCTGTATTATCTCATTTATTTAACATAGTTATTTTGAGACATGCTTCTGAGTATTGACCCATAATCTGCCTTCATGAAGCTTCCATCGTTTGATCTCATCTGCCCAGAACAGCACATAAAATGTGGCTTTCATGAAAGCTTGTAATATTAAAGATCACTCTCAAGCCAACTGTAAGACAATCTGGAGCAGGAAGAGAAAGCACCAAGGGAAAAGAGTTATTGACCCACCGACAAACAGTAAGGGCTTAGAGAAAAAGAATGAAAAATTATGTATGTATAAGGTTGCTTCTTGAAATTTGAATAGAAAAAAATCATAACTTAGATTATTGACACTGGGAGATTAGTTAAGAAAATTACAGTGTGTGTATATCATGTAGTATAGCTATTGACGATGATGATCTTGTGATGCATTTTGACCAGGAAAGATATCCATGCCATATTGAGTGAAAGAAGCTGCTTATAGAAAATATATATGATCCCAGTTAGCAAAATTATAAACATATATATTTCTAAATATGCATGACTAGATAGCAAATGAGTGTTTAATATGGGTTGCATTTGGATGGTGGGATCTGAAAGATTTTTTATATTTTTGTTCTTTAGATCTTTCAACAGGGACGCTTTATCATTTTCCCCCAAAGCAATATAGATATTTTCAACATAAAACAAGAATAAATGGCTGATTAGTGCACAGTTGGTATTCAGTACATGTTTGCTGATTTGAAACTTCAAGGTAAAAAATGAAACATTGCCTAAGTCTTTTAAAATCAGAGAGAGAGAGGGAAAGAGGTATGTGTGTGTGAAGATGAAAAATGAAAGAAAAATACTTTCTGGGTGGTCTAAAAGAAGCAATGAAAACAAATTAAGAAAAATGTCAAAGTTGAATTTAAAACAAAAATAGAATTCCCAATGAGAGATGCTCTGGATGGTGAATCAGAACCACAAGGGTAGGACTCTATTACTTGAGTCATGTTGAAAAAAAAAAAAAACACAAAACAACAAAAACCACTCTTTTGTTTGTCTTTTCCTGTTTCTGAAAGTTGACCTTTCAGAGACCCTCCTTCATTTCTTCTTTTCATTATAAGAAAATTGAAAAGGGTCATAATTATATGTTGGGTTTCTCCTAGGTGGCTGAAGCTTTAAGGTGAAACATCTCAGTGCTGAAGAGGGACCACTCGTGACTTAGCTGTTCCTGCACAGGGGAACTTGTTCTTTGTAAAATTCTAGCCTGGAGCATTTGCAGCTGGCTGGGCCCCCGCTCCATTGGTACATCATGGAAAATGAGGGCCTGCATTAGTGACACATGGGCTGTATTTAAACAGTATATTATGACCTCCTGCCTGTGTATAGGTTTTGAGGAGGTCACAGCACATCTGGTTTTAGTCTATCCTCATGGTTTGAGCAGGAAGTAAGTAGGCTCTGAAGATGCTGGCTTCCAACCAGTTCGAAGGGGGTTGTGAGGCTGCCTTTTACAGTGAAGTTGAGTACAAAGAGTAGTTTACCATCTCTTCTTTCTCCCTCTTATTAATGTGAGCTGATCCTTGAAACTCATCATTTCAAGCCACAAACATAAAACCAAAGATCAGGTTACAGAAATGGACCCATTACCAGGCTCATCATGGCACCTTGTAATACTGTATTCCAAAATAAGTAGACTCTCAACTCCAGGTTCAAAGGCTTTCCCGAGCCCCAAGAATCTCAAGTCCTAAAACAAACCCTTTCAGCTGCCCCTGCTGTTTCTGTAGTTGCAATCTCCTTTACGCCTTCCAGTTTCTTCATTTCTTCCTGTAATTTACAATGTCCCACTCCACCTTCAACTGCTATGTTCTGACTTGTACTCTAACCATTCCATTGACTGCTCCATCCAAGGTGACCAATTCTCAAATTTCATGTCCTTGACATTGGTAAAAGGTTTGAACCTGGTATCCATCTCTTCCTAACTCTCTTCTATCTCTGTTTCCATAGAGTCACGCCATTGTCTTCCTCCCCCTACTTCTCTTCCTTTTCCTTCACCCTGCTTTCATGGCACATATTTTTTTTTCTTTCATTAAAGGTCTTTCTTATCCCTTCTCTCTCATTTTAATTCCCTTGGAGAATTAGCCACTACTGATATTTTTACATAGTTGACTACCATACCACTCACACAGCCTACTAAATACATCCAGTTGGATGTCCTATGGTCATCGCAAACTCCACACGCCCAAAGCAAACTGGTCCTCCTCACCTAAATCTAAATGCAAATCACAAACATTTCCAAAGGTCTTACTCTGTCCACCATCTCCATTTTGAAGGCTGGAAGCTTTGCACTTATGCTCTATTCTTCCATCTCCTAACATGTCCGTATTTTCACCAAAGTCTTCCCCATTTCTTTGAAAGTTTGAATTACTATTCGAGTTTACCTCCCTATCCATCCCTCCTCCTAATTACACAGACCCTTATGGTTGCAATTCTGGTGAATCCAAAATTTGTCCTATCTGTACACAATTCAACCCGTACACCATTATCAAGCTAATTCTCTCGAAATACTGCATGTATTGGATTATTTCATTCCTCAAGAACATATAATGATTTACCATTGGTAAGTGAAAAACAATAAATTTTCAGTCTAGTTTTCAAGGCTCTCCAAAATCCAACCTGTCCAATTGTTCCCATCTTTTAACCCACTACCCCACCACAGAAATCAAGTAAGACTATCTAGTGGGTCTTTGGTCTAGTCATCTTAGCTAATTTCTTACATCTCCTTTTGCCTCTGAGACTCCAAACATTCTGCCTAAGCATTTTCTATGGTCGGATAGGACTGAGTCCAAGTAGAGAACACCCCTTCCATGATTTTTTTCAGGGCTTTAAGTGGCTTTAAACTCAATAACCACAGTGAGAAGGAATTTTACTTATGAATTGTGGAAAAGAATTCTAAATGGGGAATAAAGTACTTTCATCTTACTTTTTGCCCGAAGCATCCGTGTATAAATCGCTGCCGAAATTTCACATGAATAAAGCATTTCCTTCCTCACATCTGAATTCATATTGACTTTAAACTGGAACTAACAGTAGTAAATGTGAGTTTTTGGAGAAAAGAATCCAATTCAAAGGGATTTAATAATAAGGTCTCTACTCATTTATATTCTCAGTAGGAAATAAGTATAATAAACACATTTCTGTTTTTATCCTTGAAACTATTCTCCATTGTAGGCCAATCTCAAGGGGTCTTTATACACATATGTAGGGGGGGGGGGACTTTCTGTTTAGAAACTAAATAGAATGCCAAACTTCATCCGCCTTGGGTTTTTTATAAGCATTCTACATTGTTCTGAGAACTGAGAAGAATTCCAAATTTTCTTTGCTTTTGAAAGCCAGGGAGATGAAAATGTGGTAAATATTCTCAAGTTAGATATCTTAAGATTATTTTACAAGTTGGCAATAGTTTTGAGTTTGCATTCATTGAACTATAAAATTTCCTATTAGTGATTAAAGACTCTTTTTGTTTAGAAGATAATAATTACTTATTAAAAACAGTCTTGGTCCACAAATTGATTTGAGATGGCAAATAAGGATGTTTTGCAACGTGAAGTACCGCAATCTGGGCAATCTTTCCCAATTCTTTTTTCTGGTTAAATTGTTTCCTAGAATATTGCCAGCTAACATACACCACTTTTCCACACTCCTAAGAATATCTGAAATAAAGGATGAATCTTTCTACCTCACAATCCTAGTCTGAAGATTAAATAACAGTTAGTTCATGGTAAAATAACAAGTTAGTGTTAGTGAAGAATTCTGCAGAAACCAGATCTTACCAAAGAGGGGGCTTTTAGGGACTCTATGTTTATACCACAAAGATGACCAATTACATTGCTTATGGTTGAACTTCACCTTATCTTCCCCTTTACTCAGAAGTGGAAACATTCTGGTGCTTTTGTGCTCTTTGCATCTGTATCTGTCCTTAGCTCCAACCTCTCTCTACAGTCTTTTCTTGCAGAAAAAAAACAGAAGAAAATAATTTCTCCTGGAGTTCCATAGTAACCAAACAGTACCCTTTGATGGTTTATAATTCTGACGCATTATATTAACAAAGAGTTTCCAGCACTGCAGAAGGACCAGTTTCTCTTAACACTTGAAGATAATCATCAAAATAAATCATGCTAATCGAACACAAGCAACCTGACAAGCCAAGTGTCTACTTAAATCTGATGCAAAATAGGAAACTCAGAATGTGTAAAACAATGATTTCCTTTCGGAGAAATCATGGCTTCCTAATAAATAGTCTCTTAACAGTTTTTATCACTTACGCGTTCATGTAAAGTGTATGGATTGCTGAGAAATGTTTTAAACTCATGGACTTTGGGGCTTAAATTGGTTTTTTAAAATTTTTTATTGAGGTATAAATATAGTTGATTTACAGTGTTGTGTTAGTTTCAAGTGTACATCAAAGTGATTCATCTGATTCTTTTCCATTATAGGTTATTACAAGAAATTGAGTATAGTTTCCTGTGCTATACAGCAGGACCTAACTAAGTTGTGTTTGTAGCATTCTGATTTAAACAAGATCTACCCTAGAGCTGTAAACAAATTACCTAGTTTTGGGCCTCAGTTGTCTCAAATGTAAAATGTGGTTGAATTGTCTAACGGTCTGAAGGAAGGAGGCCAGATCTCTTCTCAAAAGCCTGTTAAAGTGACCCTTTCTTTGCGTCCTCCTGTGATGAAGCCAATCCCGTTTCTAGTACGGCTCATTTGCTGAGTCAGGATCCAGCTGGGGTAAGTAAGTGAACCAGGAGACTCCTTACATCTTCTAATTGTAGCAGAACACTTTTAAAGTATCTTTATTTTTCCTTAATAGGATGCAAAGCCGTGATCTAGCCCAAGGTTACAAAGGTATAAAAATGCTAATGTAATCTTTATAAGTCTGTTATTGCTTCTCTGGCAGTAATACGAGGTAAATCAAACCTATAGTGATACAGCGAAATCCAAGGCATTTTGACAGAAGTTCACTTTCCTTGGTTGCCAACAGCGTTAATAGTTGTAAACAGCATATGGCAAACATCTGTATCTTGTATTTGGAGGGTCTGGCTTACTTTTGTGTCTATTTTTGATTCCAAAAATGAGTTATTCAGCTTTCCCATGGAAGTTATTTTTTAATAGTTGTTATACATAATTAGCCCAGAATTCAAGTACACATTTTGTATTTGACTTAATTTATAGAAAGATGATACATGTTTACACTTTTGCTTACAAATCTGAAAATTGAAAATGTGTAAAGTACCTAGAATTCTTCTTTATGTTTTTAAAGTGTTTGGATTCCCAAAGGGTCTTAGAAATTTTATCTTGAGTAGAACACGCTGTCCCATCTCTACTCTTTTCTCATCTTTAAAAATCAGAGTGTGAAAATTTATATGAAAAACTGTCCTTACCTCACAAAGTTATTTTGATACTCAGGGAATAGTAACATTAATAAAAGTAGTTAAATTTATTGAACCTTGTTGTATAATAAAGAATCTGACTGGTCTTTGTCCCTGGTTCCTGGGAGAGAGATTCCAAATCCTTGGAAGTTTTTAAGTGATAAGAATGTGTTTGTTATTCTTGGTAGAAACCCTGGGATCAGACATGGGTGACTCGTGGGAGGACCCTGGTTAGTTTCATGATCTAACCAGCATGAGGGCTGGTCATGCTGGAAAGATCAACCTTGGATTATGAGCCGGGTGAGGTCAGGGCAAGCTCCCAACTTCAGGGAAGGATAGGGGAAGAGAGATTCAGTTGAATCATATGGCCAGTGATTCAGTCAATTGTCTCTACGTAATTGCTACAGAGCAAGAGCTTGTGCGAAAGAAGTCAGAGAGCCAAACTCTGACAGCAGGTGTTTGCAGCAAAGTCAGGGCTTATTTGCAGGCCACCAAGCAAGGAGAAGGGGCAGCACATGCTCAAAAGACCCAAACTCCCTGACAGCTTTCAGGCAAGGATTTTTAAAGACAGTGTTAGGAGAGAGGGTTGTAGGATGGGTGATCAGCTCGTGGACCTTCTTCTCATTGGCTGGTGGTGAGGTAACAAGGTGATGTTTCAGGAATCTCAAACTTCTGGTCCCAACCATTCTAGGGTCTCCGTGCTTGTGGTCCTCATGTAGTCACCATCTTCCACCTGGGGGAGGGGATTAGTTTCTACTGAACAACTCAGAGATGTGCATCAGATTGTTATTCATAACCCTTCAGGGGGAACTATGAGTCCTGTGGCTCTACTGTCCTAATCTCTAACTGCTTGAGTCTGCTCTTTGGAACTTGGGGAAGGCCCAGGAGACTAAAGCCTTTTATTCTACAAACAAGAAATGGGGGACATAAAGGGACTTTTGTACCCGGGGAGGCCCCTGAGGGTCCTGCTTGATTTCCAGATGAAACCCAATAAAACTTTGGACACTGAAACTTCCTGGATTTTCCTGATGGGTGAACAAATCAGAGCACAGGGTGAATTACAACAGAGAGATTACTCTTCTAATTCAAGGGGGTAAAAAGGTATATTGAAAGGTTTGAAAGAAGCTGTATTTTTTTTCATCAGTGAAGAGGTCATTCTTGTCTGTGTTTCCCAGACCATTTTTACTGAGCTGAGACCTTCTCTGTCTTAACATTGGCAATTCAAACCATGTCAGTGAGACAGATTTAATGACGACAAAATCTTTTCATATTAAAACTGACTTTGATGTGAGAACAAGACTCTGCAATATACAAATTGTATGCAAATGATAAAGAGAACATGCAAATTGAAAAATTTCAAAACTAAAAGGTCACATACAGCCGAAACATTATCTAAATTAAGAATGAAATCACCATTTCTTTTCCCAGTTGAGAGAAGTTATATCCAAAGATTTGACCAGGTTATTCCTCAGATGACTGGGTTTTACATTTTAAGTCCTTGAGTAAAGGTATTTTGTATAGTAATAAGGAGTATAATTGAAAATTATTGTACTTGAACCTACTGGCCATTGCTTTGCATGCCAGGAATTCTGACAGCCATGAGTAGCAATCACAAGATAGATTTTGGAAGATTTTGTAATATTAAATTGTTCTCAAAATGACAGAGAGATTTCACTCAGGAGTAGCACCGTGGGAAATAACCAAGATACCAAAGAAGAAAGATTAACTCCACTGATTTTACAGGATTTAAAGAATAGCTCATTGAACCTGAAGAAATAAGCAATATTATACTAAACAAAAATAAACTGGGTAGAAACAGCCCAGGGAACTATATTCAGTGCCCTGTGATAAGCCATAATGGAAAAGAATACAAAAAAGAATGTATACATATGTATTGGGACTTCCCTGGTGGTGCAGTGGTTAAGAATCTGCCTGCCAATGCAGGGGACACAGGTTTGAGCCCTGGTCCGGGAAGATCCCACATGCCACGGAGCAACTAAGCCTGTGCACCACAACTACTGAGCCTGTGCTCTAGAGCCCATGAGCCACAACTACTGAGCCTACGCACCACAACTACTGAAGCCCCTGCACCCTACAGCCCATGCTCCGCAACAAAGAGAAGCCAACACAATGAGAAGCCCGCGCACTGCAACGAAGAGTAGCCCCCATTCGCTGCAACTAGAGAAAGCCCGTGTGCAGCAATGAAGACCCAATGCAGCCAGAAAGAAAGAAAAGAAAGAGAGAAAGAAAGAAAGAAAGAAAGAAAGAAAGACAGAAAGAAAGAAAGGAAGAAAGAAAGGAAGAAAGTTTGCTGTACAGCAGAAACTAACACAACATTGTAAATCAACTATATGTCAATAAAAATAATAAAATAATTAGATGAAAGGAATAGCAATATAAAAAAATAAACTGGAAAGAGAGAGAGAAACAGCAACTTAAATACAATGAATTAAAAGTTATCAAATAACTGAACTTGGGACAAAAATGACTGCCAAGTGCGAATTGTTGTGTGGAGCAGCTGTACTGGAAAGCAGATTATGCAGTGGACATAGCAACAAGCTCAGTTTATTATATGGACCTTTTAATGATGTCCCTGTACATAAAGCTTTGTCAACGAGCTACAATCTAGAGCATAAACCAGAGTCTGCTTACTATGACTCACTAATTCAGAAGAGCTAGTGGAAGTTACCAAGTTTAAGTTTAAATAACAGAACGTTTTTTTAAAAAAAATAAATTGTGTGACCTGCATCAGGCTGTTTTTACCAGGGTGCATTTTTTTGGAGATGAGAGGGAGTGAACTATAGTGAATAGCCAAGAGGAAATTCTTCATCAGAAATGTTAGAGTGTCACAATAAACAATTTATTTTTTTATCCAACCAGTTTCATCGTTCTGTAATGTGGACAGAGCAGCTTAATTGCCCCAAAATAAATTCTTTAATGTAAGTAAATTGCTTATCCTTTTAAGCAATTTCAAACATCTCTGCTTTGTTTTAATTTGACGATGCATTTGCTTTGTAAGCATGATATTAATAATGAACGAACACTTGCTAAATTTCTCCTCTTAAACATTGTTTCACCTTGTCCCTGAGCATCACTAAAGTTTCTCTGTTTCCTAGTAGATTGAGTCCAACACTTTCCATAACATAGCCTCACCCAAAGGATTTAAAACGCTACTAGTTCTCTTTTGCGAATCCTCCTTTTTGGCAGGGTTTTTATTTACTGTTTTCTGCCAGCATGTATTCAGTTTTGATTCCAAGCTTTTGCATACCCTGTTTCTTGCTGGAATTGTTTTTTGTTTTCCCTCCTACTTTAGAACCTACATAAACTTTAACCCCTGAGATCACTCATCACCTTCTTGGTGAATTCTTCCCTGACTATGATCCGTGCAGCTTTACACTGAATCCTTCATGGTTTTCAGTTGCAGTTGTATGACTGAGAAATTAGGTAAGTGCCAGGCCATATGATTCTCAAGTTGGTTGTCTTACTCTTTTCATCCATTTAAGGCAGACATCATGTCTGAAACTTTCTTGGTTTCTTTCCAATAAATTAATGAGAATACCATTGTGTGCATGATGTTGTAAAAGATTGACAATTTATAGAGTACTTCCTTTATATGATGAAATAAATAATTGACAATAGACATAAAGTTTTCTTAAAATGATGAAAAGACTAGGGTCAAATCTACTTGAGAATGACAGGTGAACATGGGAGGAGGTTCCCATGGAGACCTAGCTGAAATGTCCCAGGTCAGTAGACAGATGTACGTGTGCCTAGGAACACAATGCTACCCAGTGTCCGAACAATAGAAGAAGAAAAAGTTATGTCCCCAATTTCCAATGACATGATTTACAGAGGCCACCTGAAACTTGGCACAAGCAAGTCTGGAAGAGTGACACCAAGGTTCCAGCAGAACAATAAAGTGCCTGCCTCTCTTAAGCAAGATTAAACCGAAAGCCCCAGAGAGGGAAATACAGGATTTCCCCTGGCCGTCATGACAGTGAGTCAGCGTCGCCTGCCCTAAACAACGGATGGAGACACAGCCACTTAGAGGCCTTTCATCTTTATCCTTTTTTAGCAAAGCCTGTGCCCTATTTTCATAGGTAGGACGTCTGACGCCTCACCCACTGCCCCTCTTCACCATCGTTTGTTAAACAGGAAATTGGCAACATTCTTTCCAGGAATGGGGACGAGGTCTGCTGTCAACCAAAATGAAGGCAAAGAAGCAAAACGTTTTAACTCAGTTTAAGTGACGCTCTGGATCACTTAAATATCTATTTACAAAGGCCATTTTAGACAGGATTACCCAGAATCAAAGATATGACCCTAAAACCTAGAAACTCACCTCCTGAAAAAAAATGTGTGTGCCCAGTTTTCAGCAAGCATTGTTCTATTTTAAACCCAGGATATGAAAAAAAGAACATTGTTTCTTAAACTCATACTTTTATTGATTCAATGTCATTATCTATTACGACCCAAAAATGATCGCATAAATCCACACACCAGAACAGTGTAAAGGCCCACATTCTGTGCTGTAAACTGTCACTTTCATTTCTTAGGGAAGGTCTAAAGTCTTGAGTATATTCCACACTGGGACCCACTAGACTGTCCCTGGGTCTATCAGTTAGGAATTGCATTTGGCTGCTAGTAACAGAAACTCCAAACTCACTGGCTTAAACAACTTAGGGGTTATTTATTTTTCCCGTTGGAAGTAGACAGTCCAGAGTTGGTATGGGAGCTTCTCAATTCCACTGGGAGTCAGTCTCCTCTGACCTCCATGCTTCTCCGTCCTTAGGGTGTAACCCTTGTCCTCACATTCTCAAAATGTCCTCAAGAGCCATCGTGTAGGGCAAGAGGGAAGGAAAACAGTATGGCAACTGTGCTAGCTCCCTTTAAAGAGCTTTCTGAGGAGTCCCACTCCCCAGAACTCAGTCATGGGGCCACATTTTACTGCTGGCAAAGCTTGGAGTGTAGTATTTTATCCAGGCTCTGTTAGAAAGGAAAAGAGGGAGAACTGTTATTGTTCAGGTAACGGTCTCCACTACAGCAGAGAAGCCCATTGCAATGGTTGTTCCTGGTCAGAAGTCTGCCAAGCAAAGTAGCCTCAAGAGACCCTCTGTCTCCCCATGTATTAATGCTTAGTTCACAACTAGGGTGAAAATATGAGTGACTGCCATAGACTAAACGTCACGTACTACTTTGTGTGTCCTATTCTTAATGTTTGCAATACTTCTGCATTTCTACAACACCTTTAACAACGCTCAAAACAACAAAATATCAATATTTAGTATCAAATGGGTGTAAAAATACCTGCATTCCAGGGCGTTTCTAGGTTGTCTTATGTTCACTGCTTTCTGTTGAATTTGTTTAGGATTTTAGCAATGTTTGTTTACAGACCGTTTGGCCAAGCTCTGATGAGCTCTTTCAAATAAAGTTCTGCACTGAGACTTACTAGGACTCTTTAAGAGGTTAATCTAGGGACAGTTCTATTTCTTTGGATTTTTTTTTTTTTTTTTTTTGACCTTATCCAAAAGCAAGATCCAGATTCCTTGTAGTTTTGCCCAATTAGAGGATCGTTACTTCTCCTTCAGAAATGGTGTCTAGTACTTCACACCAGCCCAGGGACACCTCAAACATCACAGAAATAGCAGGGGGCACAACTTCCCTCAAGGGACTTAATTGCTCTTTTCACTTGCCAACTCAGCATTTTATATTCTCCATTTATGCCATTGTGTTTAAATGGTTTAGGTTTTTTTTTTTTTTCTTTTCCAGAATTCCCATTGCTACGTCAAGGGGTTAAGCTTCTCACCCCTCACACATTTAATAGGAAAACACATTTACTAGGAAACATGTCTTAGGAACCATCTGTTTCTGCTTCCTCCTGAACCCAGGCCGATGCAGAATAATCATGATTATAAATGTGGAGCCCTGAATTGGATTCAACTTCAAGCATCTCAATTTGCCCACTAATGTATATAGAGTTAATCCTCCTTGTTCATGGGTTCTGTATTGTTAAGTTCACAGACTCACTAAAATTTATCTGTAACCCCAAATCAATACGCATGGCATTTTCACAGTCATTTGCAGACGTGAAAGTGGCAAAAAAAAAGGTGCATAGCCCGACACACACGTGCCCAGCTGAGGTCGACCAAGGAGATACTGTGCCTTTTTGTTGCAATGCTCATACTATAAACAGGTGTCTTTTTTTTTTTTTTGTGGTCCCTCTAGTGCCACATGTTTGTGCTTTTTATTGGTGATTTTGCTGTTTTAAAATAGTCCCCAGATGTAGTGCTGTGCTGTCCAGTGCAATCTCCATTAGGGAGAAAACATACGCTAAATAACCTTCTTTGGCACATGAGTTAGAGGGCTGTTGGCTGTGAGTTCAAGGTTAATTAATCAACAATGCATATTAAATGCCTTTAAGCAAAAATGCCCCATAAAATCAGGTATACGTTGATTGATTGATGAAAATGTGACCAGAGGCGTTCAGGAACCTAACAGGATATTTCCCCTAGAAGCGATGGTTCAGTATTGACTCATTCAGTGTCCACGGGGACTTCATAGACCATAACTGCTGTGAATAATGAGAATCAATTGTATTCTGTTCCAATCAGCCCTTTCTCTGAGCAGTCCAACCAGAGTACTTAAGCCTTTATTATTCTTGATTTCCTGCCTCCATGGTCTAACTGCCTATGTTGTTGAACCCAGAGTCATTATTCTCTGCTATAGAGAGATGAGGAAAAAAAAAAAAAAAAAAAAGAAAGAGATTTTCCAATCTCTCTTTTATGAATAATAAGAAAAATAAATGAGAGTATGTAATTTTGTACTCTATGATTGAGTCTTGGAGTCTGTATTTAATCGCTTCAGTTTTCCAGCCTTTATCTACATGGAGCTGATTTTCAGAGAAAAACCAACTCATTTCCCAAAAGCATGCATAGATGCACTGCGGCGGCCAAGGATGCCCAGTGGTTCTAGCTGGTGGTATCGCTCGAAGCAGATACCGTGCTAAATTTTCTCCTCCCTCTCCTTCTCTCTAACACACATGCACACACACACAGTCACACACACAGCACTCACAGAAACACACACAATTGTCTTGCATGCTTAAGACAATTTCTATTCAACATCATTCATTCACTTAATGACCATGTATCTAGTATCTATGGTGGAATATGTAAATCTTTGTGGGAGATGAACGGATGGCTGAGATTCAGATGAAGTCCTCAGGGAACTCAGGATCCAGTGGAGCAGTAACTAAGAGACATTGGGAAATACTAAGTTAAAGGGGGGCGGAGCAGTGGTGTGTGCTTATTCCCAACCCCCTTGACATTACCGTGTCTTGGCTAGATAAAGCTAGATGCCTATAAGCAGAAATGTGTGCAAAATGACAAAAGAGAGGGTGTGTGTGTTTGCATCTGTGTCTGTGTGTGTATGTGTCCTCAGCCTCCCATTTCTGTGGCAGGTACAATGTTATTCTAGGCAAGGATATCTTTTCAAAAGAATATGAAGCAAGACCTGTGTGTAGGTTCACAACTGCCCGTTTCTTCAGCTTTAACTGGGAACTCTTTCATGTGGCCTTGTGAACACTTTTAAAAAGTAACAAGTTTCAGCTTTGATTTTTAAGATTAGTGAAACTCTGTAATTTACTTAAAGTCACTAGCAATTTATCTTGTCATGTCCTGCACTGTCAAGAACCCCAGAGATGACATGGAATTTATGGGGAGTAGCAGACTTTTAAGTCTCAATGAGAATCGAACATTTATCATATTCTTTCCTCCTGGGTTTTGCACAATGTGATTAACTTACTTTTGTATAAGATAAAGAAAAGCTGAAGACTAGTTGACAAATCCAAAGCCTCTGGCTTATGATGTCCCTGGAAGAGTCACGCTTCTTCTGGGTTTTCTACTATTTTCCTCATTGTATATGAATTTCTGTTGAATGAAAATGAGCCCTTAGACCTTATCCCCTTGAAAAATCATATAACAGAACCTGAATTTAACCCAAGATCACCTTCTCAATTCTAAGAAGTGAGATGTGCACACAAGACAGAAAACAGAAAGAGAGAGAGAGATAGAGAAAAGAAAAAATAAGCTTGGCAGTGGCTGTACAGCTACCACAATAATACATTATATGTACACTCAACCTACTTTCAGAAGTTATTTGAGATGGCCTACAAAATTAAATATTAAATAATTAAAATAATGATCAAATTTTTTTTTAAAAAGCAATAATGAAGGGAAGCAGTCATGAAGAAAACACTGAGCAAAGATAATTACAAAAATTGAACACCACAATGTAACTCTGAGCTTCCTGCAACTAAAGCAAAAGTTGAAAATCCACAAAAACAAATCCTTCATTATCTTATTAATGGAGAGAAAACCATTGTATTAGGAGATCCTACTTCCTCTTGGAGTTCGATGTCCTAATAAAAAGTGCATTGTGTGAATGAACTTATCTATAAAACAGAAACAGACTCACAGACATAGAGAACAGACTTGTGGTTGCCAAGGGGGAGGGGGGGACAAAGAGGGATGGATTGGGAGTTTGGGGTTAGTCCCAATCCAAACTATTATATATAGTAGATGCAAGCTATTATATACAGAATAGGTAAACAACAAGGTCCTACTGTATAGCACAGAGAACTCTATCCAATCTCCTGGGATAAACCATAGCGGAAAAGAATATAAAAAAAGAATGTATACATGTGTATAACTGAGTCACTTTGCTGTACAGCAGAAATTAGCACAACATTGTAACTCAACTTATGCTTCAATTAAAAAAAAAAAGAGTTTAAAAAAAAAGTGCACCGTGTGAATCATTATAGGAACCAGATTTAAATCCATGTGTGTCCGCCTACTGCCTTCAGCTATATGCACAGGGCACAATCACCTTCCGTTCAAGCACTGTTTTAATGGAAGGTGGAAGGGACACAGTGGCCCTTACTCTCCAAAGGTGTGGCGTGCCGGTGTGATGGCATCTCACACACCTCACCTCTGTCTGAGGACGTACCTTGTGTGCTGGGGCAGCAGCTGCGTCTGCATCTCCTCCAGCTCCTCTGGCTTCTGCTGGATCTTGTTTTTCAGCTTCAAGTCCTAATTTGAGTGTGTGTGTGTAGTTCTGTGGCAAAGCACAATAGTTTTAGTAGCAGGTTGCTGGTGTCATCAAAGTCAGAAGTGGTGAGAGAGGTGGGTTGGAGTTTATCGTTCTGGATTTGTCCCTACAGGTTCCAGTGTGTCTCCACTCTTCCCCAGTTCACTTCCAGTTTTACCTCCTGACTGTGGGTCTTACTGACCCACGGGGACATTATTCCCACCACTAGCGTCAGAGAAAAGTCTTCCAGAGACTTCTTCACGTGCTTCCATAAATAAATAAGGTCTAATTCCCATAATAGATCCCTTAGTCCATATCATTTTTAGTTCTGTTTTGCCTGATCAAACTTTACCTGATAACTATCTGGTGCCTGGAATTGGGGTCCTGTCAAAATGGAAGCCTAAAACATGTGGCATTCTCTTCCAGACTATATGGTGGGCAAAATCTAGGATGTTCTTGATGACTATAAGCCTTAAAGAGAGTGAGAAAATTGTTATTGGCTGCTAAGGAAAAAAAAAAATTGTGTTATGTAATAGCAGAAATTTTGACAGCACTATGGTCTATATTAACGTGGAAAATAGGAAGTACACCTAATGAAGTAGAGTGGTTGGCTAAGGGAATTTCTAAGCAGAACTTTGAAAATGCCAATTAATTTCTTTTAGTCACATATGATAAGGTATCAATAGAGAGATAAGCTAAAATAAAGTAGCAGGTCTGTTTGTAAGCAGAATTTCAAAACAATATAAAAGAGTCAGGCCTCGCTGGATTTGAAAATAAAACCAGTTCTGATTTCTAGCTTCTCTAGATGGCAAAAGATTCTCAAAGTAAGAAATAGCCTTGGCATAAAGAACAAATCCAGGAGTGCGTCTGTAAGACCCTTTGTTAAACATCAAAATGATTTAAGGATATGTCTTGTAAACTCTCTCAACTAGGCCAAAAGGGTTTCAACCAACAGAAGGGTGTTAGCTCCGAGAATCCAGACTCTCAGTCCAAGCTGGAGAATTGTGGGAATGGATTTTGTCTAATGGAATAAACCCTAATAAGATTTATAGAAAATCCAGAAAATGCTTTAATATAATTACACTAGCAGAAGCATTGTATACTTGGATTAGAAGCAATAGAGACAGGGCTTCAGGAAGCAGGATGAGAAAGCTACTAAACTGGAAAAAATGAGTCATGTCTTATGGCAAAGGAAGGATGTTCCAGAGTGAAGAGCTTATAGTCCTAAGAGCAGAGCTAAGATGGACCAAAAAAAAAAAAAAAATCATACCCAAGGAGAATCTAATTAAGAAACTGGTGCTATGTGTCCGGATCAGTTTCAGTATTGCTATGGACCAATGTATGCTGTAGGCCTCCCCTTTCTGTTCTTATTAAATGAGAATGTCTATTTCAGTCATTCTTGCATTAGTTTGCAGACATGTTGGGCAAATTTTTAAGTCATATTCACAAACGCAAAAAATTCACATAGAATGTGAATAAAAGAAATAAATATTTATATAGGCCTCAAAGAAAGCAGGATACAAAAGCTGTATATTGTATACCATATGTTCTTAATTTTGTGAGAAACACATCCGTATTTCTGTGCATATATTTTTTTATAAATATGTACACATAAAACCAACTGGAGGAAAATAAACTAACATATTAATATTTGTTATCTGAGGCTTATAAGACTGGGACTGATTTATATTTTTGGTATTCTATTTTTTTGTATTTTCTGTATCGTTGTTATAAACTTCTATTACTTTGATGATGATCTTTAAAAGAAAACAAATGCCATGAAAAACAATATGTCACACTCAGAAAATAGCTTTCTTTACCTGTGATTATGTGGTCCACTGTGATTGAAATCAGAGGGTTTTGGGTCTTGAAGCCTGAACTTTGCCCACTGGAACAAACTTGATTTTTCTACATTAGGACTCATCTATGATACTCGACACATCTGCAAGGCTTTATACTTAGGAAACAGAAAGTGACGTCAGAACAAACTTAATTAAGCAGATCACATGATGAATTAGAGCATGAACTGCCATACTCAATGTAGCCAAACCTAAACTCAGATTCAAAAATGAACTTATTTTTGCCAAGTGATGGAAAAACTCATAGTTGTTTGGGCCTCTCCTGTTTTAGTTCTTAAGCACTGGGGACAGCTAAAAGTAAATTAATTGTATTTTCTCACCTGATACATTTGATATATTTAATTCAATTTGTTTTTTCAATTTTTTATGAATTATTTTTATTGTTTCAAATTCAGACCTTTGCTGTAGGAATCACATTGATACGTATTACGTATCTCTTAACTGATACAAAATCATATCTTTATAGCACTCTATCTCTCTGGGAGTTTGAATAAGTGGAACAGAATTTGAGTTCAGTGTTCAAAGCATTAGATTTATTAAATGAAGCATTGGAACAATATTTTGCATTTGAGATAACCTGGCCTTCAGTGAGGAAAGAGCTTTATAATAAAGGCTTTTGTTCAGAGATTATCTGAGCATAGCTCTATTACCGCACTCACAAAGTTTACCTGTTCATTCAACAGGTATTGATACAGCCCTATTACACACAGACGATCCTCTACGTGTTCAGTGAACCAGATGGATACATTTTGGGCTTTGAAATATCCATATATCACACATACATATAGATATAAATATCAGAAACATTAATAGATGGGTATAAATATTGTAAATGTATCGATTAGTTACATATATAATAAAATAATGGTAATTTCAGAGAGTGATGGGCTATGAGCTAGAGAGTTTTTAAACGTTGGGGCAAACTTTTGATTGAATTCTGTATTAATTTCCAGGATTGCTGTACAAATGATCACAAAATGAGTCATATAAAGCAACAGAAATTTCTTCTCCCATGGTTCTGGGGGATAGAAGTCTGAAATCAAGGTGTTGGGGAGTCCATCTAGGGGAGCTATGTTTCCTTGCCTCTTCTAACTTCTGGTAGGTGCCAGCAATCCCTGGCATTCTTTGGCTTATTAGATGCATCACTCCAATCTCTGCCTTAGTCTCCACATGGCCTTCTTCCCTGTGTGTGTGTGTCCACATTTTCCCTTTTGTTATAAGGATACCATCAATGGATTAGGGCCCAGTCAAATCCAGTATGACTTCATCTTAACTTGATTATATTTGTAATGATTCTATTTTTAAATCACAGGTCACATTCACAGGCACTGGGGGTTAGGATTTTAACATGTCTTTATGGGAGACACAATTCAATCCATAATAAATGCTAAGAGAAGGCCCCTATGGAAGAGGACATTAGAAATAGAACCTGACTGATGAGAAAAAGGAAGGCACCTGACCATCTGGGAGGAAGAAATGGTTTTAGGCAAAGGGCAGTATAAAGTCCTAGAGCTGGATCACTCCTGAGAGAGACAGAGAGAGAGAGAGAATCTAAGACCATATATGTGAGGAGGAACCATACCAGAGTGAGCTTCGTAAGCTCACATAAGGAGTTCAGGTTTTAGTCTATTCAGTGTGAAGCTACTGAAGTGTTTTATCCACAGAAAAATTAAGATGAGATCTACGCTTTCAAGGAAACATTCTAGATGTTATGCATGAGAATGGTAAAGACACTTTTGCGGTAATCCAGGAGAAAAATGACGGTGGCATGGAAACTGGTGGTCCAGCAGAGTTAATGAGATTTACTCTGAGAAGCCGGTCCACCAGAAGTCACTGAATTGGACATAAGGTGGGAGAGAGGAAACAGGTGGAGGGAGGGACAGCCTGGGGTGGATACTGTCACCGTTGCCTGAGAGAGTATGGACTAGGGCAGGAGTAAGTTTGTGAAGCGGGGGTTGAGTTTAGTTCTTTTTTCTGTGTCGGGCTCCCCCATCAGTGTAAATTCTTGAGTGGAGAAACTGCGGTGACATGCCACGGAGGAAGCACGTGAACAGAGTTTGAAGTAGATGTTCTCCATCTCTCTAAACCTTATTAGACGTTCCACCTGAGGCACGGCTCTCCTTCTTCTTTACTCCATTCATACGTCTTCTCCAACACAGAGCCCTTCCCTCTCTTCTCTCCTGGCTCTAACATGGCTGCCAAATTATTGACACGCGTAAGCTGCTCTTTCAAATGTCAGAACAAATGCAGGGGGGTTGTGAAAAAGCAGAGACCTAGAGTCACACGGACCTGGGACAACCCTTCCATCTCAGCCGCCCAGTGTTCTGTGTGATACTTTGCTTCCCGAAGCCTTAATCCTCAAGGGTTCAACGAGTGGCTGGGAGGATGATTTTAGATTTTGTATTTACTGATAGATGATAGATGACAGAGAGACGGATGATAGAGAGATGAATATAGATATAGATATAAATACATAGATACTGTGGGTAAAGCACACCATGAATGTACGTTTAGGAGAAAAGTGGGGGAAGAGACAGAAGCCAGGACCAAGGCAACATGGTGGATGCAGTATTTTGGTGGAAAGGTTCTCTGTGGTTTTGGATTCAGATAGATCCAAACAAGAAACGAGACCCTGTGCATTCACTTATTAAATAAACCTCACTTTCCACAAAGAGCCGAGTCCCGATCTTACAGGACTCCGGTGACGATTTGTAAAGTGTATGAAAGGTGCCTGGAACGGGAGGAACGCCTGAAATATGACTTCCCTTCCCTCTTTGCTCTGCCCAGAGCCCTGCCCGCCAGAACCCTGGCGAGTCCAGGTCATCATCTAGTGTTAAATTCCAGACAGTAATTTTCCAACTTTAACTTTTCTCTGAATTTTTCTTAAAAAGAAACTAATTTCCCCTCTCCCACCACTATCGTGATAAGTCAACACAGAGCAATGTCCAGGGGTATAGGGACAAAGTTAGGAGAACTTCCAATTTCCTAATTAAAATGATGATGGGGGTCTGAACCAGAGGCAGGGGGCTCTCAGTCAGATGTCTTGTGGTCCCTTGCAGTTCAGGGAGTCTCTGAAAAGCTGAGTCCTGGGTCCAGTACAGTCACGCAGGCCTCCGAGAAAGAGCAAACTTTCAGACAGGGGTGAATTGAGCCTGGGACCCAGTACTCTGCCTTACTTCTCTTTTCTAAAAGACTTTGCAGCCCCTCTCGGCTCTAAAACGCAATGACGTATTTGGTTTTAGTGTAAGGGATCCGATGCTAAGGCCATTCTCAAAATCCGGTTACATAGATGCATCTAACGTCTTTCACGGTTTTCCTGGCTTCTAGGCAAGCTGAAAACTGAACTAAATTCAAGATTTAGGCAGCATTCCGTGATTCTTTTTTTTTTAAGTGTCATCTTGTATCAGTGACTTCCTGCCAGGAGTACAAAGAGGAAGGAAGGTGAGGATGCCAGAACAGCCAGATTCCTTTTCGCACAGCCTCTGCGAGGGACCCCAGGGGTTTGGGAGTCAGAGGGGAGCACGAAGGGCCAACGAGCTGTAACCTCACAGCTGCTGGGGGTGCAGCCTCTGGCCGTTCTTCCCTGCTTCTTCCTGGATTAGGAACCAGGGGACAAGCTAGCCAAGAGCTGCAGTCCCCTCTGGGACACGGAACCTGATTAGACCAGAGGAAAGTCCGGGAACGCGGTGTCCTGAAGTGCTTTAAGGTTAGACAAACAGGAGGCTGGAGGGATCTGGGAACTGGAGAGAGACCCACCGTGGTTCAAGCGTGCGAAACTCACCACGGAGTTTGCACCTTTCTATTAAAAGTCAAAAATAAGTGAGCAACATGGTGGACACTCAGTATTATCTACTTTGTGATTTACTGAGAGCTACCAGGGGTCAGGTGTACAGTCCTATAAGGATACTAGTCAAGCAGCTGAGGAGAAACTGAGCAGGAAGGAGAGATGGCCGTGTGTCATGGACCCATCGACCCCAGGGTGACATTGGGAGGGAAATAAGGCATAAATGCAAATACCCTCTCTAAAGGGTACCACAGAAACAGTATAGAGCACTGATTCTCAATCCTGTTGCAGAGTAAGTTTGAATGCAAGGGAAAGCATTTGTTACCCGGAAAGAAACGGGAAGAGGAGTCCTAGACGTTTAAGACAAAAGGTCCACTACCCCAGTTTCCAGGAGATCAGCCATTGGTTTGTTTTAACCACTGCCGGGCCACCCAAAACAGCTGTGTCCCTCAGAAAATTGCCTCCCTGCCTGAGCCCCATCTGTGCGATGGCACGGTGGTCCCATTCTGGCCACAACATATGTAAGATACTACAGACCCCATGGCTCTGCCGGCATGTCAGTTGAACTCACTTTTATCACTAGTAGAAATATTTAATGCACATTAGAACTTAGAACATAATTAACTAGAAATAATGTTTGACAAGATTTGAGAGCACGTGTAGAACACTATAGGTTGAAAAACAAAAAGACAAAAGACAACATACTAAGTTGATGTCAGGGTTTTTTTAAAAAAAGACTAATTATAGGAAAGTTAATACACTCTAAGGGGTTCAGTAAATATTTAGTTAGTCTTGTTCAGTGACCTTGGACCAATTCCTTAATGTTCAAAACAAAAACCAACAAAGTTCAGGGACCATGATCTCTTTCTTCTGCTTTTGAGTCATAAAATCCATCATAAATTCTTACTGAGTGTTAATCTCTGCACGATCCTGGAACACATGTGACTACATTAAATGCTGCTTTCCCTTCCTTTCCAGGCTGTCTGAAAACTTAGATTTGACATGCTTAAATAGAAAAGTAAGTTTATCTCCAGAGATACAAGCTTGGATTGTATAGCTGTTGTGCAATTTTTCCAGCATTTTAGGGACTCTCATATTCATGTGTCAACAAGTAGTAAACTAGAAGAGGGTCAGTTTTTCACTTCATGCATTTGAAAACGGGTGCCTGTTGAGTGTCTTGGGAGTCTGTTAGGATCTACTTTGTTAACTTTCACCCAAGGCTATGTTTTTTTTTTTTTTATTGGAGTATAGTTGATTTACAATGCTGTGCTAGTTTTAGGTGTACAGCAAAGTGAATCAGTTATACGTATACATATATCCACTCTTTTTTAGATTCTTCTCCCATATAGGTCATTACAGAGTATTGCGTAGAGTTCCCTGTGCTATACAGTAGGTCCTTATTCATTATCTATTTTACATATAGTAGTGTGTATATGTCAATCCCAATCTCCCAATTTACCCCTCCCCCACCCAAGGCTATTCTTGACCTCCCACACCCGACATCAGCATCCTTATCCTGTATCATGGCACCCTTTTTTCTACCTTGGTCCTCCAGTTCTTATCTCATTATCCCTGTAAAATGGAAGAGGGAACACCTTGGGATGTTTGGAGGAATGGCAAACAGGACTTATAAGCATATAGAGTATTTGTCTCTTTAGGGCATAGCAAAGGGGATGGGAGGCTTTTGAAATAAAATAAATAGATATTTTATTGACTAAATGAGCAAAGGATTGAATGTATGATTGCCCTTGTGGTCTAAACTACTGAGATATTTTTATGTGGTTCTACTACCTAGTTCTAGGGACATGTTAAAAAAAAATTATTCCCCAAATGATTATAGTGATGGCAGCTGTACTGGACTGTCTACCATTTCAGGGCGGTTATGCCGAAGCCTTTCCTATACACAAGTATCAAAAACAACAGCACAGCAACAAAGCGACAACTAGTTACGTAAAAGTTTATTGAAGCACAGGGTCACGATCTCCTCTGCTCAGCATCAAAAGAGTCATTAAAATTGTCTAGACCAGTGGTTTTCAAACCACAAGTTGTGACTCATTAGTGAGTCTGAAGTCAGTTTAATGGGTTGTAACTGGCCATTTTTTAACGACCAGAGGATACAATAAAATAGAATGAAATACATAGTGCATAAAGCTAGTAAGTTTAAATGTCTTTTTGAAATTTGTGCTTCAGCTATGCATGTACATTATTTATACATACATGAAACATATATATATGTTCTTCTATATAATGACTGAAACAAAAATGTTACACACTTTCTTATGTGTGTATAACCTGATGACACAAGCTGTAGATCATAGGCAACAAATAGAATAAGTAAAAATAAGCACTGGTCTAGTCTCACTACTTACATGTCTCTACGAGATACCTACTAAGTGGTCATCCTGACTGTACTTGAATGTTCTCACTGTTTATTTTCTCATTGAGTAAATGCCTTTAATTGTGCTGAGTCAAAATATGTCTTTCTGGAGCTCACCTATTGCATTGGCCATATTTCTACCAGCAGGCACTTTTCAGATAAGCCTAATTTTTCTTCCATTTAATAACCTTTCAATACTTAAACAGAGATATGTTGTCCTTGCTAAGAATTTGCTTCACCTTATGAAGAACTCCAAGAGTCCGATTGTCCTTCAGCGGCTTGGAGAAGCCTCGGGACCGGATTTCTCCAGGCCCCTCAGAAGTTTGGGCTGCCTATCGTTCTTGGAAAGTCAGACAGAATTAGTAGGTCAGTCTGAGGAGAGAGGAGCCAGGTGTGACAGTAATCTGCTCAGGAGAAGGGCCTTCAGAAGTGGCCACGTGTATGGTTTGCGACACTACTTACGAAATCTGGGAAACACATGCCAGGAGTTCTTTCTCTGTGGAGTCCCACTTTGAGAAAAACCAAAATACGCCAATGTCACAACTCTCATCTAGAGGCACGCACTGAGGGAGAGGGAGCGGCAAGTGGGAGGAGATGGTGCATCAAGACGTTTTTAGCTTTAGTCATAGATTACAGAAACACACACTACTATAAATACATATAAATATCTCATGCCCACTTCCTGAGAAAAACATGTTAGTTTATGTTCACAACTGTTTCCTTTGAAAGAAGCTATTAATACCAGGAGCTCAATATCTGAATCTGAGCAGCTAATTAAAATGTTAAAAAAGAAAAGCTTATCTTCAGTTCCTTTTTTAGGAGATGTTGCAAATATAGACTGTGGCTTAGGCAAAGACAGCTGTTTCACTTCACATGCAAAGGCACCATTAAAAAAGCAGCACTTTAAAAAAATGGTCTTGGCGGTAATTCTTTGCAGTAAAGTTGTGGATTTTTCTCCCCATATTTTGATTGAAAGCATTTTGGAAAAGCGTTTCTCTGTTTTTTTTTTTTTTTTTTTTTTCTTTTCTCAAAATTTTTATTGCTTCAGAATGTTTAATTAGTTCCTCTCTTTGAGTAAAAGTAAATGTCAGAATCAAAGTTTCTAGAAGAAAACCTGCCATTTGTTCTCATCAGCAATCACTAAAGATTTAAAAAGAAAGACATTTAATAAAATTTACTGAAATAAAAATGTTTGCTGATTAATTTTTTAAAGGGATTAACCACAACTACAGCAGAAATGGACATCTAGTATAGATTTTATATAAACATATGGAATACAGTAAATGCCCTCAAAGCAATTACTTAAGAGAATGATTGCCATTTCAGTTGTTAAGTACAGAAAAATGAAGGAGGTTTAAGTGTCCAGCGAAAAGAAGTCACGTGACCATTGACCATTGTTTTCACATGTTATTCAGCCCTCTCTAGGCCTCGGTATTTTCCTCATGTAAAATAATTCTAAAACTATTTATGTGAATTCTACTTTGTGCCAGGCATTGTTCTAGATTCTGGGTTCATGCATAAGTAGGATAAAGAGAGCTGCAGTCAATGTTGATTTCTTGACAATTATTACTGAGAAAAAATAAAAATTAAAACTATATTTCAGACTTCTCCTCTGAGCTCTAGATTCACATACTCAGCTATCTTCTTGGCAGTTTCCCAGGCATTTCAGATTTACTGTGTGCAGCACTGAACTTGTATTTTCTCCCAAATCCTTTTCACTCTCAACCTTCCCCACCAAGGAGGCCAAGGCTTAACCTGGGAGTGACCCTTGACACTTAGCCCATCCCCTATTAAAGTCATCACCAAGTCCCTTTGAGTTTATTTCCAAACTACATTTAGAAGAGTCTATTCACCACCTGAAACCATAATTGTTCTCTTCAGTTGCTGTCTTTGACTACCCAGCAAAGCAATTTAAAAAATTAAATTAGAAAAGCGCAGCAGTTTCCCTTCCATGCTTATAACCTTGTCAAGACAGCCCATTGCCCTTAGGATAAAATATTAAGTCTTCAACACGGTCCTCCACCCTTTCCATCTTCCGGCCCTGCCTACCAATCTAGTATCATCATCCTCTCCTCGTTGGTTTCTATTTGCCACCTGCGTTGTCTTTGTGTCTGTTTTCCTGTCCTTCAAATTCATTCCCACCCCAGGGCCTTTGCACAGGATTTCCTTCTGCATCCAAAACTCCTTGCTGTGCTCCTCTCCTTGTTAATTTCAACATTTACTTCGAGTCTCAGCTTAAAGGTCTCTTCTTCAGAAAAGCTTTTCAGGCCTTGAACGATTTAAAGGACGCCTCACCTTGTTTCCTCCTTTATATCACCTGATGTTTTTCATTTTCTCGCACTTATAAACGCTTCTTCATCTACTGATATGTTTACTTATCTGTCTAAAGTCTCTTTTCTTCTCTAGGCCTCATGTTCCACAGACACCGGGATGATGTCCATTTCTCCCAGCCTACTTGTTCCTCAAACTCGTGGCACACAGTAAGCATTCAATAGTGTGTTTGTGACTGAATCTATAAATCAATGAATAAAGACATGAAAAGAAAAATGAAAGACAGTTGGGATAGAAGTTTCAAACTATAAGAGATAAGTAAACAATGAGCATAAGCAGGAAGCCATGCGATGGTAGGAAAAAAACCATAGTATTTAAAGACCAAAAAATGAGAGTTCCAGGGCCGGCTCTGTTATTTAATTAGCTCCAAAATTTGGGGAAACTTGCTTAACTTCTGTTATACTCAGTTTTCTCATCTGCAAAACAGGGATAATAAAACCAGTGACGTTGTGAACGTCAAGCAAAGTAATATATGTGAAAGCACTTGGGAAATTGCAATGCAGTATGAAATTTTTGCTGTTAAAACAAAAATGTACAGGGATAGCTCAGTGGAAGTTTAAGGTACACATTTCTAGTTGCTGGCTTCTATGCTTTTCATTTTCAGGAGATTGCCAGGGAGAGAAATTGGTACACAAAACCGCATTGAAGTAAATTCTGTGTGCTTACTTTCACTCACTTCTTCATGTAATAATTCAATAAGTATTCATTAGATACATTCTATGTACCAGCTACTACACTTAATATCTTTGGCCCTTTAAAGATATAAATAAAGTTATCATTTTTCATCTGGAAAGGTAAATCTAGAGTCTTAGTGATGCGAACAGTAGTGGCAAGTAGCCTAGCAAAAGTTCGGGAAAACCTTCCCAAAGAGATTTGAGGGATAAGAAAAAAATCTGGAAATGAATTCAGTTTTTACAACTTACTTTGGACAGATTGTTTAGCCCAATTCTTTGTTTTTAGTGAAAATGGAGGTCGATAATATCTACTTCCAGTATTGTTATGAAGAATAATTTAGATATTATATGAAGAAAACTAGGTATACACATCACTTAATAAATATTAGTTTTCTTCTTTCCCTTTGTTTTCTCAAATCTTTTCATTAGATACAAAAGTAACCAAGCACACACTTATTACTGGCAAACAGATCTCTTTGTGTGATGAAAAAAATACTGGAAAACTGGTGCCTGAAAGAAAATACACTAGCCTAGAAGCTGCTTCTTAAGTCCTAACCACTGGACTGCCAGGGAATTTGCTAGAAGCTGCTTCTTTTAAACAGCCTTCATTATGTGCTGTCTTTACTGTAGAGAGCAAAAATTCTGTAAGGCACCTATGTGATACCATCTCGTCCATATGCAATTTGTGGCTCCTTGCCAGTGTTTTTTTAGAGTCTGTTGTCCACATCATTCACTGAAAATATTTATACAAAGAAGGGAAAGAACAGGGTGACAGCAGCAAAAGGCTTTCCGAGCACACATGGAGTTACCTTTGGCAAAGGGCATCAGCAAATCACAGCCTTAAGGCTTGTGTCACATTTCTGGTAAACAGAAACTAACACTGTTTCCCCGTGGATGGGCTTGTCCTCTAAACAGTTTTGAAATGCCTTAATCTCTCAAATTCATCTGAATGCTTTTAGGCAGTACTCAAGGAGAGCTGCTTAGTGTCATGTGGGAACATTATTCAGGCTTTTTGAAGAGAGAGCTTGCAGTTGATTTGAGAGCAATTCAGTAGAGTGTTTAAAATCACTGGGCTTTGGAGTCAGGTAGTCAAGGGTTCAAGTTGGGTTCAAGTTGTCTTCTCACAGCTGAAGGATTTGCGGAGTGAATTCGTTTCCCATTGCCACCGTAACAAATTGCCACAAATTAGCGACTTAAAACAACACAAATTTACTATCTTACAGTTCAGGAGGCCAGAGGTCTAGAATGGGTCTGCGGCGATATGTTCCTTCTGAAGGATTTACAGGAGAATCTGTTTCTTTGACTTTTCCAGCTTCTAGGGGCTGCTTGGCTCACGGCTCCATCCTCCGTCTTCAAAGTCAGCCACACAGCAGCTTCTCCCTCTCTGATTTCCTGTCTCCTTCTTATAAGGACTCTTATGATTACATGGGCTGACCATGTAATAATCCAAGATAATCTCCACAACTCAAGATCTTTAATTTATTTACACCTGCAAAATTCCTTTTGCCATATAAGCCCCTTTTGCACCATAAGGTTCCTTTTTGCTTATATTCATAGGTTCTAGGACATCTGGGGAGAGGGGGAGGATATTCAGCCCACAGCAGGGAGCAAGTTTCCATTGCCTCAGTTGTCCTGTCTGTCACACGAGGATTGCAATAGTTCCTACCGCACAGGGCTGCTATGAGAATTAAATGGAATCACACACACTGTTATTTAGTTAAACACTGCAACACATTAAGTGACCCAGGAGCTTCGGACACATTAAAGAGAAGCGTAGAGCTGATCCCTGCTCTTGGTGGAGACAGGCTTTAAATCAGTAATCCCCCAAATAAAAGTGTGCTTGAAAATTGTAATAAGTGCTACAAAGGAATAGTAAAGGGTACATTGGCAAGGAGGCGTGATCTGGTCTAGAAGCATCAAGGAAGACTTCTCTGAGCAAGTAGCTTTCAGTTGAGATTTTATGAATGAATAGCTGAGATAAAAGGCAGAGAAGAACATTCCAGAAAGAGGAAAAATATGTGCAAATACCCAGGGCAGGAATGGGCATAGTGCATTCAAGGAACTGGAAAGCAGGGCAGAGAGTGGCAAATTATCATGCGGCAGGAGTAGCCAGGGACCAGAGCAGGTCAGGCTCAGATAGGTTGTGTTAAGATTTTGGAGGCTTATCCTAAGAGTAATAGCAGGAGTGGTCTGACCAGATTGCTTATTAGACAGTATTGCTCTGGGTCCTGCACAGAGAATGGAGAACAAGAGTGGAAGCAGGAACACCAGGAGCGAGGTCTGGTCTTGGTCCAGGTGAGAGAAGATGGGGTGTCATGGACCGGGATCCTGAGGGAGCAAACTCTGAGCTGGCGTGGAGCAGGCAGGTGGTTGATCACTGAGAGCTCTTGGGATCATTGCCAACAGATGGGAAAGAGACAGGATCCGGCAGAGGGTGGACTCAGCAGAGCCTAAAGGATGTTCTGAAGTGTAGAAGATCCCTCAGAAGTGGGGTGAGGGGAGTGGGCATTTACACCCGCATATTGACCAGTCACTAGATACAGCTGCACCAGGAAGGGGAGGCGCCTCAGGGGACATGATCTTCTTCAGTGGTGACAACCTCCAAAGGCAGCTGATGGCTGAGCACCTGGGGAAAACTTAATGAGAATGCTGGGTCGTGCATCAAAGCATCCGCCCTATGGAGGCTTATCTAAAGAGTGGCAGGAAAAACAGAGAGAAACTGGATAGATTTGAGAAATATTTGCAGATAGAATTGACAGAACTTGGTGTTATATATAGATGGATAGATAGATAGATAGAGGGGAGAAAGAGAATGAGATATTAAAGATTACAGAAGATGATAGCTGGGTTTCTGACTTTTACAACTGAACAGATATTAATGACATACATGTGTTGCTTATGTATTCTATAGTTAGTTAAATAAATGAATCTATACTTCAGAGGACAGGGGCAGGTTGGAAATCAAAATTTGGGATTAATTAATGAATAGAGGATAAAAACTGTGAGCCCACCTAAGAGTCACATCAACAAAGGGCAGAGCATGAAAAGGCTGATGAAGCCTTGAGCAAGGACAATTCAGACAGGTTATGTCCATGTCAATCCCAAACTCCCTGACTGTCCCTTCCCTCCACCCTTCCCCCGCTGGGAACCATAAGTTCATTCTCTCAGTCTGTGAGTCCGCTTCTCTTTTGTAAATAAGTTCATTTGTATCATTTCTTTTTAGATTCCGCATACAAGTGATATCATACGATATTTCTCTTTCTCTGACTTACTTCACTCAGTATGACAATCTCTAGGTCCGTCCATGTTGCTGCAGAAGGCATTATTTCATTCTTTTTTATGGCTGAATAATATTCCATTGTATATATGTACCGCATCTTCTTTATCCACTCATCTGTCGATGGACACTTGGGTTGCTTCCATGTCTTGGCTATTGTAAATAGTGCTGCAATGAACACTGGAGTGCATGTATCTTTTTGAATTATGATTTTCTCTGGATATATGCCCAGGAGTGGGATTGCTGGATCATACAGTAGTTCCATTTTTAATTTTTTAAGGAACCTCCATCCTGTTCTCCATAGCGGCTGCACCAATTTACATTCCCACCAACAGTGTAGGCGGGTTCCCTTTTCTCCACACCCTCTCCAGCATTTATTGTATGTAGACTTTTTGATGATGGAATAATAACTATTTTTATGTTAGTGAGGCTGCCACAAAGGTGTGCTACATATGCCAGGAAATTCCTAGTCGTGGGAAGCGGAACATAGGGTTCTTCCATGGAAAAACCAGAACAAGTATCAGCTGCCGTGGTTGGCGCGTTGAACACCAGCTCACCTAGAAAAGTCTCTCAAGGAAGCATCTTTCACGAAGAGTGCGTGCTGGGCTCCTGTCTGTCTGGTTCCCCAGGTTGGGGCCATCTGCAATCCTTTCGACTCCCCTTTCACAATGTGCCCAGAATCTGATTTGTTTCCCTACAGTCTATTCTCTACTAAGAAGTGACAGTTGTTTATTTATTTATTTTTTAATTATAAGAAAAATCATGTCATTTCTCAGCTCCAAGTTCCCCCAAGGCTACCTATCTCCTACAGAGTAAAAGGGAAATTTGTGAGACAGGGTTGTGAGTACAGGAAATTTGTGAGTGCAGGGTTGTACTCAGTCTGCCCCTGGCTTTCTTACCCTAAATCCCCTTCTCACTCTTCTCTGGTGACTCTGCTCCAGCCAGGCTGAGCTCCTATCACTCTTCTCTGGTGACTCTGCTCCAGCCAGGCTGAGCTCCTAGCTGTTTTTCCTACCCGCCACGCATACTCTCATCTTCAGGCCCTGGCACTTGCTGTACCTCTGCCTACAACACCCTTCCCCCGGGGTGTCTGTCTACACAGGCTGCTCCTTCAGCTCCCTCAGGTCTTTGCACAAGGTCACATGCGAAGCTGCCTCTGGACATCCTATGCAAATTCCAACCCTCCCTTGCTTCTCCTGTACAACCTGCCTCACGCATTACCCTGTGACATCCTCTAGACTATACATGCGCCTTTTCCTATTGTCTATTTCCCAGCTGCATGTAAACTCCACAAAGGCAAGGTAGGGATGTTTTGTTTTTTATTTGATTTAGTGTGGTTTCCTGTTATATTTCCAATGCCTAGAAAAGTTCCAGCTAAAAGTCGACCTTGAATAAAT
This sequence comes from Balaenoptera borealis, assembly GCF_965194805.1. Lineage (NCBI taxonomy): Eukaryota > Metazoa > Chordata > Mammalia > Artiodactyla > Balaenopteridae > Balaenoptera > Balaenoptera borealis. The sequence goes on from NC_138880.1 coordinate 6,882,000, forward strand.
ACTGATTGAATAAACGAGTGAATGAATGACTATACAAGAAGAGCCTCTAACTCATTTTTCTAGTGAGGTACCTTATCTACATGCTCTCCCTTTGTGCACTTTTCTAGATGACTAGATGAGAGGAAAACAAAGGCCAGCCCTGTTTCTGAGAGTGCCGGGACCCGGCAGAAGGTCCCTGAAAAGAAGTCTCCGGAGCCCTTTGAAGCTGACATTGAACCTTGGGTGGAATGTAAGTGTTCCATACATCAGTGGGGACAGTGGCTGGCTGAATATTGTGGAAGGCAGAAAGAACGAATTTAAATTCTTCCAAAGAAAGTATTGTTCTGACTATGTCTGACTGATGCCAAAATAAATATGAGAGGAAAAAGTCAACTCATCCCTTTTGAGTGCTATGCACATAAAAGCACCTTTTAACTCTTCCTCCGGCTTTTTTTGATATTGTTGTTGATATATACACAAGCCTAAGGAGACACTGTCTATTGCTATGATTATTATTAAATGAAAATTTTGTTCAGCAATTGCAGATTTGCTCTTGGACGCAGGCTCTGAATGGTCACGGACTCAGGCTGTGTCACATCAGCGTTTTGTAGCGTCTGACCCCCATTCTACAGCAGACATACTCCAAATCAATGTCCTTGATGCTTAAGCTTTCTCTCAATAGCTTCGGGGTTGCCCTGGCTAGAAATGTCCACAGGGCACTGGTGTGGGCTGCCAAATGTTGGGACTGCACTTCAATAACTTCTCTGGGAATTAAAACTTTCTGGTGGCTGGCAGAACCCTTTGTTTTGGTTGTTGCCTGGAAAGATTTGAGAGTCTAAGCCACCTTGTTTGTCTCTTATCTTTGTGCTGTCCTGGTTTCAGCTTTTTTTTTTTTTTCTATAGAAGGGTCCAAGTCTATAATTCTATTGCCACAGATGTGGTAAAAAGAAATCCCCCCCTTTCCGGCCCTATCACTGAACACAGCTTTTAGTAACATTTAGCACAAGAACAGGATATTGGCAACTCAACTGTTAAACCTGTCTGCGATTATGCTTCCTTGAGATCATTCTGATGTCACCGGTGTAATCTGAGCCTGGAGCTTTTGTTCACACTTTAAATAGCAGTCCCGGAATGATTTTGCTACAGATTCTCTGGAGAGCCCGGGAGCTGAATTCCCAAAGATTCACACATCGATGAAAGCCAAGCCAAGCCACCCGGCCAGAAGCATGTCCACCTCATTGCGAGTAAGCCCGTCCATCCACGGCTACCACTTCGACACAGCCTCACGTAAGAAAGCCGTGGGCAACATCTTTGAAAACATAGACCAAGAAGCATTACAGAGGCTCTTCAAAAACTCTGGGGACAAGAAAGCAGAGGAGAGAGCTAAGATCATTTTTGCCATAGATCAAGATTTGGAGGAGAAAACACGGGCCCTGATGGCTCTGAAGAAGAGGACGAAAGACAAGCTTTTCCAGTTTCTGAAACTGCGGAAATATTCCATCAAAGTTCACTGAGGACCAGACGATGTATAAGGACATTAGCCAAGAACGGACATTTAAAGACCAAGCGAGTCTATGAAACCTACCACGCGCAGCATCTTGTTGCTGCCTTGTAAGTTTCTCTTCCATAGGAACGGAACGAACTTGTTACAAAGACTCCAACTAATTTCACGCCTGTGCTGTTACAGTGGAGAAGGAAATGCTTTCAGCAAGGACTGGAAAACTCCCCCTACGGGAAAAGGACCGATGCTGATGTCCTCAGGGGAGAGTCCGGACAGACATAATGAGAACTGAAACGGAAGATAACAGAAGTCTGGGGAAGAATGGAGGCCAGGGTCTCCCTGTCAGGCCCTAGGACTTAAACTCAACCTGAACTTTTTTTCCTTAACCAAACTGGGTAGGGGGAGGGAGATGGGGAACAGGAGAGAGAATTCCATGCTGCAATTGTTTACTGAATTTTTTATTTGAATGTTCAAAGTGTTTGCCAACCTTCAATGTTGTCTATCGGTAGATTTTTTTTTTTTTAGAGATCAGTAATTGATTATTTATTTGCATTTATTACAATGCCGTAAAAAGTGCACCACATGGGTGTAAGTACAAATTCAAGGAACTGCATTATTTTCAGCAGCTCAGTGAAACCGTACGCCACCTTCTGGTTTGTAAGGGGTTTTTACGCATTTCAAACTGGTTGCCCAAAAGTTAAAATAATAGGGTCCTTCATAAATCCGAAGTACTGTGAACAAATTTTATAGTTTTTTTTTTAATCTTCTAACTAATGCTAAAATATAATCTAAATTTCTTACAGTTACTGCAATAAGCATTAGGAAGTGAATATGATACACTTAATAGTTTATAAAGATGCTATGGTTTCTATAATTTATTATTCATGACAAATGATATACAACCTTAATAAATTATTATAAACTTAGCTGCTCTTGGTGTGTGATGATTGGTCTCAAAGGAAAAATAAGATGGTAGTTTTTATTATTATAAACTTTTATAAGCTTTTCTAAGGATTTTACTCTAAGAGTAAGAGGTGATTTTAAAGTAGCTTTGCATTGCCAACTTATTCAAAGCAAATTCTTACATCAAGTATCTAGGAAGTTTCTCTGTCCCGACTTTAAAGTATAAGATACAGGCATAGAAATTCATAGAGTGGTTCATCAGTATTGTTTATGTATCCGTAGAGGGTGAGTTTCAAAAGGTTTTTCTCTCCATATTTTTGAAATTTTTCCTCTGTGGCTATGGTAGCTGTGTACATTTATTTCTCCCAAAACAATATATCTGAGGGTCAGAGTCTGAATTACGATCAAGATTTTGTGGCTTATCAATGTTTATTTAATATAAACCAATATGGGAATAACATTACAGTCTCTTTGCTTATTTCCTCATAAAATTATAATAAAATATTTCTAAGAAGGTATATAGCAATGCCTGCTGCACTTTCCTAGCAGAAATAAATTTTAAAATTTCCCTAGAAATTAAGTGTTTCAGAAACATCTACAAAGGTTTTTGAAACTGCTGATCATAGTAAAACAAAAGTGAAAGATCTGAAATCTTTGGGGAGAGTTATAAGTCAGGTTTTTAAATAACATATTTTTTAAAAAAGAAATTAAGTAGTCAGGTCTGTTTTCAAATGTTAATTGATTCATTTGCTGAAGATAATAGAAATCATTCCATTTAAAAAGGATTTTTTTCCATGACAGCATCCATAAAAAACACAGATCAATATGCAAAATTGTGTGTGTGTGCATTTTTCCTGGAGGAGTATTTCTAATTTCCATCAGATTTGCAAAGACATCCATGAAACCAAAATAAGTTAAGAACAAAAAAGAAGGAGTTCTGACAAGTGGACGTCTGGGCTAGTGATGGTATTTGGGGATCATCAAAGTGAAGGCTTTGGAAATGAATAAGCTTCCTACCTCTGATAGGGCCTGTCGGTGACACATTTTCTCTGTCCATCTAGGGTGCCCCAAAGACAGTGATAAACTGCTTGGGAAGGAAATTTAGTAAGTTACTCCCCCAGAGAAGTTATCATACTCCACGATCTCAGTGAACATGTTCAACTTATCTTCCACTCCAAGACTTTAAACACATCTCAGATGCTGAACATCATTCAAAGGTTGAGTTTATTACACATACTCATAACTATGTTCTCTGCCTCTGTTGTTTTCAATAGAGTACAATGCGTATCTTACCCACTTTTCACATAAGCATGTATTAACTTAGTTTTCTTGCAGGATATTATTATTATTTTCTGACTGCAGTACCATAACATGGGGAACAAATTAAAAAGCAGTTGGGAGATGATCCACAATGGTGTGGAGAATAATAATTCTTTCTGTAGATTATTACACAAGCGTGGCATCCTTCTCCTTCATGGAGAATGGAAGTTGGAATCAATGCACAAGGATGATTTTTAACTTCATGATATTTTTATTATTTAATGAGGGGTGAAAGGATCCATCATTAGAACAGGTAGGATTAGTTCTGTTCAGAAATCCTTCTACGGCACAAGGACGACCGAATATATCTCAAGACATCTCATTATAATAGAAGAAACAAAAGCAACAAAGGTGAAATAGCTCATTAATATTTTTCTATCATTAGGATCATAATAATAACAACTAACTTTCACTGAGTGCTTACTATTCACCAGTCAATTTTCTAAGTGGTTTTTTTGTGTGTGTATTAAATCACTTCATTAGTACCGTGATATAAAAACATGCGTGTGCATGCATGTGCCTATGTATGTATAGTAATGAAACTGAAGCACAGAGAGGTGCAGTAAATTTCCCGAAGACACACAGCTAATGAAGGCAGGAATCAAACCCAGAGAGCCTTCATTCCGAACCACTAGGTTCCTCTAGGAGGAAGTAAACTTCTCTTTTATCCTTTGAAGTGACAATTACTTATATGCTAGTAAGAAAGACGGGAAAGCAAGCCCTCTGAGAAATCATTTTTATCTGATCTGTGTCTGTTTGTCTATTTATTTGGCACTTCCCTTCATGCGGAAAGCTTCTCCATCATTTTAATTGTATCAAAGATTTCTCAGATATAGCCTTTCTGGTCTACAGTTAAAATAACACCTGGGTTAGCACCTTGGAACAAAAGATCACATCTAATTTCTCTTCTGAGTCGACAGTCAAGGCTTTGGGTCTGGGTTTGCACACTGGGGGAAGTTAGAAACTGTGGATTCATGGTTTTATTCACTCAGTGTAGACCTTCTCAGTTCCCAGCCCTGGCCCAGCAAAGGAGGGTTTGTACCCATAGGAATCGCTGACAGATGAGATTTACTGAGAAAGGGGCCTGGGATATGTGACTGCCTGATATTTTTTTCCCATTGTCCGAAGGTAGTCAGAGAATGTGACTGCTGTTCCCTTGGAGAGCCTTCCTAACAAACAAATCATTAAGCTGTGGTCTAGGAATCGCATGGCCTTTCAAAGCGCCTCATCTACCCTTCCAAACTCCACACAAGGGCTTCCCGGAATGGCATGTAATTTAATTGACCTCCTTTGTCACACACAGGGAGTTGTAGAGTGGAATCAGGGTCTCTATCTTCTCCATTTGCGCAACAGAAATGTAGTAAGCACCCACACGTGGGCTGCCATGGACAGAACAAATCTCTAGTCTCCTTGTCAGAGGAGCGAGAAAAGGTTTTAAAATGAATACAGTGAGATCCACGATAGAAGTTTAAACAGGATGCTATGGGAGCAGAGGTGTGTGTGTGTGTGTTTGTGAGTGTGAGTGTGTGTGTGTGTGTGGGTGTGTGTGGGGTGGTGGTGGCAGGGTGTAGAGAGTAGCAGCAGAGCTGGTGAAAATCTATTCCAAACTGGGGAGATCCTAGAAGACTCCATAGAGAAGTTTCAAAGTAGGATTTAGGAGAATGGAGAGGAAAAATGTCATTCTGGCATTTGGGTGTAGCATCCGCAAAGGCAAGGAGGTGGGAAAGAGAGTACATTGTTTGAGAATCTCTATGCAGTTCATGGTTAGGGGCCTAGGCATTTGGAGCAATCATTAGAAAGGCAGCTGGGTCTAAAAGACAAGCTTGAGTATTAATTTTATCCTGAAGGAAAGAAAGAAGCATGAAGGACTTTCAACAGAAGAGTAACATTTACTGCCTACCTACTATGTATCAGGCCTTACGAAAAGATACAGGTAATATTTTGAAAAGTAATGCGCTGTCTGGCAACTGAACACACGGTTGGAGGCTACAGTGATTTCTTCCAGACTGTTTCCTCACAGTTGGTCTACTGAGGTGAAAAGCCATACAGCTCTTTCACAACTCAATAATAAATGAGTAACTATGTGGAATCTGAAGATGAAACAGAAGTTAGAGATTCTAAAAAAAAAAAAAAAGGGTTGGGAGGCCAGATCAGGGGAACCACAAACTAATCCCTAACGAAATTTGTAAGAAATTGTGACTATGCTTGAATCTTAGAATGCGTCATTATTCAACAAATATTATCACTTAATGGCTACTGAGCTCTCTCTTCATTTAAATAGCTCTTCTGCAAAAAAAGTTACCGGATATTTTCAGTGATCATCACAGACACACAAATGTGTTCTGTGGTAAGGTATGCACACAGTGACAATGGATTGGGTTCACTCATGTATTGGCAAAACTATCTTACAGAACTGTGGAAATAAAAATCTTGTCCCGATAAGGTGTAGCAGTGGTTTTAAAAAAGTGGACGAGGGGTTGCAAGGCTTTTGTTGTAACCACCTTCCTCCTCCCTTTGCTTTACACACACGCACACGAGCACATGCATGCGCACAAATGCACACACAGGCGCACACACACACACACACACACACACACACACAAACACGAGTCCGAGGAGGAGCACAGAAGTTTGGTTCCTGAGCCTTTGTTTCCTCCTACGTGGGCATGGTATTGAGCAAATACCACCAGACTGAGTCTGACTTTCTGGGGTTTTTCCCAACTCTGCCTGAAGCAAATTCCTTTTTTATCCCTGGTTTTCATCTGGAAGGAAAAAACAATAGATCTGACGGGCTGATGGCTGTGACTTCTAGATCGCATATTCTACATACATGGGAAATAATGCTTGTACCTATCACCTTACGTGATAGGATTTCTTTCTGGATCGGTTGGTATTCCATATATGAAAAGAATTTCTGTTCAATAAAACAAAAGCCTAATTTAAAAGTTTTGATCTTTACTAGTTGTTGCTGAAGGCAGAATGTGAGAGAAGTAACTTTCTGTGGATCCTTCTTTTTTTACGATTTTTTTTATTATGTAATTTTCAGGTGTACAGCGTCATAATTTGACATCTGTCTACACTACGAAGTGATCAGTACCACAAGTCTAGTTACCATCCGTCACCATCCCATTTCACCCACCCCTTCCCCTCTGGTAACCATTAGTCTGTTCTCTGTGTCTATGAGCTTGTTTTTATTTTATTTTGAGTGTTTGCTTGTTTTGCTTTTTTTTTTTAGATTCCACATGAGTGAAATCATACTGTATTTGTCTATCTCTGTCTGACATATTTCACTTAGCATAATATATCCAAGGTCCATCCATGTTGTTGCAAATGGCAGCATTCCATTCTTTTTCATGGCTGAGTAGTATTCCACTGCGTGTATGTGTTTGTGTGTGTGTGTATCACATCTTCTTTACCTATTCATCCATTGATAGACACAGTTTGTTTCCACATCTTGGCTATTAAGAATAATGCTGCAATGAACATGGGGGTTCATATATATTTTAAATTAGTGTTTTCATATTCTTCAGATAAATAGCCAGAAGTGGAATAGCTGGGACATATGGCATTTCTATTATTAATTTTTTTGAGGAATTTCCATACTGTTTTCCACAGCAGCTGCACTAATTTACAGTTCCACCAACAATGTATGAGGGTTCCCTTTTTCCACATTCTTGTCAACATTTGTTATTTCTTGTCTTTTCCACCACAGTGATTCTAACAAGGGTAAGGTGAAATCTCATTGTGATTTTAATTTGCATTTCCCTAATAATTAGTGATGTTGAACATCTTTTCACGTGTCTGTTGACCATTTGTATGTCTTCTTTGGAAAAATGTCTGTTCAGATCTTCTGCCCATTTTTTCATCAGGTTCTTTGTTTTTTGTTGTTGAGTTGTATGAGTTCTTTAGATATTTTGAATATTAACCCTTTATTGTATATATGATTTGAAAATATCTTCTTCCAGTCAGAAGGTTGCCTTTTTATTTTGATGATGGTTTCTTTCATTGTGCAGAAGTTTATTAGTTTGATGTAGCCCCATTTGTTTATTCTTGCTTTTCTTTCCCTTGCCTTTAGAACAAGGAAAGATCCCAAATAGCCCAAAGAATCCTGAGAAAGAAGAACAAAGCTAGAGGTATGACACTTCGTGATTTCAAACTATATCACATACCTATAGTAATCAAGACAGTATGTTACTGGCACAAAAACAGACACACAGATAAATGGAACAGAACTGAGAGCCCAGAAATAAACCCAAACATATGTGGACAATTAATTTATGACAAACACATAGAGAATATACAAGGGAAAAAGGGTAATCTCTTCAATAAATCGTGCTGGGAAAACTGGACAGCAAAAGAATGAAACTAGACCACTATCTTACACTATACACAAAAATTAACTCAAAATGGATTAAAGACTTGAATATAAGACCTGAAACCATAAAACTCCTAGAAGAAAATGTAGGAAGCATGTTCTTTGACATCAGTCTTAGTGATGATTTTGTGGATCTGACTCCATCTGTGTTTTTTTTTAGTAACCTGCCTCTTTCCTGGTGGCTGGGTGCCCATGCCAGGGCCAGCTGCTAATATTATGAGTATCTCTTCCACATCCAAGCAATGTCAGAGTCACTGAGACAATCTCCATGCTGGGTGAGAGTCATAACCACCTGTGTCATTTTAAAAATATAGATTCCTGGGACTTCCCTGGTGGTCCAGTGGTTAAGAATCCATCTTCCAATGCAGGGGACGCCGGTTCCATCTCTGGTTGGGGAACTAAGATCCCACATGCTGTGGGGCAGCTAAGCCCGCGAGCCACACGCGCTGGAGCCCACTTGCCACAACTAGAGAGAAGCCCAGTCACTGCAACGCAGAGCCCGATGCGTGCTGCAACAAAGACCTAATGCAGCCAAAAAATAAATAAATCAATCAATATTAAAAAAAAAAATATATATATATATAGATAGATAGATTTCTGGTCCCAAATCTCTGGGCATTGAGCCCAGTAATGGGTATTTTTACAAAACTCTATAGTCAACTGTGAAGAACATAGGATGTAAGGAATTGTTTTCTTATGTTACAGTTGGATCTCCTATTGATGGCATTTCTTAGTATAAGACTAAAAAAGGATTTGACTTGATGGCATTGGCCAGAGTTTTTCCTAACATACTAATTCTGTCATTAATTGAAAAACAGACCCCAAAAAGGACATATTTTGAGGAGAGGATAATTTCTCTTGGATTTTAATAATTGCAATATGTGTAGACTAATACTTCTGCTCCTTTTCTGGAGTTTCTTTTCCTTGGATTTCTGTCTGATGTTTGTCTACTTTGATAGGTACATGTTTTATCAGGAAAAACACTTCTGCTTCCTATATTTTCTTTTTATTCTCCTGCAGTTTGTCCATGTTTGTTATTTATGCTCAGCCTTTATCTTCGGAAAGACTTTGGAGAATCCTACTGATCTTAGCGTCACAGGAACCACAGCATCTGAAGTGCTGATATCAGAGCATCTTCTCCCACCAGTTTTGCGGAATACCTCCAGCAGGGCAGTTGTTTCCAAACCTACTGTTATCAGAATCTCCTGGGAGACGTTTTAAAATCCAGGTCCTTGAATTTAATGATTCAGAATTTCTGGGGCTGGTCACCTGCTATCTCTGTTCTTAAATCACTCCCCAGGTGATTTTGCTGCAAAGTCAGATCCAGAATCACTGACCCAGATTAAATTCACCACCGTGTGCAGTGAGGATGTGGCCCGTTTAAGTTCATCTGTGTCTCCCCAGGTACATTGCAGGCCTCAATACATTTTTGACTAAACAAACTGTTGACCCAAGGTGTGCCCGTTACCTCATCCTGGAATACGTTGTGCCTATGACCTTCCATCCAAACAATACCATTATTTTGACTTTGCTCATACATGTTATATTCTAAAAAATCTTACCTGATCACCGTTAGCTAACCCCCCATATGGCACATAGTCTTAGCAATTAAAATGCATTTTTCAAATGGATGGAAGGCTTTCTTCCCCCTAAATATATTTACCACTTGCCTGCTATCCTGGAGACTTCATTTCTTAATCCAGACAAGTTATTCTTTTAAAGTTAGCCTTTTTTTTTTTTTCTTTTTTTTTCTGGCCTCGCCTCGCAGCTTGTGGGATCTCTGTTCCCCGACCAGGGGTTCAACCTGGGTCATGGCAGTGAAAGTGCCAAGTCCTTAACCACTGGACCACCAGGGAATTCCCTAAAGTTAGCCTTTTAAAAAGGAAGGTTTAATAACTAATGAAAACCTACTGTATAGCACAGGGAACTCTACTCAGTGCTCTGTGGTGACCTAAATGGGAAGGAAATCCAAAAAAAGAGGGGATGTATGCGTACATATAGCTGATTCACTTTGCTGTACAGTAGAAACTAACACAACATTGTAAAGCAGCTATACTCCAACAAAAAATTTTAAAAAATAAATAAAAAGGAAGGTTTGGCACTAATCACTGACAATCACTTATGTAATTTAGCGTACTAACAGGTAACAAAACACTTTCTTCCTAAAAACAAGTATCCTTCACTGAGAAAATGTGGTTTTCATTTTAAGGGGAGAATGGGCAGCCGAGCAGGAAGCTGGAAACTAGGGATAAGGGGGCATCTGAAATTGGTAAAGGAGGACACAGAATGCGGGGGTGAGCTGAAGAAAAACAACCGCCCCCGATTTTCTCAGCGCTGGTCTTGGCAGTTAAAAAGCCGATAGTCAGATGTTCCATGTGGTGGACAACGGGAAGATAAACCAAGTGTGTTTTGGGTGTAAGAACTGGATTCTAATCTGTCCTTAGCCGTTTAGTATCATGTTTAAATTCTGAGTAAATTATTTAATCTCTCTCAGCCTTCCTTTATCATTATAGAATAAGGATAATAATACCTCCTGCTTTAGTTTGCTAGGACTGTCATAACAAATTATCACAGGTCGGGTGGCTTAAACAAGTGATCTCCTCATGGTTCTAGAGGCTAGAAGTTCAAGCTCAAGCTGTCAGCAGGGCTGGTTTCCTCTGAGGCTTCTCTCCTTGCCATCTTTTCTCTGTGTCTTCAGTGTCTCTCTTCTCTGTCTTAATCTCCTTTTCTTACAAGGTCACCAGTCAGATTGGATTAGGGCCCCACCCATATAACTTTGTTTCCCTTAATTACCTCTTTGCAGGTCCTACCTCCAAACACAGTCACATTCTGAGGCACTGGGGGTTAGGACTTTAACAAATGAACTTAGAGGGGACCGAATTTGGCTCATAACATACTTATTCTTTTGACTATTATAAGCATAAAATAAACGGTTGGGTGTTAAGTACCTATAAGGGTAAGATCCTTGGCGACAGGTATGGTGCTGTGCTTGTGGTTGAACAGTACAAAGCTTCCAGCAGAGCCTAACATGGGGGAGGTACTTAATAAGTGTGTGTTCATATGAACATACACACGTCAAATAAACATACAGTATTTGATGTATCAACTGACTAATCTCTGAAATCAACACACACTCCTCGGCATCCTTTTCGCCTCCTCCGCATCTCAAAGGGGGGCTCAGTTGTCAGGGGCCCACTGGGGTTGAGTAACTGAGCCGTGGCCCGGGTCACAGCTGTGTTGAAAGAGTCATGTGGGGAAGGTGTTTCTGCCACTAAGCACTTTTGTTGCTTTTCCTCACACATGAAAGGTTTCAAAATGTTCAGTGGAAATGAACACGTTCTCTGAACATCCGTGAACTGAGTTTGCTGATGGCGCCTAATTCTGTTGTTCTCGACATAATTTTTGCGCCTCTGGTTATGGACCTAAGACTGAAAAGTATTGTTTTCCCATATCTCCTTCCAGCTTCAGGCATGTACCAAGAGTCACTGCCGGGACATTGGCATCTTATTTGGGTGAGTGTGAAGAAGGGAGGGGATGAGACAGACAAGGTTTAAAAACTCCAAGTGATAGACACTGAAACAAGACTGTGCTGATCCCCAAAGTAATTCTATACCTCGCACCACATACGGCAAGAATTTCAGAATGAGTGGCACAGATTTAGAGAGTTTTCTAGTCTGTAATTGAGAAGCATGGGAACCTCTGTGGAATAAAGCCTTGCAGCGTGTTTTTAGAAACTGAATGCCATGGGCTATTGTCTGATTTCAGTTGGGAAATTGGGGGCAGAAAAAACCTAAATGTTTTATCATACCAGCAATTAAGATTACATTAGTGTGACACTGAGCAATCATCTAATGACATCACTTGACTAAAAAGTCGTCCAAGTAAGTGTGGGGAAATTTGGATTCAAAATAACAATCCGAGTGTCCGGTTTTTAACTTCAAGTTCATTGAATTCACACTGCGTAGGTGGGAACTAGTATTGTCTTTTCATTCTACACACATTTGGATGTTGAAGATGTCAACATCTTCACCCTTCTCATGGGGTCAAAGGGCACATGATTCTCCATCATCCTTGAAAGATGTCAAGACCCGATCCTCTAACCCCCAATCAGCTTTCACACCGATTGCAGTGAACCTTTACTCTTTTATAGCTTTTTCTTATTATTTTGAAGCTGATGTAAAAAACGGATTCGTTTTTCAACTTTAAAAATTCAATGTTGCCATTAGGGAGGTTTGTAAACATTCAAGCAAATGGGACAGAGCTGGTTGCTTGGGCAGGACAGGGACATGCAGGTTGCATTACTGCTCAGAACTCTGCTTCTCAGCTAAGGAAGACCAGAAACTCAGTATAGTGGGCACCAGGCTCAAAAGACAGAAAGACTCGCTCACCCTAATCAAAATCACAGTCTGCATGGTGAACAAAATCGCTCATTTATTCATTTATGGGAGGAATTGAGCTGCCAAGAAGGAGGACAATGTATAAATGAAAGCAAAGGGAGAGGCAGTGTCTGGAGGGCAAATGTCAGCTTGGCTTTGATAAGGTTTGAAGAACTAGCCTCATAGCACAGAACTCTTCTCTACTGATCACTGCAACATTGGGCTTTTGCTGTGTAACAAACCCTCCCAGTACTTAGTAACTCAAAATGACAACTGCTCTATTTAGCTCAGGATTCTGTGGGGCAGCTTGGGGGTTCTCCTAGCCTGGGTTCTCTCATGTGTCTGTGGTCAGCTGGTGGCAGGATGGTGTGGGATGACCTCATTCACGTGCCTGGTGATTGGCAGGCTGTTGACCAGAGCACCCACCAGAGGAGCGGATTATCCTTCACTACTTTTTGCAATATTAGCTCTTAGGGGTTTTCACCATAAAAGTGCTAGATAAGCATCTGTCAAATTCTGCTTTTCTGTCTCTCCTATTTGTACTCGCCATGCCCACCACCCACCTTCTTTGTAACCCATTATAAGAAACTACACTTTACCTTATTACTGGTAGTCACCCCGTGGGCTCACTTCCCTGCGATCCAATCCATACTAGTTCACAAAACTCTGTCGCTTATTTAAAAATGCTTTTTTACCTATTCCCATGACTCGTTAATTCAGTTCACAAAACTCAGACATTCATTTAGAACTTTGGTTCACAGAACTCATTCACTCATTTAGAAATACTTTTTTTTTTTACTGACTCCCATGGCTAGCTAATTCCCTCCATAGGGGTGAGTTTTACCAATGTCATGCTCAGAGAACATTCATTACTGTTTTTCTGTAATTCCTTCATGGGGCAGGAAGGGCAGAGACTTTACAATCATCCCCGTGGACCCATGGCAGTGCCAAAGCAGGTGATGGGGGTAAGCAGAATTTTGAAAAATCCTGACTGCTTTCACCATACTCTTTTACTCCTTATGAAATATATAAGCATATGTCACTGAACATCTGAGCTAGTCCCTCTCCTGAAAAACCACACTGTTTAGAAAGGGTGTAAAATTAACTGCTCCAAATGCCTGTTCTGTTCTCTGGGACAGTGGACATTGAGAGACATTAGCCAGAGGAAGACAGACTTACTGAGGGCAAAGAATTAATGGAAGCACATGGCTCCTGCCGGCAGGAAATGCTTTGATAGGCCCTTTCCTCTTTTTGTTACCAGGAGGGCCTTGACAATAGTCTCCACCTTGGAGCAGCTGTTCACTCCCCGTGTGATGATCACAGCACATTTTCCTTGTCAGACTTGAAGTCTGCACCCGGGAGGGCGCAGGAAGAGACACACACAATGTTGGGGATCTGCCCTTGGGCCTCGGAGCTGCGTGATGGGTGGAGACGTCACCCCTAAGACACACAGCCAATCCCTTTGGCACGTGCTTCCGGAAGGCTGTCTGCTTCTGTGGTTCCTCTGACCTTTTGTTAGAACCCACCCGAAACTGGCAAGAAATGACCAGAATAAAACTAAGCCGAAGGCAGCTTGAGACCCTGTTGCTTGTGAAAGCAAGTCAAACAAGCAAAAGCCTTGGTTGAGCACCTAACATGTGCCCACTCGTCGGCTACATATTAGCTGATGGAGGGAAAATGAATATTTTTCAGTGACTACACAGTGTCAGGCACTATATGGGATGCTGACTAGTTTCATGTCATCTTTTCAGTATTTTTGTAAGGCAGGTTTTAGTATCCCCATTTTATAGATGAGGAAACTAAGGCTCTGAAGGGGGGAGGTTCATTAACTTTCCCAATGCGGGTCTAGCCTTATAAGAATGTAGGGAAGGACAATGTAAGAATCCTGCCTCGAGCTCACATTTGATTTGATTTCAGCCCTGATGTGTTCCTTACTCAGATGCCTAACAGTTTTTATTCCCCACTCTTGCATTCAGTGTCCAAGAGGTTCCATGAAACACAGAATCAGGAGACCTGGTTCTCAGTCCCATTCTGATGGGTGCCATGGGGAGAGCCACTTAACTGCTGGGCTTCAGCCTCCTTGATAATAAGGCACTGGGTCTAAATGAGATCATGACCCTTCTGAATCCTAAATTTAGAGCTGGGTTATCAAATGTAGTGTGAACGTCACACCTATTAAGATGGCTACTATATGTATTTTCTAAGTAACAAGTATGGGTACAGAGTTTCATTCTGGAAAGAGGAAAAAGCTTTGGAGATGAATGGTGAGGATTGTTGTTCACCGAAGTGACTACACTTGATGCTACTGAACTGTACTCTTAAAAATGTGAAAATGGTAAATTTTATATTATGTAGATTTTACTACAATAAAAAAAGAAGTTAAAAATGTGGTATGATTTTTTTTTTTACAAAACATAAGCATATTCCCCTTTCTTGAAAAGGGAGCCTCATTCGATTTCCTAATGATTTTTAGGGACTTTCAAAATATTGCTGATTTTACAGGTCTAAACTCACTTGTAATACAAGCCACGATGTATAGGAGTAGAAGCCATTTTGACAAAGGATGGAGAAGAGAGAGTTTCAAATAATGTGACTAATTTATAGCAAGATTCTGTGTTGGGAAAAGCATAGCTTGTCTGAGAAAATGAGAACAAGTTGACGTTGCTGGAACCCAAAGATTAGGGGACGGAATAGCATGTGCTAGAGACAGAGGCAGGGCTGAGTCACTGGAGACCAGGTTACAGAGTCTGCGCTGTGTGTTACAATGGAAATAGAGACATTGACCAATTTCACGACGCAGAGTGGCGCTATTCTGGTTTATGGTCTCAAAAAGTCAGTCTGGCAGCGTTCTGTGGAAAGAGCCAGTGGGTAGCTGTAGCATGAAACGGTACACATCTTTTAGGTGACTATTGTCATTGTTCAGAGTAGAGTACATAAGAGGCAGGGTGGAGAGAAGTAGTTAGATTTTAGAGATAATTTGAGAGGAGCCATCCACAGGACTTGGAGATGCATTGGCTTAATCCTCTGTGCTATTTCTCTGTAATCAGTCATTTTCCCCCAGTGCCACAGTCACCCTTACCTGGGCCTCTGTCACCATCTATTAGAGCATTGCTATTGTTGATGGGGTTCATTGCCTTGAGCTCTTGCCCCTAAAGGTGTCCTTTACATCATAGCTAGACTTGGCTTTCTGAAATGCCGCTCTCCACACACAACTTCCCTGCTCAAAACATTCAGAGTCTACCCACTGCCTTCAGCATCAAGTCCCACCTCCTTAGCCTGACATACAAAATAATTTATGATTCTATGTCTCTTAACGTATCTACCTCATTCCCTTAACAGGGACTCAATAAAAAATATGTATTCAGCACCTATTATTGGCCAGATTAATTACTACCAGCAACTTGTTATAAAGCATTTTTCTTGCTACTCTTGCATTCATTCTGTCTTCCTGGAATGTCCTCACCCTTATCACTGCTTATGGAAATGCTCCTCTTCCTTCTCTGGAATCAGATCTCATTTCTTAGGAAGCTTTTTGTGAGCCTCTATCTCAGACGAAGCACAGCTAGCCATTGTCTCCATGTTCCAGGGCGTTGGCATGTCCTGCAATTAATTGCTGGTAACCTTTTATTTGTCATTGGAAGCAGAAACCTTATTTTCTATTGAAAAGGTGCAGAGTTTGTTACTGATGATGCAATCAGCAATGACATGCTTTGTTCTGAGCAGTAAGTTAGACTTAGGGACTTGGGATGCTGAGAGGCAGAGGGAAATTAAAAATGTCCAGGCACCAGAAAGGGAAGGTAGAAAATGCCTGGCATTCAGTGAATAATTATTGAATAAATAAACAAACAGGTGATTGGCAACTTTGTCCAGCTACAATACTGAACTCTACGTAATTTAGGACTAAGCCAGCGCCTCATTCTTAATGATCGCACAACTACAACTTAGATAGTTCAGTCCAATCATTTCTTGAATATTTGGTTCAGGAGAAGCCAAGATGGATAGGTTTCTGCTTTAAATATTAGTGGTGGAATTGGGGGAGGGCAGGAGGAGGGCGAACACAAATACAGACAACATAGGGCAGTAAATAGGACAAAAAAAAAAAAAAAACCACACCATAGCAATAACTCAGAAAAGAAAGTGGGTTAATCCTGCCTGGGAAATAGGAATTGACTAGAATTTGCTCATGTCCCAGGTTGATTGACGTACTCCCCTCATTCCACTGCAAGCTTTTCTCACTATTTGCCCAACGGTCTGCCATTCACACACTCTTGGCTGCAGCCTCAATGGTCCAGGTTACTGTCTTCAAACAGGTCCACAACTTACCTGGGAATCTGGTTAAAATGCAGGAGGCCTGAGATTCTGATTTACCTAAAGCTTCCGGATGACACCAATGCTGCTGGTCTGTGGACCCCACTCAGAGTAGCAAGATTTCCGTGGCCTCCCTGAAAACATTTTCCCCCATTTATTCAAATCCTCTGTGTTTTTACGGGCTAAGTCAAATGTCTGCCCTATGCAGGTATCTCCTAAAATCTAGGGCTGTGCGTCAGTGTTTTTTTTTTTTTTTCTTTTCTACACTCCCTGGCAGGTATTTCTCGCCAAGTCTTTCCCCCCCAATTTACCCCCAGTTGTTAGCTCCTTAAGGGAAGGATTTGGTCTAATTTATCCAGATTTGATCTAAAGCACCCAAACTCCACGATGGTATATGTTACAGAATTGGGCCTTCATAAATATTTGCTTAGTTGAATTTGAACTGAACTTAAATTTTATGTTGTGTATGAAGTAAACTTGTGTGTATGTTTGTGTGTATACCCTACTCAATGTAGGTAGACCAGATCAGAATACATACAGGAACCAGGTCATTTTAGTACTGTGTCACCATGAATGAAACATAGATTATAGTTATCTGGGTGGGAGCAGTCACCCAGCATATAAGCTTAATGAAGGCAAGACACTTTTTTTAAAAATTGAAGTATAGTTAATTTACAATGTTGTATTAGTTTAAAGTGTACAGCAAAGTGATTCAGTTATACACATATACACACATATATATATTCTTTTTCAGATTCTTTTCTATTGTAGGTTATTACAAGATACTGAGTAGAGTTCCCTGTGCTATACAATAGGTCCTTGTTGTTTATCTATTTTATATATAGTAGTGTGTATATGTTCATCCCACACTCTTAATCTATCTTCCCCTCCTTCACGCTATCCCCTTTGATAACCATAACTTGATTTTCTATGTCTACGAGTCTATTTCTGTCTTGTAAATAAGTTCATTTGTATCATTTTTTTAGATTCCACATATAAGTGATATATAATATTTGTCTTTCTCTGTCTGACTTACTTCACTTAGTATGGTTATCTCTAGATCCATCCATGTTGCTGCAAATGGCATTATTTCCTTCTTTTTTATGGCTGAGTTATATTCCATTGTGCATATATACCACATCTCCTTTATCATTTCATCTGTTGTTGGATATTTATGCTGATTCCATGTCTTGGCTATTGTAAATAATGCTGCAATGAACCCTGGGTTGCATGTATCTTTTCGAATTATAGTTTTCTCTGGATATATGCCTAGGAGTGGGATTGCAGGATCAAATGGAGACTCTATTTTTAGTTTTTTAAGGACCCTCCATACTGTTCTCCATAGTGGCTGCACCAATTTACATTCCCACCAACAGTGCAAGAGGGTTCCCTTTTCTCCACACCCTCTCCAGCATTTATTGTTTGTAGCCTTTTTAATGATGGCCATTCTGACCAGTGTGAGGTGATGCTTCATTGTAGTTTTGACTCACATTTCCCTAGTAATTAGTGATGTTGAACATCTTTTCATATATGAAAGATGGTCATCTGTATGTCTTCTAAGACACTTTTTTTCTTGTAGGTCACTGGGTCCTCAGAGTCTAGGCCTGGGCCTAGCATGTAGTAAATAATCAATAAATATCTGTTGAATGCTCAATGAATGAAACGGCAAGGTATTAGTTTAAGGGGTCTTTTGATAGTCAGAATGTGAAATTAACTTGGGTGTGAGGTTATGAAGGGTCATGGAGTGAGTTATACATTTGCATTGTCATACACAGAACAGAGATGCATATTGTCCTCTCTTCCATACATTCCTTAGATTATGTACTGCTGTTTGAGGGAATGGTTAAGAAGAGGCTCTGAAAATATGGAACAAATTGGGAAGAAAAATTCCCTATTTAAGAAATTAATTTCTAAAATGAAAACAATGCCTTTACTGTTTTTCTTCAAATCATTGTAATGCTTTTCTTTTTACATCTTTCAGTTTTAGCATTCCTAAACAATAAAGTGGTCAAGTGATGTCTTAAAAAAAAAAAGAAAAGACAAGGTATTAAATTTCAATTTCATGAATAATCACAATGTCAATCCCTAGGAAATGAAATAAGTAAAGCTCCGTTAAGATCTTCATGTTTCTGAAATAGAGTTAAAACAAACAAATAAACAATATTCAGGGCATTTCCACTCAAGAAAAGAAGGGCCAAAAATAATCTGAAAATCTTCCTCTATAGTGAATACACATTAAGTAATACATTTTTTTCACTAAGTGTGTCTTCATACATAGCAGCAAAACAAAATCTAAGACATTTTTCCATGTGAATTATCTTTTCCCTAAAATACAAAATTGTTTTAGATCAACAAAAGGCTTTGTTTTTTTACTATTAAATATCAAGGGACCCACTTAATTGCAAACATAAATGCTTTTTCCTTGTCTCTCCTACAGTTTTGCTGATGAGGAAGATTTTGCAGCCTTCCTTGGTACCAAAATAGCTCTGTTTTGCTGACCATTATCATCTTCACAGGGCAGAGCAATGGTAATGAACTTAGGACACAGGAAGTTTACCATCTCGCAGTATAAAAATAGAACTTCTTATTACAAAGATACCTCTCCCACAAAGGAAAGCAACTAGAATTTTTTTCTTTTTTTTAAATTGAAGGATAGTTGATTTCCAATATTATATTAGTTTCAGGTGTACAGCATAGTGATTCAGTATTTTTACAGATTATATTAAAGGTTTTCATTAAAGATTATTATAAGATAAATGCTATAATTTCCTGTGCTATACAATATATCCTTGCAACTAGAATTTTTATTTTCTTTAACTTGTTCACATTATTATGCTGTATTTATATGTTAAGGTATTCACATAATTGATACTTGGGAAATATTGCTTCCATGCATATTTTAATTCAAATAATTATTTTTTTAAGAATTCAAAATTTTCCATTGACTATTAAGTATTTTGTCACTATGGCTTAGCTGAAGCCAATGTTACAAACAATAAACATTTTAGGACTCCATGCTTTCTACTAAAAAATTAGGTGGTAACTATTATTTTTATATGGTAATCTTTTTTTATTGTCATATTTTGCTTTCACACTTTCTAACATTTTAATTTTATTGGAGTATAGTTGATTTACAATGTTGTGTTAGTTTCAGGTGTACAACAATGTGATGCAGTTATACATATACATATATTCATTCTTTCTTAGATTCTTTTCTCATATAAGTTATCACAGAATATTAGGTAGAGTTCCCTGTGCTATACAGTGGGTCCTTGTTGGTTATCTGTCTTATATATAGTAGTGTGCGTGTGTTCATCCCAAGCTCCTGATTTATCCCTCCATCACAATCCCACTCCTGGGCATATATCTGGAGAAAACTATAATCTGAAAGGATACATGCACCCCAATGTTCATAGTAGCACTATTTACAATAGCCAAGACATGGAAGCAACCTAAACGTCCATCGACAGAGGAATGGTTGAAGAAGATGTGGTACATATATATAATGGAATATTACTCAGCCATAAAAAAGAATGAAATAATGCTTTCACTTTTTAAACGGTAATTTAAGAGTAGGGGTATGAGTCTGGAATAACATTTGCTGAGTACCTAGCGTAAGAGTGGCCCATTCCATCCTCATAGCTGGCCGTACAGGTATCTACTGCCATTCCTGTTTCACAAATGAGAAGACTCAGGACCAGAGTGGGTAAGTCACCTGCCCAAGGTCTCATATAGTGACCCCGGTGGGAAAATCTGACTTATCTTCCTGACTCCAAAGCCCTCCTACGTTCCTCTGCACCAAGATGCCTTTAGAAATCTACCCTCTATTTTATTAAAATGCTATATCTTTGTATAAAAAGTGTAACATGCTGGGATATCTGTATCTTAGATAATATAACTTGACTCATTCTTTCAATAAACATTTACTGGGTTTCTGCTGTGTAATTGGCAATATGCTAAGTGCTAAAAATAGAGATGAAATACTGTGGTGTCAGGAGAGACAGACCATTCAAAGACAAATGCAATTTGAAATTGCCAACGTTCAGCTGCTTTTGAGTTATAAAAATGTCCATTTCAAATGACTTATACTAAAACCCATTATCCAATAAAGAGACTAGCACACTTTATTCTAATTATTCTAACTTAATATTTTAGAAAGGAAAACATTTCCACGTTATTTCTCAACATTTTGATTATATAGGATGAGTAAATAAGCTGTGGTTTTTTGTTTTAGTTTAGTTTTGTTTTTGCTTAAATGGAAACCTGGATTCCCCTGAGAACACTTAGAGTAGAAGAGGATCTGAAGGAACCTTCTCTCTGTGTTTCCGTCCTGATTCTGTCGCTCACTGGTCCTGTGACTTTGGGCAAGTCATTTAACTTCTCAGCTTCATTTTCCTTATTCAAATAATTGAGGAAACTTCCCCTATTTCAGAGGTTCGTTCTTCAATTAATGAGCTGATGAATATTTGCCCAATAATTTGTATTCCTCCTTCTTTGAACCACTTCATGCTAATTTAAATGTGAAGACACTGGAACAGAAGCAATCAACCTTTCAGGTTCCAAATACTTTAATTGTCATCTTTTATTATGATTCAATTCCTTCTGAATGAATTTGCCCTGTAATTTTGCCATGGCTTTATGGGGAAAAAAAGAGGCAGTTTATCCTTGTGCAAAATATTTTTCAGAGGACTTCTCTGTGGCACAGTGTTTTAGTCAGTCTGGAGATGACTCACCAATTCCAAATCCCAGGGCTTCCCTGAGAAACGCACTTGGATCACGGAGGTTCTCTCGGCAGTGCAGGACTGTCATCCCAGAGCCAAACCACCCTGAGAAAGACACAGCTCCTTCCCAAGCCAGTCTGGTTCTGAACTCAAGGCGTCTCCAAAGCTGACAGGAAATGATTCAAGACCAAGGTTGGCCAGAACAAGCGTGGTGGTTTCCTCTGTGCATGAGATGACAAAGAACTTGCATCACGGACCTTCCCTGAATAGACTACCAATTCAACGGGTTCCAAATATCGTGAGATAAGGCACATCTTTTGCGTGGTATACTTTTGTCATCTCTACCTGAGGACAAGTAGTACCTCAGAGTATAAATACACCACTTTCCTACTCCTCCCCCGCTACGTTTAAATGAGGTTAATCAAATTCACTTTAACTGACATGTGTGTAGTTCCTACACAGTAATAATATGTATGTAGCTGTGTTAGGCGTGGGAAGAAAGTGACACAACATAGATTCCTGTCACCTTGAAGTTGAGTTTGCAAGAACAAATATGAGTCACAAAGGTAAATAAATGTATTGTTTCAGAATATCGTAGCGGGCCTGAAGTACAGGGTGTCCTGTGGGAGATTGTCAGAGAACACCTGGTTTATACAGTAAGTCCCCTACGAACGAACTTTCAAGTTGTGGACTTTCAAAGATGCGATCGTGCGTTCCACCAATATCAGGCGTGAGTGAAATTGCAGCTTGCCCTCCATCTCCTATTGCTGACGATCCTTCAGCTCTACCATCTCCCACCTGCTCTCCCTCCTCCTGTCAGTAACTCTTCTTGCCTGTTCACTTGATGCCAGCCCTTGTATGCCAGCTGTTGTACTGGACTACTGTATTTTTCAAGGTACTGGACTGTAAGATTAAAAATGTTTTCTTTATTTTTTGTGTTTGTTTTTTATGTATTATTTGTGTGAAAAGTATTATAAACCTATTATAGTACAGCACTATATAGCCGATTGTGTTAGTTGGGTACCTAGGCTAACTTCGTTGGACTTACGAACGAATTGGACTTACGAATGCACCCTCGGAACAGAACTTGTTCATATGTAGGGGACTTACTGTATTGGTCCTTACTGAGAAAGGGACTTTCAAAGTGAGCTCTGAAGGATGCCTCAGCCAAGTGAAGAATGGGAGGAAAAGGCAGAAGGGCCGGATGGGCAAATGTTTTGAGACAAGACAGGTAGCTTGGTGGCTTGGAGGAAGAGAAGGCAGCCTGGTGTCTGGGGTGGAGCTCATGCTATTTGGACTTGATTCTTAGAGCAATGCAAAGTCAGTGAAGTGTTACAAAGTGAACGATGGTGAAGTAGATCCATGGTTTTAGGAAATCAGCCTCGTTGCTGTGTGGAAAGTAGATAGGATAAGGGGCAAGAAAGGATGTCGAGCGTAAGGGAAATATGGTGGCCATGAGCGTTAAGGGGAGCCTTAATCAATGACACGGAGAAGATAAAAATCGTGGAAGTGGCCAGACATGCAGAAGGGGGAAAGAATCTGTCAGAGCGAGGTGCTGTGCATAGTCTTTGGGATACAGCAAAAAGGTCAGCAGGGCGTGAAGGCAGGGGGCCAGCCTCCTGTGTAATGACTTGGAGAAGTTGTAGGATAGGGCTGGAGGGAGGTGACTTGCTTGCTGGTTGTTTGTGAGCCTCAAACTGTCTTTCAAGAAGATCTAGAACAAATCCTCTCATTCTCTTCCTTACTTCACTGCCACCCCGATCCAGTAGAAGTAAGTCGGCTCACACAGCAATGCTGACCCCAACCCTAAAAATCGCTGTCCTATTCCCTGTGGTCCTGACCCCAATCAGTTACCATGTACGACATGACCAAGCAGTAACAGTCTGATGCTCTGTGGCATCCAGGGGACCCCCCTTGGCAGTGGGGTCTTTGGGGGAGCAGCCATGTGTGAATAATAGGGACCCCCAGTGTTTCCACAGATGAATGAACATGGCCCCTCCGTCGCTGATGGAGATTGCTCTGTGACGGAGGAGTGCTTTGCCCTTTGCGTGTGATTAGTAAGACAGAGATGACTATTCTTTCAAAGTCCCCCAGTGACCAAATTTGGCCTCCAAGAACTGAGTAGAAACATTTCACATGAGTCACGCTTGTTTGCCTCATGTTCTGTCATTAGTTGTTATGGAAACCACATAGCACAACCTAAGGGTTCAGAATTCCTGCAGTTAGCCTCCAACTTACCCCTAGTTTATACAGCAAACAAGTTCGCTTACTTGGTTAATCTTTAGCTACTTCCTGCCGGGTCTGGGGCTCACAAATTGGAAGCTGAAGAACTCAATACAGCCTAGAGCCCAGGCTGCCCTTTTTCAGGTGAATCAAAATAAAAGACATGCCCTTGTGTTCTGCCCTGAGGATGGTATAGATATTTAGAAGAATTTCAGATTACTTCCTGGGTTATCTGGTTGTTAGATCAAAGCTGCTCCCTTGTTAACATGGACACTAGACACACATGAAAAGAATTCAGGAATTCCTCACATTGTCTTTTTTGGGTTCGTCCCAATCTCTTGGCAAAATCTCCAGTCAAATCTTAATAGCCACTGGGTTTACTTTGGGAAATATGCACTTTAGAGAGATGCTAGACAGATTTTTGCTCCTTGAACTTCTTTGATGATAATACAAATCTTTGAAGCTCAGACACAAGAAAAGTTCATGTTCATAGTGCCTCCTGATGATTCAGAGACTGATGGTATGCTTTGTGGCTTCTTCTGCAAGGAATTTGAATCAGAAAGACCCAGACTGGGGGTGGGGAAAAGATTGAGTGGGAGTTCGGGATTAGCAGATGCAAGCTATTGTGTCCAGAATGGATAAACAACAGGGTCCTGCTGTATAGCACAGGGAACTATATTCAATATCCTGTGCTGAACCATAAGGGAAAAGAATATGAAAAAGAAGGCTTCTGTCTATAGACCTCTCTTCATAGAATTTAGTACCAGTCCACAGGGCCAGAATAGAGACAACTATTGTCTCAGATCCACCTGCTACGTCTCTCCCTCTCTTCAGCCCCAAATATTCATGAAAATAATCCCTTGACAGCCTTGCCCATCATTTAGTAAACACGTTCAGACAGGTCAGAGCATCAGCTTTAATTCAGGTTAGGACCTTGCGCTAAGGAAAAATAGAACTAATTAAAGTGAAAACGACACTTTATTTGAATAAAAATAAGAAAACATCATTATGAGCTGAAGAACACATGATTATTAAAGTCCTAAGAGAGAATAAGAAATAGGGCCAGATTAGCAAAGACATCAAGTCTTAGGCTGGCGAGTTTATACTGAATACTGACGGGTTATATAGTCACTGTAGATGAAAACAGAAATAGTTGAAACTCAAGTCAATTTCTGTATTCTATTTTTTTAAGTTTAATGACTTAGAATTAAATCCAAATCTACTGAGTGCTACTGTCCACTTTTGCGCAAACAATGTACACTGTCTAAGCATCAGTTTGTTCTTCTGTGATATAGGGGTAATTCTAACATTGTTAAGGATTGCTGTAAGAGTATATCTGATGATATGCATAAACGCAGTTGGTTCAGAGCCTAGGTCATGCTAGGGTCTCAATATATGTGTCCGTTTTCTCTCTCCTTAGAAGATGATGACGATGAAAGTATTTTCACCTTAAAAAAAATTAAAGCAACTTTAAAAAGTTGAGTTTAAGAATTATCTATATATTTTAATTATTCATCTCTTAATGATGTACACCATCAATGAAGATAACTGAGAACAATTTTACGGTCAGAACTTAAGAGTTAAAAGGGGAAAAGGATAAAATTAGTCGTCGGAACCTAAAGTGCTTTTTTTCTTTCATCCTCTGATAAACCATACCTAAGTCCAAATTAGATATATTACTGAACTGCAACAAATAAAAATAGTAACAACAATATCTTCTCTTTTAATGGATGTGTTATTATTAGGAAATGAATTTATCACATTTGCTTCCTCTGACCTGTTATTATATTTTTAACTCAAGGTGTTCTGACTTCTTCTGTAATTTATACACAAAATCAGAGGTTTAAAAGTAGAGCAGTGTTATTGAAATATAATTCACATACCATACAATTCACTGACTTAAGGTGTAAATTCAATGACTTTTAGTATATTCACAGAGTTTGTGCAACCATCGCCACAATGAATTTTATAACATTTTCATCACCTCCCCAAAACCTCTCATATCTTTTATCAGGCACTCCGCTTCCCACCTCACCCACTCCCCTACCCTGAGCAACCATTAATCTACTTTCTGCCACTATAGATTTCCCTATTCTGGACTTTCCTATGGATGAAAATATATAATATGAGGCATTTGTGTCTGGCTTCTTTCACTTAGCTTAATGTTTTCAAGGTTCATCCATGTTGTAGCAGTATTTTATCACCTTTATTGACAAACAATAGTCCATCGTAAGGATACACGCCATTTTATTCATCCATTCATGATTTAATGGATTTTTGGATTGTTTCCAATTTTTAATTATTGTGAATAATGCTGCTATAGAATTGTAGAATTTTAAACCCAGAAAGTATCGCATGGCTTATTCAGCCCATTCGCTCTCAATTTACAGATATTCTAATGCAGTGTCAGAAAAGGTAGGTGAATGGGCCATGTCTTACTGCTTTTCAGATGCAAAGCTTGAACTAGAACTCAGGTCTTCTAATTATTGTATGATTGCTATTTCTATCTCCATCTAGAGCTGGCAAAGCTTTAGGAAGAGGGCCTTGAGCTTACTGTTATATCAGATGCAATGGTGCGTAAGAGCCAGTCTCTGTAATCCCAGCAGCATACAGTTGAATGAAACAGTGATTGTGTCTGATTTTATTCGTCTCTGAGACACTTCTCTGAGTGCAGCGCACATAATGAGTGTATAATAGGAAATTGCATAATTGGTACCTTGAAAGATCTGAACTCATGGGGTGTAAACACACAAGCAACTTTGTGTTTGATTTTTATTTTTCCTTTAAGCCTGTTCACTGCGGTAGTTTTTCCCATTCTCCTAGATAAAAACTTGGGTAGGCCCCAAGAAATGAAAAGACTAGAGTTTCTTTATGTCACAAAACCGTCTCAATTCAGTTCTGGGAGTTCCAAAGCTATGCACTGGTGAAAGTTTCCATCTTCACTGGAAGTAGTCTTCTCTCCCACCTAAGGCAACAGGCCAGCAATGTGCAGGGGGTGGGGAGAGGGTCCAAGGGGAGCTGGAACGTTCTGATGATGCTGTAAGGACACAGCCTGTGTTCTCTGGGGCCAGCAGAGGTCTTCACACCTCTTTCTTTCATAGCTGTCTTTGGAGGTTCTTTAGAGACCTTCTCTCCTGTGTCACAGGGTGACCACTGTTCTCTTGACATGGATGATTTGCACTTTTTTGTGCAAATCACTTTCTCCTTCCTTAGCCTCTGGGAACATAGCAATAGAAGCCAGATTGCCCCTCCTGATGGCCCTATTGGAAGTTTTATGGATGGCCTACATCTAGGTCACTGGAAATACTCATGTATCAACTGCCCCCAAAATGTCAAACCCAACACAGTCTCTCTTCAGCTCTTCTATCAGCGGCAGGTGGCCAGTGCTTAGTTCACCCTTTGTATTTCTCAGAGAGTTGACTCTGTCCCTCTTCCCACGCTGCCACATGTATTTAGTGCTCTGGCCAGTTTCTTTCACGTTCCTCTCTTGACTTGAGGTGGTAGGAGAATGTTTCTCCCACCTGGGGTGTTTGTGTGTCTGAGGTAGTCAACAGAACTCCAATCACAGCTCTTTCCAAGGAAACATTCCTTCCTCAAGCTTTTTACTGTAAATGTGGGCAAGTGGTTTAAGAGTTACGGATCTGCTTAAAACAAAAACAAAAACAAAGCAAAAACAGAAAAGGAAAGAACATCCAATGAACTAAAATCTTTGAAATTTTGCATCTTGGTTTGTTACCTTACTTTGGAATAGCATATTTATTATATCTTGGTGCCTTAAATGTAATTTCCAATGTAACATCTGGTTGTGCTTTTAAATTGCCTGGAAGGCAGGGTGATATAATAAAAGGAACACTCGTCTAGGGCGGTACCAGCTGTCATGTATGGAACTCTACTTTATACCAAACACCATATTAAATAATTTGTAAACATTATCTCAGTAACTTCTTGTAACAAGTCAATGATACACCTTTTGTGATCTTCATTTAATAAAGCGGGGAATTAAATCTCCAAAGTGTATCGTCTGGAACAGTATGCTAAATATATCATTTAGTTGGATGCTTTCAATGAAAGAAACAAAACACTCCCCCCCCCCAAATTGTCTTAAACAACAGAAACAAGTACTATTTACATAATCCAAAGGTAGGACAATTCCAGTGTCAGTTAACTTAATGGCTCAAAGATGTGCCCAGCATCTGGGTTCTTTTCTTAGTTCTGTTCTGCATCCCTGGCGTTTAAGCCTAGGCTCATTGTTTTCATGATCACAGGATAGTTGTCACATTTTAGAAATCACATCCAGATTAGACAACGCTTAGGAGAAGAAGAGCTGTCTCTCCCCTTTAGGAAAAACTTTTCCCAAATCCCCACCCAGCAACCGAGCAAAATGGCATTCTGCAGCAAGAAAGAAAGTGGAAGACGTACATTAGATGTGGGGTGGGCAAGCTTAGCCACAGGCCTTACACAACTTGCCTTAAATCATTGGGGTGGGATTTGAATCTAGGTTTGTCTGGCTTCAAAGCATATGCTCTTGTGAATGCTTTACCATATGCTGCTGTAGCCTCTATATCCAGAGGGATAGGTAATTTGGGTTCTATTCCTTGTAGTTATGTAACTTTAATGGATTGTTAACTTCTCAGATCCTCAGTTCTCTCAACTATAAAATCAGAGAGTTGTGTTCTGGTGACGGTCTATTTGTTTTATAATTACAGTGGGACTGACGGTACCTTGTACCATACTTTAAAAGAAAAATATATATAAGAGTGCATGACTTTAGGTCTTTAACTAGACTGGTCATTGTCCTGCAAGTTTAAAAAAACAAAACAAAACGTGTTTCAGTTATTATGATTTTCTGTGTACTTTCTGTGATGAATCAATACGTAATATTGCCAAATAGCTCAGAAGCTTTAGCCAAATAGCCAAATACTCAGAAGCTTTGTCAAAACCCATAGAATGTGCAACACGAAGAGTGAACCCTAATGTAAACCCTGGACTTTGGGTGATGATGTGTCAACGTAGGTTCATGGATTGTGACAAAGGTACCACACCAATGAAGGATGTTGATGGTGGCAGAGGCTGTGCATATGTAGGGGGGAGAGGGTCTGCGGTAATGCCCTGTACTTTCCACTCAGCTTTGTTGTGAATGGAAAACTGCTCTAGAAATAATGTCTGTTAATTATACATCATAATTAAATGTTGCTGAGTCTTTTAATTTGTCATTGGTGGTCGTCCCCACCACGTAAATCAGTTTGTGGAATGTACAGCTCTAGGATGGCTTGAGGAAGCATGATATGGTCAAGCCTCAAGGTCAAATCATGGCCAGCACATAGGTATATAGTTATACAGGCTGTACCTGCCCCACTACACGGGTAACTTTCTCATAGACTGTGATATGATTTGTCTCCTCTGGAATTTTGCAACCTGGCAACCTTTGTGCAAATCCATCCTCCTTTAGCTAACTGGCTCTATGACTTTGATCCATATAGTTAAGCTTTTCAAATCCTTGCTATTTCATTTCCTATAAAATTGGGATGACATAGACTCCACAGAGCATATGAAGAAATGCCCCAAAGAGATCATTTCTATGTGGAGCAGAGATCTATTAAGATAAATGATGTCCAGTCTAATGTCCATTTGCCAGAAATGTCATTTACCCATCAGGGTAAATCTTCTTTTTTCCCTTAAGCTGGAATTGGAAACTTCTTGGAAGAAGAGACTCAAATCTTCTGTTAAAAAACAAACAAACGAAAAAACACACAAAAAACAAAAAACTAAGCTTGGTGAGTGAGTTGCATTACCAGGAATACAGGAATAAAGAATAAAGACAGAAAGTGATATTCCAAGAGGAATTCCAGATACAAATTTGAAAGTATGAACTACAGACCAGGCACCAAGAGTTCTAAGCTATGCCCTGATTTCTCCACATTTGTTACTTTTGATATTATCTGTTGCTTTTTCTTTCAGAGAGTCACAGTTAAAACCTTCACTGTGAAGTGTCTTGCTGCCTGCCTAGGAGAGGCTGAGCACATTACAGCCCGCTTTAAGAAGAGACCCACGAAGATAAGGTGATGGTAGCCTAGCAGGAGGGAAAGGGAAGCAGGCTAAGTATGAGTAGATGGTCTGCACCTGGAAAGAAAGAGGTTCCTTGGTAGCCCTAGAAAGGAAAGTCACACATATGTGAAAATGTCCAGTACTTAGTGAGGTCTCAGTAAAGGTGATTTCCTCCCCTTGAAAGACAATACCATCGGTTTCTTAGAAAATGCTTTTTGATCTTCCTAATTGGACTATGCATTCTTAAATGTGAGATAAATTCCCTTGTCTTCGGTGATATTCCAGTTTTGTTTTTATATAAAATGTCTTCTCGTGATTTGCCAGAATAACAGAACAGAGTTGTTATATCTATAATCCAGTTGGCAATTTTTTTTTTAAACTAGTCCTAATGGAGGGTAGATTTAGTCACTATTTGGAGCCTAATTCTTTTAAAATAATCAACTCATGCTGGAGAAAGAAGTAAATCAGTGGAACAAGAAAGATAGTGTCTTTCCTGTTTGACTCAAATGCTGAGAACCCTCCCTAATTACAAGCTAAGGAAGTATCAGTATTGAAAGGCAGTCTCTCTTCTCATCCCAGTCTGAAGAAACTTGCTCTATTTATTATGCACATATTTCTTTCCTAGGAGAAGCAACCATTTGTTTAAAGAGATACCCTGTTAGGATGAATTCTGCTTGGATTGACTGAGGAAGTAAAAAGCAAATCCATACAATTTTATCAGGGACTTCAAGCAAAATTTGACAAAAGTAATTTACCCACAGATAACCAAGAGGTAACTGTATTGGAAATACTACGTTGAAAAACCTCCAAATTATTGCAAAAATGACTGAATGATATTGGCAACTGGGCATGGGTGTCATTCAGTCCTTACCAATGGATGAAATCTCAACTTTTTTTTTTTTAATTAAAAAAAAAGGAAAACCAACACTTAGAGAATTTAAGAATCAAATCTATCAAATCTTTATTGATTCTCGGGAACCTGGAAGCAGGCACGAATTTCAATATGAGCCAAACAATGACCCTCAGTATTAATCCTGTACTTCTTCAATCCACACACACTCTTTGCCAATAAATACATTCTTAAGGATGTTGATGCAATTAACACATAAGTGCTGAGCTCTACTGTGTACCATTCACTGTGTTAGGCGCTGGGGATGGATACAGGTGTTGGTTAAGACAGACTGCATCCCTTCTTGTGGAACACTTATCTTTCTTTCTTGGGAAGACAGACAAGCAACAAGTAAACAGACCACAAATAATAACACAAATAAAAATTATTTGTTAATAAACGAGGGGTATGGTTACGAGTGAGCATACAGGGAGGGTCTTTCTGATGATTTGGCCTTTCTGAGACCTAAATGATCAGAGGAAGCTGAGATTCAGAGGATCTGCTTAGGTAAGGAAAAGGATAACTTTTTTTTTTTCAAGGTAAATCTTTATTGGTGAACCTCGGGGCTTGAACAGAGCTGAGTGATCACGTTGAATTCCTTCATGTTAAAATGAAGAAATTCGATTCTGGAAACTGTTACTTCTACAAGGTCATTTTAGTCATTTTCATGTTTTAAACGATTTGCATCTCTGTTTCAGGCTTAATAAGAAGGTGAAATATGTCTCTGATGCTCTCTTTCCTTCTGTTCTTCATCCTCATTCTGAGTGACCAGAAGCCTCATGTATCCCTCATTTTCCATGGTGCTTCACCCAGGCTTTCTCTGCTCTCCCAAACCTCTCCAGGCAGAACACAATTCTTTTGTTCTACTATGGATAACGCATCTGACATTAGCAAAAGGATAACTTTTAAAGATAAATCATGAGTTTACTTTATGCAATTCTAAAAACCTCTCTTTAAAGTGTCCTGTAGGTTAGTAAGCCTTAAATGTTAGCACGTGTCTGAATCACCTCCTACAAGCCTCGTTGAAACAGATCCCTGGGCTTCACCTTCAAAGGTTCTGATTTCGTAGGTCTTGGGTAGGTCTAGACATCTGCATTGTTAACAAATTCCCAGATGGCGGTGGTTGCTACTGGCTTTTGGACCACACTTTGAGTAGCTACAGGACAAATGCTTATCGTCAACAAATTGCAGAGAGGTACAGGTTAACAAAATTATGGTATGTCATGCTTGTGTTAATATTGCTTACAAAGCATTTGCACATAGGTTATCTCATTTGAGCTGTATAATTGCCATACGATGAAGAAAGGGCAAGTGACTTTGTCACTGTATGATTTGTTCATTTAGTCATTCATTCATTCAACACGTTTTGGGATGCTATAAGATCATCAGCACTACACAAGAGGTGCTGGAAATATGGCGGTAAGCAAAACAGACACAGAGCTCAGGGTTCAGAAGGACAGATAGACATAAAGCCAATTGTCCCATAATATTTCTGAAATACATATACAACACTCACATTACATAGATAAGTAGCATGAAGAAAATGTGCTTAGAGAAAGTAAACCAGAAGAAAACTGTTTTATATCATACAGTCCAGAAATGCCTCTCTGAACCTTCCTGGGTTATGCAGTTAGTAGGTGAGAAAGTCACGGCAAGCCCCAAATCCCAGTACGACTTCCCCTCGACAACTGCTGCCTCTCAAGATGCACAAGGTCAGGAAATCACAAAGTCAGGAAAAGGATAAGGCATTCAGATCAGGAAGTGCCACTGTCTGGGGCTGAATCTAAGGAAGACCCACACCCCTGGATGGGGATGGGACTCGCCATGTGCAAGAGACCTACCGAGAGCAAGTCATCAGGTCGAGTAGCCAGAGATACGTTATCAGTGAGTGTACGGGCTCTCACCTGATTATCCGGAAGCACACAACCCAAATGTCATCAAAAGAGAGAGGAAACGAAAAAAAAAATTGTTTTTAGACTCTCCCACATATGAGCATATTTTCTACCATATTGGTGCTTATCATTTCCCTTATACAGTTCTCAGGTTCACAGAGGTTAAATAACTTAGGCAAGTTCATACATTGTGGCAAAATGGGGTAAAAATCCATCTCCGTCTGACAATAGAGTCAGCTCAGAGTCAAGTAGATTCAGAACTCTAAGGAAAAGACAGTGACTCCCAGGGGACCTGGCTTTGAGCTAAACTCTTGTATCTGATACTAGAGTCAGATGGAGACCAATCTGAGCATTTATTTCAGGGATTTTCAAGTACTTGTGGGCAGAACCACGGGGATGTACTTGAAAGTGATGCTAGGACCAATGCCGAAAGAATCTGATCCAGCAAGTCTGGATTTGTCTCTGAAATATATGCAATAAACACACACTCACACACATACACATATATGTATATATACATTTTTACAAAACTAGTTTCCCAGATCATTCTTAAACCCAGTTAGGTTTTTTCCACCAACTGAGTTGTTTTCAAGCCTGAGGGTAGAGCAGAAAAGTAGGTCAATATGGCTAGAACAAGTACAGAAATAGAAAATAAAGACATATTTTAACATTTTCATGAGTAAATAAAATTATTATCATTTCATGCCATACATGAAATGTTCAAAAATCCCATGCTTATCAAACTTAGAGATAACATTTCTAAGAAGCTTGATACTGGGCAAGACTGCCCTAACAGATCTCAATTCTCTTGTCGTCCTGACAGATCGGTCTCTATAAATTGATTTTTTAATGTATTTTTTTCTGGGACTTTATCTCTTACAACCATATTACCTTCAGTTTATATAGCTGAGAACTGCCCTTGGTACTGTGATCACCATGGTGTAAAGTATGGTGGATATATAGACATGATTAAACCTTTAAGGAACTCCTCTTTGTTCACTCCTAAGGCCATGAAATAGAAGAGATTGCTAAGTATCAAGTGACTATCAGAGAACAGGTAAGAGTTCTCGAAAACAAAATACCTGATTGTAAAAGTGAGAGAATCTTATGGAAGAATTAGAACATAGAGTTGAGGAAATTTCTCAGGAAATAGGTTGAAAAATGCAGGAAAAAGTAGGAAAAAAATTAGAAAATCAAATCCAGAATGACCCTTATCCAGCTAATAGGGGTTCCATAAAGAGAATAGACAAAATGGACAGGAGGACATTTATGAAAGGAATCATGCGAGAACATTTTCTAGAACGGAAGAACATGAGTTTCTAAATTTAAATCTCACCAAGTATCAAGCAAGGAATTAAAAAACAAATAGAAAGCTGCTACATTATCATGAAAAGTCACTGAGGATAGAGATCTTACAAGATTTCAGAACAATAAAAATTGTTTAAAAACGAATACCATTAATCAGAAGAGGAATGAACTCCTCAAAACCTAGAAAATACCATCCTAATCATTTTGAAGTAACGATATTGAACCTAGAATTCTACACAAGCTGTCAATCAAGCATGATGCTAGAAGAAAGGCAGTTGCATACAGGCAAGGTGTCAAAAAAGTATATTCTGTGAGCACTTTCCGTGGAAGTTACCGGAAAACATGTTCTTACAACAAGAAAAGAAAAAAGAAAGAGGAAGATATGGGATTCCCAAAACAGGGAACCCTGTATGGTCTTCCTGCAAAACTGGAATGTAACCAATGAAGAAAGAACACTTTGCCAAACTTTTTATGTTATTTTTATTTAATTTTATTTTATTGTTATGTAAAGAGTCATTGGTCAGGAAAAGCTCCCTTGGAAAAACAGTTTTACCATAGAGGCTTCTTTCAAGTGATAAGTATCATGAAAAGAGAAGAGATGAAAAATAAATGAAGGTATTATTAATTTCTGGAAAAAATTGGTTTCTGGAAACAAACAAAAATCTGGTCAAGAAAAGAAGTGAAATTGGAGGAGTCCCATAGCTCAGTTCCTAGTAGTTTGGGATCATAATTACGTATTCACTTACTATAGAATTACCTGTAAATGTGGGATTGGGCAAAGGAGGAGGAGGTAGGAGAATGGCTTGCTTATTGAACACATACTGTGCGCTGGAGACCGTTCTGGATGCTTTACACGTTCGCATCCATTTAACTCACAACCACCCATTGAGAAAGGTGCAGGTCTTATGTCCATTACACATACAAGGAACCTGAGGTACAGAGAGAAAGGAACCTCTTCCGGGTCACACAGCTGGGAAGTGCTGGCCCCAAGGTCTAAGCCCAAGCCACCCGGCTCCACTGGTATTGCTTCCAACTTCTACCCTGGATTGTCCCTCAAGTCAGTTAGCACATCAGCAAGCAATAAATTATTTCTATAAATGGAAAGCAGGAAATTATTAAAGAAGCATCTCATTTAGAATTATGAAGGTCAATCTCCAAAAGATAGCTCAGCTAAAGAGTTTGCCTCTGAGGATCACGGCTGGAAGGTTTGAGAGCGTTTGGTCAGGGAAAGCTGTTTTTCATTGAAAGCCTTTCCATACGTGTTTACTTA
Source organism: Balaenoptera borealis (assembly GCF_965194805.1). Lineage (NCBI taxonomy): Eukaryota > Metazoa > Chordata > Mammalia > Artiodactyla > Balaenopteridae > Balaenoptera > Balaenoptera borealis. Next base: position 6,917,110 of record NC_138880.1, read on the forward strand.
TATGCTTGTATGACTTTGATTAAAGTGAAAATGAATTATTAAAAAAAAAGTTTTCAACTAGGATTTCAGAATCTTGTTTCCAAGACTCAATTCCACTTATAATCAGCTGTTACTAAAATTATCTGCATTTTAGTTTACCCACTTTATCTCTAAAGTGCTTTCAAGTCATGCTCGTTTACAATTATGCTAAAAACTCATGACAGGATGAGGGCTGGGTGGGAACACGTGACAGTCATAGAAAATATGGGTAAGTTCCTCCCATGTAGTGATGTGTAAAATGGGGAAACACCATCTGAGTACACCCTGTGTACAGTCTGGAAACATCATGAACATGACAGTGGACAGTAATGATGGTTGTTGTCAAGGCCACCACCTTCCCATCCCCCATCAATGCCATATCTCCCTCCTACCTTGATACCATGTCAGAAGTAGTATTTTGGGCAGCATGAATCCTGCAATTCTTTTGTCCTTGACCTAAACAGGAAAACTCAAATTAGACTCTGATTTAAAGTTATGCGCTAGAGAACTCTTTTGGGTGAAGAAATCCAGTTGAGAGAATTATTCATGTTTGAAACATGAACAGTAGAGTTAATAATCTGCTGATCACTTGGGGAAAAAAATAGCTGAGGTTGATAGCCAATTGAATGTTTAAAAAAACCTCAGAAAAAAAGGAATATCTCATATTCTTACAGCTGAATTATTTGTGCCTCTTACATGGAGTGCTTCAAGCCTATTTATAAGCATGAAAAATAAGCAACAAAGTAGAAAACATATGTTTCGATGGAGTAGGCTTGTTGGACAAATCCTAAGAGAGGATCTGAAGGAATAATAATGATTCATAGACAGACAATTCAGAACGATTTGAATGTCTAGTTCTAGAATAGAGCTGAAACTGAATAAGAATATTGGTCATAAGACACCAATTTTCTTTTAACTAAGGGAAAAGGGACAATATACCAGATAATAAAAACTTTCTAAGACAAATCCAAGAGCATCCAATTTTTTTTTAAATCAAAGAGAATTGAGCAATAGCTTATAGAGATTAGGCACTTAAAGGGACAGCCTACATTCTAACTATTTAAGGAAATGAGACACAGAGAGATGAATTCGCTTGCTCATGGTCACGCAGATAGTGAGTGGCAAAGCCAGAATTCAAGCCAGCTCTTCAGATGCTCATTGATCAATGAAGAGAGACATCATGCTGGACATATTTGTGCAGAGTTGAAGATATGGAGAAGCTAATTACAGGTTCAAAGCCCATGGGTTGCACCAGTCCCTGCAGGTGCTGGGAATTGCTGAGCTGTAGCGTTGCCGTGGGAGAGGGTCAGAGAGAACGCAACCAGGAAGATGCTTTATGCAAGCATTTCTGGAAACTTGACTACATAGGTATTAGAAGCAAGGGACTTGAATTTGCAAGGCTCCAATAATGTGTTTATTGAGATTTATTTTCATGCCGTAAATAAATATGTAATTTTATACCAAATTTTTTTAAAGAAGTCATCTTTAAAATCTAATTCAGGCCCCGCAGAACCCATATGAACTGCATATGGACCTTCATTGAATGTCATTATTATCTTTATTACCTAACTATTACCTCAATTTACCTGAAACATTAAAAATTAAAATGCTTATTTACATTACAAAATGCCATTTTGCGCTTTTGTAAAGGGCCAAATAATAAATATTTTAGGCTTTGTGGCATCACACAATCTCTGTCACAACTACTCAACTGTATCTTTGCAGCCTGAAAGCCCCATGGACCATACATGAATGAATGAGTGTGGCTGTGTTCTAATAAAACTTTATTTACAAAAGCAGGCAGAGGGCCAGATTTAGCTCACAGGCTGCAGTGTGCCACCCCTCGATCTAAAGTGACTTTAAATCAGATTTCTCCACCTCAGCGCTAAGGACAAGGGATATTCTGGCCAGATAATTCTTTGTTGTAAGTGGCTGTCCTGAGCATGTGGTTAGCAATGTCCCTGACCTCCATCCACTAAATAGCAGTAGTAGCCCCACCTCCTCCCCGCGGTTGTGACAACCCAAAATGTCTCCAGACATTGTTTAGTGTGCCCTGGGAGACAACATCACCCCCCATTGAGAATCACTGCTTTGAATTAATGGAGTTTCAAAATGTGTGTGTTGGGGGCTGGAGGGGTGGAGGAGAGACGTTCATGTCTGAATAACCTGTGGGACTTGCTCTCAGGACATCCTCTAATGCACCTCCCCCGCCTAAAGATTCTAGAACACCTGAGGGTGATCTCCTGGGCTGCCATGGGCAAGTCCTGCTGGTGATTCAGAAACACAACTGTGCCTTCATCTGTGGATTATAACTTTGGTTTATTTCACAAATATAAGCTGCCCAGCAACTCTTAAAACTGAGGCTCCCCTGTTTGTAACAAAGACATTTGACTGCTTGGTTTGATATTTTACATAACCCATCACCTCTAAAAATCTACGGGGTATCTGAGGAAACTTTACTCTTGAATATTTTACACGGTCTTACTTTTTCATTCAAGATGGCATAGTAATCACATCTGTGGTAGGGTACATGGGGAATGCCTCAGATTCTGTAATGGTTGATCCCTTGCGAAATCCAGTTCAATGTTCTTGGTAATTGTGTACCTTCAGGAGAAAGCAAACACAGAGCTGACAGGATCATCCACTGTATCAGGAGACTGTAAAACAGGGACGGGGAGAAAGCAGTCTCTTGAGTAGTTTCTGTGCTCCTTTAACATGGGAAGAGAAGAAGGGCAAACAAACTCTGGGGTAGTCTCTGCCCAGCTTGGTTTGCTTTCTGCTTCTGAGGGAAAAGGTACTCGTGTTTGCCTTTCATCTTTTTTTTAATATATATATATATATATATATATATTTATTTATTTATTTATTTATTTATTTATTTATTTTATTTCTTTTGGCTGCGTTGGGTCTTCGTTGCTGCGCAGGGGCTTTCTCTAGTTGCGGCGTGCGGGGTCTACTCTTCCTTGCAGTGCGTGGGTTTCTCATTGTGGTGGCTTCTTTTGTTGTAGCACACGGGCTTCAGTAGTTGTAGCACGCGGGCTTCAGTAGTTGTGGCATGCGGGCTCAGTAGTTGTGGCGCAAGGGCTTAGTTGCTCCGCGGCATGTGGGATCTTCCCGGACCAGGGCTCGAACCTGTGTCCCCTGCATTGGCAGGTGGATTCTTAACCACTGCGCCACCAGGGAAGTCCCGCCTTTCATCTTTGACAAACTGCGAGGGAGCCATGGGCAGTAGGGGCTGAGGGTGTTTTGGGCGCCGTGGGCAGGGTGCCTGGCACCAACGGGTCACTCGACCGCCACTTTCTAAATCAGGTTTAGCCTTAACAACCCCGCTGTTCAGAGGCATTCCTCCCACAGAAAAATGAAAAGCTTTTATCCTCCTGCTCTTAAAAATGTCCTTTCATCATCAATCTTTACACATTTGATTGCAGGGCTCTCAATTCCCTAAGTAAATTAATTAGGGATAATTCAATATTTGGTGATAAGATCTGCCGTTCTGCTCCTTACAGTTTCTTAGGCAAATGCTCCATAATTGAGCTTAAATGAACAGCTCCATTAATTCTGATCCGGTGTCAAATGGGCCCAAACAGCATGGGGTACTCAAGCAGACACAGGAGAACAGGAGCCAGAGAAAGAACAATCCCTCTTAAATATTTAGTCCTGCTGCTTCCCAGTTGTGCCTCCCCTACATATTTCCATCCTTAGAGGAATCACGCCTTCTAGAATTTGAAAGACTCTTCATGGAGAAATGTGGTCCTTAAGGAAATTTATTCTCTCTGGGTAACAGGAGTGCTGGCTGGACTCTTGCAAACCAGCAGGAGAGAAGCACGTGGATGGCATTATAGCTCTTATTCAAGGATTCTCATTTGAAAGGCACCTACAGAAAAACTCTATTTCCCAGGGACCAGATGCCTCTGAACTTAAGGTACAGTTTTTCCTAACTCATGTACATAGCAAACCAAGAAGAAAGTTTGACCGTGTGCAACCAAATTCATCTGTATCAGAAAGCACACAACTTATACGCAACTTGGTATATATGTATCTATATATATACATATACACACACATATATTTACACACATGTATGTGTGTTTGGCAACTGAATTTTTCACCCAGTAAAGTGCATGCCATTGATTATCGTCTGATTTTTTTAGCAAGCATACTGACTGCGTTAGGGGCATTGCTCCATCTCTATATAATGTCTTTCTTTAGCAACTTAGGAGAGAGTCTTCCTGTGATTGAAGAAGAAGGAAGGAAGGAAGGAAGGAGGGAAGGAAGGAAGGAAGGAAGGAAGGAAGGAAGGAAGGAAGGAAGGAAGGAAGAAAAGAAAAGAAAAAGGGACAAATGAAGGCCTAGGAGTGCAAGTTCTAATCTCCACTTCATTGCAGACGCTTTACCTACATGTAAAATGAAGTTAATGATAACATTTTCCATATCAGAAAAGAGGATAAGATGAAGTGAGAAGAACGACTTTTAAAATTACAAAACACTTGCAAACTCAAAGCCTAAGTATAGACCACTGTGAAGAGTGGTGTACCTGTATACAACCAAAGCCAGAAAAGGTAGATGAGGTGAAGCTTGCGCTTACATAAACCTTATTCTCAATCCATCCTTGTCAACGCTTGCGTGGAGCCGCCATCTTCATACCCCCAAATGCTTCTTTCAGACCTTGAGCAACCATTTCTCTAAAATGTTCATCTTACCATCCTTTCTCCCACATAACCCGCATCGCTGTCAGCATACACTGGCAAGAGTTTTTAACATGACTCACAAGGCTTCTGACTGTTTGAGCCGTACCTGATTCAGTGGTTTCACCGCCCCTGCACCCGCTCCCTTGAACTTTAGTCTCTAGCAATCCCAACAGCTTTTCGTTCCCTGAACACACTGTGCCATTGTTACTATCCCCGTGCTGTTGTGAAACTTCTCCTTTTGCTTGCAATGCCCTTCTGCTCTAAACCTGCCTGGGAGACTAGTAACCATCCTGCACTTCACCACCGGCTCTTACTGCGTGAGACTTCTGCGCTCTAGACAAGCTGAATCATCACCCTTCCCTTGTGCCGCCACTCTCTTTTGTATACGTTTATTTTTTCCATTCTGATTTGTTTACCTGTTTACTTTCCTGTCTAGACGCCAATAGTCTTGAAACCATAGAGCAGGGGTCCCCAACCCCCGGACTGGTATCGGTCTGCGGCCTGTTAGGAACCGGCCTGCACAGCAGGAGGTGACCAGCAGGCAAGCGAGAGAAGCTTCATCTGCCTCTCCCCATCACTGCCCATCGCTCGCCTTACTTCCGGAACCATCGCTGGCATTACCGCCTGAACACCCACCCCTACCCCCGCCTCTGTCCGTGGAAAAATTGTCTTCCATGAAACTGGTCCCTGGTGTCAAAAAGGTTGGGGACTGCTGCCACAGAACCATCTAATTCAACCTTGATGCCAAGTGCCTGCCCAGTGTCTGACACGTAGAAGATGCTCAATGTTTGTTGAGAGAATGAAGGAAGGAAGGGAGGAAGGGAGTTCATGCCTAAGCTTTAGGTTATCTGTCTGCTCCAAATGTCTTTCATGTTATGGTTACATAGTTTACATTCTTTTCCATGTGCATCTTCACCCCTTTGTCCCCCAAACCACTAAACCTCTGCCTTTTGTCAATTTCCCCCAGAAAATAACGTCTTGAGTCTTCATTCTTCCATGTTCTTTTACAGTCTTCAGTTTCCTCCGCAGGGTTAGTCAGGACATTTTACTTACCAAAGATTCCTAGGGCTTGTTGGAGGAATGCAGGATTCCCAGAACCCAAGAAAGAAAGAGGACAGGATGAGGAAGGTGGTAGGAGAAAAAAGAACGTCCCACACAAAAAGGGGTGAAGAATGAATAGCAAGAGCTAGCATGATTACTACATCCATGGGCTGAGGACGGGATAGACGTATTTTAACTCTCAACATTATAGTCATAATGTTGTCTACCCCTTAATTACAATAGTTATTATGTAAGTCCTTTAAACAGCATCTTCAATCTAGTGAAGTTGTATTTACTCATCCAAACACAGACATTTATAAATACTGCTTAAGAAACGAAAACCAAAAAAAACAAAACTAGCCATCGTAACCTCCAGTCCCCGCAAATAAAACCTTTTCCTTGGATCAGTTAAACCAACACACTAATCACAAAGATCAAGTAATGTCTTCATGTATTTATAGAACTAACCTAGTCACCAAAACTGAGTCACTTCAAGACCATATGAATAACACTCTTGTGTAGAAAATTCACAAAAACATTTTGACCTCAAAGTTTTAAGTACATGCACCCCCTTCTGGTTTCTAAAACATTGCGTCTTTGACATAGTCAATTTATACCTATTCAATTTCTACTGATTTCGCTCTTTTAATAAGAAACCTCTAAGTTAGATATTACGGCTTATATTTATTTGATATCCATACCCAAATATTGATCAAAGACTTAATAGAAACATCATAACTCATAGACCCGGTAAAATATTTAACCTGGAAAGGACCTTAGAAATCATCTGATCCAACCCTCTGATTCTGCAGACTGAAAAATGGAAAGGAAGAGCGCTTCGTTATCTTATTTAAAGTCATGCATTGGGAGAAATGGGGTGAAATTCAGATCTCCTGAAGCTGAGGTCAGGATATTTTCCCTTAAATCACAAGGCACAGAATGAGACACATGAAATACTGAACAACATGCAGAGTTTACACATATACATAGATGGAAAGACGAATATTTACTGCTAAATAATTAATTCAGCTGTTGCTTCTAGCATAAAAATAAAAGACTTTAACTTTAGTAGAATCTTTTTATTAGATACAATCTCAACATACTTCTTGATAACTCAGTATACTTCATCATGTATATTATTTTATATATATACACATATGAAACAATAATATATAATAAAATATATAAATATATTTCATATATATATATATATATTGCATTTTAGGGAATTTTAAAAGGGCAAAAAGTGAATACAAGTGTTAGTGAAGCTTCATGAGTGCGGTCAGCATCCCTAGAGCCAATGACGTGTTTCTTTCCTGTGACTGAGTTGGAAAGGGCGCCCTCTTGTGTTCCTTCAGTGTCATAGATTCTTTTGCCTTACAAACAACCTCCCCTTCTTTAAGAATTCCCTCTGTCCCTCCCCAGAGAGGAAATGGGCGTTTGAAACATAAAATAGCCCTCCTGTCACTCACATCTGCGTGCTACATGTACCAAGGATAAATCAAACCATACATGTGAATAGCTAGTCTTCATATTTATTCCTGACTTTGTTGGCTGTATTCACCATCGTAATTCTTTTCCTCACAGTCTGGAGTACACAGTACAACTGTAATTTAAGAAAAAAAGAAGAGAAAACAGAAGACTACTTTCTTTTATGCACAAATGTATTGCTACTGGAAGATGTTATTTCACTGGTTTTCCAGGAGTGGTATCAGGCCAAGCTTACTCTATTCCTTAGTGGACCATTAGCAATCAATTTGTTAACTTAGTTAATGCATTAATCCAGTCAATAAATCCTTTTGAAGCCTCTAAGTTTCCCAAAGCAACATGTTAGTAGTGTGCAGAATATAAAAAAGAAACTACACCTGTCCTCAAGGAACTTACCATAAATTAGAAGATAAAAGTTCTGATCACAAGTGAAATAAGACAACTTTCCTAAAGTGACCCACAGATGCTGTAAGAGTTCAGAGGAAGAAAATCCCTGCTTAGCTCTGGAGATCAGGGAAGGCTTTATGCAGAATCTGGCTTGTCACTAGGCTTTCAGAAGTTAGATGTGGGCTTTGGCAAAGAATCCCATGGACAAAAAAAAAAAAAGGAAAAGGTGGAGCTGAAAATGGAATCAATTCTGGACTTGTTGGAATAAGAACATGTACAGAGAAGCCACTGTTGGGCCAGGAGGTGGCCTCGAGTCTTTGCAAGGAGGCTGTGACAACACAAAAGAAGACCTCACCAATCCCAGCATCCTGAGTGCACAGGAACCAAACACATGACCTTGGTTCTATTTGCAGCATCATATTCTTTCAATCACCTGCACGAACAGAACGAGGAGGGCGATTCACAGACACGTGTACTGTAATGCTGCACGGTGACATTTTGAATAGCAGGCCTGATGGCTTATCTGCCCCTAGCTCTGCTTGGATGTCACATTTTTGCAAGCGACATCTTCAAGCTACATTCCAATGTCAGTTATCTGCACTAAGGAAACAGAGCGGTGCAACAGATCATCCAGTGGTCCTTCCTCTTAGCCTTTGGAATGCATTACAATGGGAATTTGAAGAAGAGAATTCTTTCTTCCCAATTCATTATTTTCAGACCCATATGAAAATGAACATGCCCTCCCTTCTAAATACATCAGACTGTCTGGTACTAAAGATTTTCATGAACAGTCTGCAGAGGGAATGATCCACTATCACTAATGGACATCACTTAACTACTGTCACATTTATCTAATTACATTATCTCACATTAACAAAATGTAACATTTTTAAGTAAGCACCAGGTTGTCACCTCTTAATCTCTGGCCTGGATCCATCTGAACCCCACTGGGATGAAACTCTAGTTTAACATCTGAGCTCACCACATCCTTGATACGGTGTCCTTGGACAATCTCTTCAACATGTTTATTTCCTCATTCTACTGTGATTGTATTTTAGTTTCCTGGGTATCAACATTTAATGTGTTTTTTCACATTTGGCAAACACTTCTATTCTCCTTCACTTTCCATTAGATGCCTCCTCCACACCTCTTCCTCGCCAGTGGCAGGGCACCTTTGAGTGTGGTCCATATACATTAAAGCTGAGGGGTGGTCTTGGGTTAATATCACTGATAAACAAAGGGGGGCCATTTTCAAGAGATGAACCCAAACTGACTCTTTGTTTACCTTAAAGGAATAGGCTAAGTTCCTCTACATAATACCACACAGTCATCTTCTCCTGATCCCCAGCCAGCGTCACAAGCAACCTGTTTCCTCCCTGAGAAATTGCGGCAGAAACTGCGGCATGAAAAGGATTCCAGGTGCCTGGCAAGGACAGACACAACACATTCTGCAACACGGCTGCCCTCTAACGGCTGACCCAGCGAAGTGCCCTATGGTGGAGGATTCAGGCGTCCTGATGGGAAGCTGCAGCTTAGAAGCAAAAAGACTCAGCCTTTGAGAAACAATTTAGGTTCAATTCAAATGGAGATGAGAAGAAGAGGAAGTGGTACCAGTTCCCTGATATTCATCTCAGAATCACCATCCCCATCACCATGACCACAAAAATCAGTTATCACATCTGAGAGGTGGTGTATATTCTGGGGTAGCATGGAGTCATTGGTCAGTCCAGGCAGACAGAAAGACATACATATACATACATATCTACATACACAGAGGAATTTATTTCAGATGATCTTGGGAAAAAGTAAACCTTGCAAGTAGGACAACGAATGTTTATTTTATATTTGGAAAGATTTGGGATATAATTGCATTCTATACTAATTCTTAGAACAAACAAAATTTGGATTTTTTTAAAAGCCTGATTTATCAAACTGATCATAGGATAGCAAGATGCAATGCTGATCACCCCAGGTTTAACTGGAACACAGCAATCATAGAAGATCAGTTTGTAAAACATTGAATAGATACCTCAGTTTTCCCAAGGGCCTCGCTCATGCTTTGATGTTCAAATCATTCCCTTTTGAATAATCCATCAGGTCCAGATCCCCTTCCATTTTCTCCAGTCTTCAAGTGGAGTATCTCTCCCAGACCCACATTCATCGGCGCCAATGTGTTTGTGATTCCAGCAGTTTCTGAGAGCCACACTCATTAACTACATGTAATCTGCCTTTTTGAAATATGGGTAGTTTTACTGTGCAATTTTATTAGACAGGGAGAGTTGAGTACATTTTAATTTTATAAGTGATCAGTTTCTAAATGAATATTTTAATGTAGAACAGCTTTTCCTTCCCCCAGGAAATGAATTCCAGATAATTACTTCACAGAAATAGAGGACTCTCAATGTTCTCTAGATGGCTGATTTGACATTAGCTGGATATGGAGACCCGGACTTGGAAGGCTTTCTTCATTGCATTGCCTTCCCCTATTTCAGCAGAGACATTCCCAGCGCAATCGGACACTGGGAATTTGGGGATAACTTCCTGGTCATTATGGTGAAGTAACAAATGGCACATCGGTGCTTCATAGCTCAGGAAACATGGTGTAAGATTGGATGGAGTTCAGAATTGGTCTCATTATCATTCGCCGAGGGCTGTTTATTGGCATAATGACAGTCATGCATTTATGCCCAAAAATGAATAAACAGAGCAGCTTCCTATAGTCACCATGATCATCATTTCAACTGCCCAAGAGGGGCAGTGGAGGAAGCAGAGGGCCATCTCTGTGAAGACAGTGCAAGCCTTAAGCACCGAGGATATTATCAGGAATCAAGATTTAATGAAGGCTAGTTGTTTCCATTTTCCTTCGGGGATGAGGAGGTTTACATTTTTATCGTAACCAAAGTTGGCTCCAGTTGTGAGCTAAACAAAGTTTTCGTCTTCTGGGATACCTGTTCATTACCTTGTTAAAAAGAACCAAAACCCTTATACCACTCGGTCCTGTGTGGCTTAGTCTCAGAGCTATGAAACAGTCAATAAAACACAAAAAGAGCTCACATCTTTTGCTTGCTTTTCTTAAAAAGCCTAAAGAGGATCCAAACACACAGTTCAAGGCAACCTCATAAAACTCCCGTATTCCTTCCTAGGCCTTCCATCATATTCGGCAGCTAAGACGCTCTTCTCTTAAAAGCCCCCAAACAGGGCTTCCCTGGTGGCGCAGTGGTTAAGAATCAGCCTACCAATGCAGGGGACACGGGTTCGAGCCCTGGTCCAGGAAGATCTCACATGCCATGGAGCAACTAAGCCCGTGCACCACAACTACTGAGCCTGTGCTCTAGAGCCCGTGAGCCACAACTACTGAGTCTGCGCTCTAGAGTTTGCGAGCCACAACTACTGAGTCTGCGTGCCACAACTACTGAAGCTCACGTGCCTAGAGCCCATGCTCCGCAACAGGAGAAGCTACCGCAATGAGAAGCCCACGCAGCGCAACGAAGACCCAATGCAGCTAAAAATTAAATAGATTAAATAAATTAAAGAAAAAATAAAGTCCCCAAACAAAATGATTCTCTGCTCCAGCTCTTATAACTTGGGTCTCCTCTGCCTTTCCTTTCTGTGTTATTTACTTCAATTGATACCTTCCAAGTCCTCCTCCTTTTCCTCTAGTGTCTTGAATTCTCTTTTAACTAGGTTCCCAATTTTTGCATTATAAAAACTCAAGTCTGGTAGAGACTGAAGAAGAGGGCAGAAGCCCTCTGAGGATGGGAAAGAAGGTGAGGAGGCAAAAATCAAACTCTCTTTGGAAGAGATTGGGGGTGACTGGAAGTCTGGGAACACTGCAAAGTTAATCACGGTGGTCGCATCTAAACGTACGTCAGATGTACAGGAGTAACGGTCATTAGTGGCTGAGCACGCTGGTGGGGCCCCGCGGCCTTCACTCCCGGTACCGGTGAAAGAGAAGCCAGCACAGAATCTGCCCGGCAACAGAGAGCAGCAAATACGAATGTCCAGACAACCTCCTCTGCTTGACTCAGCTCTGTGTCCCTGTGGATGAAAAACTGGAGCCCTTAACACCCTGCACCGTGATTGCTCAAACTGTGGAAGTGTGTGTGTGTGTGTGTGTGTGTGTGTGTGTGTGTGTGTGTAAAAAGACACACTAAGTCACGAATTAGACAATGTCAGGCTTGGAAAGACCCTGCTAGAGATTATTTCACTTACACCCATCCTCACCCGTTGTTTTAAAGGTAGGAAGTCAGAGGCCCAGAAAGATTGTGATTTGCCCACGGAAAATCAAACTTTCCTGAATTCAGATTCCTTAGCTCCCAGGACACAAAGCTGAAGTGCAGGTCTGTCCCCACTGGGACCACTGGAGGATGGTATCAATGAAAGGGGTAGCATGGGCACCGATAGGCCGTGTTTGCAGAGACATCCTGTTTGCACATCTCTGGGCCTCCAGCCCCTCTGCTTAGACATCCAGGAAGGTGCTGAGCCTGGTGCCAGAGAATCAGCATAACCCTCCCAGTAACCCCTACCTCTAAGCGGAAGGTGGGAAGCAAAGGTGTCGCCCTTATGCAAAGGCTCCAAGATCTCTGGTAGAGCCCAGTGACTGTCTTTCCTTTAACACAGAAAAGGGTGGACTTCCCTGGTGGTCCAGCGGTTAAAAGTCTGTGCTCCCAATGCAGGGGTCACGGGTTTGATCCCTGGTCAGGGAACTAAGATCCCACATGTTGTGTGGCACAGACAAAAAAAAAAAAAAAAACAAACGAAAAAACAAAAACCAGAAAAAGGAAACTTGAAACTCAAAACCTAGGTTTTATAAAAATTTGCCACTCTCCTATAAATGAATCTGCTGCCCGCAGAAACCTGCAAAGCATTTTCCTTCATCCCTAGAGCAGCTCAGAACATCTCTTGGTGTCCTTTAATTTCATGCCACATTCCTTAACCGAATATTAGATTTCCCCCTTGAAGAGACAGTAATAAATCACCGAGGCGAGAACTGGCAGTTCTTATGAAAAAAACCGGAGGTACAAATTAGAAGTGGACACCTTTCTCGTCTTGTCATTCCAGCCCTGGGCACAGCTATGCGGCCTCAGCCGCCCCACGGAGGCTGCTCTGTGCCCTTGACTCTGAGGCCCTGCAGAGTTCTGGTGCCATTGCTACTGCTGCCGGTGTTGGGCTGTTTATTTGTTTATTTTTGTGTTCTTGCTGTTTTGCTCTCACAGGAACAGGTGTGGGCATTTCAGTTTGCTTGTTCGCCTCAGAATCATTTTGATTGAAGTCCATCATGATGACAGCAAACAGATCTACTGTGGCAGCAGCCAAGCTTAGATGCTTGCTTTGATGCTATTGTTCTAGCAAGACTTTTTTTTTTTAACTTTTCAAAATAACCCTATTACATCCCATGTAGATTTATTGTTATGCTGTACAATTGTATAATATATACTCCTCAGTTTCCAAAAATCCTGCTATTTTGTAAATAAGAAAACAATACAGTATCCAGCTGCCTGCCAAACCGTTGACTTCATAACACATGTCAAATGCTTTTTGCATATACAGTTGGGAACTCTGTTTACAATCAATCCCTTGTTGCCATTCTGAAGGCAAAGGAGAGAATTTGCTTTCTATTTAAGGACAAGACGCATGTGTGTCTTAAGGGGACACTGCAAAAAAGCGAGGAGAATTTCTCCTTAGCTTCCTTTTAGCATCGCATGGAGAGAACTGGATTAAGCTGACATTCTGGGGATAAACAGAAAACATTCAGGGGAGTGAAGTGGAACTTGAAAAAAATCAGAATGAGGAGATTAATTTGCTTGGTTCACACTCTGTTTCATAAGCGCTCGTTTTCAGCAGCTCAAACTCTTAAGGGAGTTTTTGTCACTGGGATGAGGGCTTCATCTCAACAGATCAGCTGTTGCATCACAGGTAGAGTGTTACCTCGGGTAGCAAAGAATCAGTCACTCCTGATGTTTTAGGGATCCTGAGCCTTGACTGAGATAACTACCCACACCCATGACAAAAGCTGAGGAAATCAAAACGTGGGTCTGGAATTCTGTGAAGCAGCAATGGCTAGACTTCACTGGATGCCCACCGTGAGTTACCTACGTCTGTGATCCTTCACTGGGTGAACTGGCCCCGTGGAGAGGCAAGGTGAGCAACTATCTGTGGAATTTATTAGAGACTGACAGATACTCACTGAAAAGAAAACCAAATTTTTAAAAAGTGCCAGCTATGCAAATAATTTAAGAGACATTGACAGTGATGAAGTAGATGGTTATTGACATGAAAAGATGACCCCAAGAGGAAACTGGTCTGAGGTGGGACCTGGGTGTGGGTCATTTTCTGAAGCTCCCTAGGCGAGGATCTTGGTCTTCAGGGCTGACAACCTCGGCTACAGAACTTTTAGCTTCGTGATGGGAACAGAACCCAAAGCTCCACCTATAGACCAGATATTGGCTGAGGGAAACAGCACTTCACCAAGCCCAAATGTTCCCCCAGCATCTCTGTAGACAGAAGAGAATATAACAAAATAAAACAGTCTAAAGCAGAATGTAAGGGATTTGGAGTAGATAGAAGGAGAAACCTTCAGAAGGAAGGAGGTTAGATATTAAAATGTATTACTTCAGGGAAATTGTGCCACATCGTTTTCTGGAGAGTTTCACAACGAGGATGAATTCCCATCTGTCTTGGATATGTTTCTACTGGAATGCCTACATGGTACTGAAGAGGAGAGCTCATTCTTTCAGACAGGGCTGAATTCTGCACTCATTCATTCAAAACAAATCAAGCGTTTCCCACGTGCCTTATAATGTCCTAAAGGAGACCACTCAGTTTGATGAATTATTTGGGTGTGTGAGTTGTGTCAGGTCCTGTTTGTAAAACCAGTACAGTATTATAGAGAGACAGTACAGTATTTGGGCTAAGGATGTTTCCTCTGGAGCCAAACTGCTTGGTTTCAGTTTTTCCACCTATTAGCAGATAGGCATGTCCCCTACTGTATCTATCAGTTTACCTGTAATGATGATGATGATGGTGGTGGTTATGATGATAGTACCGTCCACAGAGAGTTATTCTAAGAGTTCAGTGAGCTAACGTGTGTAAAGCACTTAGACCATGCCTGAAACACAGTAGACACTTATATAAAGATTAGATTTTTTTAATTAAAATTCATTTTAGGTTGCTTAAGTCATAGAAGACACATTATATTTTTAACTGCAAAATTAAATATATGCTCTTTTTTTGTGTTTTTTAAGCTAGTATAAAGTACAACTCATCCTTGGATTAGCAGAATCTTAAGAGTTTGAAGGAAATAGAGAAACTGTGTAAAGGAATTGCTCTCAAACACAGCTGCGCGTTGGAATCACAGGGGGAAATTTTAAACATACTGATACTCAGACCCAATCACAGACAGTGCAATCAAATACGAGCTCTTTTTTTTTAAAGCTCTACTTGCCATTCCAAAGTCTAACAAAGGTTGCAGGCTACTGGGTGGGAAACATCCTCCTTGAAATTCAGACATTTCTTCAACAACCTCTTTTTAATATTTCCGTTGACAGCGAACTCACTACTTCACATAAAATTGAATGTCCCCTTAAGTTTAGGTACCACTAAGCAGATAATTCAGACTGAAAAAATTCAGAGTTTTCTTTTCGAATCCCTCACCTCCTCAGATTGTTGGCAGAAGGTTTGCTCAATCAAGTGATAAAGGCCAAATATAATGAAATATTTCTGTAAAATCTCTAACCTTTTACTACTGTCACAGTTAAATGGAACAAAATACTTTTCAAAGCAAATCGAATTCGTTTGCAATATATAACACAACTATTATGAGTTTAAATGAAATTCATAAGATGGCATTCCTGTTTTGAGAGTTATTTGAGAATTGGCCTCCACATGAACAATTTTACACATTTCTTTTAAAATGATATTATTCTTTTATTACTAGTTGTTTAATAAGCTATAGCCAAGAACCAGCATCAGACACCGGCTACAAACATTAATAAATACAAAACCAAAAGCTGGGTTGAGACTTTGAATTTTATCAATATTCCACAGCTTTTTCTTTGTCCTGAATTAGTGATTGTATTGAAGATTCTACTAAGAATTAAGCTGATGTACAATTGACCTAATTTTTAAATAGACTTAATATATAAGAATCTTGAGCTGTAATTCAGGTCAGTTAAGGAGTTAAGGGATGGGGTGAGGGTGAGCGGTTCATTATGGAATTTTTTTGAAAAAGTGAGTTTTTCTAGCTTATTTAAGATGTGACTTACTTTACCAGAATTGTCCATATACAATTTCTGAAGACACTGACTGAGTAAACCAAGACCTGCCAACAGCTGAGAATTCCTGTGCAGTGATCACTCTTGAAATATCAGTGAGTAATGCATTTTGGCTGGCTTCGAGGGCAGAAATGAGAGGAGACCAGGGCCATCAAAGGTTGGATTCCATTAATTAAATGAGAATAGCCCATCCGTGTCAGTGTGGTTCAGAGGAGGGGCTGGAGCCCACGGTTCTCATGAAGGACACCTACAAGGGCAACCTCAAGGACATTGCAGCTCACAGGAATCCTGCCGGTGAGGTCTGTGAGAGGTGATTGTTGCAATATCCTCAGCAAAAGTACTACTGAATTTTTATTTTTCATGGCAAAATATCAGTGGGCCAAGGGTTATGAGCGCCAATGATACAAGTAATGACAACCCTTGTTAATGTGTGTCTATAAACACAGTTTTTTCTCCAGAACCTTTAAAGCACAGCTTTCGGGTCTGGTCTTATCTTTTCTAGTTATTATCATTAAAGTATATCTTGGAACTGGATTCTAGCTCATTGTATTTCCAGCTTAACTGGCAGAGAGCAAAAGAGTTGGAATTAATACAATGAAATAGAATGAATGCAAGTGAGAAGGCACGTATAATAATGTTGAGTGGAAAGAAATTGATTGTGGTTTTAAACGTTTCAATGGGCTTTTTTTTTTTTTTTCTAAATGCTAAAATAAATCCTTACAGGATACCCATTTTGGTTTTTGGGTTTTTTTTTGTAAATTCAATGTCTCAGGTTCTTTTCAGTCCAGTGTAAAAAAATTCAATCTTTATGATTTTTCCCAAAAAATACACAGGCAAACATTAGTGATGCTCATTTAGATTTGTAGAATGCCATTCTCTGACATAACACACTCTCAGTTTATCCTCACAGCACTAAAAAAAAAAAAAAAAAAAAAAAAAAAGGATTTTAAAGCAAAACGACTCTGGTCCTCTTCTTGATTTTCTTTTAATTGATCTGAACTTCGGAAACACTCCTAAGCTTTGCCCTGTGTTTCTTTATCCAGGTTATATATTAAGTTTCTTCCAGCTGTAACATTTTATAAATCTCTACTTTGGAGGGCGTTAACATAGTGGTGAAGGCTTTCAGTAACTTGCTCAGGGTCACATATTTAGACAGAGGTAAAGAAGGACTCAGGTCCCCCGAATCAAATTCCAAAGTGTCCTCCCTAGGCTTGATTGCTTATTATTGGGAATGTGAAAAACAGATCTTGGTTAACTTCACTATTATTTTCTTTTACTTTTGGACTAAAGAAATCTGTTTAAAGTCACACTTGAATATTTGACTGTGACATTTGACTGGCAACGATGTGTTTCAAGTAAACAGCGAACACCAGAGTTTTGCATTTAGTTGTGAGAATTAGGGGAGAAAGATTTCTACTCTGACCCAAAGCCACCAACTGCCACCATAGTCTGCTATCTCTTGGGTTGGCACTGTTTACTAAAAACTGTGATTCCATTCATGCTAAAGGAGTAGGACCTGATGAATCCTAATTCTCCAAGGCCAAAGAGAAAAGCTCACCTAGATGATTGAAGGTTTCTCGGAGTTTTACTGTTTGTCTATTTGTATTTTTTTAGCTCTAATTTATTTTGTATTATTGTGTATGTTCACAACCTAGTGTATTTGATTTCAATGACATGAATGTTTTCTTCAGTATCACTTTTTAAAAAATTGTTTTTTATTGGAGTACAGATGATTTACAATGTTGTGTTAGTTTCAGGTTAGATTAATCCAAACTTCATGGATTTCTTAAATGGTATGAAGCTTAAAAGCTAACGTTTGAAGAAGAACTAATAATAAGTATTGCCTTCTACTCCCCAAGAAGGAGCCGCATGGGAAGGAGCACATCTTATTCTTCTCTTTATCCCATTACTCAGTTTTCCCCATAGAGCAGAATGGTGAAATATTGGCTTCCAGTGGCCAATGTTAAGTAGGAACTGAGGTCATCACATTGAAATAGCAAAGGGTCCAGTTGCTGGGTCCTTTGTGGATGGCTTACACTCTCCTCTGTCCCTTGTCTCCATGCAAAAAACTCCCCAGGGAAGGCTTGCTCTCTTCGGGCATTCTCTACCTTTTTTCCAGCTTCACTGCAGGAGTTCAGTTGGAGTGAGATAGCAAGGCCCAATCCTTTCTCCAATTCAACATTGCTAGAAAACCCTATACTTTGAGAGCTATTGGGAAGCCATTGATAAATTGATACCATAGTTGGCTCTTGTTTGCCTCCTTGACTATTTGTCTATGTACTTACATTCAAAAGAGAAGACGGAGGATGTCATTAGCACTCCAAATCAACAGAAGTGCGCAGAGCAATCAAGAATCAAATTCTACAGCTGATGACTACAGAGGGCAACAACATTTGCTGTTAGAGTTGGCTAGAAGTTCCAGATTAAGAAGGCCATGCAGGAACTCCAATTGCAGTGCATTTCTCATCTAGTCTAATTAGATTTTAATGTCTTCACACCTTGTCAGTTGGTTGGAGAAAATTACACTGGGAAGCATCACATGCTTCTGTCGCTAATAATTATCCTAATTTGTCTTGCTCACTTTGTGTCATAAAGTAGCACAAGGTGGAAACGGGGGCCCAGCAGGTCAGTGTGTATGACTTCACTACTCGGTACACATTTGTAGATCATAAACATGGTTCATTAGTTCCTCAAAGACAAGAGAGTTTTCTTGCAGCAGACATTTCTGAAAGCAATACAAATTATATAATCATTCTTGAAGAACACAGAACGTTTACTGTCGGAATAAATTTTCCATGCACACGTGCATGTGTAACAAATGGTGTAGAGATTGAACATTAAAAGGAACTCTTTAACTACAGAAAGCCACATGTCAACCCTTTCTTTAATTGTGATGAATTCTCTGCTCTTACCTGAGAAGGTGACATTTCACGGCAAGTAAGTCTGGGAGATCACCTGGGACATGAAAAGATTTCCTGTTTTGTAAGCTGTTTCCTATAATGGCCAGAAAGTTGTGAACCAAAAGCTAACTGACAGTACAGTTGCTCTGAGCCAAAGCAGGTCAGGAAACCTGTACTTTTGTTTGCAAAGCAAGTGGAGAACTCTGGTTCTCCTGGGCATGAAGCTAGCCCAGTGAATTGGTAAGTCCGAGTGAGCATCGACATTGCTCAGAGCCTCAAGTCCCCAGGATTTCTGTGTAACACAGAGAGGCAGATGGGCAGAGGACAAGCACATGATGCTGACCCTTGGTACCCATATGCTGCCCTCTCATCTTCCTCGTGGCCAAGCTGCCACCAGTATTATCACCTCCACTCAAGCAGACACCCCGAAGGCAGCAAAGTCATATGGATGGAGCTGGAACTGATACCAAGCAGGGCCCTGTGGGGCTCCTGGGCACAAAAGCCTTTCTGAGTCCCCCATTTCTTCAATTACAGGAAATAGGCTTCATTCAGCCTCCATGACCTTCCCTGAGTTCCAACGGGCAGATCCAAGCAGTTGATAATTAAGGAAGGAAGAGGATGCAGAGACCAGGGAGAAACAAACAGTGAAGAGAAACAATAGTGCAGCCTTGGGGCAAGGTCCTGGTTCCCCATCAGGAGATACACACAACAATAGCTGTTTTGCAGATACTGAAACCCCTGCTAGGTGGAAAAAGTTAATGGTTAATGACGGTATGCTGCCCACAAGCACGTAGACCCCCGACCAGTTGGAACCAGAAGGTTGACAGATGCTGACTCCTACTTATCTCATCACCAACCAGTCAGAAGAATGTCCATGAGCTCATCACGTCCTCTTTGAACCATTACTTCTCAGCCCCCTCTCCAAGTTGGGACACACATTAGCCTGCTGTGGCCCCCTTTGCCTGGCAAAGCAATAAAGCTATTCTTTTCTACTTCACCCAAAACTCTGGCTCCAAGATTTAATTTGCTGTCAGGGTACAGAGGCCGGATTCTGCTTCAGAACTAAGTGCTTTGCAATAGGGTCTCACCTCTTCCACCATCCCCCTTCAGGACCTGCTATCCTCTGCTGTCACCTTCTCCGTCGGTTGTCCCCTTGAGACTATTCCTGATGTATATCTATCTGAATAAGACACCACAAAGATACAGACAGTAGATGGAAAAGGCCCTGACAGTATCATTTATCTCAGGCAGTTCAACAGAGACAGTGAAGTGAAACTCTCCAAATGTTAAAAGATAGCTTTCAAACCTGGGGAAAAGAGCACTGCTTCCAAACTCTGTGACATCATCCATTGCACTCAGATTTAGGGGAGTGTTCCAATATCGGTCCTGGCAGAGATGAGCAGGAACCTTCACAGTCCCAGGTGTCCAGGTGAGGCCAGCTCTGGGAGCAGATGAATGATAAGTCTGTGGCTTAAAAAAAAGAAAAGAAACAAAGGAAAAGAAACAAACAAACAAACAAAAAGACGTTCTGTTTTCTTTCTGTCTGTTGGATGTTCAGAGAGAACTGTAAATACATAGATCTCTTCACTGGGCCCAAGATTCTATCTATAAAACTGTGAACTGAATGGACCCCCAAATGGGCAGTTGGAATCCAGACCACTTGCAACACAAACACACACATGCACAATAAAACAAAACAAACAGATTCTGGATTGAAGGAGGGAAGATGCTTGTATTCTTCACCGAGTATGCCAACTAAGCCTCCACACTTGGAATCTATGATGAGATGTTGTGGAATAAATACTGCGCTAGGAACTGGAAATTAGTTCTGGTCCTACTATTTGCCATGTAACCTGGATGAGTCCCTTAATATCCCCACCCTCCCTCTTTATAGCATGGTGAAATAATACCTAGTTTACTTCCCTCAAAGAGTTGTTGTCAGATTAAGCAACAGATTAAAAAGTGTAGCGCATTGAACACGTAGAATGCTACCATTTATTGTTTTCCTAAGTAATTCTGCTTTGAATAGTTTTACTTTCTTTATCCACAATATTTTTATTTGCTTCTCCTAGCCCCAGGAGATGGAATAGGGAATATATTTATTAGTAAATCCCTTACCCCTGAAATTTAGAAGACTAGTTGGTAACTGTGCTTAGTTAAATCATACTTAAGGGAAAAATTAGCCTCTACTTGGACCACATTGACTGCTCCTCCCCCCCACCAAAAAACACTTAATGTATACTCATTTTTTATTCATTAAATTGGTCCAAAAAATTTCAAACCAGGCTTGTAGCTGAATTTTAAATTTGGATATGACTCAGTCTAGAGTAGGCATACAAATAAGTATAGTTATGTAATAAAAGAATGCCAAAATATTGCAGGGCAGGGGAAAAAAATTAACTTTCTCTGAGAGTAGAAAGTGAGAGTCTTTACAGGAAGATATCACAAAGAGATATCTTGAAAGATAGGTAGGCTTTTTCTATGTGAACAACAGTATTTTCATGTATATTCATCAGTAAAATCTTCCTTTTTAGTAGGAAACTAAAGAGTGAAATTATATGAGTAAATATGGTAATCACCTTTCACAGTAGGGTAGGTTCTTTTTTTTTTTTAATAAGTTGATCACTTCAGGTTTTTTTAAATTAATTAATTAATTTTTATTTTTGGCTGTGTTGGGTCTTTGTTGCTGCACGCGGGCTTTCTCTAGCTGCGGCGAGCGGGGGATACTCTTTGTTGCGGTGCATGGGCTTCTCACTGCCATGGCTTCTCTTGTTGCAGAGCATGGGCTCTAGGCGTGCAGGCTTCAGTAGTTGTGGCTCACGGGCTCTAGAGCGCAGGCTCAGTAGTTATGGCGCATGAGCTTAGTTGCTCCGTGGCATGTGGGATCTTCTGGGGCCAGGGCTCGAACCTGTGTCCCCTGCATTGGCAGGCGGATTCTTAACCACTGTGCCACCAGGGAAGTCCAGGGTAGGTTCTTTTGAAAGCAAATTAAACACTGTCCCTGGTCAAGCAATTGAGTACCGCAGCGAGCACCGTACGCAAGGTTTGCTAAATGGTCTGTTTGGATGGAAATTGTCCCACTGGAATTAAGTCCAAACACAGTCCAGTGGAAAAAGTGCCTAGGATACAGCTGTTCCAAAGGAGCTTAGGGAAGAGGGAAGGAAGGAGAGGGAGAGGGACGGAGAGTAAAGGAGAGTTGGGGTGGGGTGTTCAGAGAGTGCGAAGCTAAATTCTGACTTTCTGACTCCATTCTACTCAATGTCTTTAGCCTCTACACGACTTCTCCACTCTGTACCACCACCTCCTTCAAAGATGGGTCTACAAAATAGGACAAGTTAATAATTAATCAGGGTCAAGAATTTAAATGTTCTTATATCATGAGTTATTAATAAAATGTTTGAAATTAAAGCATGTGGTAAATTGAAATAATATGGCTTAGTGAGCTCTGGGGTAGATGCTGATGAACCTGAATCTTGTCCTGATGCTGTTATTTGTTTATGGAGTGACACTGACGTGTTCTGGAAGATGGGAAGAACTCTTTTCTGTGCTACCTTCTGAAAGAGCTCAAAGGGTGCATGGGGAGTGGGCTTCCTTTCTCCGTTTGAACTTGCCAATGTTCTGCAGTGCTGACCTCAGCAGTGAGGTGTCAAACCTGCTTGAAGCTCGAGAATCTTCCCCAGGAAACTTGGGGATTTCTTTCAGAGAAATGGTTTCATTCCAGCTGAAATAGCCCAACACGTAAAAAGGATTCTTGGGAAAAGACATTTCCCACACCTGATACAAAACAGAAACCTGGAAGCCGTGGGGATGGTTATCAGTGTTGGATCGCAGGCGGGTAGGGGGACATCCTCAAACAGAGACTCAATCAGCCTCCAATTTCTCTCTCCAACTCTCACTTCTAATGGCCTGTGTCCAATTCACTTTAGGCCTTTGAAGACCTTGGGAACATGTCAGACTTGGGGAAAAAGAATTCCTTACTCTTTTCTATTCCTGAGTTCACAATGATAGTGATTCTCAATCAGGCTTATGAATTTATAAGAAATGCAGTCCTTGGACTCTGCAGAGAAACATTAAAACAGTATCTGAGCTTAGGACCAAGTGTCCATGTTTGGAATCTTTTATGGGTGATTCTGAGGTTTTTCCGATCAATAATAATTTTATTTATTAACAATAATAATAAAAGTCAATCTACCCCTAAACTCTGCTTGTATATATCTAGAACCTCTGAAAGGAAAGGGACCTAGAGATAATTGAAAAGGTCATTAAGATGACTTCAAACCTTAGCTACATTATAGGGTTGGAGCTATTCAAGATACAGCCACACCTAACTTAGCCAAGCAAAGGTTAAACATACTAAATTTGCCAAGGAAGAGTATTTTATCATACCTAATGTGCCTTGAATGCTACAAACTTAACTCTAGTTATTTGACGGAGACTGCTGATAACCATAATTAGAAAGAGTAATTAGCCACAGAGGGCATCTCTTGGTCCACAGCTTAATTATTGTTTGCTTTAAAATTTGTATAGCATCTCACTTTCAATGTGTTTGTATTGTTCTTTCAAACTTGTAATCTTTTAATTTTGAATGTCCGTGTTCTTATGCAAAGTGAGAACATTAGAGGCTGTCGTGTGCCAAAGAGACATCCTTTCCAAAGACTTAAATCAAATTAACTTAATCATATTTTATTTTACACATGAGAAATGCAGCAATTATTGTGCTTTCTAAATTTTCTTTCTTTTTCAGAGATAGCTGGTTGTCACTAACATCCAGTCTCCCGTTTTTCTTGGCCATTATGGTTGCTCAGCTAGACTAAATTTTCCAGACTCCCATCTTGCCATTGGAATAGGAGTGATGCCTACCACTTTCCAGCCTGGATCTTTGGTCAGTGACCACCCACATCATCTTCCTTGTGACAGTGACCCAACTTCTACTGTTTAGACAGCAGCAATGTCATAGTGACACGGAAAAGCAATGACTTGGAACATGGGTCCATGATAGACTGTAAGGAACCCAGTTCCCCACTGACCTGGGCGGGTCTCACTGAGACTTGTACATGAAAGAAATAAAAAGTTGTAGTTTTTCTTTTAAGCCATTCAGTTATGGGTTCTCTAGTTTTAGTGTGTTAGTACCATTATACCAACTACTTTAAACCCTTCAAACCTTTCATCTCCTGCAACCATGTGTTCAACTTCTTAGGAAATGCCTAACCGATCTCTGTAAATAGGATTTAGAAAAAGACCTGGCACACAATACAAAAAATATATAAATATTGAAATAATATGTGCAAAAATGATGGAAAAGTAATTTGCTTAAGGGCACATAGTCAATTACACAGAGCTAAACCGAGAAACAGATCAGAACGACCTACGAAAAATCCAAACTTAAGCTCTTAATTATTTTAAGGTATCCTCAACTGAAACCTTTCTTTCTTATCCAGAGAACTAAAAACATGGAGTTTTAGCCTTGTTCATACAATTTTGTCCTCCTATAGACTACTAAGAAATTTTGCTTGGAATATCCTTTTTGTTGTTATTAATTAGTATCAACTAGCTAGTACTATCAGAGAATTGTCCTAGTGATGTTTTCATAGCAGATACGACATCTTGGTTGGTCAAATGTATTACAATTTCAGGGAGAAAAAAATAAGCTACCCCAATTATGCTTTGCCATTTGTCTGACACTTTTATTATTCCTGATGCAATTCCTGTCACAGGTTGTCTTGTTGTAAAAGCCATTTCTGTCAAATTAACTTAGGGAAGAGTGGTGGGAAAGAAATAACTCCTCATCTACTTCTAACACCTAGAGAATCAGCAGAGAAATATAATTTTGTCATCTTTCAAATTAAATCAGATTCTGGGCTTGCTGTTTCTGAAAAAAAAAAAATCAGTATAAAATGGAAGTCTTGCATCCATCCATGACCATTTAGGCACATGCTCAGTTTATGGTAAATCAATTCCACCTCACAGCTATGTGGCTTTTTTTCTGATGCCCCATTAAGATTTCTCTAATTTTTGTAAATCTAGTGGCGTACTCATTTGGGTGCTCTCAGAAAGAAGACATCTTCAGTTCAATAAAATCTTTATCTGGGAAAGTGATCTGGGGCTCTGGTCACAGTTCTTACACATATTAGGAAATCCATCTTTCCCACCTAGTACACAGCAAAAGGAAGAGGGCGGGACAAAAAGCCTTCAAAATCTTTTTTAAAAAGATATCTTTTGCAAATTCTGAGACACTTCTGTCACCATGTCTTTTCATTTTGATTCTCTTCATTTGTCTGTCAATTTCATGTATAGGAAAAATATGCCAGACTTGATAAACAATTGAATATACAATTGGATTTTTATGTATTTCCATGGTTATACATGATTTTTTCAAGGAAAACATACGCTATAATTTACTAATCAGTTACAGAATTCCAATGATCTGAGTCAGGTCTGGTTAATCTTTTTCATTTAGTTTTTTGTATAGCTCTATTGAGATATATTTCAGATATAATAAAATTTACCTATTGGAAATGTTAGTGTATTTAGTATATTCACAGAGTTGTGCAACCATCACCACAAGCTAGGTTTAAAACATCTGAACAGGCCAAAAATAAACCCCATATACATACAATTCCTCCTTATCTCCCCTCCACCCACTTCCCACCAGCCCTAAGCAACCACTAATCTACTCTCTGTCACTATGGATTTGCCTATTCTAGATGTGTGGCCTTTTGTGACTGGCTTTTATCATTTAGTCTAATGTTTTCAAAATTCATCCATGTTGTAGCAGGTATCAATACTTTATTAATGTTTTTAAATTTCTGAATAATATTCCTCTGTTTGGATATACATTTTGTTGATCCACTCATCGCTTGATGAACATTTGGGTTTTTTCTACTTTGGGGGCATTATAAATAATTCTGCTAGAAATATTTGTGTACAAGCTTTGCATAGACATAGGTTTTCACTTATCTTGGGTCTCTAAATAAGAGTATAATTTCTGGGTCACATGGTAATTCTTTTTTTTTTAATTTCTTTTTATTTTTTAATTAATTAATTAATTTATGGCTGTGTTGGGTCTTTGTTGCTGCGTGCGGGCTTTCTCTAGTTGCAGTGAGCGGGGGCTACTCTTCGTTGCGGTACGCAGGCTTCTCATTGCAGTGGCTTCTCTTGTTGCGGATCATGGGCTCTAGGCTCGCGGTCTTCAGTAGTTGTGGTACATGGGCTCAGTAGTTGTGGCTCACGGGCTCTAGAGCACAGGCTCAGCAGTTGTGGCGCTGGGGCTCTGTTGGTCCGCGGCATGTGGGATCTTCCCAGACCAGGGATCGAACCTGTGTCCCCTGCATTGGCAGGCGGATTCTTAAGCACTGCTACACCAGGGAAGTCCCACACATGGCAATTCTATGTTTAACATTTTGAGAAACTCCTATTTTCTATTTTGATTTGCATTTCCCTGAAGACTAATGATGTTGAACATTTTGTCACGTGTTTATTGGACACATAAAGATTCCTTGGAAAAATACTTATTCAAATCCTTTGTCCATTTAAACATTAGCTTGTCTTTTTATTGTTGAGTTGTAAGAGTTCTTCATATGTTCTGGATACAAGTGCCTTGTCTCTTATATGACTTACAAATATTTTTTTTCCCCATTCTATGAAGTAAAAGTTTGGTCACTTGTGCTTTTGGTGTCATATCTAATAAACAATTTCCTAACCCTAAGGTCACAAAATTTATTCCTAAATTTTCTCCCAGGAGTTTTATAGTTTCAGCTCTTATATTTAAGTCTATGATTCATTTTGAGTTATGTTTTGTGTGTAGTGTGAGGTAAAGGTACTTTTTATCCTTTTCCATATGGATATGCAGTTGCCCCAGTACATTTGTTGAAAAGAATATTTTTTCTGCCTTGAATTGTCTTGGCACCTTCGTCAAAATCAAATTGCCTATAAATAATAGGGTTTATTTCTAGACTCTCAATTTTATTTCAAAGATCTATATCAGTGTCAATTTGTCAATTTTTATGACTGTACCACACTATCTCATGATAATTGTAGCTTTGTAGTAGGTTTGGAAATGGAAACTGTGAATCCTCCAACTTTGATCTGCTTTTTCAAGATTGTTTTGGCTATTTTGGGTACATTATGTTTACATATGAATTTTAGAGTTAGCTTATCAATTTCCATAAAAAAAAAATAACAACTGGGATTTTGATAGGGACCGCATTGAATTTGTAGATCAATTTGGAGAATATTGTCATCTTAATGTCATTAAGTTTTCCAGTCCATGATCATGATGTCCTTTCATTTATTTAGATTTTCTTTAATTTCTTTCAACACTCATTTGTAGTTTTCAGTGTATAAGTTTTGAAATTCTTTTGTTAAATTTATTCCTAGATTTTTTTTTACTATTATAAATGGGATTCTTTCATTAATTTCATTTACAGATTATTCATTGCTAAAATACTGAAATGTAATTGATATTTGTATGTTGATTTTGTATGCTGCCACATTTATGAACTCATTTATTAGTTCTTATAGCATTTTAGTTGATTCCTTAGGATTTTCTGTATACAATATCTTGTCAACTGCAAATAGAAATAGTTTGTTTCTTCCTTTCCAATATGAACGTCCATTATTTCTTTATCTTGCCAGTTTTCCTGGCTAGAACCACTAGTACAATATCAGAAAGAAGTGGCAAGAGCAGATATTCTAACTTTGTCCCTGACTTTATAAGGAATGCACTCAGACTTTCTCCACTACATATCATGTTAACTGTGGGTTTTTCATAGATAGCCTGTGTGAGGTTGAAGAAGTTCCTTCTATTCCTAGTTTGTTGAGTGTTTTTATCATGAAAGGCCATTGAAATATGTCAAATGACTTTTTTGCATCTATTGAGGTGATCATGTGGTTTTAATCCTTTATTCTATTAATATAAGGTAATAAGTTTATTGTTCTGAGGTGGTTAAACAACCTTGCATTACTGGGATAAATCTTAATTGGTCATAATGTATAATCCTTTTTATATGTTGCTGCTTTGGGTTTGCTATTATTTTCTGAGGAGTTTTATGTCTTTGTTCATAAAGGATGTGTGTCTGTGGTTTTCTGGTTTTTGTTGTCTTTGTCTGGTTTTGGCACCAGGAAAATAATGGTCTCATAAAAAGAGTTAGGAAGTATTACTTCCTCTTGTAATTTTTGGGGAAGTGTTTGTAAAGGACTGGTAGCAATTGTTTTTAAGTATTTGATATAATTCACCAGTGAAGCCCTGCGGACTTGGCTTTTCTTTGTTGGAAGTTTTAAAATTATGAATTCAATTTTGTTGCCTGCTATAGGTCTTTTCTGATTATCTATTCTTCTTGAGTTACTTTTGTTTGTTTTTGTCTTTCTGGAAATTTTCCCATTTCACTGAAGTTATCTAATATATTGGCATATGAGCATTCATAGTATTTTATCATTATCCCTTTATTACTGTACAATCACTAGTGATGTCTCCCTTTCATCCCTAATTTTAGTTATTTGAGTCTTCTCTCTGTTTTTCTTGGTGAGTCTAGCTAAAGGTATATTAATTTTGTTGATCTTTTCAAAAAACCAACTTTTGGTCTCATAGCTTTTCATCTGTTGTTTTTTTTTTTGCAATTTTATTTCATTTATTTTTTATACAGCAGGTTCTTATTAGTTATCTATTTTATACATATTAGCGTGTATATGTCAATCCTAATCTACCAATTCATCACACCACCACCACCACACCCTGCCGCTTTCCCCCCTTGGTGTCCATATGTTTGTTCTCTACATCTGTGTCTCTATTTCTG
This sequence comes from Balaenoptera borealis, assembly GCF_965194805.1. Lineage (NCBI taxonomy): Eukaryota > Metazoa > Chordata > Mammalia > Artiodactyla > Balaenopteridae > Balaenoptera > Balaenoptera borealis. The sequence continues at coordinate 6,945,696 of NC_138880.1, forward strand.
CCCTGTGTTTTTCTATTCTTTGTTTTTTTAATTCCATTCCATTATTTCTTTCCTTCTGCTTGCTTTGAGCTTAGTTCTTTCTTTATTTTGTAGATCTTTAGTTGGGAAATTAGGTTATTAATTTAAGATTTCTTCCTTTTTTTACATATGTATTTATAGCAATAAATTTCCCTCTATGCACTGTATTTCCTGCTTCCTATAAGTTTTGATATGTTGCATTTTCATTTTTATTCCTTTCAAAGTATTTTGTAATTTTCCCTATGTTTTCTTATTCGACTCATGGGTTATTTCTAAGAATTTCAAAATTTCTGTATAGTTGTTAATTTCCAAGATTTTCCTTCATTGTTGATGTCTAATTTAATTCTTTTGTGGTTGGAAAACATATTTTGTATAATTTCAGTCCTTTTAAATGTATTCAGGCTTGTTTTATGGCCTAACGTATGGTCTTACCTTGATAAGAATATGTATTCTGCTACTGTTGGGTAGAGTCTTCTAGAGATGTCTGTTACATTCAGTTGGTTTACAGTGTTATTAAAGTTGTTATTCAAGTGTTCTTTTTTCTTGTTTATCTTCTGACTAGTTGCTCTTTCCATTATTGCATGTGGGTGTTAAAGTCTCTATTATATTTAAATTCCTTGTTTGTTTCTTCAATTCTGTCAGTTTTTCTTCATGTATTTTAGATCTCTGTGCTTAAATCCATATATGTTTAATATGATTATAGCTTCTTCTTCATGTATTGATCTTCTTAGTAATATAAAATATCCTTCTTCATCTCTAGTAACATTTTTTTAAATCTTAAAGTCTATTTTCTTATATTAGTATCACTACTCCAGTTCTTTTTGGTTACTGTTTGCATAGATTATCTTTTTTCATCCTTTTACTTTCAATTTATTTATGTCTTTTAATCTAAAGTGTATCCCTTGTAGATAGCCTTTACTTGCATAAATTTTTACCCATTCTGCTGATCTCAGACTTTTGATTGATTAACATAATTTTATTTAACATAACTACTGATAAAATAGGATTTATGTCTGCCATTTGCTGTATGTTTCCTATATGTCTTATGTCTTTTTTATTTTCTATTCCTCAATTCTTGTTTTCTTTTTTTGTTAAGTGGATATTTTCTAGTGTATGTTTTTAATTATCTTGTTTCTCTTTTACTGCATTTTTAAAGTTATTTTCCTAGTGAATGATTGTTCTGGTGATTATATTTACCAACCTAATTTAAAACAATCTAGTTAGGATTAATATGTACTTAATTTTAGTAGTATACAAAGCTTTGCTCCAAAATGTTTCAGCTCCTCTCCAGTCCTTTGTACAATTATTGTCATACAAATTACATTTTTTAAATATTATGAAGCTATAAAAACAGTTATCTAATTATCGCTTCATGCAGTTGCCTTTTAAAATAGATTGGATGATGAATAAGCATTTTCAGAACTCTAATGGAAAACTGATGAGTTCATAAAAGTGCTAACAAAAGATCAAGATGAAAAAAAATTAATTACATGGGACTGAGTGAACTGATGAGGATGATTATAATTTTTGTTACTTTCTGTTTGAATAAAAAAAATAGATTGGATAAAAAGCATTACAAACAAAAATATGTTTATACTGTCTTTCATAATACCTTTATAGTCACTTCTATTGGTGCTCTTTGTATTTTTGTATGAATTCAAGTTACCATCTAATGTGTCTTTGTTTCAGCCTGAAGGACTTCCTTTACTATTTTTGTAGCTGTAAATTCTCTGTTTTTACTTTTCTGAAAATGGCATAACTTCTCCATCAGTTTTGAAAAGTGGAGCTAGATATATATTGGTTTACAGTGTTTTTCTTTCAATACTTTGAAGATGTCATCCAGTAGGGTCTTCTGGTCTCCATGGTTTCCAATGAGATATCAGTCTAATCTTTGTGAAGATCCCTTGTCTGTAATGTCATTTTTCTCTTGATTTTTTCAAGATTTCCTCTTTTTCTTTGATTTCATCAATGTCTATGATATGCTTATGTGTGGTTCTCTCTGAGTTTATTGTACTTGGAGTTTGTTGAGCTTCTTGAATGTGTTGATTAATATTTTTATCAGATTTGAGAAGGTTTGATCATTATTTCTTTTAATATTTTTCTGCCTCTCTCTAGGTTCTTTCTCTGGGGCTCTCATTATGCATATGTTAATACATTTGATGGTTTCCAACAAGTCTCTAAGGTTTTGTTTATTTTTCTTCATTCTTTTTTTTTTTTTCCTGCTCCTAAGTCTGGATAGTATCTATTGACTTATCTTCAAGTTCACTGATTTTTTTTCTTCTACGAGCTCAAGTTTGTTGTTGAGCCCCTCTAGCGAATATTTATTTCACTTATTATACTTTTCAATTCCAGAGTTTCTATTTTTTAAAAATAACTTTGTCCCTATATTGATGTTCTGTATTTGGTCAGACATCATTGTCGTACTTTTCTTTAGACATAGTTTCCCTTAGTTCTTTAAACAAATTTTATTTTTAATCGCTGATTGAAAGTCTTTGTCTACTAAGTCTATGACCTGGGTACTCAGGGACATTTTCTGTTGGCTCTTTTTTTTATTATTGTGTATGTGGCATATTTCCATTTTCTTGCATTTCTCATAATTTTTTGCTGAAAACTGGACATTTAAGTAATATATTGTTTCAATTCTGGTATCAGATTCCTCTGTCCCCAAGGTTTATTGTTGCTGGTTTGTGGTTGTTTTATTTTTTGTTTGTTTGCTTGTTTTTGTTTTTATTGGTGCTTATTTATTTAATAACTTCCCTAGAGTAATCCTGTACATTCTGTTTTTTTCTGCAGTGTGTGGCCTCTGGGTTGAGTCTTCTGCTGTTTATTTTTAAGTTCTTGTTTGTATTTTTAAATGTCACTACCTATGGCTCACACCTGGGGTCAGTATAATTTGGTAGTCAGCCAATAATTGGTCAGATTTTCTTAAATGTCTTGCCTTTATATCTGTACCCTTTGCCACATGTAGAACTTTACTAGAGAACGAGCCGTCAAACTTCAGGCCATTTACAAGACAGACTTAGCTTTCACTTTCTGCTTACACAAGACCTCAAAGTCACCCAGAGGGAGTGACAGGTGACTTCTCCTTTCCCAGTTATTTTCTGGGCTTTCTCACAGCCTTGTAGACCCCCAAAATATGTGGGGACTTTTCAAAGTTCCTTATGGTTGTCTACTCCTGTTGGATTTTCTTTTAGATTCCCAGTCAGCATCTTGTTGGCCTCAACTGAAATCACAGCCTTAAACAGCTGAGATGTTGCTAGACTTTGTTATTATATTGGTAATAACCTGGGGGTAGGCTTCCTCCTCTTCTCCACTTCCAGTGAGCTGAGCTCTTGATAAATCACATAGCCATCATGCTCTGAGAATAGAACTTTCTTAGGGAGCTGCAAGTTTGGATAAGACTTTGGCTGTATTCTGGAGACTGTGCTTTTAAAGAAGCTCTAAAAAGCTCAGATCTGTCCATTGCAGTGCTGCTGCCTTTTGGCTACCACACTACTGAGTTGAGGAGTGAGGAAGGCATGTGAATAGCCCCCAAGTTAAAGCTTTGCAGACTCACCTCCCACCATCTAACTGAGGTTCAGTAGTTTCTCTTGGCTAGGTAATTTTCAGGTTGTTCTGTGGTTTTGGTTCATTGATAAGAGTTTTTAAATTGTTAGCTTTAGTTGTTTTTCCTGTATTTTTGTAGTTTTAGAGGGAGACTAAGGTCACCAAGTTTCACTCTGCTATTCTAGAAGTTGATCTCCCCTCATACAATTTATCAATTTTATTTGGCATCTCATTTAATTAATCTATGGCATGTTTTGAATTTACAGCAGACATATGAGATCTACCACAAATAATCAGCTGCATGCAGGGCTAGAATCTCAAGTCATGACAGATCATATTAGGCTAGAAAACTGACACTTCCAGTGATGAATGTCTAAACATTTAACCTCAAAATCTGATATATTCACTCTTACAAGGAATCTTTCATGATAATATAAAGACAGAGAGAAAGTAAAAGGTGAATTTCATGAGCACTTTGGTGACTGGATCACTTATCCTCAACTTTCCACTTAACTATTGTTGTGTAACAAACTATAGCCAACGTAGTGACATGAAACACCATATTAATGTTACAACTTTTGAACCAGAAATTCAGGCAGGGATCAGCTGGGCTATACCTCTATGCCACATGGGGTAACTCAGTGTTACTCAGCTGGTGGCTGTTCCTGTATGAAGGGGCCACAATGGCATTGTTCAACACCTACCGCTTTTGTCTAATGGCTAGAAGGCTAGGCTCTGCTTTATCATGCTGTTTTTCTATCCATGAACTCTCAAGGTTTCTCCGGGGGTGGGGGGGTCTCTCCTGGAGGGTAGTCAGAGTTCCTACTTCATGGATCAGGGGTTCCCAGAGGGCAAGCCTAATCCTCTTCAAAGTTAGGTCCAGAATTGGTATAGCGTCATTTCCACTGACTCTACTGGTCAAAGCAGTCACAAGCCAAGCCATCTCAGGATAAAGGGGAAGTGAAAGAGAACCCACCTCTTGAAGGGAAGAATGTCAATGCATTTAATGCCACCTTTAGTCTGCCACACAGCCCATCTCTGTTTGAAAAATAAAATACAAAGAAGTTAGCAATTCTCTGGGCTTGAGAGTGAGCACATCCTTGTGAATGTCTCATCACAAAGGGCCTCTGAGGCGTCGTTAAGAAACCTGAGAATTTGGTTTCTCTAGTCATACATTTTCCTGATTCATTGAGCGTGACAGTGGCATCACCTTTGGAGAATTACTAAACCATCAGCAACAGTGGGATGAAGCCTGCATTTTTCAAAGGCATAAGGCGAAGTATCCACCGAGCATTTGAAGAGATTTCCAAAGATGATGTTCTTCTAACTCCCTTTTTAGAATCAGGTACCATCATTGCTGACACATAGTACTGACATGAATGCTATTTCTCCTTCCCTGATGGACCACCTAGCAGCACAGTTTCCCTAGCTCAGCTCCTAAGATAACAAAGCCTTTAGAGGGAGGGTGGCTTCACTTGCTTAGTGCTACTTTGCTGGATTTTCTTAATGTTCATGTTTTTGTTTACACACCTATCTGCTGCTGCCCCTGGAACATTTTGTCTCGATTAGCTCACAAGTTCATCACAGAACTCTCAACTCTCTCTCCTTTTCTAATCCTGGGGAATCTTACCATGAACATATTCACATGTTTCTAATCCTCAAAACGTAAAGAGTTCTAATACTCCTCTTTCACTTAGTATCTCCAATGCGGCACAGACTCTGAGACAAAAATAGAGGCCTATTTATTGATTGTCTTGTTGGAGGAGCAGTTGTATACTGGAAAGTCTCAACTTTTTGATTCTTAATACAAAAGACTGACTATAACCCCCTTCTTGGACAGTAGAGCTAATTTCCTAAAGGGTAGTTTTGTATGTGATGGGAGGGAGGAATATCTTTGAAACACAGGAAGCAAATTCAGGAATTTCCCTGGTGGTCTAGAGGTTAGGATTCGGTGCTTTCACTGCCATGGCCAGGGTTCAATCCCTGGTTGGAGAATTGAGATCCCGCAAGCCACAAGACGCAGCCAAGATTAAAAAAAAAAAAAAAAAAGGAAGCAAATTCATTCCCCACCTACCACTGAACCTTTAATGCCTCAACACTGGCTAATCCTCTCAAGGGTAGGATACTGGTAGCACTTGTACTTGACTGAAAGTAAAAATAACAAAAGTATAATATTAAATAGCAGATTTTGTTTAATATTGAACTTCTGCTATGTTGAAGGCATTGTACTCTAAGCTGGGGATATAATGGAAAACAAAATAAATATGCTTCCTAAAACTGGAGTTGACATTTAATAGTAATAAGAAAAAAAAACCCAGATAATTCAAATAATGTGTATATTGTTACACAATGTTTCAAAGTAAAGGAAACTGAATCTAGAAGAGTGTATCCAAGGAACCTAATCCAGACCCAAGGTTGAAATCGCTTCTTGGGGGAAGTAACAGGTGAGATGAAATTTGAAGAAACAGTAGGACATAATCCTACTAAGAGTAGGACAGTAATCCTCGAAAGAGAAGGAGGAAGTAGAAGAGCATTGCATACAGAGGAGAAAACATGTACAAAGGATGTGATCCAGAAAAAAAAAATGGCACATTTGGGACACGGAAAGGAGACCTGTGTGGCTGAGATACAGAGAGCAAAAGAAAAAGTGCATCAAGACCATGTTGAAGAGACAGGTTTGTGCCGAATCATACAGCCATAGGCCAGAGTCAATATTTTGTATTTATCATAAATAAAATGAGCATCCGCTTAAGGGACTTACTCTTAAGGATGGTATAATTATAACTACATTTGGGGAAAAAGAATCATTAAAGCTGAAATGTGGAAGATGGATTTGATTAGTAAGAGAGTGGCTCTTGAGAAGACTAAGTAGAGATAACATGTTTTCCCAAAGATATGTATGAGTTAAGATCAATAGAAGTTGATGATTGTTTGAATATATGGGATATGGTAAGGAGACAGAGATGTTAAAAATTGCTACGAGAAATTTAATAGTGACCCAATTCACTTAAATTTAGTTTGATGTGGGATTGAATATTGCAGTGGTATGGAGAAAAGGAGAGAAAGAGTTAAGTGACTGTAAGATTCTAACTTGAACAAGAAAATAAACGGTGACCCCATTCTCTGACACAGAGAGCACTGGACGAGAATTAGACCTGAAAGGAAAGATCTCTCTTGGGTCTGTTGTCTTTGCTACATTTGAATAGAAATGTTAGTAAGTAGTTGAACATATGTATGTGGAAATAAAAAGAGGGGTTTTGATGGGAGATGTAAATTTAAGAGTCATTAGACTGTAAGTGGTAAATGAAGCCATAGAACAGTTAGGAGGGCCTGAAAATGTGCAGAGTGTAAGCGTGAACACAAACAAAAACCCTCATTGCTAAGTGTTTTAGTTTGAGCTTGCAAAAGAACAGAGAACGACAAGTAGAAAAGCATTCGCTCTCAGAGGGGAACAACCATGAAGGTACAAAAGCCAAAAACTAAACCAAAACAGAACACTCTTTGAGTCTCTACAGGCACATTTTAAGATACTTGAAATAACTCTATAGGACTATAGACCTAACATAAGTGTTCCATGGGCACTTTTTAAAGAGTTACTTCTGTAGTATTCAAAATATTAAGATAACCTTTATGTATCTATTAAATCAACATTAGAAAGAATATAATTTTTATCAGTTATATCATTATTTACTGTATTTTGTTTATTGTATTTCACCTATACAGTCAAAATGAACAGAAACTTTAAACTCTGCCCTGAATAATGCATTTCTTACTATATCTTCATACGTTTCTGATTCATTTAATTTATGTTAAGGCTTCCCTGGTGGTGCAGTGGTTGAGAATCTGCCTGCCAATGCAGGGGACACGGGTTCGAGCCCTGGTCTGGGAAGATCCCACAAGCTGCGGAGCAACTAGGCCCGTGAGCCACAACTACTGAGCCTGCGCGTCTGGAGCCTGTGCTCCGCAACAAGAGAGGCCGAGATAATGAGAGGCCCGTGCACCGCGATGAAGAGTGGCCCCCGCTTGCCGCAACTAGAGAAAGCCCTCGCACAGAAACGAAGACCCAACACAGCCATAAATAAATAAATAAATAAATAAATAAATAAATAAACCGAAAGTTTAAAAAAAAAACAAAAAAACAAACTAGTGCTCATCAAGAAAAAAGCAAACTGGCATTTCACCCACAGGAGCATTTAAAAAAAAAAATTATGTTAGTAGGCACATAAATATTTTTGACATTTATACTACTATTGCTGATTATTTCCATTATTTATTTAGTGTTTTTATCATTTAGTGCTTTTTACTCCAAAATTTACTATGTTAATGTTAACTTTGTGACCCCATTTGTTCTATTTATTTTTCCCATCCTTTTGGTTTTAATCTTTATTTGTCTCCTTTTTAACATTATGTGTTGATTTGATAATACAAGCTCGTGGTACAAAATTCAAAGGGAACGGAACGATACACAGTGAAAAGTAAACCTCCTCCACCTCGGCCCCAGCCGTGCACACCCTTCCCAGGAGGCAGGCACTTTAACAGTTTCTAGTGAATCCTTCCAGAAATTCTCTAAATATATAAGAAAATGGATTATACATATAATTTTCACAGAAATGTTATCAAAACACACACATTGTTCTTTACATTGCCCATCACATACTGTGATGTTTCTTCCATATGAAGTCTATGTCTTTGTTGTTAATAGCTACATCTACGTCCCATAATTTTTTAACCAAGCCTCTGTTATGAATATGTATGCTTTGCAGCTAGCACATAGTTAGAGTTTGATTTTTGACTGTAAAGAGAAAACCAGGCTTATAGTTTGAGTTCTGTTCTAGGCTCAAAGTAACAGAAATCTCTGGCTTTCAGGATATAAAAATGTAGTATCTCACCTATTTGGAAACCTAGGTGGTGTAATCAGTGGCTCAATTATGTCACCAAGGACCCACGACCTTGCCATCTCCCCATGATACCAGCTCAGCAGTGACTTCATCCTAAATCTTGTTCTCCTAATAGTTTCAAGATGGCCTATAGCATAGACTGTAATTTCTTCCCTTCAGTGGGACAGGGCCAACTTAGACCTTGTGCCCATATGTGGACAAACAGTCTGGAGGGCAATTCTGCACACTGATTAGCTTAAATTATTCAGGATTATCTTCAGGAGTGGGGGGAATAATGTGGATATCTTAAAAATATCTGGGTTCTGTTAGGAAAGGTATGATGAATGAATATTAGGAATGCAGCTAAATGCCCAGTATATTTTCTCAATTTAAAAGACTTAGGCTTTAAATAGAAAAGTATATTAGGTCATATTAATTCTCTCTTATTGTCAAAACGAATGCATTTTGTTCCAATCTCACTTTGTTGTTTTTCTGCATCTTATTCTTATTGTTCTATCTTTTACCTTATGAACTATATTATATTCAATATTTTCTCTATAAATTTGAAAGATATATATCTTGTTACTATTTTATTACTAGTTTTTTAAAATAAAAAATTAATCTATATGTCTCTAGTTATCATAGCAATAATTAAACCAATGCTCCATTATATAAATGTTATATAAAAATCTATATTATATGAAGAAATGATCATACTTTTACTTTCACTTCACCAACTTTCCAATTTTTTCCCATAAATTGGGGCTTTAGTTACTATTATTATTGATTATTTATATTTGATTATTTATTATTAATATTTTATATTATTTATATTTAAATACAATATAAATACAATTTATATTGTATTTGTTATATGTGAAGAATTATTCTTATGTTTGCCTTCCATATTGCTGCACAATTTAAATATATATATATATATTTACATTTAAAGCTATGTCTAACTAGTTGTGACTCTCACCACCGGTCTTTTACGCCATGGATTTCTTATTCACGAGATTTTGTTTAATTGATGACATGTTCAATAAGAGTATACCTGAAATTTTGTTTCTCTAGAATGATGGCTGTTTCAGCAAAACAACAGATCGTCTATTTGGTTAGATTTTTTCTCCCCCTGGCATAGACTTAGACAATGAGGTGTACTTGCCTGGGCTCTTGAATCATTAACCAAAGATGCAAAGAAGTCAGGAATGTGATAAATACTTTGGGGTAGTTAAGAAAAAAGCAAATCACTCCTTTCAAGAAGGCTCAGAAGGAACAGAACTGACCCTGGCCTTGGGTGCCCACAGCTGTTGGTAGCCGCGCTACAAACTGCCACGTCCAGCTTTACAATCTGTTTCCTGACTGTTTTATAATCCCAGTTCCTCAGCATTCCAGTGATTCTCTGAGAGACCTAATATCCTAATTTTACATTTTGCTTAAATCATTCGGAGTTGGTTTCTGATGTTTAAAACCAAAGCTTCCCAGGCTACTCCCTGCACAGACAGGGTTACGCTTCCAATATTTGGCTGTTTTGTTTGCTCTAGCCTCCCAGTGAAGCACAGTTTTCACGTGCTGCTCCTCAGCACGAAGAAATAAATACCTAGCGAACACTTTCCCCAATGCTCTGAGAGCCAGAACTCACCCCTGCCCTGAGCCTCCTTAAATCAAAAGGTTTAAGGGGGATTTTCTCAAGAACTGCTCTATATGTTTCCTACTGACAGTTATTTTTAATCAGAGAGGTTGCTGGAAGTCAACCTTTCTTGAGCAACCTCAATTTCTTCCCGTCAGCACTCTACCTAGAAATTTCTCAAAGATGCTGACATTATCAGGGGAGTCCTTTACCGGTTACCAACACTCATGTCAGGGTTTGTTTCTCTCTATGCTTTCTATTCCGTTGACTGTGATGGGTGACCCACAGTGGGCAGTGAATCTTACTATGACATCAGATGTTACTACTTAACCATGTAAGTGTGCTACACAAAGTAAGGAGTAAAATAATGTATGTTTCAATTGTAACAATACCAGGCCAATAGAGCTTGTAAATTGCTTTAGATCGTGGATGACTTTCTGACCTCCAACTCACCCTGCCTTTGTACTGGTTGATGAAAAAAACGTCTAGAAGAGCGATGTACATATTGAAATGGATCCTGGATCCTGGTTTTAATCCTTAAATTTCAAGGCGGTATAGATGATAATCCCTGAGAGTCTGAATGACCATCTCCTGTAGTTCGACAACTATAACCGATGAATATCTTGTGATTAGCACAATATTTTCTTCTTTGCTCAGAATTTTGCCTTCACTCTGACCTCAAGAAATCAGTCAACCCAAAGATTTACCCTGCTCCTCATACCCCACCCTAAGAACTTGTTAGCCTGCCCAATAAGCAATGAAAACCAGGAACAAAATGCCCTTTTAGAATTGTCTGTGTGCTCTTCTGCTTGTTGAAACCTCATATGACTCTATTTATTTATATCATAACAGGTTGTTTTTCTTATAGATAAAGCTTTCCATATGCCCCACACATGTACACAATATTTGGGGGATAGAAATGAGTCTCTCACATTACCTCAGCTCATTTTCATTAATTCAGGATTTAAATTCTCATCTTCATATAAGTTCAGTGCCTCCTTTTTCTATTCATTTTCTCAATTTGCTTTGACTGACTCATAAACAGACATGAGCTCTTGGAATTATCCTCTGTGATTCCTTACTGACCTCCTTTCTGTCACGAGTTAAAATCTCATTACTAATAAACACGAAGCTCTCTATTTTTATGGCAAAAAGAAAAATTAATAAATTCCAAGAGCTTTGCTTGTATATCAGCCTAAGAGAGAACGGAAGCAAAGGCAAGCAGGATAAAAATAAAGGAGGAAAATAAAAAGTCAGTATTTCTGCAATCCTAGATGCAAAGGCTTTCTTAAATTTTGACAGATTGGTTTCATAGCTTGGTAATTCAGGTAACATATGTATGAAAATGCCAAGAAGTTTCCTCTCGAAGATTTTTTTCCACAAATCCTGTCAGTTTTTAAAAAATACTTATAAATGATTCAGTTCTGAATTTTTTTAAAAAAATAATGATGTTCTTAGCCAATGCTTTTCTTATCTTCCTTAGCCCATGGTGCATGTTTCCCCCAAGCAATTTACATAATTCCTCAGAATGTGATTTAGGGAATTTGTTATTGCCTAGTCTCTTATTTATGACAACAGATAATTTGTAAGATAATCTTACAATATTATAATGATTAAATAAATCACCTTAAATTGGTGGCTTCTATAAATTCTCTTGCTTGAGACTTCCTTTGAAGCCATCTCTATCCCAGGACAGGGTTATGTTATCACTACTAATGGATCCTCTGGTCTTTGTTTGATAGTTGGGAGAAAGCAGACAGGAACACGTAGAAATCATTTCTATTTCCCAAGAGAGATTCTCAATGATGAAAACCAATATGGAAAGCTACCGTCATCAGGAAGTGGTGGCAGCAGTGTCACACCAGGTCCTCCAGGGTCCCAAGGCCTCCCCTTGACCCCATTTCTACTCAGACCCCCTCCCCCTCTAGGGCTCTGATCAGGGAGCCTATTCTTCCTTTGCCTGAGTATCAAACATTTGACATCAGCAATGCTGAATTTTACCTGTTCTCCTGGAAAACAGTAAAGATTCAGAAACCCCCTCACCCTTTATCATGTGCCTGAGACGGCTTATTGCTAAGAACCATCATTCCCCACATAACTTGTTGATGACTCCTGGATGTCCCCTGTTTACCTATGACAAGGTCAGACTCAGACCCTCCAAAGTCCGATTCTCATAAGTGATGAGCTGAATTGCTGCTCCCACTGATCAATAAGAACAAAATATTTATAAACCAAATGCTGATTAAGATTCTCTCCTTCCCCCAGCCCCCTGAAACTTGGCTCACCTCAGCCGAGAGAGCACACAGCGCTTCTTTAAGACCCTTCCCAGGAAATAGGTTGGCCTCAGGGTGAAACCTTCTCTCATCTACTATTCCATCACGCCACCCTTTCATCCCATTCTTTCTAACTTTGTTTACTCCTCTCTCTAAAAGAAAGCCCTTTTTGCCTAGTCCTTGAGATGCTTGTTTATCTGATGTCACAACTCTCTTCCTATTGCTGTGATCTCTCTCTCTCTACTGCATTCTTCTCTTTCCCCTTCTTTTCCCCCTGCGATAATCTTTCTGAATAAAGTCTCTCCTTACCAAGTTTGTATTTTTTAAAAATTTGTCAACATATATTGTAAAACTCCTCTATAATAAGAACTAAAATTTAATGGTACCTCCTTTGTCCCTCTGGCCTCTATTCTTCAATCCAGGTGTCCAGGATGGAGATGTTGGGCCAGTTAGGGAAAAGGTGAAAACCCCAGCTTAGAAGCCAGGAGGTAGATGTTGAGTCTGAACACTCCGAGTTTTCTCCCCTTCCACTTGTCATGGAAGCAGCCAATGAAGTGTGTATCAGCTGACCTGGAGATCCCTCAAATCCCTGTTATGAGTCTGGAAATTGATCTCCAGTCAGTCCTAAGACCCAGAATTGGCTCTGGTGATTTTTAAAATGGAGCAGCTACAGCCACCGGATGGCACCAAACACTACGTGGTCAGGTACAGACTGACGAGAGATGGACCCCTGCTACTGCAGCATTTTAGCTGAACTGGCTCACGCGTTCATCTCATTAACTTTTCGGTGATACTAACCTGCGTTTTAATTCTTGGACTCCACTCTCACATTATGGTCCTAATAAAGTTTATTTATTAAGTACCTTTTTATGGGAAATTCAAATCAACATTGGGTATCTATTCTCAAGGAGTTTATTTTAATTGGGGATCAAGCTATATATCCATGAAAAGATGTGTGAAAAAAGAACAAGGTAAAGTAATGTATTTAGTGCCCTCTGATTGAAATTCAGCTAAGACATTTTTGCAAATGTTGATCGGTCGAAGCTGGAGGAGGAAAAAAAGGCATTTAAAGTAGGATGCAATGTTTTTTCTCCAGAAGTAGAGACTAGTACTCCTTTGGGAGTCCCTTTCTTTTGGAAAATCATTTGGGTACTTTTAGTCATGCAAATGTGATGCAAAGTGCCTGCAGAGATGGATGCTTGAGAAACCAGAGCTCAAGGAAGCTAAATTTCTGTAAAGAATAACAGTTTGAAGGGTCCCCCTTTGTTGCAGCTAAAGTTACATATTTAGATGAGTTGTTTCATGAAATCAACGTTTCTCAAACTTTTTAACAGACCCTCTCTGAGAAATATATTTCACATTTTACACGTGGTCGAGTACACAAATATGTGCCTGTTTCACAAAACAATTTCACTTATCAAACCCAAGGCCTTGATCATTTCTATTTCTATTTTTTAAATGCCTACAGTGGTCCATTATATTGACTTCAAGAATTCCACTGGGTTGTGAAGTATATCAGAATACGCCACCCTAAAATCTGCGGCTTGCCAAAGGATTCTTTTGGCAAAGAATTAATTGCACAAGGATTATTATGAGGTGAAGGCAGTTAAGTAACAGCAAACACAGGAGGAGCTCCCAGTCTTAAGCTTTCTGCCTAAAAGCAGGGCAAAAGTTTCCCTTTTGTAAAGGAAACTTGGAAATTTCCATTTGTAAAGGTGTCCTCCTGTCCTCTTTGTCACCAGAGACAATTCTTATCAACTGAGAGTGCACAGCAAAACTTACTAAACAACTCTTATTTACCTTATTTATCTTACATTTCCTAGTCCCTTGCCCACAATTTACCCAACCCCCCTTTTCCTTTGTCTAGACTCTTGTCTACATTTTACCACCCTTTGTTAAAATTATATATATATATATATATATCCCCAGGTTTAACTGCCTCTTTAGGGTTTTCATTTCTTTTCTGTGAGGAACCCTGTATGCATAGGAAATAAATCATTTCTCCCATTAATATATCTCTAGTCAGTTTAATTCACAAGTCCCAAAACAAAACCTAACAGGGTAGAGGAAAGATTATTTTTCTTCCCCTATGGTTGCAATCTATAATTTAAAAAAAAAAAAAAAAAGCTGCCTTAGGAAAAAACGTTTTATTTCCAAGTATAGATTTGGAGTACAACTTATTTCTCATCCTTGTGGAGATGTGCAGGGTTTTTGGGAGACCTAGAAATGATTCAGAGACTGCAGCAAGGACAGGCAGGTAAAGTCTTCACCTCATACTGCTTGACAAACCGTAAAGTACCTATAAAATGGATACCTACCTAGATTCTTGATATTCAGTTTGGAATGTGCTGCTGGTGTTATTAGAAATTTTTCTGATTAATGTGTCCCTCTGCAGTGAGTAGGAAATCCTGCAAACGTGGGAGTCATGGTGAAGGCATAGATTCCAGAACAGAAACAATGACCAGGAGGGAAGCGCTGACTTGAAGAATGTAGAAGAGCCATGGGGGCTTTATAGAAAGTTGTAAACTGACCACCTACCCAGAGAGACACAGGTACAATGTCAGAGTCCTTGAGAATGAGTCTGAATCTGTGGTCTCAGAGAGTAGCCGTTCCCAGAAGTATTTTTAATTTTTCTTTGTTACACTTTCCTTCTTATATACCGTAAGTCCCTGACATACGAATGAGTTCCGTTCCGAGAGAGTGTTCATAGGCCAATTTGTTCATAAGTCCAACAAAGTTAGCCTAGGTACCCAACTAACACAATCGGCTATATGGTGGTGTACTGTAATGGGTTTATAATACTTTTCACACAAATAATACATAAAAAACAAGCAAAAAGTAAAGAAAACATGTTTAATCTCACAGTACAGTACCTTGAAAAGCCAGTAGTCCAGTACAACAGCTGGCACGCAGGGGCTGGCATCGAGTGAACAGGCAAGAAGAGCTACTGACTGCAGGAGGGAGAGGAGGTGGGAGATGGTAGAGCTGAAGGATTTTCAGCGATAGGAGACGGAGGGCAAGCTGCCATTTCCCTCACGCCTGCAGTTGATGGAACGCACGTGCGCATCTTTGAAAGCTCACAACTCGAAGGTTCGTATGTTGGGGACTTACTATGCCTGAAATTTCCATAATGTCTTGTCAGAACTTCCAGCCTGATCTTAGTTATGCAATGAGAGGGTCTCTTGTGTGCCTGGGACGAAGCAGGAGAGCCTAGAACAGTACTTGTCGCGCGAGGCCAGAGAGACTGTAGCAGTAGTGGATTCAAGCAAAGGCTGGGGGTACCCGGTGGGGCAGGCAGCCAATGTGGGCCAGGCCACTGCCTGTGAAGCATGTCCCGGCGGCTTGATGAGAAGCCAGAAAGAGGACATGGGCCCTCCTCAGCACAAAGGGAGCAGTGAGATATAATAGGGCAGTGTGTTTTTCTGTACTGAGAGGCAGCTCACTTGAATCACTGTAACTTATGCAAGTGAAGCATTAATGTTCCTGTATTTTTCCCTATAAGCTAGTGGAAAAGCCTGGGCTCTTGTCTCTTTTCTCTGTAAGTAGTGCAGCCAGTTACTCTTGGGCTTAGAGGGACAGGGGTGGAAATTTTTTCCTTCTTCCCTTCTACTTTCTAGGTTCTTTGCCTGGTCTAATAATCAAATTGACATAAGACAAATGAACAGGAGAAAAACAAATTTAACTTTGCACATATGGAGTCCCATCAAAATGTAAGACCCAAGGGCAAGTCTGGCAATTTGAGGCTTATCTGCCACCCTTATCACCCATCCCGTGGAATGGGATGAAGTCTGGGCCTCAAAAGGCAGGAGGGCACTTCACAGGAAGATGACAAGAACTTAGCCATGCAGCTAAGTCTTTTAGATTAAAAGAACCGAATAAAACAAAAAACAAACAAAAAAACCCCAAAAACTAAACAAACCCCAAAAAGGCAGTTGCAACAAAAAAATATTATCTCTGATAACAGCTCTTTTCCTGATACAGGCCCCCTACCTAAATTCTTACAGGTATTAAGGGAGAGGTAAAAGTTTTTCCTGAGTTTGCTGGGTCTTAATTGCCTTGAGCTCAAAATAATCCACATGTCAAAGTGGGACCTTTTGGGGTGGCCTATTGTGTTCGCCTCAGAGGAAAATGACAGCTACATCTCAGAATTTGGAGTCAGACCACAGCAGGTGTCCTTTCTTGGGAACTCAGACCAGAACTGCCTCTCCAGTGGACTTGTATTGCATACAGTATAAGAAGCAGGGTCACGTGATGACACATGTGACTGCAGCAGTTTACCAATGTCTTCAGAACATTGCCTACTCTCACCATTATCGTTAGCTCCAGTTCAGTGCTGCAGGTCGGAAATAAAAACACAAATAATATAGAATCTCCCTGTGTTTTAGTTTCAGGTACGGAGTTTTGAAAGTAGGACCAAATCCCTAATAGATAACTTTCCAATTTAAGCATTTGCAGGCTCAATTCACAATAGGTTACTAATTGAGCACCGGGGAAATATTTCAAGGCTCATGTCTGCTAAACCTCCTAAATACAAAGTAGGGGGGAAAATACCAAGAGATGTACCGAAGATTTTTCAAACTCTCCCTTCTATTAATGTGGTCTAGATCGTTTGGACTAAATTTCCCACTAAGAAATAACTAAATGATGGATTAAAAACATTTTTTAAGTCTTAAAATTATTGACGATGTGGCAGGTAGAAAGGAATGTCAGGGTATACTCAAAGGGAAAGAAGGAATCTGGAGAAGCAAGAAAAGACAGAAGCCATTTTTGCTGTGGAAACATTTGTCTACACAAGCACATTTGAACTTTTTGCTAGATCGTCTTACAGCCCCTGGGAAGAAAACCAAAGCCCAGGAAGTCTAGCTAGGGAGTCTAAGAGGTGACCTTCACGTATTCTGCTGGGACAACAGAGAACCACACTCTCAAGTTAAGGATAAGCTAAAAAAAACCCACCTTCACCATCAAATTCCATGGCATTTTTAGGAAAGTTGCCTTTATTCCAAGTGAGAGATAGCCATAAACAGAAGCTGACCCTTCTGTAGATTTGAGGTCAAATTCATGTCACCTGAGTAACCAAAACAAAATAAAACAAAACAAACAAACACACAAACAAAAAAGACCAAAGACATACACACAAAAACCTTTGGCTCATGAGTTTAATTTAAAATGATTGAGAATAGTTCCCTGAGGCACCCTTTGTAGAAATGGACATTTATCCTTTATCTTAGGCTTCAAAGAACACTCATAAATAAATTTTCAAAGACAATACAACTAAGCACATAAGGAAAAAAGAAACCATGTGCAAGAAGCATTAAAAACAAATATATAAACAGATCTACAAACATTTCTAATAGAATTATCAGACATAACTTATAAAACATTGATTATAGAAATAGATTATACTATGAAAAAAAGACGAACTTGCAGTACCTACAAAAAAGGAAACTACAAAAAGTAATCCAGCATTTTAGAAAAAGTGCCAAATAGAAATTCTAAAAACGGAGATTAGATTACAATTTTGAAATACAATAACTTAGTAGATGTATTTAAGAGCAAATAGAATGCAATGAAGAACGAATAAGTGACTTGGAAAATAAGTCAGAGGAAATTGTATGGAAATTATAGTAGAGAAATGAAAAGATGAGCACACAGAAGACGAGATATGAAAGATAAAATGAGAAAACATAATATGTATTTAATTGGAGTTCATGAAGGAAGGGAGAGAGAAGGTCAGAGGCAAAGATGTGAAGATGATGACTGAGAAATTTCCAGACACGATAAAAGGCACTCAAGAATTCCAATGAATTTCCAGAAACAACTATTTTTTTTAATGTTCACATCTAAAGACATTACAATAAAAGTTCAAAACTTTAAAGACAAAGAGAAAATCTTAATCACAGCCAAAGAAGTGAAAGATCATCTTCAAAAGAGAAGAGTGAGATTTATCACCGCCTTCTCAACAGCAATAATGGAAGTCAGGAGATAATGAAACGATCATTTCAATTTGCTGAAAGAAAACTACTGCTAATCTGGAAAATCTATGCCCAGAGAATCAACCAAGTTAAAGTTAATTTTATTTTAAATACTATTAATATTAACTTTTTTTGAGATTGATCGTGGAAAATAGAAACGAGGTCTGAGGCATAGAAGATGCTATAGATCAGAAATAAGAAAACTATGGCCTGCATGCTTGCTGCTTATTTTTGCAAATAAAGATTTATTAGAGCACAACCATGTCCATTCATTTATATATTGTCTATACTGTTTTCACAATACAGTGGCAGAATTAAGAGAACTGTGACTGACACCACATTACCCTCAAGTCCTATATTTACCCTATATTTAATCTCGTTTCCTTTAAGGAAAATGAACAAACTGAATGCATTATAATGAATCTCACAAATAAAATGTTGCACAAAAAAAGCAAGACCCAAAACAATACATATGAGCCGAACTCCACTATGCAAATTTCAAAGTAGACCAAACTATACGTATATTGTAAAAGCTGCATATATAGGTGGTAAAAGTATAATGAAAATAACTATCACAAAAGTCAGAAGAGTGCTTACCTCTGATGTGAGGAAGATTATGATCAAGGAATGACTCATGGGCTATGTATGTGAAAAAAGTGTGTTTTGGTGATAATGATGTTCTATTTCTTGACCTGGGTGGTGGTTATAGATATCTTTGCTTTATGATTATTTATTAAACTGCACATATATATTTTCTGCATAATTATGGACTGAATTTTGTGGTCCCCAAGTTCATACGTTCAAGCCCTAACACCCCATGTGACTGTATTTAGAGATAGGGCCTTTAAAGAGGTAGTTAAGTTTAAATGAGGTCATAAGGGTAGGACCTTAATTCAAAAGGACTGGTGTCCTTCCTTATAAGAAGAGGGCAAGACCACAGGGATTCACGCTCACAGAGAAAAGGCCATGTGAGGGCACAGCAAGAAGGTTGTCATCTGCAAGCCAAGGAGAGAGGCCTCAGCTGGCTCCTTGATCTTGGACTTCCAGCATCCAGAGCTGTGAGAAAAGAAATTTCTGCTGTTTAAGCAACTTAATCTATGGTATTTTGTTACAGAAGCCCTAGGGGACTAATACATGCACTTTCCTGTTTACGAGTTAAATTTCACAATTTAAAAATGGAGATTTTTTTAAAAAAACTAAATTTCCTAAAAGGAGAATGCTCTATAGAGTTTTTTTTTCTAAATAGTGTTTTTTTCTAAATAGATGAATTTTTAACCACTAAGCTTCAGGAATCCTTGCTTGTCTAGCTTTGGGAGGTGTCTTAATTTGTTTACATAGTTATATGCTTTTGTAAAATTTGCAAACCTAACGTAACTGTAATCTATTGAGATTGATCCACTTCTCACCTTCCCTGGTGTCTGTTGGGTTGCACTGAAGTGGCATTTTGAGGATCTGGCTTGTCACAGTTGAATTGAGGATACGTTTAGTTTGGGTTTAGTGGGACATACCTTTTTGGTTCCTAGTCACTTATGGGTATAGTTATCGTTGGCCATCTGTGGTCATAGTTTGTATCATGATATGAATGTTGGTATCAAAATCCGAAAGTGTCCACCATGGGAAGCGTGGAGATAGTAAAAGAGAAGGACGTGTGAAATGTAAGAACTACAAGCTATCCTGTGGGAATTTTTGTTTCTAATCATGTCCTGTATAAAATTACAAGCAGAGAATTCTATTTCACAACATCTAGTGAAAAGAGTTGCCTCATGTCAATAATATATTCATAAGCAGCATATACAATTATAAAAGCATCATGGATTTTTTTTTTTCTTTTTGATGGAATTTATGCAAGACAGAATTTATCCAAATTCTCATTTGTAGGGCTTAAAGCTGTAGCAGTATTGCAAACAGCAACTACATTTGTAATGGTTCACATATGAAAGAGACTTGGGGGAAGGATTCCCAAATTTGTCAACCATCCTAATAATTCATATGACATGACCAACACTGAGTTAAAAAGCAGAAAAACTTCTCTAAACAATTGATAGCAAAAATATTTTGACCAATGGCGCTAGAGGAAAAACAAATTATCTTTCTATTCTGTTTATAGAGAATGATGTTATAAGAAAATCTTTGTCATATGAAAAGGCAATCAAATAATACACAGAAAAAAAAACCTCAAGAGATGTGTCAGGCTATTATTAGCTGTTATTTTTTCTGGATTTTGTAATATTTGTACCATTATATACATTTGTGATTTGTTGTGATTTCTTCTCTTATTCTAAATAAATATTCATTTTGGTACCAAATTGCTCATTCACGGTGTTGTTTTTTAAACAGTGTCCCCCAAATTAATATTAGGCCCTACAAAACCTGGGTCTACCTTAATCTAGACCTAATCAGATATTTGCTGATTTTTCCTTTCTTCTCGGATGGCTCTGTCTTCTCTGTGCTAAGATATAATTTTTCTGTAGCTCTATCTCGTTATATCTTTACACAGTAATTCTATTTGTGAAATTACTGTTATACATTGACTGGCCTCACATCAGTTGGTGTTACCCTTTCTGTGGGAAGAACTATTTTCCACACATTTAATCTCAAGGATATGACCTTCAGTTATATCTCCCATAGCAAAGCAGCTCTAAGCTCTTAGTAATTTCAACCTGCTAAGTCTTTGACTTCGAACTATTGTGTTTTAATGGCTTTGGTGTCTTACTGTTCTATAGCAAAGGAATTGCCAAGGTCTCATATATTTTTACTGATATTTTACTTCATTTACTATCTCAATCTAATCATCTAAACTGAATACTCCTTCAGTTTTTATTCCTGTCTCTTTTTATCATCTTCTTCACAAACATTTTACTTTCTCAGTAACTAAGTTACTTAATGTCACTAATCCCAAGATGCCAGTTAAAAGCTTAGAGGTGAAAGCAGGTAAAAAAAATTAGTGTCAATTTAGACCTGTCAGTCAAACACAATTTAATCTATTTTCCTCTGCATGCTTGAAATAATTTCATGGAAGAGAAAGGCATTCTTCCGGCTACCAGGTTTTTTTACTTGAAAATAACAGGAAACTTTCAGGATCACTGAGTAATGAAGTTCATATACCATATACAGACACTTAAACTGTCACAAACTTAATGGTTTCCTAATACTTTATGGTTTCCTAATACTCTGTGCCCAGAGCTGTGTTAGGGGACATGGTAGCTATTGAAGAGATGATAACATGATCTTTATATTTTCAGGAGGTTATGGTATAATTAGGAGAAGGGGTATGTACACATGAAGTAACTAAAACTGGTACAAGCTAGTAGCAGGGCAAACAGGAAGGAGACAAAGCTACCTATGAACTGGGGCCTTATGATAAATAATTTCAGGATAACAAACAAGATTGGAAAGGATTTAAAAAATGAACTTGAGCAAGTAAAATAATAATACAATATGTTTGGAGATCAAATTTAAGAGTAGTATTGACAACTTATTCATCCTTCCAGATATAGTTCAAAAAGCACCTATGCCCCGGGGGTTTGGGAGAGGGGGAATTGGATGAAGGTGGTCAAAATGTACAAACTTCCTGTTTTAAGATAAATAAGTACTAGGGATGTAATATACAACATGATCACTATAATGAACACTGCTGTATGTTATATATGAAAGTAGTAAAGAGAGAAAATCCCAAGAGTTCTCATCACAAGAAAATTCTTTTTCTATTTCTTTAATTTTGTATCTATATGAGGTGATGGATGTTTACTAAGCTTAGTGCGATAATCATTTCATCATGTATGTAAGTCAAATCATTATGCTTTACAACTGAAACTTACACAATGCTGTATGTCAATTACATCTCAATAAAACTGGGGGAAAAAAAGTGAATTGCCACCATAAATAGGACATTGAAATTCTATCTTCAATGCTTGGTTAGCTTCCGGGTAAGGAGTCATTCATTGTGTTTCATTTATGATCATTGATGGTGTTCAAAAACTTATTTACAGTGACTCAAAGGCAGTCTCTAAAATATCTTAATATTTGAGATATTTTAACATCTCAAATATATAGCGAAATATATTTCGAACACACAGTATTTATCACTGTGTGATAAATACTGAAATATATAGCAAACACACAGTATTTATCACGTGCCAGACACTATACAGATACAGATATATATATGATTGTAGATATAGACACACGCACTCATTTAACCTGAGGCGCAGAGAAGTAAAGTAATTTGCCCAAAGTCACAGAGCTGGTGCCTAGTGGAACTGGAATTGGAACCCCAGTTGGCTGACCCCAGAATCCATGTTCTTAACCATGATGCTATCCTGTCTCTCATGCAGGGGAACAAATTTTATTATGTTTCACTCAGTTGTGAAGGAGAAGTGGGATGCTGACAAACATTTTCAGTCCCTGTGAAAACTACCTTGAAGTATGCCTTCGTAAAAAAAAATATTCCATTGTATATATGTGCCACATCTTCTTAACAAGTTATTTGTAGTGAGGTGGATGGACGTAGAATCTGTCATACAGAGTGCAGTAAGTCAGAAAGAGAAAAACAAATACTATATGCTAACACATATATATGGAATCTGAGAAAAAGAAAATGGTTCCGAAGAACCTAGAGGCAGGGGCAGGAATAAAGATGCAGATGTAGAGAATGGACTTAAGGACACGGGGAGGGGGAAGGTTAAGCTGGGAAAAAGTGAGAGAGTGGCATGGACATATATACATATGGTATATACATATATACCAAATGTAAAATAGATAGCTAGTGGGAAGCTGCTACACAGCACAGGGAGATCGTCTTGGTGCTTTGTGGCCACCTAGAGGGGTGGGATAGGGAGGGTGGGAGGGAGATGCAAGAGGGAGGGGATGTGGGGATATATGTATACGTATAGCTGATTCACTTTGTTATGCAGCAGCAACTAACACAACAATGTAAAGCAATTATACTCCAATAAAGATGTTAAAAAATTTAATTAATTAATTAATTAAAGTAATAAATAATAAAATGGGGGAAAACAGCACCTATGCCCACAAGCCTTCCCATCCTACCTGGTCAAAATGAATCACTCCATTCTCTGCAGTTTGTTAGCCCTCTTTACTTCTCTTGAAGCACTTGCCAAATATAAACTTTTATATCTTACCTTAACATAGGGCAATCTTCTTCCAAATTGACCGTGAACTCCAAATGACACTGATTCATCTTCATCTCTGGACTCTGTAAATGGTTTTTCAGTAACAAACCAAACCTCAGGTACATCGATATTGTGTAATAAGCAGACTCTTTTAGTTGCAAGTGACTGAAACCCAACATAAAAAGTTGAATCTAAAATGAATGTATTGGCTCATGTAACTGAGAAGACCAAGAGTAGGTCTGGCTCTATTTATGTCTTGATCAACAAGCTCAAACAACATTAATTTGTGTTCTGTTTTGTCTTCTCTCTTTGGATACACCCAGAAGTGTGCAATCTTCCTTGAAAGAAATATGGCCGGTTGTTTCCCAGGTCAGATTCCTGTAGGAGACAGCTTCTCCCTCACAGGTCTGTAATCCATCTTGCGGAGGGATTCTGATTGGTTCAGCTCGGTCAGGTGACCATTCTTGATCCAGTCATAGTTTTGCAGGAAAGGGTGTGATACCACAATTGATTAAGCCTGGGTCCTTGTTCCCACTTGTGGCAAGGGATAGGATGGAGAGAACAGTTACTAGGACTGAAAAAACCTATACAAGTTAGGGTAAGGGCAGCTGGGCAGACCAAAATCAAAGGTGTTTATTATAGAAAGGTAGAGTAGGTACATTGATTTCAGTTACAAATGAAGAGTTGAGATTTGTACAGTAGATGACAAATATGCAAGTCTCTTATCATGAAGAACCTGTTGGAAATAAAACGATGTAACAACTACAATGATTATAAAGTGCACTGGGGGTTAGAATGGGGGAGACAGTGAGGACAGAGATATCAGAATGATAATCCAAATATGAGAGGAAGATCTGAGATGTCCATTTAGAAAGTGTGAAGGAAAGATGAGTAAGGTTAAGTGACTAAGGATTTAGGTGATCAGAAGGGAACTAAGTTATGCTGATTTAAAAATTTTGCCTTCAACAGATATTTGGAAAGAGAGGAGGGGCATATGTTTAGCTTCAAATAAAATAATCTTACTTAATTAGATGGATGGCCAGGTATCTTAAAGTGCATGTCCTTTGAACCAGCATGGAAGACAGAATTTCAGCTTGAGTGAAAGGTGAGAGGTGGAATAACAGAGGAGACAATATCAGTATAAATTTGATAGTTGAAGCCACGATATTGAGTGAAGGCACTTTCTGGAGAAAGCGTAGGAGTATGAAAACTGGAAATTGTGGTTGGATTTTACCTGCGGGAGAGGGGTTTCAACGAGGTAGAAGAGGAAGGTGCCCAATAACAAGGGCTCAGGGAGGAAATGAGGCAGTAGAGGGTTAGACCACTTGGCTCTAAAGAAGAAGAAAATTAAGAAGATTGATGTAAAGGGCAGCAGAGTCAGGTTGAAATGTACTCAGTAAGAGGCAGTGACTAAAAGGAAAGAAGATAAATATAAGAAGAATCTTTAATGGAGGAAAGATTGAGAATCAGAGCCAAGGAGGAAAGAATTGTTCTCTCTCGGTATTGCAGGGGAAATGACAAGATACCCTGATTCTGCAAAGGGGATAAAGGAAAATGGTCTTTCTTACCATCTGCTGATACTCGTCATTGTTGGGGGTGGACATTAGCTTCTGGAGAGAGAAAATTTGGAGGCATTAGGGGGAAAATCACAGAATTTTTAGATAAAAGATATTGTTTTATTCTTCTGAAGCTCTGAAGAGTACCAATGGGGTGCAAGCGCTGCTCATAAATTTCCTAAATGGAGATAAATGGTGTTATAAAAGCTGACCTTGAACAATGAGGAAATGGCCACACTGAAGGCTTTGCACACTATCCAAAGCCAGCCTGTCTTGGCCCGTGTACCCACGCACCTAATAATCTCCGTGTAGATGATAAAGAAGTATAGTGAATGTTGCTGTCTATAAGCACCTAGGTAACAATTAATCATAATTTGCTGATTACAGAGCCCAGGCTTCCCAAGTTTGAATCCCAGATCCTCCTCAGAACAATAGTTCTGTGACTTTGGAGAAGTTTCTGAACTTCCTCTGCATCAGATTCCCCAGCTGGAAAATGGGTATAATAATAGAAATCTGTATAATGGGGTTGATGTTAAAAATAAATGAGGTACTATACGTTAAACGTTTATGAGTGCCAGGCACATGGTGAACATAAATGTTAGGTATTATATTTAGTAATCTCTGCGTTGGGGTTTAAGGAAAGAAAATCATCAATAATTACTCTGAAAACTAACTTAGGATGTGATGAAATCTCAATGAATTGAACTTTAAACATTTTGTAATATAAGTATTTTTAAAATTCCTATCAAATACAGTCTTTTGCTTTTAAAATGGATGTTTTTGGTTTTCAAAGAGTTATTATAGAGTTTATTTAGTAAGCATACACCCCTCGTATGTAGCTTGGAGTACATGATTACGGAATGTTCATCTTAATTAATTTGTTCATTATTTGATTAACTCATTTATTCATTTATCGAGTCAATCAGTATTTCTATAGAGCATCTAACAATTGCATTAGCCAGGTTCCTGCTTTCATAAAAGCCACATAAAGAGGATTAATTACTGAGGTATGAAAACAAATGTATACAGCTTCATCGCCCATAAGAGAATTTTCTTTACAATATCATCCATGACTACATTTTCCTGAAATTTAAGTATATGATTTAATTTTTACCAGTTTGAAGGTATCTGTGTTCTATATTACAAGGCCATCTTGGAACTGTGCATAAAAGAAATAAAATGTTCTTTATCCATATATCCTTTTTTTCTTTTTAAAGTAAGGTTTATTGAACTATAATTCACACACAGTAAAATTCACCTTTTTCAGTGTACAATTTTATGAATATTGATAAACACATACAGTTGTATAACCACCACCATGATCAAGATACAGCATATTTCCATCACAAAAATGTCCCCATGTCCATTTGCAGCCAATTCCTTACTCTCAGCCACAGCTCCTGGCAAACCCTGATCTCTTTTCAGTCCCTGATGTTTTGAGATTTCCAGAATGTCACATAAATGGAATCATACAGCATATAGCAGGTTGAACCTGGATTTTTTCACATTGCACTGTGCATTTGAGATTTATCAATGTTGAATTACTGTCACTAGTTTCTTTTTTATGTTTTTTTTTTTAATTACTGTTTCATTGTATAGATGTACCAAAGTTTATTTATCTGTTCTCCAGTTGACGAAAATTTGGCTTATTTCCAATTTTGGTAATGAAGCCACTAGAAAAATTTGTGCATGGCTTTTCTGTGAATATATGGTTTTATTTCTCTTGAGTATATACCTAGGAGTGAGATTGCTGGGTAATATAACTAAATATTTAGCTTATAAGAAATTGCCATATTTAAGAAATTATTACCTAATCCAAGATTATGAAGATTTATGCCTATGTTTAAAAAAAAAAGAAAAGAAATTGCCAAACTGTTTTCTAAAGTGGCTATCTCAATTATGCATTCCCCTTAGCATTGCTTTATTAACTGTATTGCTTTTTTCAAAGTATCAGATTTGGTTTCTTTGATTCTCGCTATTGTTCTTCTGTTTTCAATTTTAATGATCTCTGCTCTTACCTTTATTATTTCCTTTCTTCTGTTTGCTTTGTCTTTAATTCTCCTCCCCTTTCCCACATGCCCCCTGTTTCTTATGGTAAGAAATGTTATCATTGATTTGAAATGTTTCTTTTTTTCTAATAGAAACATTTAAAGATATAAATTTTCCTCTAAACATTGCTTTAGCTGTATCCCACAGATTTTGATATGGACAATACCGTGTTTTTATTTTTATACCATCAAGATATTTTCCAATATTGTCTGTGAGTTCCTCTTTAACACATGTGTTATTTACCAATGTGTTGTTTTATTTTCAAATATTTGAGTATTTTTCAGATATCTTTCCACTATTGATTTCTAGTTTAATTCTGTTGTGCTTAGCAAACATACTTTGAATGATTTCAATTCTTATAAATATATTGAGGATTGTTTTAAAGCCTAGAATATTATTTACCTTAGCGAATTTTCCATGTGCATTTAAAAAGTATGTATATTCTTCTGTTTTTGGGTAGATGTGGACTGATCTATCAGTGTCATTTAGGTCAATCTCGTTGACAGTGTTGTTCCAATTTTCTCTGTATTTACTTTTGTCTATTTGTTCTATCAGTTATGGAGAAGAGTATGGAATTTGCTAATTATAATTGTGAATTTGTCTATTTTTTCCTTTCAATTTTATCAATTTTTATTTCACTATTTTGAAATTCTTTTGTTAAGTTATTTCCACTTAGAACTGGTGTCTTCTTGGTGAATTTTCCCCTTTATATAAGGCTGGTCAAAAATGCTGTAAAATTCATAAACCTTGAGGTTGTTTGTGAAATAAGATTAATTATATGCTAAACCCAAAACTGATTTATTCAATAATTATTTGATTTTCACATATGACTTAGTGGCTGAGTTTGTTGATTATGCACGCAGAATATTTTTTTAAGTTGCTAAACTTTCAGTTTAATTATGTATTAAAAATATGTGACCCTTTAACAGGTATAAATATCAAAAGTCAAACTTAGAAAATAGACATCAGAAATATACTAGTTCTCATCATGCTCTTCTATGTCCCTTAGGGCCTTGTACATACCTCTACTCTGATTTTTTTTTTTTGTTTATTTCTCTCTCTTATCATGCATATATATGGGACAAGAACTGAATCTGAATCTCTGGTGGCCAGGCCAATAGTTGCTTTACAGAAAGTGCTAAATAAAGTGTAAATATATGAACACATAATGAATGACTCAGGCTTTCTTCACTTTGCAGAAGATTTCCATTTTAAATTCTGAGCTATCCTGAGATATTTGAGTTTTATGTTATAGAGTACCAACCATCTTAATTTGCTCTTGTTTCCACGTTGTAAGCCCTGCCTCCCAAGAAACCCTTCAGTCCTGGGGAAACTGAGATGGTAGGTCACCCTACAGCCTCTCAGGTTGCATCTAAATGTTTAACATGGAAACAGAATTGTGTGAGTAGAAATGCTTTTTCAGCTGTAAGGTTGAGGTCAGTTAGAAGTATCCATATGATTACAATTGAACCACGAAGTTCATTAACATGATTTTAAACTGGGGCACTTAGGTCTTCAAAAATTACAATTTGAATGAATGATGATTATAAATTTCACTTTTATTTTCCTGTGGAAATTTGTCCTCCCTTGGTAAAAATAGCATTTTTGTGACTTGTTTTGGTTGACTTTTGATTCACAGGAGGTAGAGAAAACAAAATTGAATTTTAAAATGCTGTTTGTCCGTGGGATTACACCGAACCAGTTGAAAAGGGGAACACTGAGTTAAGAAGCCAGAGGGGTGTTTGAATAATGCCATAGAGCACGTATTTGACGGAGTTGCCTACGTTGTGTATTAACCACCTCCAAGAGAAAATAGGCTTAATTTTGTTGGAGCAAACTGATAGAATAAGCTAACTGTCCTATTTGACAGTGATTCTTCATGACCTTTCTTTCCCTTCTATAAACCCCAATTTCAATACCTTCCTCTGTTTTGCAGCAAAGTGGTTTTTTTGATATTGCAACAAGATATTATGCAAATATAAATCACATTAGATTAGAATTACTCCTTAACAGCAAGAGCAATGTTCTTACTAGCAAGATAAGTGTAAATGTCTTTAATTATCTTTTATTACACAAAGTCTGAGAGCAAAGTATCAGGCTGCAAATAGAAACAATCAGCTAGACTGGATTGGAGAACTAGATTGTTAATTCAATTCACAGAGGACAAAGCAGTTAATTACATTCTAAGACCAACTTTCTCCGTGCCTTATGATTTGAGATGCATTTGAGATGTATAAGCTGATACAGTCGTCATCTGTATCTTTCACACGATGGATAGATTCCAACAAAATAATGACTCTGGCATAATTGAGAAGCAGTTCTAAGATGTAGAAGTCAGAAGTTGCTGCCATAGATGAGACACAAAGAAAACAAATAGGGGATGACTGTCAATTTCCACAGCAATCGGGTTTTTCTGCTTCTTCCAATTTTTAAACCAGAAGATCAGTGATGAATAATAATGCCCAGTTTCAAAATGTTTAGAGTTAATTGAAATGTGCCTATTAGGTCCTTATTTCTTCATGGATATGTCAGTTTAAAAAGAAGCTTTAGAAAGCAAGGCAAAAACGGTATGAAGAAAGCTACGTGTTTGGGAATCTTGTCCAGCGTTCCTCTGCAGTAGGTATTTTATTCTCTGTTTCAGGTATAGAGGAAGAGATTTTGCAGGAAAAAAATGGCCAAAAATCTTGTCTCTTTCCTAAAATTGTTAACAACAGTTAACATATATTGAGTGCTTGTATATGAAAGGCTAACCCTGCCAGTGAAGGACTTACTATTATCGTATCAATTTTAAAAATTAAAAAAATTCTGATACTTAGTTTAACTTGCTTATGCAGGGACCCACAGCTAACAAATGGAAGACCTAGTTGGGTTTTTTTTTTTTGAAGTATAGTTGATTTACAAAGTTGTGTTAATTTCTGCTATACAGCAAAGTGATTCAGTCATATATATATGTATATATGTATTCTTTTTCACATTCAGAAGCGTGAGTTTTGAAGCACAGAGTGCCTGAACAAAGCTGGTGGTCTCTACCAGCTCGTCTCTACAAAGAACATCTCTTCGTGTATCTGTGGGAATCTGCGTGTTTACATCTTGTACTCACACAGATCCTAAGACTGGGATATTCTTTTGGTTTATAAGATTTATGTGTTTTATTAAATAAAAGTCTTAACTTTACCCATTAATATCTAGTATTAAATACTATGTCTCACCCGTGAGATAAATGTATATCAAAATACCAACTTGGGAAACAGATCTGGGAAATATACAAGTTATATTTCCATTATACTCCTCTGTGCCCCATAGCACCCATCACACATAATAAACCAGCCTTTGACAAAACATGGAAAGGCAGATTAGTATGGAAAGAAAGACTTCAGGATCCTTGACCGTCAGTAACCCAAATGGCTATAGACAACCATTCTTCATTGATACCTAGCACGTCCTAACCTATAGATCATGAGCTGTCTTCCTGATTTCCTACCCAATCTCAATAGATACTGCACTGATTCTTCCCACAAGTTACTGCCTTACATGCACTGTTGCTTCTTATGGATTTATTTATAGGCACATAACAACCTTGCAGTCATTTCAGTTAAGCAGTATCTATAAAAAGTAAGGTGTGTTGAATTGTTTCAGTAAACCTCAGCTACCTGGTGAGAGAGAGAACTTTGCTCTTCATAGGTTGATCAAATTAATGACTGAAAAAAAAATCATTTGAATGTGTGTTACATTCTAAGATACTCTATCCTCTAAATCTTATCTAGGATGATCTGAGGAAGCCCAAGGTAGGATTACACATCTGCAAATATGATAAGTGTTTAGTCTGTAAATTATTTAATCTGTACCTCAGTGTTTTTATGTCTTTAGCTGTTACTCTAAATGGTTTATTTATGTGTGTATTTATTTATTCATTTAATGCCTGGTCAGACCTAGATTAAGATCAACATCCAAACAAACATCAGAGGTATCATGGGAGAGACAAAATTGAAAACATCCATTCTGATGGAAAGAAGAAAGTCAGGCACACAATGATAAATGACAAAGGAAAGGTAAAATGTAGAGCTGTACTCTTCAATATAGCCAGTAGCTTTTTGTGGCTATTGAGCACTTGAAACATGGAGAATTTAAATTAAGATGTGCTATCATATAAAATACATGCTGAATTTTGAAGACATCAAGAATAAAAATTTTTTAATATCTCAATAATTTTTATATTGATTGCATGTTGAAATGATGATATTAGAGTTTGATTAGCTCTGCTTCAGAGACTAAGTCTAATTTATTTGAGGGCAGCCAACCAGAGAGTCTGTAAGGCCAGAAAAGACTCATGGCATTCCTCTCTTAACTTGAGCCATAGCAGACATCCATAAGCAACAGTGGCATTTTCCCATAACTCAAATTCAACTTTAGAATCCTTCTCAAAAAAAACAAAATTCTTCTCAAAACACATCTTTCACTCTCCTACATTAGTCCTAAGAGTTTATCTCTAGAATGGAGAGTGAAAGCTTTGGTGAACCCCTAAGATCTTCTTTCTACTACTGTCAGACTCATATACACTTATCCCCACTGGGTATGCAAGATCAGGTGGTGATGCTGGGTCCTGCATCTCCCTGATTAGTCTCAAGACCCCTTCTTTCCTCATTGTATATCTTAATTCACCAAAGAACAGGGACTAATTCAAAACAGCACAGGAATCAATGGAAGAGTTACTTATAATCAAATGTCTATTTACTCCTTTTATTAATCAATCTCTGACCCTGAAAATACAAGGGAAATAAAAGAATCAAGGAGACAATATGCAGATTATTGAACAAAAGGCATGATTTTGACATCAGGTGATCTTTCCTTTCCTGACATCAGGTGATGTTTCCTTTCCTGTTATTTCCCTTTACTATTTATTTCTTTCCTTTTTATTTCAACTGTGGAATTAGTGTAACACCTTTGGTGAGAAAGAAAGAAAGAAAGAAAGAAAGAAAGAAAGAAAGAAAGAAAGAAAGAAAGAAAGAAAGAAAGAAAGAAAGAAAGAAGGAAGGAAGGAAGGAAGGAAGGAAGAGAGATAGAAAGAAAAAGATCTGACAGTTTCTATAGCTTCTGACACTGCTCATGTCTCCTGGCACCTATTTGCACACTAGGAGGTACCATGGGGGACTGCTAGTTCCATATTTCCAAATTTAGGCAAGTGCAGAGAGACAGACCTAAGGAGAGAAACAGGTGAGCAGCGAATGTAGAGGAGAAGGTGCCGAATTTGTTCTCAACCCAGCCAGCATCAAAGAGCTTAACCCCTCACAACTTGTAAAGCACAAATAGTGTTTAACTGAATGAGGACTTTGGTACTCCTCAGCACCTATGATTTCAAAGCAGAAATGAGGGGCGAGTTGGAGGGGCGATGAGGATGGGGGAAGGAGAGGGCTGACTTAGAAAATATTTTTCTTGAATTTCTATCACACTTTTTTTTTTTGATGAGATGCAAAAAGAAGGATGTGTGACTAAACACAGTATTCAATATGTTTCCCTAAGATCTTTCTTAGAACTACCTTCTGCAGAGCAGATTTTCTATCATAGCTAGAAGGCATCATAGAATTAATCTGAAGCAATCCATTCATTTCTTAAATAAGCAGAGTAAGGTTACCAAATAGATGATTTGCCTCAAGTCACATGGCTGCTCACAGGCTCAACTGCAACTGACTCCCAGATAGCCTTTCTCAGCTGGGATTCATCTGAACCACAGAAAGCATAACGTGTGCATGATATTTACTCAGTTCTCCCAAGGATGGTACAGAGCTAGTACCATTTTGGAGTAATAAGAGAGAAGTTAATTCATAACATCCAGTGGATGTCTTAGGACATTAGGGCATAATTCTCTTGCAGAACCCCGGTTGAAAAAGGCTGTAAATAGCACACTCTCACCATCTGGCTTTCCCCTGTCATAAACTATTTGGAAGCTGATCCATAAAATGGAAGCCACAGTGAGTTTATAGGAGTCATAAATTTAAAGTATAAACCTTACTGGTTTGGGCTGCTAGAAGATTCCAGACTATGGACACAGGGCTGTTTCATCTGTGACCTTGAGTTATGATAAATTTTAGATGAGCAGTGGATAATACATTTAAGGGACATCACTTTGGCTCCACCTTGAACAGAAGCATAAATTTCACTTGTGTTCTAGTTTTTGTAATAACGGCTTTGCCGTAAAAAGTTTCCTAAATAGCTCGGCACTGGAAAGGCTAGTTAATAAAGCACTCTGTGTGTTCATTAGAGAAGGTAAAATGCCACAAAATTCAACAATTACCTGCAAATAATTGTCAGGAACTTTTTTCCTAAAGGAATTGACTCTTCCTCTAGGTGGGCATCCATCACCAAAGGTGGAGAGAAGCAATAACCCCCCTCGCAGGTCATGATGATGACCAGGAACAATCAAAGTTAAATATAATCAGAAAGAGAAAGCAAAATTCAGCAGTAGCAGAGCCAAGCAGTAATTTAGGTTCATCACCTTACTGACAAATGATCACTTATTTTTCTTATAGTTTGTCCGTGGATAATTAAATATTTTCAAGGGAAAGAAATAGTAACACTCACTGAAATGAATCTGTCTTTGGAGGGGGTGACCTTGATTGTTTTTGATGCCTTTACCAAAGCCAGTTTCTAAATTTAATTTCTGTATAACTATTTTAACCCAAATAGCATGGTGTGTCAGAAGAGAGGTTCAAGTCCTTCCTGAAGACATCTATTGTGGGGTTTGATGGAGTCGGAGTACAGTTCAGGATTCAGAATGCTGAGTCACTGGTTGAAGTTGCTATGAGTTGACTGAAATGAGAAATTGGAATCAGGTTGAGAATGAAGGATCCAGAGTAAACCACTGTGGCATAAAACTATTTTGAGCTGAAGCTATTTGAGTTCCTAAAATCTCTCATCTGCCTAAAAGCAGAGCCTCCCCAAAGAACTCAGTGGCCATAAACTCCTCTCTGGAAGCATCTCTAATCTTGTCTTCCATAAGATGAGAAATGGGCACTGCACCCAAATAAACATTGTCACAAAACTATCATATCTCTCATCTATTCTCCCAAGGGTCTATTTATTCATCTTTCAAAAAAAACATTTGTTATTTCCATAAGTGTCCTTTCTTCCCCCTTCTAAAAAGTCATTTTTATCTCCCAGAAGTTCCCCCTTTCCAACCCCATTCACTATTAAGATGGTATAAAAGCCCCAAACTCTAACAACCTTCCTGAGTCACGTTTTTCTCTGAACTCCATGTACATGTATATAAATAAAAATCTGTATTTTTTCTCACTAATGTCTTTTGTCAGTTTAATTTGCACTCCTCCATAATGGAACTTAAAAGGGTAGAGAAGGTTTTTTTTTCCTCCCACCAACAAGGATCAAGGTCACAGAATCAGATCATGTTTCTGTACAGTATGATGGCGGTCACTTCCTTGCCTGTTTCTACAAGACTGGAAAAATCAACCCATGGCCACCTAGTTATTTTACTTAAAAGTGAGGAGTGATCATGTGACCCTGTTTGACCAATGAAATAAGAGAAGGCATTTTCTGGAATTGGTTTCTGCTTTCCTGATCAAAGTGGCAAAGGTTCTGGGCATGCCCCATCTGTCTTTTCTTCCTCCCTTGAATGTGGATGCAGTGTTTGAAGCAGCAACAGCCAACTACCATCTATGAAGGGAAGAACATGAGAACAGAAGACAATTTTCTAACAATGAAACAAAAAGTTAAAAAGAGAGTTTGACTTTGGGGCCATGATAGTATCACTAAACAGGTAAACCCAAACTATCACCTTCCTTCTTCAGGACATTTTGTTAGGAGAGAAAATTTATCCCAATTTGTTTAAGCCACTATAGCAGCATATAAGTTCAGGCAATTGACATCCTAATGAATGAAAACAGATAAGACAAAGCCAGGAACCCAGAGACCAGAATGAGGAGGGGTAGGGAAAATCTGGAGATGCTACATAGCTCACTGCTTCTGCTGTTTCCCTCTATTCCTGCAGAATTTTACTTGAAGTTTAACTTGCTCGGTATCTTCACTCCCTTCCAGGAGCCTAATATCAGAGAAGGGAATTACGTGAGCCAATTGCAGTGGCTGGGTATTGCGTGTTTCCTCCTGAATGTAGCTCATGTTTGGACAGAGGAAAACGTCCTCCTGTCCTGTCCTCTCTTCACCCCCTTCAGAAGAGCCTTTGAAATCCTCTAACAGCAGTTGAGTGAGTGAAGTGGGTAATTACACTGCTTCCTTTCACTCAGAGCAAAGAGGACCATTTCTACCTCTTATCAGACCTAATGAGTGGCTCTTCTGCTGAGAAGCTGGAGGTCTAGAAGGGAAGGAATGATATGGAAACACAGAAAATATTTCCTGGGGATGACGGTGCAGAGCGTGTGGTACATGGGAGATGAGCTATATATAAAAGTACCCGTTTGCTAGTGTTCCTGCCCCAGGAAGGGGCAGCTCAGCGGAGAGACCGGCTCTCCACTGGGTTCACAGATGGGTACGCTGTCTGACACTGTGTCAGACACAGAAGATTCCTGGATTGTCCATACAAAGCAAAATATGACTGAAAAGTGCACATAATTTTTTACACTCAAATAAAAGAAATACAAAAGTCTTATTTGTTTGTCACAAATCTGTGATTTAATATACCCGCCTTCCCTCCCCAACCAAATGCATATTCCCTGAAGCTGAAGTGCATCTTTCGGTGATTTTCTTTCATCTTCGTGATTAGATTGCCCTCGATGAGTGTCCTCTCTTAGGGCCCAAAGATCCCTGGAGAGATGGGGTAAGGAGAACAGGGAGGAAAGATCTTAGAAACATTTATGGAGGGCCGACAGTGAACCAGGTAGTATCTTAAGAGCCATATTAAATTACTGTGAAAAACAAGACAACAGGCCCCAAATGCAGTTGCTTCTGCTAAGCCCTGAGTTGCCAAACCAAGACTTAAAAATTACAATATGGGTTCTCCCAGAAATGGAATCTTAAGGCAGTCAAGCAGGAATCACCTGCCTAGCACTGGTTAGGTGATCTGCCTGATAGACCCCTGCATTCCCTAAAAGAAAGTAACCTCACCATAACCAACCTGCTTTTTGGCCAGTATAATTCCCTTGTTCCCACTCCCTTCTGCCTGTAAAGGTCTTTCATTTTGTAGAGTTCCTGGAGCTCCTTTCCACCTGCTAGACTGGATGCTGCCTGATTTAAATCAATTTTTGCTCAAATACACTGTTAACATTTTTAATATGCTTCCGTTCAACTTTTAACCCTAGACACTGGGCGTGGTGCGGTTGGAAAGGTGTGCGTGGGGTGGGTAGTGGGATAGGAGATGGGGGATCTGGGTGGGGTGCATGCCATATGGGAGAAAATAGGGTGGCAGAGCAGGGTGGAGCATATGGGGTAAGGGGTGGACATCAGGACACGTAGGGCAGCAAAGGACCCAATCTTCTGTACCACACTGGGATGAGTAGGTAAGATGTCAGTTCCCTGGGGAAAGAGACATTGATGGAATAGCAAGGGCCCTAAGAGAGAGAAAGTATAAAAGGTGAGAAAGTGTCAGAAACATAGACAAACGTTGGCACTTCCTATTTGACACTTTACCCGGGGGCAGGGCTTTGTGAATTCTCTGACTGGAATCCAAAATGCTCTCTCCAAACACTTCCGACCTCTCCAAGAGACACAAACAAACGGACCACATTAAGCTCACAATGTGAGCTCATCACGTTGACTTGGCAACAACTAAGCCATCTCCACGCCGAAGGGCAACGCTGCTGAAGATATTTAGCCGAGGAAACTAATCACTGAGGAACAGTTTCTGCTCGAGGAGAAATAGTGATTATGAGCAGATCAGTGCTTACTGTCAAAAGGCTTGGAAAATGTCTTTACTTTAGTTTCACTCTGTGCTGACTTCACACTTTTTCCCCCCAAAAGTTTACAGAAGTAATTTCACTAACACGCCCACCAAGGAGACTAAAATTACAATAGGCAAATGGCTTCAGAAGAAAAATTAAGAACACAAAGGATTTGAATGGAAGGCCCAGATATCATAGGTCTGCCTACTAAAATTCTCATCATGAAATCAGAAATGCAAATATAGGGAATTTCCTGGCGGTCGAGTGATTAGGACTCCGCACTTCCATTGCAGGTGGCCCGGGTTCGATCCCTAATCAGGAAACGAAGATCCCGTGCAGCCAAAAAATTTGTTTTATAAATGCAAATATAAGGGCTGGAAAGGTTACAGGTCATAGCTGGGGTGAACCAATCTCGGTGATTCAGCGGAATTCATAGACCCTTTTATTACCTCTATGGAGCTTGAAGCCTTTTGTTTGTAACACAGTGACTGCCTTTTGAAACAGATTAACATGGGAAAAGGGTAGGTCTTACTAATGTACTTCAGGTACTTACAAAGGCGTCTGTTTTGTTTCCTACAACTCAGCTATAGAATTTACAAATCTTATGAGGGCAATATTTAATCTTATTTTCTCCAGTAAGGGAGGATAAATAATTTTGCCTCTACCTTCTGAGTTCTTGGCCGAGACCACCAGAAATAAAAGACAGATTAATAAGAGAAAAACAAACAGAAGTTTCTTTTTTTTTTTTAACTTTTTTTTTTTTTAATTGATTAATTTATTTATTTATTTTTGGCTGTGTTGGGGTCTTCGTTTCTGTGCGAGGGCTTTCTCTAGTTGCGGCAAGCGGGGGCCACTCTTCATCGCGGTGCGCAGGCCTCTCACTATCGCAGCCTCTCTTGTTGTGGAGCACAGGCTCTAGACGCGCAGGCTCAGCAGTTGTGGCTCACGGGCCTAGTTGCTCCGTGGCATGTGGGATCTTCCCGGACCAGGGCTCGAACCCGTGTCCCCTGCATTGGCAGGCAGATTCCCAACCACTGCGCCACCAGGGAAGCCCCAAACAGAAGTTTCTTAACATGTTTCCCCACGTATAAAAGAGAGATACCAGGGAAAACGAGTAACACTCCACGGTGGTCTGAACCACCACCTTAAAGACTGTCTTCAGCTAAAGGCAAAAGAAGGAAAAGTATGGGGGTGGGTGGGGGGAGAGTCTGGGAGGTTACCAGGTAAAGCCTGGTAAACAAGGGTAAGGTTAGTTCTTGTAGATTTAAACTGGTGTCTTCTCCATTGATAAGATGCTCTTGTGATTCAGTCATCCTTCCCTTCCTGATACAGAGAAGGAGACACCCTTACAAATGGAGGTTTTCTTTATCCAAGTAAAATTCCCTTATAAAAGGGTAACTTCTACTGTGGTTTGCAGAGCTTCTCCTGGGTCTGTTGTTTCTCAAAATAATCAGCTCACAATAATTCTTATGCCAGAGAGGTATACTTTCGTGTGGCATATCCTAGTACCCTTCACTTCCAAGATAAAACATGAAGCTATATTTTGGGGTCATGGAAGCAATATTAATTATAAAGCATGGAATATTTGTAGTGTTTGGAGCAGAGCAATCTGTGAAAGAGAGAAGAAGGAAAAACAGAGCCTTGGATATTTTTCAACTTTCCCATTTTTTCTTAGCTGTTCCTTGATCCTTCAAGAGATTAATACTCTGCATATATTATGTGTTATACACAGAAAAGAATCATGTAGAACAAACGTAATGACTTGAAATATAAAAATGACTTACAGGGAAGAAGTACATTTATAGGAAACCATTCTCTGCAGAGCTTTCCTGAAAGTCTCTGGGAATTTATGAAATAAGTTTGCTGATGACCCTTATTTTTAGATTTACCCCATGGCAGTCCCCTTGCAAAAGGAATGGGAATTCTGTTTATGCTACAGAAATGGAGGTTCTTCTCAGCAGTCGATAGAAAACAATGCATATCAATTACACAGCTGGAACTGCTGACTTGATCAGATTTTATAACTTTCTTCTCTGGGGGTCTTTTTAATAAATCCGTGGAGAGGAGTGTCATGTGTTTTATGGGAATGTTCCAGTGTTTTATTCTATACATAGAAACAAGTAACTAAAGGTAGCTTGACCACTCTGGAGTAACTCACCTTCCTAAATACATAAAAGTTAATGACAAACACATACAGAATGTCAGATCTTTATTAGATCTGGAGGGAGTTGTTATCTTTGTTTCTAGGACTTAAAGGGCACTCTGATTTCTTTTATTATCTTCTTCTTTTTTTTTTTTTTTTTAACTTTCTATCATTCATCTCTCTACTCAGAGGGGAAATCAACTAGATATGCTGCTTTGGACAAGGTCCAAGGGTCTTTCACTTCCTTTTCTAATTTATCTCCTCCCTGACTGCCACTTGCATTGAACAGGATCTGGTTTAGGAGATCTTATCTAACTTTCTGTCAATTGGAGATAATAAAAGCACCTGCTTGTTAGGTAAGGGTGCCATAAGGATTAAATGAGATAATACATGCAAAGGATTTAGAGCAGTGCCTGGCACATAGTAGTAAGTTCTTAAAAATGTTGGCAACAAGTCATCAGAAAGTCATCAAAAAGAAAAAAAAGTCCTGCTTATTCTTTCATGACACTTCTGATCAAGTCAGAGAGTGATTTCAGTAAAAACAATAATAATCAAAATGTATGTTCCTCTGTTCTTGCAAGAAAGGGTCACTATGAAATCTTGAGGAGGCTTTGCTATTCTTTCCTATTTTTTAATTAAATTTCCACAGTTCTCCTGGAGTGTTTAACTTCATATTTATGAGGCTCACCTGGGGCTCGGGCGTGGGTAAAATGCAGATGATCAACTCCTTTGCCCATTCTCAGAAGATTCTTCTTCAGTAGACTTGGGGAAGGGGCAGGAATCTGTGTTGTCAAAGGCTTCTTCCACCCCCCATTGTCCTGCAGTTGGTCCACGGAGGAGCCCAGACTTAGCATCTAGCTGAGAGCCTGACAACAGGCTCACTGGATTTATTGAATTGCTACTAAATTTGATTTTCTCAGTAGCTGATGTGTTGAGAACTCTGTACTTTTAAAGCTCTTTCAAGAGATTTAAGAAATCTCTACCTTATGTGTGGACAGTTCCCACACATAACCTAACTTTTTTGGAAGATTCCCAGTGGGATACTTAAACCATCATTTCAGAACCCTTGAGTCTTTTTCCAAAGTGCTCAGAAGGCATCCACAGCTTTCCAGGATCTTCCAGTCAAAGCTTTTGCCATCTGCTGGATTTGGCGCTTGGTTTCCATTACAGGTGTAGACACCATTGTTGAGTGTCTAGCCTTACTTTATTTAAAAAAAAATTTTTTTTGTTTGTCTTTGAAGTATAATTGACCTATAACACTATAGTAATTCCTGGTGCACAATATACTGATTTAGTACTTCTTTACATTACAAAATGATCACCACTATACTCTAGTTACCATCTGTCACCATACAAAAATATTAGATTATTACTGACTATATTTTCCTCACTGTACATTTTATGCCTGTGACTAATTTATTTTGGTTTCTTTTTTGGTTTTTTGGATTTTTTTAATGTTTATTTTTTTTCTTATTAGTCATCCATTTTATACACATCATTGTATACATGTCAATCCCAATCTCCCATTTCATCACACCACCACCCCACCCCCCTTCCGCTTTCCCCCCTTGGTGTCCCTACGTTTTTTCCCTACTTCTGTGTCTCAATTTCTGCTCTGCAAAGCGGTTCATCTGTACCATTTTCTAGGTTCCACATATATGCATTAATATACGATATTTGTTGTTCTCTTTCTGACTTACTTCACTCTGTATGACAGTCTCTAGATGCATCCACGTCTCTACAAATGACCCAATTTCATTCCTTTTTATGGCTGAGTAATATTCCATTGTATATATGTACCACATCTTCTTTATCCATTCGTCTGTTGATGGGCATTTAGGTTGCTTCCATGACCTGGCTATTGTAAATAGTGCTGCAATGAACATTGGGGTGCATGTGTCTTTTTGAATTATGGTTTTCTCAGGGTATATGCTCAATAGTGGGATTGCTGGGTCATATGGTAATTTTATTTTTAGTTCTTTAAGGAACCTCCATACTGTTCTCCATAGTGGCTGTATCAATTTACATTCCCACCAAAAGTGCAAGAGGGTTCCCTTTTCCCCACACCCTCTCCAAGAGTTGTTGTTTGTAGATTTTCTGATGATGCCCATTCTAACTGGTGTGAGGTGATACCTCATTGTAGTTTTGATTTGCATTTCTCTAATAATTAGTGATGTTGAGCAGCTTTTCATGCGCTTCATGGTTATCTGTATGTCTTCTTTGGAGAAATGTCTATTTAGGTCTTCTGCCCATTTTTGGATTGGGTTGTTTGTTTTTTTTAATATTGAGCTGCATGAGCTGTTTATATATTTTGGAGATTAATCCTCTGTCCAATGATTCATTTGCAAATATTTTCTCCCATTCTGAGGGTTGTTTTTTCATCTTGTTTATGGTTTCCTTTGCTGTGCAAAAGCTTTTAAGTTTCATTAGGTCCGACTTGTTTATTTTTGTTTTTATTTCCATTACTCTAGGAGGTGGATCAAAAATACCTTGCTGTGATTTATGTCAGAGAGTGTTCTTCCTATGTTTTCCTCTAAAAGTTTTATAGTGCCCAGTCTTACATTTAGGTCTCTAATCCATTTTGAGTTTATTTTTGTGTATGGTGTTAGGGAGTATTCTAATTTCATTCTTTTACATGTAGCTGTCCAGTTTTCCCAGCACCACTTATTGAAGAGACTGTCTTTTCTCCATTGTATATCCTTGCCTCCTTTGTCATAGATTAGTTGACCAGATGTGTGTGGGTTTATCTCTGGGCTTTCTATCCTGTTCCATTGATCTTTGTTTCTGTTTTTGTGTCAGTACTATGTTGTCTTGATTACTGTAGCTTTGTAATATAGTCTGAAGTCAGGGAGTCTGATTCCTCCAGCTCTTTTTTTTTTCCCTCAAGACTGCTTTGGCTATTCGGGGTCTTTTGTGTCTCCATACAAATTTTAAGATTTTTTGTTCTAATTCTGTAAAAAATGCCATTGGTAATTTGATAGGGATTGCATTGAATCTGTAGATTGCTTTGGGTAGTATAGTCATTTTCACAATATTGATTCTTCCAATCCAAGAACATGGTATATCTCTCCATCTGTTGGTATCATCTTTAACTTCTTTCATCAGTGTCTTATAGTTTTCTGCACACTGGGCTTTTGTCTCCCTAGGTAGGTTTATTCCTAGGTATTTTATTCTTTTTGTTGCAGTGGTAAATGGGAGTGTTTCCTTAATTTCTCTTTCAGATTTTCCATCATGAGTGTATAGGAATGCAAGAGATTTCTGTGCATTAATTTTGTATCTTGCAACTTTACCAGATTCATTGTTTAGCTCTAGTAGTTTTCTGGTGGCAACTTTAGGATTCTCTCTGTATAGTATCATGTCATCTGTAGACAGTGACAGTTTTACTTCTTCTTTTCCAATTTGGATTCCTTTTATTTCTTTTTCTTCTCTGATTGCCGTGGCTAAGAATTCTAAAACTATGTTGAATAATAGTGGTGAGAGTGGACATCTGTGTCTTGTTCCTGATCTTAGAGGAAATGCTTTCAGTTTTTCACCATTGAGAATGATGTTTGCTGTGAGTTTGTCATATATGGCCATTATTATGTTGAAGTAGGTTCCCTCTATATCCACTTTCTGGAGAGTTTTTATCATAAATGGGTGTTGAATTTTGTCAAAAGCTTTTTCGGCATCTATTGAGATGATTATATGGTTTTTATTCTTGAGTTTTTTAATATGGTGTATCACATTGGTTGATTTGCATATATTGAAGAATCCTTGCATCTCTGGGATAAA
This sequence comes from Balaenoptera borealis, assembly GCF_965194805.1. Classification (NCBI taxonomy): domain Eukaryota; kingdom Metazoa; phylum Chordata; class Mammalia; order Artiodactyla; family Balaenopteridae; genus Balaenoptera; species Balaenoptera borealis. The sequence goes on from NC_138880.1 coordinate 6,988,505, forward strand.
TCCCACTTGATCAAGGTGTATGATCCTTTTAATGTGTTGTTGGATTCCGTTTGCTAGTATTTTGTTGAGGATTTTTTCATCTATATTCATCAGTGATATTGGTCTGTAATTTTCTTTTTTTGTAGTATCTTTGTCTGGTTTTGGTATCAGGGTGATGGTGGCCTCATAGAATGAGTTTGGGAGTTTTCCTTCCTCCGCAATTTTTTGGAAGAGTTAGAGAAGGATGGGTGTTAGCTCTTCTGTAAATGTTTGATAGAGTTCACCTGTGAAGCCATCTGGTCCTGGACTTTTGTTTGTTGGAAGATTTTTAATCACAGTTTCAATTTCATTACTTGTGATTGGTCTGTTCATATTTTCTATTTCTTCCTGGTTCAGTCTTGGAAGGTTATACCTTTCTAAGAATTTGTCCATTTCTTCCAGGTTGTCCATTTTATTGGCATAGGGTTGCTTGTAGTAGTCTCTTAGGATGCTTTGTATTTCTACGGTGTCTGTTGTAACTTCTCCTTTTTCATTTCTAATTTTATTGATTTGAGTCCTCTCCCTCTTTTTCTTAATGAGTCTGGCTAATGGTTTATCAATTTTGTTTATCTTCTCAAAGAACCAGCTTTTAGTTTTATTGATCTATGCTATTGTTTTCTTTGTCTCTATTTCATTTATTTCTGCTCTGATCTTTACGATTTCTTTCCTTCTGCTAACTTTGGGTTTTGTTTGTTCTTCTTTCTCTAGTTCCTGTAGGTGTAAGGTTAGATTGTTTATTTGAGATTTTTCTTGTTTCTTGAGGTAGACTTGTATAGTTATAAACTTCTCTCTTAGAACAGCTTTTGCTGCATCCCATAGGCTTTGGATCGTTGTGTTTTCGTTGTCATTTGTCTCTAGGTATTTTTTGATTTCCTCTTTGATTTCTTCAGTGATCTCTTGGTTATTTAGTAACGTATTGTTTAGCCTCCATGTGTTTGTGTTTTTTACTTTTTTTCCCTGTAATTGATTTCTAATCTCATAGCATTGTGGTCAGAAAAGATGCTTGCTATGATTTCAATTTTCTTAAATTTACTGAGGATTGATTTGTGACCCAAGATGTGTTCTATCCTGGAGAATGTTCCATGCACACTTGAGAAGAAAGTGTAATCTGCTGTTTTTGGATGGAATGTCTTATAAATATCAATTAAATCTATCTGGTCTATTGTGTCATTTAAAGCTTGTGTTTCCTTATTAATTTTCTGTTTGGATGATCTGTCCATTGGTGTAAGTGAGGTGTTAAAGTCCCCCGCTATTATTGTGTTACTGTCGATTTCCTCTTTTAGAGATGTTAGCCGTTGCCTTATGCATTGAGGTTTTCCTATGTTGGGTGCATATATATTTATAATTGTTATATCTTCCTCTTGGATTGATCCCTTGATCATTACATAGTGTCCTTCCTTATCTCTTGTAACATTATTTTAAAGTCTAGTTTATCTGATATGAGTATTGCTTCACCAGCTTTCTTTTGATTTCCATTTGCTTGGAATATCTTTTTCCATCCCCTCACTTTCAGTCTGAATGTGTCCCTAGGTCTGAAGTAGGTCTCTTGTAGACAGCATATATATGGGTCTTGTTTTTGTATCCATTCAGCAAGCCTGTATCTTTTGGTTGGAGCATTTAATCCATTCACGTGTAAGGTAATTATCGATATCTATGTTCCTATGACCATTTTCTGAATTGTTTTGGGTTTGTTTTTGTAGGTCCTTTTCTTCTCTTGTGTTTCCCACTTAGAGAAGTTCCTTTAGCATTTGTGGTAGACCTGGTTTGGTGGTGCTGAATTCTCTTAGCTTTTGCTTGTCTGTAAAGCTTTTGATTTCTCCATCAAATCTAAATGAGATCCTTGCCGGGTAGAGTAATCTTGGTTGTAGGTTCTTCCCTTTCATCACTTTAAGTATATCATGCCACTCCCTTCTGGCCCGTAGAGTTTCTGCTGAGAAATCAGCTGTTAACCTTATGTGAGTTCCCTTGTATGTAATTTGTCATTTTTCCCTTGCTGCTTTCAGTAACTTTTTCTTTGCCTTTAATTTTTGCCAATTTGATTACTATGTGTCTTGGCGTGTTTCTCCTTGGGTTTATTCTGTATGGGACTCTCTGCATTTCCTGGACTTGGGTGGCTATTTCCTTTCCCATGTTAGGGAATTTTTCGACTATAATCTCTTCAAATATTTTCTTTGGTCCTTTCTCTCTCTCTTTTCCTTCTGGGACCCCTATAATGCAAATGTTGTTGCATTTAATGTTGTCCCAGAGGTCTCTTAGGCTGTCTTCACTTCTTTTCATTCTTTTTTCTTTATTCTGTTCCGTAGCAGTGAATTCCACCATTCTGTCTTCCAGGTCACTTATCCATTCTTCTGCCTCAATTATTCTGCTATTGATTCCTTCTAGTGTATTTTTCATTTCAATTATTGTATTGTTCATCTCTGTTTGTTTTTTCTTTAATTCTTCTAGATCTTTGTTAAACATTTCTTGCATCGTCTTGATCTTTGCCTCCATTCTTTTTCCGAGGTCCTGGATCATCTTCACTATCATTATTCTGAACTCTTTTTCTGGAAGATCGCCTATCTCCATTTCATTTAGTTGTTTTTCTGGGGTTTTATCTTCTTCCTTCATCTGGTACATAGTCCTCTGCCTTTTTATCTCATCTACCTTTCTGTGAATGTGGCTTTTGTTCCACAGGCTGCAGGATTGTAGTTCTTCTTGCTTCTGCTGTCTGCCCTCTCTAGCCTTATTTTAAAATGGGAACTACAGAAATAAGTCAGAACTTATTCTTTCCACATGCTCTCTTTCATCCTTGCCTCTCTCATAGAAGGTTTTATCCTCTTTCTATGGCAACAGATTTTAAAAATTGCCTAGGTCTCTTGAGTTTTCCGTCTCTGTAGTCCTAGGGGAAAATGCTATCTATATTATTTGTTCTCCTGGTCTAATTGACTATCTACTGCCTCTTGAGTTTGTAGGGGAACCTCTATATTTTTCCATAGTAGAGATAAAAACTTCCTTCTTTTCTTCTTTCACAAAAAGTAGAATCAATTAAAAATCTTTCTTGGAGATATCCTGCTGCTCATAAAATGTAAAACATGGCATATAACCCTCCTCTCCATATGCAGCCAACTCCCATAAACATTAAAGCCACTTAGACACTTGCATTACAGGAAAACCACACCCTATGAATTTAAACTGTGAGGGGAAAAGAAAGAGAAAGAGCTGCCATGGTCTTCACCATGTTTTCTTTTGTGTGCATTTTTTATTTATTCATCTCATTATCCAGGTTTGTAAATATAAAAGCATCGCATCTTCTATGTGACCTCTTCCCCATGGTAAATCTAATTAAACTGCCATTAAAGGCTGTTTTTCCTCTATTATGCCAAGGTGACTACAGCAGCTACTAAATGTGAACACTATCTTTATTTGCTCATGGCCAGGCATTTGGGGAGGAACCAGCAATCGTGGTCTTTACAGAAATAGATTTTAACAACTATTCTTTTCTTGCTTTTTTTTTTACAATCAGTATCTGTGATTTTGAAAATATTATTGTCAACAATGAATAACCATGAGGGGAAAAATGATATATTTAATGCTTTTCCTTGTACTATATAACAGAGTTTGATGGCCAGTTAAAATCAATATTTGCATATTTCTCTGGCTTTGGATCAAGTGCCTATCCATGTCTGGACATCTACCTTTCCAGTTTATTTGCCTGACTCTAATAGGACTGTTGCTGACTTCTGAATATGGCAAGCAGGTTTCAGCCCTCATGTTTTGCTCATGCTAATTTCCATTTTTAATGTTTTGGTTTTTTTATTAAATCTCGACACCATCCATCTTTAGGATTCAGTTTGAAATGAAGCTTCTCTTGGACCTCAGCAGCCCAAAGTGATTTCCCCTTCATCTTGAATCAGTCGACAGCCCATGTGACCGTTTTCACAGATCATCTTGCGTTGGGACTCAGCATCTGTTCATCCAAAGCATCTTCTGGGCCACCCACCTGAGGAAGAAGAGGGTGGTCAGTAATTCTGGGCACATACTGTCTCCGATGGCAAGGGCTCGCTTTCGGCTTCTCGAGTCCTGACATAGGATGGGGTGGGGCCGAGGTGCTCTTAGCTCACAGAAGGCAAGTCGGGCCCCTTATCTGCTCACTCTCTGTAACTTTTTTGTTTGTTTTTTTACCTTCACTATCGTCTTTTGATTGCTGTCATATTGGAGCATTACCTACACTATACTTGCTGCCTTTTCCTCTCTGTCCCTTGCTCTACCCTAATTCACACACACACACACATCACACACACACACATACACAGCAGTTCCATACCTGTGGGGATACAGGGCACACCAGGTCCTATGGCTTACGTGGCCCTCTGCTAGGTTCCACCACAACTCCCTCTAAGCATCCCTGCTCCTCCTGGTCCAGCTGTTGGGGCACTGCTGGGGTCCAGGTTCTCTTCTCTCCTTGCCTCCCTGGGTACCTGCTGCTGACCGAGGCATGTGGGTTTCCTCCACCCCCAACTTTGTCCTTCCCTTCTCTTTTGGGGGCAGTTTCTTATCTATCCATCCCCACTCCACAGCTAGATTTCCTTCCACCTGGATTCGTAGACCTACACATGTGTCTGTGGCCCCAGAGATGGATGTTCACTCTTTAGCAGGAAGGGGTGTGTGGACAAATATCTGTCTCACTAACTAGAGTCCCCACTTCGCTTATGTAACTCCCTGTCCCTGATGGACTCTAAATAAATGTGAGTTGAGGTCAATCATTTGAAAGCTCTCTTTCAGAACCCCTACAGCAATTAGAGTTACTCTTTGTCCAGCTTCTATTAGGCTGCTGGGTTCTTTACTTGAATTATCTCATTAAATCCTTACAGTATTACCATAGGGCAAATATTCTTTTGTTCTATTTTGTGTGTGAGGAAACAGAGTCAGAGAAATTCATTAACTTGCCCCCGGTCACTCAGTCCATCAGAGTCAAAGAAGAGATTCAAACTCAAGTCTTCTGAATCTGTAGAATGCATGCCATTTCTCTTCTGACAGGCTTGTTCCCCAGTGAGAAGCAGAATCTCCAGGCGGGTCTAGATTTGTAATTCTCAGTTTACAAGGCCAGTCAGTCATTTAACTCCACGGGATGGAGCCTCAGTGTGGAACAGGGGCTACCCAGTTATCTGTCCACTTTGTCCAAAAATATTAAAATGTACAAAAAGAGGTGCTTTATTGTTGATTAGCACATTTAATTATTTGAGAATTACCCATGTAGTTTGGAAAACTTAAGCCATACTGAGGTATTCCCTTCCGTAAGTTCCAGAGTTGCGTTTTTATCCTTGGATCTGGCTTTTGACCCAAATGCATAGAGTATGCCATCCACTCTAAGTTTACATTGAAATATATCTCTCCTAAGTAGGTAATTTGTCAGCTGAAAGTTAATGACAGCAATGCTAATGACCAAGTGGCAATTAAGTGTATCGTATTTTTAAACCAAACTCCCTTAAGAAGTATTACTGTATAATTACGCTCTAGGAAACCTCCACCATCTCCTAAATCAAAGTCAGGGAGATCTTCCTTCTTAGCAACAACGTGTTTGTCTTCTGCCTTTCTCTATTCAATTTCACACGTTTCATAAATCATTTAGCAGCTGCAATTGTTGTCAAAATGTTTTGGTTTCAAATGTAAATATTTATAACTGTATCGTTTTCTTTTCCAAAGCAGAAAGAACTGTTTGGAGAAAAGCAACTAGAACTTCCGGTGCTTGAAGCTCGGCCAGGGATGAGCCACCATTGTGGGACCGGGATCCTCTCCGAGGCCCTTTCCCAGGTTCTTGCCTGAAAATAAATGGTCCTCACCAGGGGACACATACCAGGTCCAAAGCTGGAGCTGCAAAGTGAGTTTTAGGATTCCCAAACCCAACTGAATTGGATGGGCTCTGTCCAGACCCGGTGCTGCCCTGGGTAAGTGGTCTTCATGCCAGATGAGAGGCACATGTGCATTTTTAAGGCATTTCCAAGAGTTCCAAGGACCTTGGGAATTATCATCATTCCAGTGTTCCTAAGAAAACATGGTTCATGTGGGAAGACAGTTAAACAAACAGGTTCATGCTAGATCCTCCCTTTCATCTTCCTCCCAATCTCTCTCTTCTAGCTGGACACTCTTCCGAGGATGTACCCGTGAGCCGGCAGGCTGTGACAATGCAAAGCAGTCACAGGCTCTCAGGGGCAAGGCACTTGCCATCTTCATGGGAATCAATACACTAAGAAGGATTCATTCATCAGCTTTGTCTGAAAAGTTCGTTTTTTAAAAAGAAATCCAACATGGCTTACAATGAACATGTAGGAACTGCAATGACCGTAAAATAATGGAAACTTAGATGGGGAGGAGAAAAACAGCCATATGTAGGCTAACAGAGTTACCGCCTGAGAGCATTAAATATTCTAAGCTTCCAGAAGGCTCAGAAGGAGAATCAAAATGTTACGCCCAGCATTCATCTCATCACTTTCTAGTAGTAAAACAACATAAAAAGGTTTTCAAATCAGTTTTGAGGATGAGGAAGGCATCATTCTCCAGACTTGTCAAAGCTATTTTTTTTTTGTTTTTGCATATGCCATTTCAATCTTTATTCTTGTGGAAATTCACATTCCTAGTACTTGTAAACTTTCATATTCTCCTTCTTGTCTCCTCCTCCACACCAACGTAACCATACATCAGGTGAATTGTGACAGAAACTAGATGACCAACAGTTCACAGCAAAGCCCCTGAGGGCACCTGGGGCGCAAGAGGCAGAGGCAGGCTGCTGACCTTGAAGGGTCACGAGGCCCTTGGACACCAAGGAAAGCTAGCTAAACTCTCCTTCAAGGGCATGCAACCACACAATTGTACAGGTTCTTTTCATGCCATTTTAGGAAGCTGTAGAGCCTAGATTGAAGATCTCCAATACACAGTTAACTGCAGCAGGCCCTGCCAATAGGGCAGAGCTCGAAAGTCATAATAGGCAAGCCCTTGGGAAAACAATAGCCCTTGGGAGAGTAAATAAGAGCAACTGTCTCAGGCCCAAGGCTTTGGGTGCCCAGATGTAATGGAAGAGATAGCCTCCAACTGTGGGTCTTAAATTCTGGTTTTGGGAGCCCTTGACACTCTTTAAAAGTATTAAGACTCCCCGGACTTCCCTGGTGGTGCAGCAGTTAAGAATCCACCTGCCAATGCAGGGGACACAAGTTCGAGCCCTGGTCCGGGAAGATCCCACATGCCACGGAGCAACTAAGCCCGTGCGCCACAACTACTGAGCCTGCGCTCTAGAGCCTGTGAGTCACAACTACTGAGCCCGCACGCCACAACTACTGAAGCCCACGTGCCTAGAGCCCGTGAGCCACAACTACTGAAGCCTGTACTCTAGAGCCTGTGAGTCACAACTACTGAGCCCGCACGCCACAACTACTGAAGCCCACGTGCCTAGAGCCCGTGCTCCGCAACAAGAGAAGCTACCGCAGTGAGAATCCTGTGCACCACAACGAAGGGTAGCCCCCACTCGCTGCAGCTAGAGAAAGCAGCGCACAGCAATGAAGACCCAACACAGCCAAAAATAAATAAATAAACTTATTTAAAAAAAAAAAAGAATCCCCCAAATGATTTTTTATATAAGCTGGATCATTATTTACTATATTAGAAATTAAAAATTTTAAATATATTTTACTAGTTCATTGAACTGCATGGATTTATTACCTAAACAGCATTACATGAATAACATATCTTCTACAAAAGTCACTCTATTAAAAAAAATAGTAGAAAATGGCATTGTTTTCCATTTTGCCAGTGTCTTTAATATCTGGGCTAAGACAGCTGGATGCTCCAATCTGCTCTGCATTCAATCTGCTGTGACGTTTTGGTTGAAGAATATGAAGAAAGTCCAGCCTCACTCAGACATAGAGCAAGAAAAGGGAGTAGTATATTAGGAATCTCTTCAGATAATTGTGAAGATGCTTCTTTGATCCTACACACAAAACTTTCCACGTGGTAGTTTCTCAAAAGTAAATGGCCCCTGGGTGTGTACACCTGAAATAATTACTTGTACTTATTTCCTGCGCTGTTACATTACATTCAGGGGTTGGTCTTGCCATTTAAATGTTTGTTTTACCCATGAACCTTTTGGACCTCTCAGAAACCCCTGAAAGACTCCCTGAGTCCCAAGGCCATGTGGAGACAGCCCTGAAGCAGCCCTCTCCTCAGGCCACCCACACTCTGGACCTGCAAGTTCTCCTCTCGGGGTTTCCTTCTACCCATTCAGGCAGCATGTTGTCCTTACCACACACAGCCAGGTAACAGGTAAAGAATAGAGTATGCGGAACGCACGGTGTTGTCATAATGATCATGGAAACTAAGGAACTCCCGTGCGAGGCCAATGCAGAGACTTGTTTGATGTGAAGAAGAGAAAAGCAGAAAAGACCAGAAGGCAAAAAGAGGCAAATCCTAACTCTAATTCTAACCTTACGTGTGTGTGATTGTGTGTGTTTGTCCTGGGGATGGGGGTGCAGATAACTGGGGTATGGAGGTTAGAGGTGAGTTAAAGATGAGCTTTACCTAATACCAATCTTGGTGGGAAATGCTACACATTATATATATGATATATATATCTATGTATATGTCATATATATGTTATATATATGATATATATATCTATGTATATGTCATATATATGTTATATATATGATATATATATCTATGTATATGTCACATATATGTGATATATATGATATATATATCTATGTATATGTCATATATATGTTATATATATGATATATATATCTATGTATATATCACATATATGTGATATATATGATATATATATCTATGTATATGTCATATATATGTTATATATATGATATATATATCTATGTATATGTCACATATATGTGATATATATGATATATATATCTATGTATATGTCATATATATGTTATATATATGATATATATATCTATGTATATATCACATATATGTGATATATATGATATATATATCTATGTATATATCATATATATGTGATATATATAAGTACTATATATATATTTGAACAGTTATAGGCATCACACATATTGTATATGCGATGCCTATAACTGTTCAAATTCCATGTATATATAATTATATATGTATATGTGATGCTTATTAGCTGTTCCAGTTCCCTGTATTTGCAAGGCAGTTGGGATAATTATTAAAACGATAACACTACCTCAATAAAGGTTTAGCAAAACTGCTGAATGGGGAATTCCCTGGCGGTCCAGTGGTTAGGACTCCAGTGCTTTCACTGCAGTGGCCCGGGTTCAATCCCTGGTGGGGGAACTAAGATCCCCTGAGTGCGGCCAAACAGACAAACAAAAAAACGTTGAATGAACCACATTTAGAATTTTCCTACCATTAAAATGCCTTAGAGTCTTCTTTTTTTTTTTTCTCTTTTTAATAGTTGGGTTGATTTTCTTTACTGAAGACAAAGTTAATCCCTAATTAAAACAAGCTAATTCAGTACTAGTATTTTTTCCTTCCTAGATGTTGCTCCAATACTGGCCTTCCAGTTCAGATGTGGCCGTGCAGCATCTGGAAGGTTTCCATGCCCCTGCACTTAATAGTCTCTGATAAAATGTTAGGCAGCCGGAGCCCTCCAAGGCTGACCACTCCTGCCGGTGAGCCTGACCTGTCCATCGCAGAAGAACCCATGCTGACTGACCTCACCAGAGACCAGGTCTCAGGTGGATGGAGAACATTGGATTCAAGGTTCCTGCTCCGAACGTGTCCCTTTGCAGCTATGATATTTTATTCCAAGAAATACATATTCTCAACGAGGATCTGGCCCAGCCAGGAAGTCTTGGGATCTTTAGAGCTGAGGTCCCTAGACTTGCAATGCCTTTGTTACTTCTCTAAAAGTAAAGATGCTTGTGTAATCCTTGCGAAAGGCTTCAGAGACAGAGACATTTATGAGCATAAAGGTCTGGCCAATGAAAACAATGTATTCTGAGATTGTAACTACGGCCACCTGCAGAGAGCAGAGAGCCTTGCTATGTGTTATGTAGGTGATGCCATGACTGTGCCCACGACTGGGGCACCCGAGCTGGGGAAGCCGGGGCCCGAGGCTGGGTACCGGCAGCTCAGGTCTGGTTGGTGGCCGAGTGGAGGACCCAGTCTTTGCGATGGAAGCACCCTCTTCGAAGAGCTGATTAGCCCCTGGCTTTTCAAGGAAAGGGATTCCACTTCTGCTGACACTTCCTATCTAATGAACTATTTAAAATTCGTCTCTGGTACCTTCCTTATCCCTGTTATGCAACTAATTTCCCCAAAGGAAGCGTAGTTGGAAGCGTCTGGGACCTCTGAAGGAGCCAGGCAAAGAACACATTCTATGTGTAAGCCGAGCTGCCTTCTGTTCTGGCAGCACCCAGGCACAGGGAAAACTTGGGTTTCTTCCAGGTGGTTCCAGGCTCTAGGGACACATTTCTGGTCTCTGCTTCTGTCAAGTTCTCCAGTGTATTTTCACTGAAAAACAGCGTATTTTCACTGTTAATGACTCAAAGGGGGACCAGGGGGTGAGGTGCCGGCAAAAGAAAAACCAAAAAAACCAAAAAAACCCATGATGATAAATCCTGCTGATGCCTCTTTTCTGGAGAGAACAGACAACTGTCTTCTGCTTCCTATACTAGGTCTGGCTGCTTCCCTGTGTTTTCCTCCGTTCCCAGTTCCCTGGTGGGTGGCGTTGGCGTGTGCACAGTTCCAAAACACCTTAATGAGAAGGATGCTATCATGGGGCTGTCATTACTGTGAACATCTGTGAACCGTAGAGTTTAATTGAGCTGCAGCTAATGTTTATTGTGTGTGGAAAGAGTAGGGGATTAATGGTCGTTTGATTGCCTTTAGATGGTTTCTTACTATCTTTCCCTTTCTCGTGTGATGTTTTGGCAGGAGTTACAAAAAGGAACCGGAGCCCCGAAGATCAGACATCTAAATCATCCAAGAGTCTGGATTTGCAAACAAAGCAGCATGGGGAAGGGTTTTTCTTACAGCCTTTCTTTGAAATATATAGTATAAAATTTGGGAGCAAGTGGGAAAGCAGTTAATCAGTGAGAAAAGTTAGCTGTCCCATAGCAAAAAAAAAAAAAAAAAATTCCAGAAAATTCATTGTAATTCCCCAAATGTTATCCACTTTGCACTGTCATTTCCGAATCTACTTATCTTAAAATACTGGAATTGAGCTGAAGAAACGAAAGTTCATGAAGGACAATTTAGATTAAACCACAAGGCTCAGAAACTTTTTTTTTTTGAGATAAAATGTAAATAATCCTTAATTTTTTTTCCCTTCACAAAGCTGAGTATAAATGAAGTTTCCCTTATCTTGGCTTCCTTACTCTGGCCGTCATCTCGGGCTGCAGAATGTTGGATGCTATACCCTGTATTCCTCCATCCTTGACAAAGATCTCAAGACTTAAATCACAGAACAGGTTTTTAATTAATTAATTAATTAATTAATTAATTTATTTATTTATTTATTTATTTATTTATTTATTTATTTCAGTGCGACTTCAACCTGGAGAACAACTTCCAAGATACTTTTCAGTAAGAATGTTCCCTGTGTCTGGCATTTTAACTTCATTTTCATAATAAATTTGGGTGTATGTAAGTATTCCAACTCTAGATTTCAGGCTCTTCCTCTGTGCTATAAACCTGTGCTCACAGCTGCAGAGAAAGACGTTTCAGCATTTTTAGTAGGTAATCTTCAAAGAGTTATCATTTGAAAAAACCCTGTGGAAAATACACATACAGACGCCTGCATCCGACTGTTTTTTTGCTGAATGACACATACCCTGCAAGGAGTGTGCCAGGGTAAACAGATCTGCCTGGGGCTGAAACTTCTTCCTCTCATTCTGGAGTCATAAGCAGTGACCTCCATACACAGGCTTGGAGCCCTAACCAGACCCGTGCCCCACAAGTTCCTCTGCCAGGTATATCCCACATCATAGGAGGAGAAGTAGCATCTTTCTCCAGGAGGCCAGGTGATGCCTTTCTATGTCACCTCAATCAGAGGACACCGAAACAAAAACCAAACACAAACAATAAGATTAAAAAAAAAAAGAAAAAGCTCTTTAGAATAAAATTCCTTTGGTCCAAGTACGTACTTTTCCTCTTATTCTAGCTAGCAATCTTCTTACAGAAACCTGAAAGAAAGAGAAGGGAGTGCTGACAAAGACATATGTGATTGAAATTAGCTGTTATCTTCAGGACGCCACTGGATTGCACATGGGATAATGAATTAAATGAAGTAGAAACCACGGCCTGAACTGGAAATGTGCTTTGTGCCTAATGTAATTAATCTGTATTGAAACAGCTAAGCCATTTAATTTGTGTTGCATGAATAATGAAATGAAAGGGGCATGTATAAATGAACTTTTTAACCAGCAGAGAAGATGCAACCTCCAGGCTTAAAAATTGATTGAGAGTTTCCTGACAACTCTTGAGATTTATGTGTATTGGCCACAATCCCTTTATCTCGTTGGCTGGTCACGGCTTGGTCTTGCGTTTCAGAAATGTCTGGTTCATCCAGACTTTTTGGGAAATCTACGTCACAGGGACATTTTTGGACAGTGACCCAAAGGGTGCATGCAGAGCACAGATAGCTGCTGGATGCAGAGCCCTTCCGTGCAAAGACTGACCTTTTTTCTTTTAAGATTTCCTTCCTCTGAAGACTTGCAGAGACCGGGTAGGAGAGTTAACCCATGGCTGTTGTCATGTGCATCTGTGCCTCTGAGACCATCACACTCCTTTGAAAACGCTGGTATATCTACAGTGGTCTCAGAAGAAGGGCAGTGCCAGGAGGGCCCCTATCCCTTCGTTTTTCATTCTAAGCATGGAAATGCACACCTCCCTTAAATGTTTTTAGCATTTAACACATTTTTCCTAAGACTCAGTAATAGCCGATGGTTATCATTAATAAAAGACAGGCTTCGGGCTAAACGACCCAGAGTCTGGCTGCTGTGCTCCATCCTCCAGCATCTTTGCTGGCTTTCCCTCTGCTTAGCCTGCCACCATGTCTCCTCCTATCCTGGGTCCAAATTTGGGCACAGGTGGGAGGGTGAGGGGTTGAACAAAATTTCTCAAAAACAATTAAGATTTTGTGGGGCAGTACAGTCTAAATTCAGACTTAGAGATTTAGGAAAAAGGTTCCTTAAAAGAGCACTGATTTTTGGTAATGTACGTAACTTATATACACATGTGCCTCCTTAGGTAACCTACATTTCCTTTGGCTTCCACCCTTCATCTTTTTCTCCCATCATCACTGTAACAAACATACTCATTGACTGTTAAGTCTGTAAACAGGGCTCTGACTGACATGGTTTACAAAAAATAGAATCTTAAGGTGAAAAAAACAAAGGGCAGAGGTAAGAAAGCTAGGGAAAAGGGAAGACACCCAGTGATGTATAAGCATAAGAAAAAACTCTATCAATTATAGTTCAGTAGTAAGATAATGCATGGTTTTAACCATATAGAAATGGCCCCAACAGAAAGTGTATCCTGTCACCATTATAATGAGGAATCTGCCATCCAGACTTGACAATACTTTCAGTTTAATTGATATAGAAAAGGGTAAGATGATCATTCAGCTGACCCTCAGGACCAGAGTGACAGCGTACCTTCAGGAGATAGCCTTCTAGCCTTCTCAGAGCTCCTCTCACCTCCCCCTTTGGGGCTCCTCTCACTTCTTCTTTATCATCAAAGCACCTTCAGAGCCTGGAAATCACTTTAGCACTCTCTGTTCCACCTTCGTTTTTACTACCCTCTTCAGGCGCTGGATTTTCATCCTAAGTGGTCAAATTCCCCTAATACCTGTTCTAACCTGCCCCAGAGTCCTTCATTGTCTCCTCTATTGAGTTTTCCTCATCAAGTATGCTTGCTCCATGCCTTTCCTGCCAACTAACTACTGAACAAAACGTACCTAAGTATATGTATCTACACTAAGTTGTTCACTCGTTTTAAAGATAATTTTCCATAGTCAAAAGAAATGTGTATCCAAGTGCGGCACATCAAGCATTAAGATTTGATGATAAGGGAGAAGTTTTTGAGGAAAGGAGGGGAGAACTTTGTATTCTATCCCTTGCTCAGGCTGGTATTTAGCCAAGTACCCCCAGTCCTGGGAATATCACTGTCATCAGAAAATGAGCTGTTGAGAGAAGCCTCTGGTCTGTTCAACACACTCAGTTCTTCCTTGCTCACCATCACATGTGTGACTTCTGAGAAGAGGTCATAAAAGACCCTACAGCTCCTGCTGGCTCTCTCTCTCAGATTGCTTGCTGTTCAAAATCCAGCTAATGTTGTGAGGGCACTCGAGCAGTTCCATAGAGACGCTTGATCAAGGAACTGAGGCCCCCTGCCTCCAGCCATGGAGTAAATCATCTTGAAGTCAAGTCACATGACTGTAGTCCCAGCTGACGTCTTGACCACAGGTTCACAAGAGACCCTCACCCAGTTAATCTGCTCCTTCATTTCTGACCCACAAAAACTGTAGGAGTATAAATGTTTGTTTTTGTAAGTTGCTAAGTTTTAGGGCAATTTGTTTCTTAACACTGGCTAACTAATAAAAATTTAAAATATATTTTATATAAAAATATATAAAATTATGTACTATTACATAAATGCAAATATTCTCCCTTGTTCCAAAAGTATTTGAGATCAAGTTGTGATTAGTTTGACTTGCTCAGGGAATGACCAAATATGGTTTGGTCCTTTTAAACAAGATATTTAGATGCCACTTTTATATCACATTGTGCTACAATGAAGTTTGAATTTTCTTGTTTAAAGAATCTACCATATATTTTTACCTTCACATTTTTTGCCTGTTTATTGTAAACTAGAAAAAGCTATCAGTATTATATTAAAACCGAACTTCCTACTAGCATAGAAAATTAGACTGATTATTTGTGTAATTCAAGAAGGTGTATTCTTCTTTACCTTTTTGGTTTCTTTTCTAAAAATGGTATTTCTATAGCTATTCAGAACAATGGAAGGGAGTTATACTGGTTTGACTTCATCTGAACTGTGACGGTTTTCTTAAATTAAAAGAAAAAAAGCAGATTTTCTACCTTTCAATTATGGTGTGTTTCCTGATTTGGACTGCCTAATCTAATTTTGCCTAATTTTATCTCTCATTTGCAGAAAATGAGTAATCTGCTGCAAAATAAGTCAGTGAAGTTAAGAGCTCATGGTATATAAAGAAGTCCTGTGTGTCAACAAGGAGGTAATAGGAGCAAACGAATCCCATTCTCTTCCTGGCTGGTGCAACAGCAGTTATTCTGTGTTATGCAAAATTTGAAAATTCCTTCCTAAACAGCATATTCTAAGTATTTTATTCCTTAAATAACCCAATTAATGTATTCACCCACATTTCTGCTTTTTAATCTTGGAATCAAGGAATTTGCCGCAACTTGAAAAAACTGATGTATTTATTAGCTATCTAAAACTTAATGGCTTAAATAACAATAAATGTTTATCTTATACAATTTTTGTAGGTCAAAATATTGGAAGCAGCTCCACTAGGTGGTTTTGGCTCCAGGTCTTTCATGAGATTGCAGCCAAGATGTAGGCTGGGTCTATAATCATCTGATGGCTCGACTGGGGTTGGAGGGTCTGCTTCCAAGATGGCGCACTCACATGGCAGCCAGCAGGAGGCCTCAGTTCCTCACCACTTGGACCTCTGCATAAGGTGGCTTGTGTGTCTCATGACAAGGCAACTGGCTTTCCACTGAGTGAGTAATCCAAGATAGAGGAATGCAGAGCAAAAATGTTTCTGATGACCTAGTTTTGGAAGGCACAAACCATCATTTCTGTAATATCTTTATTGTTACAGGTCATCCCTGTCACATGTAGATTTTAGAAGGACACCATGTGTGTCCACACATGCATGTATGGTACAGCTCATAACTGCCAAGGATCTGGGGACACCACTCATCCTCAAATCCATTAAAATTTTTTTCTGTAAAAGACATGAATATTTTCATTAGTTACTTTTTTTTTAACCTAAGGAATGTACCACAAATTTATTTTTAAAAACTTAACTTCTCAGAACTCTGAATTTGAGGATTGTGGGGAAGGTATTTTATGTTGGCACAATTCATATTTCTTTTTCTTTTATGTGTATGTAGGTCTACAGCTAAATTATCAAACCAGTTATTTAATCCAGGTCACTTAGAAAAAGAACAGTCTAGTTCCAATGCAGAGTCTGCAATGGATAGTTTTATATAGAATGACTTTACTGCATAGTTATTAAAATAATTTAAAGGTATTACATTGAATTAGTAAATCTTAAACGTTTTATTCAGCATCATAAAAACATTCAAGACACAAAAAGTTCAATTATAAAAAATGTCCTTGAAAATACTAGAACTCTTTGTCTTGAAAATTTCCAGGCTATCACACCGTTAGTTCCAGTCCAAAAACATGCATCACTAGCTATAGCTATTCATAGTGAAAGCAAAGAAAATATACCCTAGACTTGGAAGCAGTGAGAACTACTTCTCTCATTTACAATTAGGAATGATTCAGGGAATGGTGTGGATTTTTTTTTAAAAGCACCAGCTTTTAGTGGTATGATTAGGTATCTTGGAGTCAATTGGATGCAGATTTGAATCCTCACTTATGTTTGACCTTGGACAAGTGACAAAGTCCTTGAGCTTCAGCTGTACATAAGAGATGGTACCTATCCTGCAGGTTCATTAGAAATATTAGGAAGAATTTTAGTAACACTATTAGCACAGGACCTGCCAGCTTGTAGGGACTCAAAAAGTTAGCTTTTATGGTTATTTAGGTGATAACCATCTCTCTGAAAATTTGGGTATAAAGTTTCTAGATATTAAATCATACTTAAAATACACTTAGGAATTTGCCTCTAATAAAATCCTTTAACTTTCTTTTTATTTTGAAAAGAGAATAATCTTTCTGTAAGGAAACTATGACCTTTAAATGATCAACCGGTTGGTCTAGATATTTAAATTTAAGTTGGCCTTGACTGGGATATAATGCACCTATGCCAGCAACAGGTGCCTGCAGCCCTCATGAAAAAGAAGGAAAGTATTCCTGACCTTTTACTCTATGCCTTTGAATTCAATTACAGGTAGAGGAGAAGCTGGGCCGTTGCCAGAGACAAACATGAATTTCTCCTTAGATACAAGTTCAGTGTTTACAAGGTTAGATGCATAGCACAGGACCTTGACAGTATGTGATACAACTTTTGTGTGTTAATGCACCTCATTCATATGCTGATAAGACTTCTGTTGCTGGTGGCAGAGGGTTGCCTTTAAATTAATACAAAGGGCAGCTGTAAGTTTTAATTTGCTACAACCTGATCAGCCCAATTGGATGTGCTGTTCTCATCATAAATTTAACTACGGTTACATTGCTTGGGCAGATAATTAGAAAGCACACCATTACTCCTACACTGAATACAATATGCATTCT
Organism: Balaenoptera borealis; assembly: GCF_965194805.1. NCBI lineage: Eukaryota > Metazoa > Chordata > Mammalia > Artiodactyla > Balaenopteridae > Balaenoptera > Balaenoptera borealis. The sequence goes on from NC_138880.1 coordinate 7,005,971, forward strand.
GGTTTTCACCATAGTTATTTTAACAGTATAAACAGTAAATTAAATTTATAATACAGTTATCGAAGTGCACACAGTGATAGCGACAAAGAACACAGAAGATTACCTGGTTCAATCCCTACATTTTACCAATGAGGAAATAGCTCCAAAGAAGGGAAGGGATTTCCCAGAGGTGACACAACTGAGAAGCAAAGCTGATGCTGGAACCCAAGTGTCCTGTCTTCCAGTCTCACTCTTCTGTCCACCAACACAGAGTGAAATACAGTACCATTCTAATGGGGGATTCTGGGTTTCTTTTTCTCACCATTCACACTTTCTTTAAAGAAATGAAAACGTTCTACCATCTTTTCTATGGCGTATAAATTATCTACTGAGCAACTACAGCATTTGTAGAAGAGCTTTTGGGTAGCAATTTCTTCCTTTGTTTTATGCTCTCTAGACAGATACCATATCGTTTCATGCAATGCACTCATCTCCCTGCTTCTGCTATATCTCCACTCCATCCCACTCTGAAAAATACTCTCCATAAACTCACTCATTCCATTGCATTTCGCTCCATTGTAAGTATCTAACCTGGAGGAGGCACTGTTCTAAGTGATGGGCCCCCAACAAGGAATAATAAAGAAACCAAGACCTACGTCCTCCTCATAGAATCCTGAGAACTCTTGACATTCGCCTGCACAACACTATTCTGTGACTTCCGTTGCTTCCTTCACGGAGCTCTGTCTGACCACAGTAGGCTCTTTGGCACTGCATCATTGAAGTGTTTCATATAGAAAAAAAAAGTCAGTTTCCTGAGCCCCATCTCAAATGACTGAATCAGAATTTCTGGGTTAAAAATTCTCCATTTTTAACCAGCACCCCAGGTGATTCTTACGCACATATAAGTTTGAAACCCACACTCCTACAAAAATAAATGTCTGCTCAATTCACTGGACACTCACCACACGGCCTCATTTTTCTATTTGTCATCTCATAAGTGAATAAAATATTTTGTCTATTGTACCGCTGACTTCTTAATGACAGTGGCTCTAATTGCACATTTTTCTGTGTACCTCACTGTGCCTGGCACCATTTATTGAATATATTAGCTATTCAATTTACTAAATGACTCCATAATTAAATGTGAAATGACATTACTCATTCTTGAGACACATTTCTCCCCAGGAAAGCAGCACAAGATTTTATTTTTTATTTCTTAAATTGTGTACTTTGCAAAGTTGCCAAGCCTGACCAGAAGCTCTATGGGGACCCTAATGCGACTGTTGTGATTATCACCGCCAGCAGCAAACCTCTTCTCTTCCTTCCCTTCCCAGGTTTATTGGATGTCTCTGGTCCTTGCCCTCAACTCATGGACCCTGACTCCAGAGTAGGGCATGTGGCTCCAGCCTCAACTAATCAATACAATCCCAACTATTGTATATTCAGGGGTGAGTATGACTCCATTAAAGCCAATGAGACACAAGGAGAGATTGGCTGGGAGCTCCCAGAACATGGGGATTTCTTCATATGGAAGAGAAAGCAAGTAACCTTGGTGGCCACCTTACAACCTTGACAGCAACCAGCCTTATCATCTGGCAGATGCTGCAGAAGGCAGAGCAGAGATGGTAAGAAACAAGAGTCCCCAGGGACCTCAAGGGTTGATGGATCAAACCATCCCTGAAGCTGGCTTGCCTTTGGCTTTGCTGGTTATGCAAGGCAGTAATCCTTTTTATTATTTAAGTTGCTTTGAGCTGGGTGTTCTGTTACATGGGATCAAAAGCATCCTGAGTGACGCAGGTAAGGACCATGTTTATCTTTGTCACAGTACATAATGCAAAGTCGACATGCACAATACAATTTTGAGTGAATAAATGAACTTCAGTTGTGCGCTTTTGTTGTCTTAGTGAACTAAATAATTACAATACATTCAGAAACTACCACGGTTTGTTATAGAATATCATGGTTTGTTATTGGAAACTATCATGTTGTCTAATATACTAAGCTATACATACCTGTATTGTGGACTTATTCCAAGTGCTGTGTTAGTTTCTGGGGATATGGAGATTTTTTTTTTAACAGAGAAGATGAAAGGAATTCATGTTTGCTGACTCCCTGAAATAGCCCAGGCCCTGTGCTGAGTGCCTTCACATGTAGTTTTTTTCAATGAACCCTCACATAAGCCTTATGAGAGATGTATGATTATTATTATGACTTTAAACAAACAAGATTATCTCAGGGTGATTTATTAGACCAAAGTCACGTAGCTAATCTGTGGGGAAATTGATATTCAAACTCAGGTTCCTGCCCTTTTTTCCTCCACCCCAGTTTGGTGCCTGTGGCCAAGAACCTTACACTTTCCACCCCTCGCTGGAGGCCTGCAGGGGACAGAGACATGTCTGCCAAGTACGAAGCCTCACAGTTTCTGCTTTACAGAGGGAAATGAGTAATCCATTGTTCCAAGGTCACTGAAGGGAAAAATACATGCCTTTGCCTCAGAGAAATAATAATATTTGTTACTCACAGTGCTTTTTGCCTTGTTTTAAAATTTAATTGGAGCTAGTTTTTAGCTTCTGCAACTGCCAAATGACCAAGAGGTCAGCTGCCCTGCTGTGGGCTTTGCAGCCAATTCATGAGGGTTATTTTACTTGACAAGGGTCCTGTTTTAATGGGAAGGGTTGTCACATCCTGGTTTTGATCTCACTGCAACAGATTTGCTTAAACTCTTCGCCTGTCCTCCATACTGTTCTTTCCCAGATTTTTATTTTAGCAGCCCTACTTTGATATGCAGAGAGAGTGCATCCTGGTCAAGATATTTCCTGCCTTGTTGGATTTCCCCCAACACCTGAATGTGGTTTTTTGCTGCTTTGGGATTGCAGGCGATGCGGGTGAAGCCCTGAGCAGCCCTGGCGTCCCAGCCATCCCCCTCAAACACCCTCCTCCCTTGTTCAACAAGACGGTTGGTTATGTGCTGGCCTGCTCTACCTAGCAGTAGCTTTCATTTCTTCTCAGCAGTAGAGGCCATTGTTTTGTGGCAGATACGTGTCTTGAAACGAGTCTCCGGGCAACCCTGCCCGTGAGTGAGGGAGCTCATCAGCTCGGTGCTCGTTCTCGCCGGGTGGTACCCAGAGCTTGATGACCTCATTAGCACTAAGAGACCATCGCAGCGCCTGGCACAGCAGAAGTCAGAGGAAGATGGAGGCAAAGGCAGATGAATGGGAGAGGAGGGGCGGAGAAAGGAAGGAGGGAAACAGAGAAAGTAAGAAGGAAAAAAGGGGTGTGGCTTGCAGAGGTGGGAGCATGAGCCTTAGAAGTAATATCTCCCAGCCTCCCTCTCAGATGCAATCGTTCAAGCCCCTTTCACCAGGTTTACTGAGTGAACCTGTTTCCTGGTCCAATCCTGGAGCTTAGAGTACAATAGCAATCTCATCCTCATTACGGCTGAAGTGTGGAATTAGTCTCCATCTGGTAGGACCTTGTTCCTGGAGGGATCCCAGGACTCCTTGATCCCTTTTGATCTGCCACTTCCCCCAGACCCTCACCAAGTTATCGCAGTTAATACCTACAGGTTTCTTCTTCTATCTTCAGCTGCTTAATGAGCCTGGAGTCTTATTTAGATTCCCAGACCAGGGGTGCCCACAGCCCTGCACAATTTTAAATGATGCCCTTCAGGTGAATCAGGCTCCTTGGGGTCGTGCGTGCGCAGACTCTATGACCTTCTGTGACAGTCCTGGTGCCACCTCCCAACACCGCGATTGTGAGTGAGGGGTTAAGCCTCTTAATCCCAAATCTTGGCCACGCTCCTCTCTCGACAAGTCGTTATGTCTGCTTCATCTTAGTCAGAAAAGTGCCAGTTGTGTTGTGCGTATCCAGGGACTTGAGCTGGGCCTGATTCAGGAGAAATCCTCTAATACAGCTGCTCCCCACGCCTCAACCTCCCATCAGGGAATAGCTTTACACTAGAGTGAGTCAGCTGTCCTTCTGGTCCAGTTCCTGAGTCTCTGTTGCCCAAAAGCTGGGCCTGGAGGTTGCAGTGGGTCTGAGCTCAGCCTGCGTTCCATGTCCCCACAACTCCTGGCCCGCCCAGCAGACAGCCGCATCTATCAAAGCGCAAACCTCCTCAGAGGCTGCTCCCCTGCTTAAAAGTCCTCCGTGACTTTGTATTGCCCTCAGAAGGAAAAAGAATAAAAAAGATGAAACCAGGGAAAATTTTAAAATGGATCAACTCTAATGAAAAGTGGATGCTCTACCAAAGAAAAATGATAAATCTCTGGCTAATTTAATTAAGAAAATAAGAAAGAAGATATAAATATATATTTACAGAGATAATATTTTCACATATATAATTATATATAGTTTCATATGTATATAGTCTCAGTACTCTAATTAGAATGCTTAATGAAATCTAACTACATTTAAGGCTCTTTAAATGACCCAAGTAGAGGAACAAAATTGGAATAGACCAAAATTGAGAAAGAAATTTTAGAAGTTTATGAAAGAATAACCTCCAAGAAAGATGCCAGTGGGCTTCACTGGAGAGTTATTTCAAAAGTTCAAGGAACAGATAATCCCTACCATTATGTTACCACCTAATGGTGCCTAAGGATTCAAAAGAGGCTAAAGACTTTTAATTTCACTTTGGTAAGTTAGTATGACTCTGCTATTAAAATCTGATAAAATTGTTCTAAAGATGAAACACTTAGATCAATGTTACTTATGAATCTAGATGCTGAATTACTAAAAAAAATTATACCTAATCAAATTCTTCAATATATTAGAGTCTATTAGTATATCAGTATGTCAGCATATTAGAAGAATAATATACTTTGTCAAGTAAGGTTTAATCTAAAAACATATGGTTAATTAAATATTAGAATACCTAGAACATAATTTATAATATTAGGAGAACAAAGGGAAAATATGCATTTGATGGAGTTCAAATTTTATTCCATATTTTATTAGTAAAATAGGAGTAGAGGAACATGTCCCTAATATGATTTTTAAAAAATGCAAAAACAATAACAAGCGTCTTACCTTATGATAAGAATGTTAATGGTATTGTTCCTAAGTTAGACATAAAACAAACAAAGCTCTATTTACTACTACTATTGTGGACATTTTCGTCACTGTTCTGAACATTTTACTCTCTATAATAAGATAAAATAAATCTAAATTTTCAAAAAGGAGAGTGATAATATCAATTCTTTTAAAAAGTCTTCTAAACAACGAGAAGTCGAGAACTTTTGTCGTCTGGTAATAAGAATATTTGTGATAAAACATTTCAGAAGGACAATTTGGTACCCAAATTGTAATGGTTATCAAGAATCTTTCATTCCAGACAAGCAAAAATATATATACGTATAATTTTGTCATGTATAGAAATCTCAAATCTCCATGCTGTGCCCCGGGAACTAATGTAGTGATGTAGGTCAATTGTGCTTCAAACAAACTCCTGGAAAAAAGAGATGATTTGTAGTCACCAGAGGCAGGAGGTTGAGGAGAGGGAGTAGAACTGGGGGAAGGGGGTCAAAAGGCACAAACTCCCATTTATAAGATAAATAAGTACCAGGGAAGTCATGTACAACACGGTTAATATAATTAACACTGTTATATGTTATATTCAGAACTTGCTAAGAGAGTAAATCCTAAGAGTCCTCATCACAGGGAAAAGATGTTTTTTTCCATTTTGTATCTATACGCGTTGATGCTCACTAAACTTACTGTGGTCATCATTTCATGGTGTAAAAGTCAGATCATTACGCCATACACCTTAAATGTATGCAGTGCTGTATGTCAATTTATATTTCAATAGAACTGAGGAAAAAATAAAAATAAAATAAATATATATATATGAGTTTACTTAATGCAGTGTTTTCAAGGTTTACGTAGATTGAACTGAGATGATGGAGCTCTGCATGTTAAATGCACCTGCATAGTTCTGTAGAGAGAGAATAAAAGACAGCTACATGTTGATAGCTCTGGGTGGTGGAAATGCTAACGTCACATTTTCAACAAGGTAAACTCCATGACTCATGAAAGTATAAAATGAACACATGTCCAACATTTTGTTCAATTGATGAAGTAATGAGGGAAGATATTAAGACTAGTTCAAAGAATATGTAAGAGGCTAGATATTTATAGTCAGTTTAACAACAACAGAATGCTAGGATATGATTGCTGGAGTAGATACAAAACTGGTTAATATTCTACAGCACAAGATGGTGATGATTGATGTTATCTTTCCTACCAGACAGAAATTATTTAGATCTCTACTGGACAAAAATCTATAAGTTAACATGTGGCTTCAGTAAGACCAGGAATTTTAATTAAGAGTAAACAGTGAGCTGAACGACATATCTTTCCCCAGATCTGTGCTGTCCAACGTGGTAACCACCAGCCACAAACAGCTTTGGAACTAGTCCAAATCAAGATGTGCTGTGAGTATAAAATACACACCAGATTTCAAAGATGTAGTACAATAAAATCATATGAAATATTTCTTTAATAATTTCTTTAATAATAATTATTTCTTTAATAATTTCTTACATCAACTGCATATTAAATTGAAACTATTTTGATATATTGAGTTAAATAAATTATATTATAAAAATTAATTCTACCTGCTTATTTTATTTTTTTTAATAAATTTATTTATTTATTTATTTTTGTCTGTGTTGGGTCTTCGTTTCTGTGCGAAGGCTTTCTCTAGTTGCGGCAAGCCGGGGCCACTCTTCATCGTGGTGCGCGGGCCTCTCACTATCGCGGCCTCTCTTGTTGCAGAGCACAGGCTCCAGACGCGCAGGCTCAGTAATTGTGGCTCACGGGCCTAGTTGCTCCGCTGCATGTGGGATCTTCCCAGACCAGGGCTCGAACCCATGTGCCCTGCATTGGCAGGCAGATTCTCAACCACTGCACCACCAGGGAATCCCCCTGCTTATTTTTTTAACATGGCTATTAGGACACTTGAAATTACGCAGTTTGCTCTTGTGTTTCACATTATATTTTTCTTGGTCGTAGATAATCCTTGGGTGGGTCCTTGCCCTCATGGTGTTGAAAGGACATGCCATGCATATTTCTGTTTCCAAGCGTTGAATAATTTTTATTATCAGAAATATGAGTAATTTCATTTTTCATCATCTGTAATTTTATAAAATCTCTAAAATAGATAAGCATTAATTTTATAAACTGAAAAAAGACTATTTTGTACTTGGCTCTAAATATAAGAGTAAAATAGCTAAGTCAGGTTAGGAGAGAAAAAGCACATTGAGGAGGATTTTGAATGGGACTCTAATGGCACGTTCGGCTCTGTTAACTCCAAAGTCCTCCTGTGAGTTATTTTCACTAATGGTTTTAAGCAGCCAAGCATCCCTTAAAGTCTAATTCAGAGAAAATGAGAGCGACCCTAGGCATGAGCTGTGAAAGCCTCATCTGGGTGAGAAGAAGCTTCACTGTACGTTTCTCTGAGTTACACACTGTTTCCTAGAGCTATCAGGCCAGGCCTCACCACTTGGGGAAATCAGGTAGCCCTGCGAGCTTGAGTTGCAGAGTTTTGGTGATGGAAGAGGTGGCGGATCAAGAAGGTACCACACCTGGTCCCTGTAGGGTTGGACCAGATTGGAATGGCCTGAGAGTAAGAGATGGCCATGACCCAAGAAGGCAAGAGATTCCCAGGTATCCTCAGATACTAGGCTGTTATATGTTTACCTGCTGGATGATCTCTGCATTACAGACTTCCAGGTGCTCATCAATTCAATGGGTAACGTTTGGAGGGCAAGCCAGACCATTTGAGATCTAGCTTTCATTTTGTTGCTATCTCACAGACTACTCTGATCTTTGGCTGAAATTTAGGGACAAAAAAGCCAAGTCACTGGAATTTTTGTTCTAGTCTTCTATTGTGTTCCCCACAGTCAACAATGCAAATCTCTTAATACATGAGGATAATTGTTAAAACATTTAGAAATTAAGGTGACCCGCAATCTCCAACCTAATGCCTTAGGTTTTCCAAGCTGTGAACATTTTCTCTAAAGTATATAAAATAAAAATTAGTAATAGTATCCCCAACTCCTTGGATTTTGAGGGTGGGGAGTGTAATTTATACAGGAAAATAGTATTTATATGAATGATAAAACTAAAGTGGCAGTTTGCTTTAAAATAATAAATTACCCCTCCCTTCTTTTTTAAAAGGAGAGTGACATTTCTTCAGTTAGAATGGCAAAAGAAATTGATCCATGTGTGTCTTCTCTGTGAATTTTGAACTTTAATCAATTGCCCAGATTTTCAAGTTCAGGTAGCAAAATGTAGACCAGTTGAAGTTGAGGCTGATTCAATAAATAAGCTGAAAGGAAAGTGGCTTTCTATATATGCTTCTGTTTTTAGGGCAGAACAAAGCAGGTCGAGCAGCTGTTTCTGAATTGTGTAAGCCCTGCTTCACGTAGACTGGTGGAAAGAGCTTTGCTTACCCCTTTTCCAGCCCTCCACTGGAATAATTCCCTTTGTCCAATATGGCCTTTCATCCCTCCTAGCCTCTCATCTGACCCTTGTCTTCCAATGTTCTAGTCCAGTGGTTCTCAGAGGATGGTCTGAAGACTCTTAGAGTACCCAAGATCCTCTCAAGGCCATCTGAGAGGTCAAAACAATTTTTACAATATGACTCAGATCTTACTTGCTTTTTACTCTTTGTTAAAGTTTGCACTGATGGTACAAAAGCACTGTGGTAAAACTGTTAGTGTCTGATGGCAATCAAAGCAGTGGTCCCCAGTGGACAAATACTCACTGTATTCCTCACCATCATGCATTCAGTTTCACTTAACAATGCCCCAGATGAAACAGTAAAAAGCATTAATTTTAACCCTTAAGTATATCTCTTTTTATTATTTTCAATAGGAAGTACACAAAAAAGATCTTCTGCTGCGTACGATGGTTATCTCGAGGAAAAACACTGTGCAATGAATTTTTGTACTGGTACCTTAAAATCCATTAGTCTTTATAGACTAAAATCCATTAGTCTATATTCTACTGGTACATTAAAATCCATTAGTCTACTTTAAGTGGACTTTTTACCCATGTTCTGATTTTTGCAACAGCATGCATTGGTCATTTGGAAAACATTTGCTCACTGAGTTATCCAAGTCTTCCCAAGGTTGACTCATTAAATTTGATATTCCACACATTTGAGCTGTCCTCTCCCTTCTATTATTATTATTATTATTATTATTATTATTACCATTGTTATTATTACTTGTGCATGTGCTATCAACTTGGTGCCCGAGGACACTGCAAGGAACTTTACATGTATTATCTCATCTAACACTCACAATATCCCTTTACATAGACTCCATTACTATATATACCTTGTCTAAGGTCGAGGAGACTGAGGATGAGTATTTGCCAAGGGCACAAACAACGAAGAGGAGATAGAATTTGATGCCATATCCATTCGATTCCATGGCCAGTGGTACTAATCACTGCATTATATGGACTTATTTCAATTATCATAACATAATTTGCTTTCACTAGTACTTTTCTGTTTAGATTATATGCTCCTTGGGACCAAAATCCAAGGGCTGTCTCATTTCTCTTGGCCTGGTCCTCTTTTCAGAAATCTACAATGGCCCAATAGATACGTTGTGTATTAGTTTGCTGTGGTTTCAGATCCACTTGTCTTCATCCAGGAATGAAGCTGCTTTGTTCTAAGAGTGGATTGTTTACATGGAGGAGGCTGTGTCAGGATGTTGTCCTCGACATCTGTAGTGGTCAGTAGCACTCAGTAGCCCAGCTATTAACAAGCACTGCTGGGGGCTTAGCCATAAAAACACATGGAGGAGCGACTATGGCCAGGGGAAGTTTAAGCCTTAAATACCAAGAGGGTTTGACTAGCAACTCGAGAGCTTTCTGTCTGGAGAAGCCTACTCCTTGCAGATCTAAATAGCTCTCCGTAGACCTTGGGGCACTAGCTCCTGCCTGGGCAAAGTGACTCTTTGTGGGCAGTGGTGAAAACCGTGCATCTTGCCACCAACACAGTCTTCTTTCCTGGGCAACATTTCCAAGCAACAAGAGACTTTCGCGTTTGCTCTGGCAGCTGGATGCCAGCTCTTGGTTGGCTAAGCAGACTCTCCCGGGAACAAATTCATAGAAAGGTTCATCTCAACTAAATTTGGACTTTATTCTCTTCATCTCCTCCTTGCCTGGAACAATAATATGATTAATCTATTATTGGTTCTGGTGATGCTATTTTTTTTATTGGCCTATTAACAGACATTATCCTGTATGCTCTTGGCTTATGAAATTATTATAGTTCCCGCAGTGAGCCTGTGTTAAATAAATGAGTGGCAAAGACAATCTCAGTCTCTGAGCATAAGTTGTTCTCAACCAAAACAAAATATATATTTGCTGAATAAATGTATCAATATAAATGTTTATGTAGTATAATAAAAGTGACCCTGAAAGTCCAAAGTGGTTGCACTTCACATACCTTCAGTAGGACGTAACACTCTGAATTATTTTAATATCCAGTAGTGAGGCTGGATCTGGGCTGATGAATTTCTATCCTTCTGTTCTAGTTCCTTTAGGCCAAAAGGTAGGCCTATGATATCTTGTAAATGTGTTTTCTGTTCCCCAGCGTCGTTGGACCTTTACATTTTTAAAATTAATCAACTGACAATATTTAAAAATCAGGGAATTTCACAAAAAATCCAGATCAATCGCTTGGCTGTAATAGGGCCTCAGTTATGCATTAGACTAGCTGGAGGGAAGTAGCTGCAGATCCCTGTAGCCAGTTTGTATTCTCCTGGTCAACACGGGGCCCAGCATCCCCACCTCTGTCTCGCCCATCAGATTCTCATGTGTTGCCTTCAGTCATTTAAGTGTGTGTGTCTAATTTTAGGACACTACTCTGCTTTTATAAATGATATTTTGTTACCATCAAACAAGATGGTATGTCAAAGAAGCACCTATTATATGACAGTCGTTTCTACAACCTGATTGACCATAACTTTGTCTTAAATATCAGCTTATACTTTTTCTTGTGGAGAGTTTCATAATTGCCATGTTCTAGGAGGTCTCTGTGAGGATCTCCTAACTAGCCAGTTCCTCTCTCAGAGGTTTTGGATCAAGAGAAAGGTAGAGAAAAGCAAGAAGAAAATTCCTACCAGGAAGAGGTGAGAAGAAATGGCTAACAGTTGAGAAATAGCATGAAACCACAATGAAACGTGACAGAAGGCGAACAGAGAGAATATGCCAAAACTGGGTATTTTGAAAGTTATCCATTCTTACTTTCTTTAAGTTCAAATCATAATTTATAGACTATCTTTGAAAGGGCAGTTTTTTGAAAGCCCAGAGTCAACTTTGCCTTTCTCTGAAAAGCTTCATCGGAAGGACCAACCACACTCTGAAGGGAGAAGAAAACAGCAAGGATTAGTATTTGTATTGGCCTCTTAAAGTTTGTAGCGCTCCTTTGCTTACATTTACTCATTTGATCCTCCCTGCAATCTAGTGAGGTAGGTATTATCATCTTTTTATTAGAGATAAGGACACAGATCCTCAAAGCACCGTCCTAGGTGCTCAAGGTCCCTTATCTATTAAGCAGATAGAACAATCCAGCCCCTTGCTACGCTCCTTCCATTCCCTGCATTAGCACTACTAGCATCAAACCACTATAAGAGTAGACAGTTAAGTGGCATATTGGACTGGCACACACTGAGAGGAAGAATGGTAACTTCTATCTCTGAGTTTCCATAAAATCAATGTGCAAATATTACATTAATTTATTACATTAATGATTACATTTGATTAATTAATTATTACATTTAACATAATGTTTTTGGTCACCACAATTACTTGTATTAAAGAGGCTGCTTTCAATTCTCTGCGCATCTTTGTGTTGAAGTCTACTTTCTTTCTTTCCATGTTCATTGTTAGAGAAAAATCAAATATTCTGTCTCTTGTTAAAACAGTAAGTCAGATTTTATTCAGGACTATTGTGACAGGTATAGCGACCACAGCAACGGGGTTTTACAGTAAGGGAGAGAGAGATTGGGCTCAACTCTGAATATAATCAAAAAAAAAAAGTGGGAATTTAAAGATAAGGAGCAGAATTGGGCAGGGCAGGGGAGTGTGTATGGGAGGAGGGCCGTCTGTAGATGGAAAATTACTAAGAGGGTCCAATAATTCTTTTCTCAATTGACTTAACGGTATTCTTGCTGAAGGCAGGCCAAAGTGATCACACGTCACCTGGGGGATGGTGGAGGATGAGGGGTTTGGTCAGCTATGAGAGAGAGCAGATTGAAGGTGGAGGATTCTGGCTAAACCAACTTGACAGGATTCTTGCTTAAAACAGGGCTCTTCAGGACATGTCTAGTTGAAAAAGAGCTTGGAGGAACCCAACTACAGTTTGGCTAAGGAGAGACTCTTTGTCATCACATTTATTATATGAATAGTACATGAGTGTAGAATCAATGGAAACCCTGTTGCCTTTCTTATTTTTTGTCCTGTTTCTAATGAGTGTGTGTGTGTAGTTGTGTATGCATGCATACGTATGGGGGTTGAGGGAGATTGAAGTCCAATGTCAGATTTTGTAGATATTTGTCCCTTGACCCTGATTAACATTTGGCCAATAGCTTTTCTTCTCCATGCTTACTGTTGTCTTTAACCAATGATTAACATTTATCCAATAGCTTTTCTTCTCTATGCTTACTGTTGTCTTTAGCCATAAAGGGAAGGAACTAGCCAAGATTATTTCTAATGTCCCAACTAGCAGGAAACTCTGTCTGTCAAAATTTTGCTTTTATACTTTTTTTGCTACGACAGCGATGGAGGCATCTAGAAATGTGGTGAGGAGGGGGTTTTGTCCATTCCCCACCCCCAACTCTATAAGTCTTCCATCCTTGATATGCACAATTGACATTTTTCCAATCATTTGTAAACTTATGTGCAAACTTAACTCTAGGCAAGTTCCTAGGCCCCATTTCCAACTAAATTGCTCCCCTTAAGACTCTTCTATAGAAATTCTGGAGTTGAGGCTTCCCTGGTGGCACAGTGGTTAAGAATCCGCCTGCCAATTCAGGGGACACGGGTTTGAGCCCTGGTCCAGGAAGATCCCACATGCCGCGGAGCAACTAAGCCCGTGTGCTGCAACTACTAGCCTGCGCTCTAGAGCCCACAAGCCACAACTACTGAGCCCACAAGCCACAACTACTGAAGCTCGTGCCTAGAGCCCGTGCTCCGCAACAGAAGAAGCCACCACAATGAGAAGCCCACGCACCGCAACGAAGAGTAGCCCCTGCTCGCCGCAACTAGAGAAAGCCCGCGCGCAGCAACAAAGACCCAACGCAACCAAAAGTAAATAAATAAAATAAATAAATATATTAAAAAAAAGAAAAGAAAAGAAACTCTGGAGTCACCAAGTTCTGTAGTCCCCAAAGGGAAGCTCAGAGACTTACGATTGTGCGTCTTTCTACAGCAGCCGCCATGGGTCCTAAGAATACTGCTCTCCCCATAGGGCTGTGTCAAGGACCTCTCCACAAAATCCATGCAACTCTGGGGGTTTCTCTCAATGTGCCAAATTTGGCAACATTGCAGTGTGTCTGCATTGCTATTTGGGCTAAATATTTTGCCCTTTTCCTTATATCTTGTGGATAAATTAGACACCAGTTAGCAAATTTGCATATATTATCTCTAATCCTCATAAAATCTATGCAGATATAATTATCCCCAAGTTATTCATGACAGAATTTGGATTCAGAAAAGGATGGGTAGTTAGTACCAGAACTGGATTTGACTCCAGGCCTGCTCAATTCCAAATCATGTGTTTTTCCAAATATATCGTGCTACTGCAGTGTTCTGGCCTTTTTCTGGCTACAATTAACATCTGAGAAACCAAAGCAATTCATCTCCAGTGTAAAACGAGCAATAAGCAAAACCTCTTTCCTAGAATTGGAGCTTATTTCCTCTGCTTACTGACTGTCCAGACTCAGGCCTCCCTCCCCTCTCTGCTTCATATGAAGGAGTTTAACCTCTTCCTGGCCAGGATGCTGAGTCCCCCAGACTCTCCTGCAAGAGCTGGAATCCTGGCTTTAACTATCGTTGGCCAATAGCTTTTCTTCTCCATGCTAACTGTTGTCTTTAACCATAAAGGGAAGGAATTAGCTGAGATGGTTTCTAATGTCCCAACTAGCAGGAAACTCTATGTGTTGAAATTTTGCTCTTATACATAGTTTATGACAGTAGTGAAGGGATGAAGAAATGTGGTGAGGAGGGGGCTTTGTTCACCCCACTCCCACATTCTGTGAATCTTCCATTCCTTCCATTCCTTAACGTATTTTGCATGACGATCATTAACCAGCAGTCAAGCAATAATAGGAATTTCTTAGGCGACTTCCCTTCACTTGTGTTTCATTCCAGAGGTCCTCACATGAAAAGATTCCTGTCTGTTTCCATACAATTCCAGATTTCTGAACAGGAATACACCCTACAGATGATCTCGTCTACTGCTTCGCATTGGGGATGATTGAACCAAGGCTTGGTGAGGTGAAATGCCCTCATTTACAACATGCACCATGTAGATAGCAGAGGAGAACTGGAATGCAGCTCTCCTGACTCACCACTCAGACCTCTCTCCTCCACACCACTCTGAATCCGGAAGATGCCTGTATAACTCATAACCCAGGTGAGTCACGTTTGCCTCTCCCCTAGTCCCAGCTGAACCGACAACCGACGTGGCAGTGAGGTTTTCCGGGTCTGAGAAGGAAGCTTGACAAATGATGAGCATTGATCTAGAGCCCATTGTCCTTGATCAAACTAAAAAGTACCCTGCTGTCATACAACCTGGTTAGAAACCCAAACAACACGAGGCAGCCAGCCCTGTCAGCCAGAGACAGGCTTCCTGCTGGCAAAGCTAAACGCTTAGAGGCAGTTACGTTTTCACTTGCCTGAAAAACAAACTTCCAGTGGCCCTGAAGCCAAAAACTTATTGAGCCACAGAGAAAACAGTGCAGGGCTCTTGTTTAGATATTCCCTTCTTTTTCATGGAGAATTTTGAAGTTTTGAAATTGAGGAAGAATGAGTGAGCGACGGTAGCTGGGATCCCAGTGGAAGGGAAGTTGGGTGGGAGAAGCTGCCCCGTGGCAGACTTGCTCTTCAGTGGTCGCTGGGGACTTGGGCTATATTCAGATACTCCTTTTTTTTAATCTGGGAGACCTTGTAGGGGTCACTTCGCCACTTTGAGACTTAACCACTTCATTGATAAAATGAGTAACTTAGGTCAAGTCATCACTAAGATATCTTTATCCCTTCAAAGTTAGGCCAGAGAAATTTAAGACTTAACTGGTATCTTCCACCTAGATTTCATCTTCACTCCCACCTTGGATGCTCTGTGGTCCCTCATGACCCATCTTTGATACCGTCCCATTATTCAAGGATGGTCTCCCCTCCTAGGTTCTCGACCTTCCTGATGACCAGCCTACACTGCTCATCCGTATTCTCAACCCTCCTCCTTCCTTGTCCTTCTGCCCCGGTAACTTTGTTAACTGCCACTGTTTGACCAGCTTAGTCTCCTTCCATCCCTGAGAAGCTGAGTCTTGATGGGAAAAAAGAGATTTCACTGTACTAATTGGACCCATTCCAAATGTATGATTTCCTTTGCAGGAAGATTCTCAATGCTCTTCAGAAATTCTCTTAATCATTTCTAGTGGTTTCCTCTAACACTCCCTATAATGAGCCCACACATTTATGACTTTTCTCAATATCCTGCTTTCACTCATGCTTATTAATTGGATGACATTTACTCCAAATACATGAGAAATTTTATGGTACAGAGGCAACAACTAGGAATTAAACACTTAGCATTACCAGGCACTGTTCCAGGTAGCAAGACTGAAATAAAATATCTGTGTTCTTAGATTCTAGTAGGGAGCATGGAAACAGACAAACAAATAAAGCTGCAAAGGAGTTTCCTTGACTCTTGGATGAACTCTAAGCTGCTCATGTGCAGGGCAAGAGTCCGTAATGCTGAGCAGTAAATAACCACTGGGGAGCTGTGAGTCAAGTAGAGGTTCCAGAGCTCGGGCAGGACTGGGAGTTTTGGAGTATGTTAAGTATTACTAACTGCTATGGAGAAAATAAAGCAGAATAAGGGGGATAGAAATTGGTGGGGGGATATATATTATATATAGGGTCATGAGGAAAGGCTATATTTACAGGTGAATTTGGGAAAGACACCTGAAAGAAATGAGGATATAAATCATGTAGATAACAAGGGAAAATAACATTTAATTAGCGCTAACTATAACTGATATAAGTGACGGTACTGGATGTATTAGAGCCAAGAGCAATGAGGACTCCAGTGTCTTTGCCTTGATTATTGGAAGAATAGACTTGCCATTTACAAAGATGAAGAAGGTTTAGGGAGGGGCTGGCTAGTTATAGGGTGATGCTGGGAGACATCAAGAATTTGACTTGGAAATGTTAAGTCTGAGATTCCTATCATGTAACCACGTAATGACAATGAGAAGTTAGTTGAATCCACAGTCATTCATTTTACGGTAAGAGTCTGTCTGGAGATATAAATTTTGGAGTCAATGGGTATAGCTGGTATTTAAGGCTATCTATGTCAAATGCTAGCAACTCACTTTCTTCCCACTTAAAATGCAAGCCTAATTTTCACGTATCCTAACTTCTCATTAGTCTCCTAAGTGTTCTTTTTTCTTTCTAGGGACACGTATTTTTCCATCTCAGGTTTCCTAAGGCAACTCTATAGCCACATTTATCTTACGATGTCTCATTTTCAATATATCTGAACTTCAATTCATCTACCTCACTTATGAATTGTTTCTTCTGGTCTGGTTTCTTATCACAAGAATAGACACCACTGTGTATGATTTTCCCAAGCTACAAAGCTTATTCATCATGAATTCCTTCATCTCTCTCACCTGTGTCATTCAACTTGTTGTCAACTTCTAGCAAATAATGTCCTTACAGCGGTTCTCATATCTAACCTTCTGTACTTTCTCACGACCTTCCAAATCCTATCCCAAAGTATGCAGCTAACACTATATGCCATCACTCTCCTCATTTACCCACAATTGCAGCTCTGCCAGCCTGTGGTCCATTCCACATACACATCACGATTTTCAGGGTATTTAAAATTCCCTAGCCACACACATGTTTAAATTCTACTAGTACTTGAACTATCTCTAGTATTCCCATTCTGGATCTTCCTTGACTCCAAGTCAAAATTAATTCCCCCTGATTATCAATTGCATAACACTTTGTTTCTCTCTCTATCCTTGCCCTGGGCATAGTCTGACTTTATATTCTAGTTTTCATACCTGTGAATTTCCCTGGTTGTTCAGTGTAAGATCTTTAAGGATGTAAGATTCTTAATCATCATTTTGTCTCCAAGAACCAACAATGTGGCTGGTAATTAGACACTCATTAAATGCTAAATAAATTGACATTAAATATGTAATTTAGTTTTCCTAATAGCTATGTCCTAAATAATGTAACATTCTCAATTCCCTATTAATAGTTCTTCCTTATCGTTAGATAAGATTTTATCCATCTGGCTCCTATGGTTGGGAAGAAAATCCAACCTCTTGACAGAAGTCCCTTTAATGTCTAGTATAGCCTGATGGAAATAGCATTCTGCTATCAATGGGGAAAAGAAAGCTTTCTCTTTTACCTTGAAGAAGCTTCTGACCAAAAAACATTTCCAAAGGCGTGTCAATTGGCTGCAGCAGCCTCTTGGTCTTTCCTTCTGTGAATTGATTCCAAATAATCCCGGCACAATTTACTTTTAGATTTCTCACCTAATGGTAACTAGGTGTTCTGCAGGCACCCTCACTATGAGAATAAGCTGCTGGAAGTAAAATAGAAGAGGTGCTTCTCAAAAGTGAGGACTCATTCATTCAATCGGTATTGCTTAAGGGCTTATTGTATATAGAGCACTGTATGCTGTGGGGAATCACTGAAGAAATAAAAGATGAGGGCTTCATTTTTTAAAAATAGTTTCATAGGGGAGACAAAGATAGCAGACGAAAACTAGAGAATGGTGGTATATTAGTGACTTACAAAATATACTTATGATCTGAGTAATACAAAGGATAGTACTTGAAAAATTTATCCCATCTCAACAGCGATATTTTTTTCTTACCTTTTGGTATGCGCTCGTCCATCTGTCTGCCTGTCTCAGTCTCTCTCCCAATTCCCCAAATTCAGTTAAATATTAAATTCTTCCAGAAGACTCCTTAGCTATTCCAGGTAACTGATTTCTCCCTTTTTTCAACACTAGCTCATTTATGGTCTGTTAGTCTCAGTTGGCTATAGTTGCATAATGCCTTATATCGTTGGTGATCTTAAAAATAGTAAAAATAGTCACTGTGTTTTGAGCTCTTATATGTAAGCAGTACTATGCCTTAAGAATGACATGTGGGATTATTTCATGTAATGTCACAAGACCCTAAGAGGTGTATTATTTGTTATTGTTACTGTACAAAAAGAGAAACAAAAACTCATTAACATAAACAGCACTTTAAAAATTTGAATACAGGTCAATCTGACTCTTAAAATCATGCTCTAAATGTGTTTCCCTGTAATAATTCGAAGCCCTTTTCTTTTTTGGTGGGGGGAAGTGGGAGTCATTCATTCTTTTGAAAATCTGATCAATTTGATTGCCATTTCTGCCAACACAGAGATTAGAGGTCCCCAAAATCCTACCCAGTGAAAACCTCCTGAAAATGTTGAATAAACTATTTCAAAAGAAAAATGTTGAGAGAACACAAATCGGGAGCAGAGTGAGTGTCGAAGCTGGCACTGCCTAAGGAGCAGATGCTGGTCCCTTATGGCTTAGAGCTTTCATTTTAATGACAGTGAAAGATGACTTGGGACCAGAGACTTTGACATAAATGAGGACTCACAAAAGGCAACACCGGGTGGTGTAAACTAAAAAGAAAACAACATCCCCCCTTACAGCAGATAACGATCAAGAAATTTGCCCTCCTCTGGGGCTTCCCTGGTGGCGCAGTGGTTGAGAATCTGCGTGCCAATGCAGGGGACACAGGTTCGAGCCCTGGTCCAGGAAGATCCCACATGCCGCGGGGCAACTAAGCCCATGCGCCACAACTACTGAGACTTTGTGCCACAACTACTGAAGCCTGTGCACCTAGAGCCCGTGCTCCGAAACAAGAGAAGCCACCGCAATGAGAAGCCCGCACACCGCAATGAAGAGTAGTCCCCACTCGCCACAACTAGAGAACGCCCTTGCACAGCAACGAAGACACAACACAGCCAAAAATAAAATAAATACAATAAATAAATTAAAATTTAAAAAAAGAAAAAGAAATTTACCCTTCTCAGCCTTGCCTCCAGATACAGGAAGAACAAGAAAAACAAAAACACCTCCTCACCCAAGAATTCTTAACTACAAGTCAACTTTCAAGTGAAGTTGGGTCTAAAAATTACAATAATGATGTGGTCTGAAAAATATCAAGTATCAAATTAAGTCTGAAGTCTTCCCAGGTAAAT
Source organism: Balaenoptera borealis (assembly GCF_965194805.1). NCBI lineage: Eukaryota > Metazoa > Chordata > Mammalia > Artiodactyla > Balaenopteridae > Balaenoptera > Balaenoptera borealis. The sequence continues at coordinate 7,025,462 of NC_138880.1, forward strand.
AGGGCTCCCAGATGCCCCGCAGAAGCGAACTGAAATTCTCTCTATAATAAGGGCTCTAAGCCCAAGCCTTGACACTTTCCATTCCTTAAAGTTCCAGGGAAAATTAGATCACAATAAAAGGAAAAAAAAAAAAGATAGAGAAAGAAAAAAAATTTTAAAGTGAAGTCACCGCAAAGAAGAGTCTTCAGAAATAAATGAACAACAGAATCCAAGTAAGCGCTGCACGCTTCTGAAATGAGGTTGGCAAGGAGTTTCTGGGGTGGCTGTGTAAATGTCTGTGGAGGTGGCTCCTAAAGGGGTGTCCAAATATCTCTTGACCATTAGCTGCAGTCTCATGTATATTAATAAATATATAGCCTCCCAAGGTGACCGAAAGATAGTATTTATTTAGCTGTTTATTTTCCGGCATCTTTCTTTTACAATTAATTCCACAAATCTGTTTCCACATGGAAGAAATTCCTCTTGCTTTTTAATGCTCACAGTATTTGGCCTATTCTATCTATGCTTTACTGACAACGCTAATCACTTTTTACCTAGTATTATACATTTTTATCTATTAGTCTTATCTCTCCTATTAAGCAGGAAGTATTCTATCTAACTACCTTTATACATCTCAAATAACCTTACCAAACATAGTCAACATTCAAATAAACATTGAATGAAAATGAATAAAACAGCAGGTAACATATACTGGATACTTAATATGTTCTATGATACCACTTTACTTCTATTATTTAATAGACACACGTAAACAAACCATTTTAGGAGGACACTACCAGCATCCCCAGGACACTGATGAAGAAACAGACAGAGAGGTTAAAAAGACAACAACCTTGTCCAAGGTTACATGACTATAGGGATCAATACCAGTATTTCAGCTGGAGCTATCACACAGCCAGGAAGCTTAAGTCCTGTGCTATTAAGCCTCCCTGTAAATGTCCCTATAAGAGGCAGCGTTGTATATGGCAAAGTCCCCAACCTTGCCATCAAGAATGTCAGTGAATAAAAACTGAATCCTTAACCCAGTTCTGCCAACAAAATCACTGAGGCATCCTTGGGAAATCAGTTACCTCTCAGCCTTAGTCTTAAATAAGGGATATTACAGGCTGACTTGAAAGTTCCTTTCATCATATGATTCTATGTGCCATCAAACTTGTTTACCCAGATTTCTCTAATAAAAACAAACACTGTCTTGCACAGATTCCTCACTAACCTTCATCTATATCCTAGTTAATCTTATCTCTAACCCTTTTCATTCTGTCTCCCCTTTAGAAATAGCTTGTCTCTTTTTTTTTTTCATACTATTGAAATTTTATTTTTTTAAGAAATAGGATTTTATAATAATTTCTTTTGCTGTGTAATACAGTTTTTACATTGTATGATGTTTTCTTCTTCTTTTTTTTTTAACATCTTTATTGGAGTATAATTGCTTTACAATGGTGTGAGCTTGTCTCTTTCTCTTGGCTGGTCTGGTTCTACTAACCTTTAAGTCACCACTTCAGTTCTGTATTCTCCATGAAGACCTTGCCAGCCCACACTAATAATCATTTGCCCTAAAGGATGTAGCACTTTCTGTTTAATATTGTTCTCTTCTTGTTTACTGCATGCTGTTTTAGGTTGGCATCCAAAATATAAGCTCCTTAAGTTTAGAAACTATGTATTTTGCTTTTTGTTTTGTTTTGTTAGTGTTTTATGTTCTATAGCATGTACCATGGATACATTATAAGAGCTCATTCACATGTGATTGTTTATTTTTTAAAAATTTGATACTTAATGAGGGGGGAATTCAGTGAGAAAATTCAAAGAGTTTACAGCATCAGTTAGAACCTTTGAAACTACATTCTCCAAGGCCAACGAGTCAAAGTTAGAATGGATTGTATTGAAGTCATAGCCTAGACAGTAGATCTCAGTCAGTGTCTTTCACTGACAAAGCTGGTGATGTAAAACTGAATGAGATCAATCCTATTCAAATCAGCATCCCTGAAAACCGGTTTTTCTTAAAGAAAAAAAAACACACAAACAATAAAAAGCAACCTATAAACAAAGCAACAACACAACAATGACAAAATTTGTCTATGGTAAAAAGGAAATTATAGGAAAACTAAAAAAAATTAAATTATTAAAATTTTAGTAAAGGTGGTGATGAGCACACATTTCCTTTCCAAACATAATTTCTGTAGAGAAAGAATTGACAGGCTGGGCCATCCAGACAAGCTGGTTCTCAGGTCATTTCCTCTGTCGTCGTGTCTGGTTGGAAACTCATCCATAATTCATAGTCATCTCTCAAAGGACGATCATTTCCACCTCTTCTTCTCCTTCACATATTCTGGGTGGATAACCTCACTTTCTGCTTCACCAAGAAAACAGAAGTAAGTCAGAAGGAGAAAAACAAATACGTATATTAACGCATATATGTGGAATCTAGGAAAATGGTACAGATGAACCTGTTTGCAAGGTAGAAATAGAGACACAGACGTAGAGAACAAACGTACGGACAGCAAAGGGGGAAGGGAGGGGGTGGGATGAATAGGGAGATTGGGATTGACATATATACACTAATATGTATAAAATAGATAACTAACGAGAACTTGCTGTATAGCACAGGGAAGTCTACTCCACTTCACTAAACACAACATTGTAAAACAACTATACCCCAATAAAAATTTTTTTTAATTTAAAGAAATTTTAAAAAAAAGAAAATGGAAACCACGAAAAGGAACTCTTGAAACTTACATGGCTCCATCTCCCCCGCCCCCAGCCACCCCCCCAGAGACCTCACTCTCTCAATTAGCCTCGAATTAGCCTCAATTTCTCAGGCATGTTCACCCCTACCACCTGCTCTTCCTCCTAACAGCATTAAAATATTTTCAAAATCTCTCCTACCTTTTTTAAACAATTAATTAATTAATTTTTGGCTGCGTTGGGTCTTTGTTGCTGCACGCGGGCTTTCTCTAGTTGCGGCGAGCGGGGGCTGCTCTTCATTGTGGTGCGCGGGCTTCTCATTGCAGTGGCTTCTCTTGTTGCGGAGCACAGGCTCTAGGCGCGCGGGCTTCAGTAGTTGTGGCATGCAGGCTTAGTTGCTCCACTGCATGTGGGATCTTCCCGGACCAGGACTTGAACCTGTGTCCGCTGTGTTGGCAGGCAGATTCTCAACCACTGTGCCACCAGGGAAGTCCCTCTCTCCTTTCTTAATGAAAAAAAAAAAAATCCCTCCACCCCGCATCCCATGTTCCCCTACTACACCTCTTCATTTAAACATTTAAATATTTAACTATATTTGTTTCCTCTCTCCTTACCACCCACGATCTGGTTAGCCAGTGGCAATCTGGTTCGCAATCTCCATGCTCCCCTGAAACAGCAAATAGTGCCCAAGGTCATCAAGAACCTCTTTTGCTGTCAGATCCCTTGGATGTGGGAAGTGGCTTTGGGTTCACATACTCTTGGTTATGAATTCCAGCTCCTCCTAAGCTGTTTGACCTTCTGCAGTTGCCTGATTTTAAGCCTCATTTCTGCCTATGTAAGTGCTTCATCTGAAGACTGTCACGATGATTAAGTGAGGAAATGTATTTAACGAATTTAGCTTAGGTCCTGACTAATATGCTGCCGTTTACTGAGGGCTTACTGCCCTTGACCTCCCTGAAACTTTTGATTCTGTGGTACCTTCCTTCTCTTTGACTTTCTGTCTCCTCTTTGCTGCTAATGCTGTTGGCTGTTCCTACAATGTTAATCACAGAATTCTCCAGTGAGTTCTAGAAAGTTGAGAAACATAATAGGAATCAAATCAGAATCAATGTATTTGCTTTATTGCAGAAAAACTATGGGATGTTTACTTATAGCTAAAATGAGAATTTCACTACTCTCCCCAAAATTTGGACCCACATGAGATCGTAGTTCCCTCCCATCCAGCCAGTGACCCAGTTGACAACTGCACACCTCCCCCCATCACGCCTCCCTCTCATCACAGGCAGCTTGCCCCACGGGGAAGGCAGGATGGAGAGAAGACGACACTGGGCTCGTGGTCCTGGCAACCCTGAAAGGCTGGACCAGGCATGCTTGCCTCTGACAATCTCACCAAACAGCAATGAGTGAGGGTGTAGATGTTCCTGTGTTACGAGATAAGGTAGGAGGCCAGGAGAAAAAGAACACGGTGTATCCCACCTTATCTGTCTGATTCTACTCCTCCTTGGCTGGCCACCCCTTCACAGCTTCCCTGCCTCTCTTCTCCCTTAAATGTCACTCTTCATTAGGAATTCACTCAATCCCTCTCCTCATCTCTGTGTACACACACTCTTAACATCTAATCTCATACACCCCCAGGGTTTCAACTATCATCAGTATGCTGATGACTCCAAACACTGCCTTCCTATTGCTGTGTAACAAATCACCACAAATGCATTTCTTTATTGAGCAACACAGACAAATTATCACACAGTTTCCATGGGTCAGGAGTCCGGGTGTGGCTTAGCTGGGTCCTCGGCTCAGATTCCCACCAGGCTGAAGTCAAGCTGGTGGCTGGGTCTGTGATCTCATCTGAAGCTCAGGAGGGATTCCAGGCTCACATGTTGTCGGATAAATTCAGGTCCCCGTAGCTGTATGGTTGAGGTGCCCGTTTTCTTGCTAGTGGTCAGCAGGTGACACTCTCACCTCTTGGAGGCCATCCTCAGGTCCTTGCTATGTGTCCTTCTCTGTAGGTCCCCTTACAAAATAGTAGCTCATGTCTTCAAGGCCAGCAGGAGGATCTTTCTGTTCAGCAAGGACCCAGTCCCTCTTTTAAGGGCTCACCCAGGATAATCTCTCTTTTGATTAACTGGGACTCAACTAATTAGTGATCTAGTCATGGAAGTGAAACATCATTATACGTACAAGTCCCACTCCCACTTGAAGAGGTTGATTATACAGGACGAGTATGAAAATCTGAGAGATGATCTTAGAATTCTTCCCTGCTGTTCAGCCCGTTTCTTTCTTCCCCCTGAGTTCCTTTATACGTACACACACATCTCTGTACAAAATGCCTCTTGAACAGCTCCAGTTAGAGGTCCCACTGGCTTGTCTAAGCAAACATAACGAAACCTGAATTATCTTTTTTCTTCATTCTACTGGGCAGGTTACAGCAGAAGTCCATAATACTTCACGGTATCTGTCAGGTACACTGAGCCCTTCCGAGAAAGGGAGCTTTGAGCGGTTCATTTGATCATGAGTGATGGACATTCATGGCACCTAAAAGGAAGGACACAGCCCTGCTCTTCTAACCAAAGCTGATAGGACCAGGAAGCTGTGCATATCCTGAAGGCAACCAAATCTGGGTTAGATGAATGAAAGCCAGCTACCACTAAGTGGGTAACGATGAAAAGGCATTTCATATGGATGATGGTGCGTTGACCTCATCAAAACTACTCTTTGAGTAAGATGATATTTCCTTCCCAACCACGGAAATTATCTTTCTGGAAATTATCGTCTTCAGAAACATCAGTGTTTAAGTTACCATAATCAATGCAGAGTAAGAGGGAAAGCAATGGCCTTAAATATTCATATTAAAACCATCATAAATAAACATTTAAAAGACTCCCACCTCCATAAAAAAAAAAAGGTAAAATAAACTTTTTCTCTTGTATCTTTTTTTCTGAATCACCTTGTTGAGTTCTTTAGGAATCACTGCTACATATGCATGACCCCCGAGACAGATTTTTCTCACAAGTTTTATTCTATGCAAAAAAACTCCTTCTTCTAAATCTTTCGAACTAGTCTTTTCTGGTTGAAATGCAATGCATTTTGACCTCTATGCTCCCGTTTTGTTTTTGCGAGTCATGGGAAAAACAACAGTCTGTCCTTTGCAGAGAATATATTGATTGGGGTCTGTTCTTCTAGTTCTGGCCTGGATCTAGTCTCCAGTGGATGGATCAGCCAGCAAAGCGCAAATGGGACTTGCCTCTCTGCACGTCCCCAAACTTTACTTAGAGACCATACAATTTCTAGGTTGCTCACTCACTGACACTTACATTTTAGCTAAGACTGTGAGGCTTCTGGGGCTTCCAAATATACAGAATGGTCCTAATGCTGCCTCTAAAAGAATGGAGCAAAGCAGAGGCAGAAGCAAGTAAAAGATGCTGGCGAGTCAGGTGCAGTCAGTGGGTATTTGCTTAAATGCTATTCAGCTCTTTTGTTCTGGTACCACGTTCAAAACCTTCTCTGGTTTTATTTTGTCTTTTCCACAGGGTCCGAGCAAGATGCCAATTCTGTAGTGAACCAATCCTCAGGTTATATAACAATATATTAGTTTATGTCAGAGGCATGCTTCACTTTGCCTCACAGATTGTGCTTCAAAATAGTTCTGTTTCTATCAGAATTTCCCTAACTGAAATATATTTTCAATGCAGTTAGTGTGGAATACTCTGTAAACAGTTAGGAGTACCTGAGTACTGACAAAATAATTCTGGAACAGGGATTATGAGGGCTGTTTTCTATTACCCATTCTGATACCACCTAGCTGTATAATCATAGCTCTGGACAAGTCACAACCAATTCAGATTTTTATCTAATCAAGTGCTAAGTGAGAAATGTCGAAAACTAGACACCATCCCGTTCCAGGAATTCTTTGACAAAGCATTCAGTGTTACCTATTCAGTGAGTCTGAGCTGGGAAATGTTAGTGGCTCCACTATATTTTCTTTGCCATATATTCTGGAATTGGGACCTCGCTTATTTTTTTCGCAGTGTGCAGAAATATTAGCAAAGCTGTATTTCCTAGCACTGGAGAACTGCTTTATGTAACCCTATCTAGAAAATAATACCTTTCCCCCCACTAAAAAACCTTGACAGAAACAAATCTTTTGGCTGTAAGGAAACCCTTGATCAATTGGGTCAGATCCCAGCGAGAAGGTCCCCAGTCACAGACAGCTAGACAGAGGCACCTTGACATTTACAGCATTGAGGTCAATATGCAATTACAAAACAAAACAGCAGGATGTGGACAATTTGGCTTAAAAGCGCATCCTTAATCCCACAGCAGATTTCTCGGGAAGGAGCAGAGCCCTCCAACGCAGTATTCTTCTGCTGGGTGAGCTGGGCTGTGCAGCTGTCCGGTCCTGCTCAGTGGGAAAGAACAGATCTCATAGGACACGTGATTTCTTAGGACTGCCATTAGCTTAACATTACAGTTATGGCAACAAGATTCTTCTTACAGTCAGTTAAAAATCATATGCCATATATAATATTGCAATCCACAGTGACTCGGTCAACAAGTATATATCTGGCAGCTGCTATGTGCCTGACACCTATGGTTAGAGCTGTAGGTGTAGCTATAGCTGCAAAACTGCTGGCCCTGCTCAGGAACAACCTATAATGCGATGTCTAACACCTAATACAACATGGATACAAATGAATATTTAATGACTATCGAAGGAACAGATGAATTAATCTAAATGCGTGTGACCTGGCAAAACTTACTTAAGCTCGCTTTGCTTTCATTACTTCATCTGATAAAATGGAGATGACAAAATACATACATTTAGAATTACAGGGAAGATTCAACGAATGAATACTGGGAAAGTGCTCGATAAACATAAGCCTTTATCATTAGTTGGGGCTTAAGATGTGTACATACATAAAACAAATGAAATTCGATAATGAAATGTAAAATTACCCATTATAGACAAGTAGGAAATAAGGGAAATAGGTGAAAATGGGCTTTCCTGGGGTGACATAGATAAAGCATAGAGACAGAATTGAGTACGAGATTCATCAGTAGGAGGTGGATCCATACTTGGTTGGGGCCTGGGAGGTAGAACGGGAAGTGGCCTGGCAGATGGAAGGAGTAACAAAATGGTCAGCAATGAGTGAAAGTTCGGTGTCAGTTTACCATACGCGTGGAATTTAGGCATTCCAAGCAGCTTTAAAGGTGCTGTAGAAATCTACACACAGAACATTCAAGTGAACATAGCCCTGCATAGGTTAAATGATCGGCAAGACTATCTTCATGTTATCCTGGGCACCCACTTAAGCGTGAGCACCTCGTCTTTAGAACCCATAGCTGTTCATAGGCCCGAGTCGCGTCTTCCCCAGCACCTCAGAATCAAGGAAAAAAACCACGATCTCCTAATAATTTTGAAAATTTGCTATTTAATCACACTAGATTGCATCCTAATATTCATCCAGGCATTCTCAAATATGATCAAGTAGGCTAAAATATAACTAAAGTAAGAATAACTGTAATTGAATAATTGTAGCATGTCATATGTTTTGAGGTCATTGCATTCCCAGAAAGTGGATCAGCTGAAGGTACCAGCAGTGATATAGAAAGTGGGACACAGGAAGTGGAAGAGGGGCTATGGGACTAGAGGATTATAATACTCCAAGGGTCACCGTGAGGAATAAAAGGGGCTGAAGTACTGACACAAAAGAGAGAAGGGCTCTACCGGAGTCCCCAGGTATCATGACAGTGTGTTACCTCTATATTTATTCAGCAGCTATCAGTTGCTTACTACATGACGTGATTAAAATACTGAACAAATTAGCAATAAACATGTGCTCAGCCTAGTTGTCTTTTTCATATTATACGATTAAGTGGATGACATCTTTGTAGAGTATGAAAGGAATGTACAAAGAGTACTTAAGGACTCTGTCTCTACTGGGGGCAGAATGAGCAAAGGTTTTATTAGTGGAACTACAGCATGCAACTAGAAAAACCTCCTGCTGTTTTCTAAGAGGAAGCCAGAAATTCTTGTCATCCTTGGACGAAATCAGGGGACGAGTCTGCTAAGTCCTGGGCTACGGCTGTAATGAGCTTCCCTGCATCATTCACACATCACTCCTTCTCTCACAGCCAGAGGGATGTGCTGGGACCATTTGACCAAGCTCCACTCCCTAATCCCTCCTGCTCACGGCCATATGTGTGCCCAACTAGACACAGACCCAGACATACACACATCCACATGCACATTCACACGCACACCTCCCCTGCCAAAGCCATTCCTTTATCTGGTACAAGTGTTGTTCCACCTCCTCCTTCATAACCCAAGCAAGAGAGAGAAGAGCTACAAGTTCATTATCAAAGGACGGAGCTGTGCGGGAAGCCCTGGAAGTATAAGTTCGTGTCTCTCCAACATGGTCAAGGGCAGAGACCTTGGATCTGCTGTTTTGGTCTCACAGAGCTATTCTCAGCATTAGAGCAGGGCCAGTCCTCCAGGCTGAAATGAAATATTGCACAGGACAACCAACTGTTGGTGTTATATACCCCAGGCTCCCCAAGCTGTGGCCAGTTTAGCAATTTCGATTTCAAAGAATAAATTGAAATACATACTTACTGAACATCTGAATATCTCAGTGCTATATTTGCACTGGGCCATAAGGAATAAACAAAGGTACATGCAGCCTGGTGAGGACAATGTCCCTTAAGCAGGTAGTGTGTGCCTCAGATGAGGAGTTCCTGATGCCTTGAGAAAGTACGGCAGCGGGGCTGGTCCAGTCTAGGGGCCAAGAGGGGCCTCCCTGTGGAAGTGATTCTCAAGATGAAGGTTGAGGAGCTTACTGAGAGAGAGAGGCAGTGGGCAGGAATAATAGTGTTGCAAGCAGAGGGAACAGAGGAAGAGAGCAAGGGTAGGGGTGGGGGAAGATGCCCTATTCTGAAATTCCAGTCCTAGAAGGATTTGGTCTGTTCGATTATAAACCCACTTCCCGTGGGTCTGGTAATCATGTGCAGGTCGTCCAGCTCAATCATCCCTGAGCCTTTGGCCACCAAGACTCAAGAGGGGGTCCTGGTGGATTGCTGGAGTGACCCTGTGAATGTCTGCTCAAGCAGCCAGGCCATCGGCTGGCATTCCTAGCTTCCCTCATATCCTACATTGGGAGAGGTGCTGGTTCGTTAACTACACATAAATTCAATCCGAGTGTGAGGATTGTAGCAGGGATCTTGCAATCAGTCCTTTTTTATTGTGAAGAATTAAGAAAGAGTTGGATGAAGATTTTTATACTAAAAGGTGCAGCCAGTGCAGGGCAATGCCTTTCTTGTTTTTAGCAAAGCCTCTTTCCCATCCTGCCCTGTCATCCATTCTGTTCTCCTCAGCAGACCTGCTTGTTCTCAATCACACCTGACGGGCAAACCTCCCCCAAAGGCAGAAACATCGACACTTCGGCTGATTAAAAAATAGGACTAGTGAAATCGTTTCACCCTATGAAAATGGACCCCCTCAAAAAAGAAAACCCTAAAAAAGAAATGGAGGAAATCCCCAGTGTTAAATAGGAAAGGAAGAAGAGGGAGCCCTAAAACGTGAGGGTGAAAATCCTGGGATGGTTTCTTATCTGTGTTAGAACACAGAAGTTCTCTGTTCCTTCCCAAGCACTCTTACTCATCTGGCTTCTCTTTGGTTTGGACAATAGGGAGCTTTGGCAGCTATCAGAGGGAGGGTAGAAAGTGAGTTCGGGCTCTTAGTCCCTTTTCTCTCTCTCTGGGGTGGTCTTGAGTTGATTATGTCCTTTGACCAACTCTCTGCTCCTTTCAAAATGGCGTTCTCTACCTGCTTCAGCCCTTACCTGGTTCTTGGACACTCTCTCCTCATCCCTCAAGGCCTCAGGATGGTCTGTTACTAGTCCCCGGTTACTGTATTGATCCTCGAAGGTGCCCTACACTAGCCACAACATTGTGTGCAATCTGTTTATTGTCTTGATGTTTTCATTTGAATGTGTCATCTGTTTCCTGATACAGCTACAGATCCAAATTTTGTTTGGGAGAGCGATGTGATGATCTCAAGCCCAAACCAAACACTTAGCTTACCCTGTTCCCTTGTAGCCAGGAGTGGTCATGTGACATAACTGAGGCCAATGGGGGGAAGCCAAAAATTGTGGAGGGGTGGGCGCCTTCTCGAAATGTTCTTTAAAAGGGGAAGGGCTCAGCTGGTTTGCCTCTCTGTTTCTTTAGCTCTTGACCTTCTTCCTTCACGGACAGTGGATGCCATGCCCATGTCTTGAGCGTGAACATGAAAGCCATGTGCTAGGAAGGGAAGGGCAGAAAGCTAAGGAGTCTAGGAGCCTTAAGGCACTGAAGTGGTCACGGTACCAGCCACGGGCTTCCAATTTCCAGATTACTTGCTGCATAAGAAAAACAGATCCATATTTGGATGAGTCGCGTGGTTGGGTTTCTGTCACGTGCAGCCAATGCAATGCTAACAGATGTAATACATACAGATATAATGCAATAGTTAGCACTTTTCTCCAATTCTGCTTGCTTTATGCTGACTTCACATAACCTTCCTGACTTTCTCCTGTCCCAAGGTCTCACAACTCAAACTCTTTAATGGCTTCTCTAGCCTTTGACCTCACTTCCTTCCCACTTCCTCTTTCCAGGTACCCTGATCCTGTACTTTTTCCAACAACCCACCTAGAGACCAGACCCATTTTCTTGACCCCAGAATGCTTTCTGATAAATATCCTTTGTTCTCAGCCTTCTGAAACAGCTGCAGAAGTCCAGACCATAAGAAGGAAATGGTACATGGCCAGTTAATGTAATGAAATACTTATTGGGGTTGGAATCAGACAATGTGGGGTTATTTCTCCATTATCTTGTGCTTGGACCAGGGGCAAGTTAGTAATCTCTCTTTGGGTCACGTTTTACCATTAGAAAATATCAGAGAAGTTGGTTTTACCTAAGCAATAGAGTTGTTATAAGATTCAAAATCAAATAAAAATGCTTTCCAGTTTTGAAGAAACAATTCCATAGTCAGCATACTAATTTAAGGATTATTATTATTGGAACCATGGGGAGACGGTGCCAGAGCACTGGGTAGTAGCCAACTGTGGGCCTGGAGGAGTTGGTTAAACTTCTGATACTTCAAGGCTTCCAGGAGCTACATGGTGATATTATTAATATCATCAGCCTCACAGGATTGTAGGATATTCACTACCCTAAATAAGGCTGTCTCATGGGCACTTGATATTTTTTTTCCTCACTGTTGAGATCTTAGCCAGTGGCATAATTGGACATGAAGGGCCCATAAATAAATTAGTTCAGAAACTACCTCATTATTGCAGGATAAAAGGATCTGGATATTTGTTGCAATGCAGTTTATTTTCTCCTACAGAGCTGGAAGAAGGAGGCATCTGGCAGATATTTCCTTTTGTCTGAATCTGGCTTTCTCTCCATGTCATTTGTCACTCTCTCTACCTGACCGAAGTCATGGGTAATTAGTCTACATCCATAAGTCACTGAAGTCCTCTGCAGTATTTTCTCAGGAATCAATTTAAAAAATGAATTTCCATCTAGATTTTCCTGCGAGTTGCCGACCAATAGGACATAGCAGAAGTGAGTGTTGCACACACACCCTGTGTTTATAGCACCAACAATGGTCCGGTTAACATAAGAGGTGGAGTGGGAGGGCAGTGGTAGAGTTTAGCCCTGCAACTGGACAGCCTGGGCTCAAATCGCATCTCTGCCACTTCTCATTGCCATGACCTTGGACATGTCAATTGATTTCTCATGCCTCAGTGTTCTCTCCTAAAAAATGGGAATAATAGGAGAACCTCTCTCACAAGTGTATTATAAGAATTAGATTACTTTATAAGCAAAATGCTTAGACCAGTACCTGGCACATGGGAAGATTACATGGCATTTTCTATCTTTGTCATCCCATCGTAAACGAGGTGGAAATGCAGGCCCAATGCTCCAGATGAGTCAATTACTTAAGAAAAGCTAGAAATTGGATTTTTATTGTGATGTTTAAATATTGGCATCTCATTTAATAGCCTTCAACACTGTACACACCAAACAAAATATGGCAGAGGGTAGAATTCAGCCTGGAGGCCTCTAGTTTTATAGTCCCTGAATTGGAGAAATCTACAGTAGATGCATAATGACATGTAATCATTCCCAAGTTCTGAGTCTTGGAAAAGTTGGTTTGAAGCAGGGCTGCACCTAGATCTTGAATGGACGGAACTGGTGTAAAGAAGAGAAAAACAAGCACCTGCTGTGTGCCAACCTCGTGCCAACACTTGACAAACATGATTTTATTACTTTCTCACTAAAATGTGAAAGGTAAGCATTGTCATCTTCTTCTCACAGATGAGAGGACTGAGACTCAGGGAAATTAAGCAATTTGTCCAAGTTTACGTGGCCATGATGGCAGAGCAGAGATTCAAACTCAGATCTCGCCCCAAAGCCTATGTTCTTGACCACCTTTTAAAACTACTTGTTGGACTTCCCTGGTGGCACAGTGGTTAAGAATCTGCCTGCCAATGTAGGGGACACGGGTTCTATCCTTGGTCCAGAAAGATCCCACATGCCTCGGAGCAACTAAGCCCCTGCACCACAACTAGTGAGCCTGCGCTCTAGAGCCCACGAGCCACAACTACTGAACCCACAAGCCACAACTACTGAAGCCTGCGCGCCTAGAGCCCGTGCTCCGAAACAACAGAAGCCACTGCAATGAGAAGCCTGCTCACTACAACAAAGAGTAGCCCCCGCTCACTGCAACTAGAGAAAGCCCACGTGCAGCAGCAAAGACCCAACGCAGCCAAAAATTAATTAATTAATTAATGAAAAATTTAAAACAATAAAACTACTTGTCAATTAAGCCAAAGAAATGATGGTAATGTTTACCACTGATACAATAAATTCCAAAATCTCAATGGCATATTCCAACAGGAAGTGATTTCTCACTCATGTAAAACCCAGACGTGTATATCTAATCAGTGGCATCTTCTGTGCAATCATTCGGAGACCTGGTTCCTTCCATCTCCTGGCTCAGCCATGTTTCTGTGGGATGGCCAAGGAGGGGAGTGTGTGGAAGGAGCATGGAGCACATTGAATCAGAGTCACTTCCAATCACACGCCATGTCCCCGCATCCTGCCACATGGGGCAAGAAAGGAGTCTAGCTATGGTCCAGAAGGTAGAGGAAACTGCCACTGGCTGTCAATATCCCATCTGAGATGTAATAATAATTTTACCCACCTAGATCCAGTGCCCTCTTCCTGAGCGGTGGTGGTGGTGTTGGTGATCTTTGAAATGAGATGATGATCTTGTCCATGAGATGATGATAGAGTCTCATGAATAACTATTTTCTTGAGAACATATTTGTCTGCTCCTGCATTAGCGTATTACAAAGGCCATTTCTTTCTGATGGTTTATAACTTTAAAAAAGTTATGATGTGGACATTCCTTTAAATCCCATAATCCATCATCAACAATAGTATTATGTAGTAACTCCCACTTTTAAATTGAATTTTCATGCTCTCCATTAAAAGTTCACTAGGGAGAAATGACAAATCATTTCATGGCTCAAGAGCAGCAGACAGACGCCTTCAGCAAAAAAAAAGAGGTTTTGTATCAGCGGGGGTTTGACAAAACATGTAGCTTTCATATCAAGACTATTTGCTTTCATGTTTGTAATTTTATCATTTAGCATCACTAAGGGTTATTAGCCCATTCTTTTTAGATGAGCAGCAAGGCGTGTCTTCTTGTCATTGTTTCTGTTTGCTCCATGTTTGTTTTACAGCGGTGGGTGCAGGAACCTTGGAAATTTCAATATTTTGTTTCAAGATAGGAGCCAATTTCTTCCTCTCATTAAAATGGAAGACGTTCCAGGATACCTACGTTTTCCCTCCCTTGAGATTTTTCTTTCTTTTTAAACTCCTCAAGGAAGAATAGCACTTGAGCCTCAGTTTGTTGGAGAGATTTGTAAATGAATCTGGGATTTCGCTTCCTCACACAATGCCTTTTTTTAATGCAAGGAACATCCCCCTAGGACATTGTCTGCGCTCAGCACAGCTGCCTTTGCTTTTGCCACAGTAGGAAGGGAGGGACGGGATGGCTGTCTTCTGTAACCTCCATCCTGGGGCGTCTGTAGAAAGAAGAAAGTGGTAACATTATGGCGATTTTTAAAAATTTAATTTAATTTCTCTATTGAAGTAGAGTTGATTTACAATGTTGTGTTAGCTTCAGGTGTACAGCAAAGTGATTCAGTTATACACATATAGAATCTTTTTCAGATTCTTTTCCCTTATAGGTTATTAAAAAACACTGAGTACAGTTCCCTGTGGTCCTTGTTGGTTATCTATTTTATACATAGTAGTGTGTATCTGTTAATCCCAAGCTCCTAATTTATCCCTCCCCCCATTCTCCTTTGGTAACCATAAGTTTGTCTCTAGGAGCAAGCCCCTACCCAATATAGAGGGATATCCACGCCATAGTTTGCTTTCCCTTGATCTCCAAATCCTCTGGCCACAATGTAGGAAAAGAAAATTTAATTGAGTCAGGAAAAGCAAATGGCATAAATTGTTTAGCAATAGGAAGTAAAGAAACAGTAAGTCCTGCCGTCCACACGAATCACATAAGCTGTTCTCAGCACCACTTTCAGTCCCTGGAGAGAGGGTTTAATCCCACCTGAGTCCACAGAGGTCCGTGGCATCACCATTTTTCTTGACCAGAAAATCAACTTACCCACCTGTTCTACCCCAGATATTAACCCTCTTTCTCTGCTGCTACACTTACCCTGAGAAGGTCCAGCACTCTGACTCCTGGCAATGTGGTAACACAAGGAAAAGTCTTTATGTCTCCTTCCAGAGCAGCTATGCATACTTTAAAATCATCTGCTCCTCCCTCACTCCTAAGAACTATTAGGCTGGGAAGTCTGAGATCAGTGTGCCACCTGAGTTCCAGTGAGGGCTCTGTCCTGACTTTCAGACAGCTGTCTTCTTGCTGTGTCTGCTCCTGGCAGAAAGGTTCCATCTTCATGATCTAATCACCTCCCAAAGATTCCCTTCTTCAAATATCATCATGTGGGAGATTAGGGTTTCAACATATGAATTTTGGGGGAACACAAACATGCAATCCATAACAAGTTAAAACCACAGTGAGATACCACTTCACACCCAATAGGATGACTATAATAAAAAAATTAAAAATAAAAACAAAAATGATAAGTTTTGGCAAGGATGTGGAGAAATGGGAACACTCATGCATAGCTGGTAGGTCTGTAAAATGGTGCAGCTGTTGTGGAAAATAATATGAATTTCCTTAAAATATTAAATGTTGAATTACCATTTGACCCAGCAATTCCACTCCTATGTATATACCCAAAAGGATTGAAAACGGGTGCTCAGGCAAATATTCGTAAACAAATATTCATAACAGCATAATTCACAACAGCTAAAAGGTGGAAACAACTCAAACGTCCATGAATGGACGAATGGGTGAGCAAAATGTGATCTATACACAAAATGGAATATTATTCAGCCATAAAAGGGAATGAAGTTCTGATCCATGTTACAATGTGGATAAACTTTGAAAACTTTATGCTAAGTGAAAGATATCAAGCACAGAAGGCTACATATTCCATGATTCCATTTACAAGAAATATACAGAATAGGTAAATCCGGAGAAACAGAATGCAGAGTGCTGGTTGCTGGGTGCTGTAGGTAGGGAGGAATGGGAACCCACTGCTTAATGGGCATGGGATTTTCTTTTGGGATGATGAAAATATTTTGCAATTAGATAGAGATGGTCCTTTGCAGAACTTTATGAATGCACTAAATGTTACTGAAGTGTACATTTTAAAGTGGTTAATTTTATGTTATGCAAATTTTACTTCAATTTAAAAATATAAGCTCTGTGCATATTTCCAAACCCATGTGAATTTCTATTCTGATGACATATGACCAGAGGTCCCAACGCTTAAACTTTCTATTTCCTCCTTCTGTCCTGTGTTCTATGCTGAATGTTCGTGTCCCCTCAAAATTCACATGTTGAAATCCTAACCTCCAAAATGATGGTATTACGAGGTGGGGCCTTTGGAAGAGAATTAGGCCATGAAGGTGAAGCTCTTATGAATGGGATTAGTGCTCTTATGTAAAAAACACCACTGATTAAAAAATGAGCAGAGGATCTGAACAGACATTTTTCCAAAGAAGACATACAGATGGCCAACAGGCACATGAAAAGATACTCCACATCACTAAGCATCAGGGAAATACAAAATCAAAACCACAGTGAGATATCACCACACACCTGTCCGAATGGCTGTCATCAAAAAAGGCAAAAATAACTAGTGCTGGCAAGAACGTGGAGAAAAGGGAACGCTTGTGTACTGTTGGTGGGAATGTAAATTGGTGCAGCCACTATGGAAACAGTATGGAGGAAAACAGTATGGAAGTTCCTCAAAAAATTAAAAATATAAGTAACATATGATCTAGCAATTCCACTCCTGGGTAGTATTTATCCAAAGACAATGAAAATACTAACTCGAAAAGATATCTGCACCCCCATGTTCATTTCAGTGTTACTTAGAATAGCCAAGATATGGAAACAACCTAAGTGTCCAAAGATAGATGAATGGAGAAAGATGTGAGTATCTCACAATGGAATACTACGCAGCCATAAAAAAGAATGAAATTTTGCCATTTGTGACAATATGTATAGAACTTGAGGGCATTATGCTAAGTGAAATAAGTCAGACAGAGAAGACAAATACTGTATGATCTCACTTATATGTGTAATCTGCAAAACAAAACAAACCAACAAACCAACAAGCGAAAACCAAGCTCATAGTTACAGAGAACAGATTGCTGGTTGCCAGGGTGGAAGGGGAGTGGAGGAGGGCAAAATGGGTGAAGGGAATCAAAAGGTACAAAATTTCAGTTATAAAATAAATAGGTCAAGGGAATATAATGTACAGCATGGTGACTATATTTAATAATACTGTACTACATATATGTAAATTGTTAAGGGAGTACATCTTAAAAGTCTTCATCACACAAAAAAAGAAAAAAATGTAACTATGTATGGTGACAGATAGTAACTAGACTTAGAGTGATCACAATGTATGCAAATATCAAACCATTATGTTATACACCTGAAACTAATACAACACTATATATCAATTATACTTCAATTTAAAAAAAAATTTAAGAAGACCCCAGAAAGCTCCCTCATCCTCTCTGGTCCCCTCTAGCATGTGAGGATAGAAGGAGAAACAGCACCCCAGAAGAAAGCTCTCACCAGTACCCAACCGTGCTGACACCCTAATCTCAGATTTCCAGCCTCTAGAACTGTGAAAAGTACATTTTTGTTGTTAATAAGCCTCCCAGTGGATGGTGCTCTGTTAGAGCAGCCGGAACAGACCAAGACACCCTGCACCTCACCACCATCCAACCAGCTCCACTCCCCATGTATCAAGTGCCAGAGACTTCACTTACCCTCTCATTTTGACATCTTTTACCCACTGCTGGCCCAGCCCACAGATGCTGGGCATACTTGGGGCACAACAGTTCAGCAGTTTCACTGCCTGCCAAAGAGATGCGCACTGATTGATAAGTAGCCAAAAATAACCAGGGTAGGCAGAATGTTTCTAAATAGAAATGTGGTACACTTGCAAGTGGGCATGATGCAGGATATGGCAGAGCCCCAGAAAGACAACAGATGGGTGATTTAGACGCAGCTGCTGTCACTGGGGGCGGGGGTGGTGGGGAGAGAGACTTGCTGATTACCATAGAGACAGGGGGCAATGAGAATTTATTTGGGGAGAACGTTTCAAGGGCATAAAGAATGTAAGTCGTCATTTCCCACCTGAAACTCAATAAAGGGATTATAACATCCGGTTTGGGGTGATGGGTCGGGGATTAAGCGCAGATAAAGCACTTAGCCTTTAGGTGAGGGTTTACTGGAATGCAGAATGCAGAGAATCCCACAGTGCTGAGTACACCCCTCAGGTAATGACTGATACCACTGAAGCATCTGAAAGGACTTACGAAAGAAGTTTACGTGCTAGAGTAATTATTGCATTTTTGCAAACCTGTGGAGCAAAGAACTGAATTTAGTCACTTTCAGGAAATCGTCATTTTGTCAGGTTCATCCTTCTCTCCAGCCTTTCAGGGGGACTTCTGTGGCATCACGAGGAGAAGGGGCCAGGTCAGCACCTGTACTCTCTCCTCCACTAGCATCTCCTGAGATGCAACTCATCACATTTGATCTTTGCTTACCTGCAAATTTTGTTTAGGCTTGTTAGCGCGTACTTGGAATCTGTAATTTACTTAAAATTGCATCAGCCTAAACAGCGTGATATTATTTGTGTGTTAGTGAAAACTATATTTTAGTGCAGTCAGATGCTTTATTCTGGAACTCACACTCCTAGCATTGTAGGCTGGCACACTCCAGGGGTAGCTGCTATTTTTTTTTCTTTTTTGTAAACGGAACAAGTACATAGTGTTTACTTTAGGCCAGGCTCTGGGCTAAATGCTTTGAAAATACTAAGTCATATTCACCCATGAATGATACCACAATACTTCAGTTATCTTTTTTTGCCAACAACATCAAAGGCTTTAGGAACTAGCATGATGGGTCCTTATAGATGAGATTCAAAGTGTGTGGCATGGCTAGAATACTGTAGAGACACCCCTCACTTTTGCTTGAGCATCTAACCACATTGGCAACCTTTTCTCTAAGGGAAAGCATTGGAAGCTGGATCTTTACATGGTCCTGTGACCAGCTTTAGGATCAGAAGGTTTTGGTTGTGTATTTCCTGCTCTACTGATAACAGAATCCTGTCTTTAGACTATTGTTCTATCTGCCCTAGATGAGCTTTCTCTACAGAATTGGTTTGATGAGCATTAAGGTTAGAAACCTGGAGTTTATCACATTGTTTTTTGCTTACTTGTTAATAAAAAAAATTTTTAAGTAAATGTCCTAATATGGGGAAGAGTTTGGTCTAAGACTTGCTTTCATTATAAATCTCGTAGCAAGATTGTGAAGCTATAGCTAATCCTCTGCCACCTCATACTTCTTGGCGGCTAACATTATACACCAGGAAGAACCCAGACTGACTTAAGGAGTGCCATAGCACCAGGTCGGTGTCTGGCCTCCAACAGCAGTGGTCCTCACACCATCTGGAGCTACATTCTCTCACCACCACTGTGAGATGGCCTGAGGCCCTCTGCCTCTTGAGATCATAACGTGGCGTGTCTCAGACAATGGGAAATACTTCCACTGTTCCTCACGGGCATGTGGGACCTTCTGTGTACAACTTTTCTCTTTATTCTTCCTTGCTAGAGTGCCAGGAGAAGTGCTCCAGAGGTGGCTGCTTTCCTGGGTTCCAGAGAGAACATTTCTCCCCTAACAGCATTTACCCTGTGATGGCCCGAGTACCATCTGCGAAGTTACTAATACCCCACACCCACCCTAAGATTGGTAGCCGTAATCTCTGTCTCTGGGTCGTCACATCCTGTAGTCCCCTCCCATACTGGCCCAAGATTGGTCTGTGGAACCAAGAGAACACAACAAAAACAATGGTATGTCCCTTCCAATTGCAGGTCAGAAAAGATACAGTGGTTCCATTTTGGCTGCTGTCTCTCTCACGTCCATGGCTGAGTCATACAACCACTAAGAGGAAGATAAATTGCCTCTAAGTCAAGCGCAGTCTTGACCCCAGGGAGAGAGTTGTAGAGTCACATCAAAAAGTGCCCTCTTGTCCCAGGGAGGCTGCTAGTACGGGACCGCCTTGGGGGTCAAACATTTACCCAATTGTAACAAGAAATCCAGGAACCTGATTGCCATTCTCACATTTTTTTCTCCTTCACCAAGAAGAGAAATGGATGTTATCATTATCTGAGTGGCAGTGATTCAGCAAATCCACAGCTTTACAAATCCATCAACTTCAGTGCTGACCAGAGTAACCTAAAACTTTCAAGTGTGTGGCAAGGTCAGGTAGTGGTATTGGGGTCTTGGGACCAAGGACAAGTACGGTTCTATAATGGGGAGTGTTCTTGCCCTTGTGGGTTCCAGACCCGGATCTGGTCTCTTACTGGGAGACTTTGGAAAAAATCATAATCTCTTTAAGTCTTAGTGTATCATCTGTAAAAAAGAAATAAATATAATAATCCATGCTCTACGTAACACAGAGTTTTTAAGAGAATAAAACAAAGTAAAATTACGTGGAAGTGTTTGGTAAACTCTGAAATGCTGTGTAACTATAAAGGATTATTATTATTCACCCAGATCAATTAAAAAAACCCACATGTAAATTTACAAGTTAGAAAGTCATTATGTACTAAAAATGTTGTTCCAAATCTAATTAAATTAGAACCGTGGTTCATTTGTCAATTTGTATGTTAAGTATCCAAATAACAATGTTATGGGATGAACTAATGAACAGGAATAGAACAAAATAATAGGTTTGTTATACAGCTAAAGCAACCACCTATATGTTCGCCAAGACTTAATAACTATCTTACTCAGAATTCATTTTTCGAAAGGCAGGAAATCAGTGCCTGATTAACACCTGGCTTGCTTAGGCCCCTTATACATCTATTTGCATTGCACTTTAGTTTTCACAATGTTTTTAGTACATTTTCTCCTTCGATTATCATAAAATACTTTGATGCTAACTGAACACTTACTGTCCCAATGTGTTTACAAGTGAAGAAATTGAGCTTCAGAAAGTATGAATGTCATTCCAAGGTTATACAACTATTATGCACCAGTGGTGCAGCTAGAACTTGCTTGCAGGTTTTCTCACTTCAAGTCCCCTATGCTTTCCATTACAGCACAGATATAGTGAACTCTATGGATGGGCGATCTTGATTATTCAGCCTCTCTTCTCACCCCTGGCCTCTCAAGCAAACACACAATCATCCCTTCTCTCAGCAGATCAGCTTAAACCACCATTTCATTTTGGCCCCAGGGGAAAGATCCACTAAGTTCTCCTGCCCAGTTCTTTGCAAATCACACTAGTTTTTTTTTCTTTTTTTTTTTAATATTTATTATTTTATTTATTTTCTTTATTTTTTGGTTGTGTCGGGTCTTAGTTGCTGGGTCTTGCATTGCGGTGCGGGCTCTTCATTCCGGCGTGCAGGCTTCTCTCTAGTTGTGGAGTGCATGCTTTCTCTCTCTAGTTGTGGCGCCCAGGCTCCAGGGCGCATGGGCTCTGTAGTTTGCGGCATGCGGGCTCTCTTGCTGAGGCGTGTGCAAGCTCAGTAGTTGTGGCGCTAGGGCTTAGTTTCCCCGTGGCATGTGGGATCTTAGTTCCACCACCAAGGATCAAACCCTCATCCCTTGCCTTGGAAGGCAGATTCTTAACCAGTGGACCACCAGGGAAGTCCTTTTTATAAATAAAGTTTTATTGAAACACAACCATGTCCATTATTTTATGTATTGTCTATGGCTCTTTTTTTTCTTCTTTTTTTAATAGAGGTATAGTTAGTTAACAATGTTGTGTAAATATATGTATATATGTATATATTTATGTACATATGTACATAAATTCTTTCCCACTGGACCACCAGGGAAGTTCCTTTTTTTTCAATATAAGAAGTGAAACATTCTAGTGCCTTCAATCCTTGTATATTCTAGTATTCTATGAGACCTTCTGTGGACATGAATTTATCCCCAGGAACTCTGAGGAGCAAAGACCCTGATTTGTCCTGGAAATACAGTTGCAGACGGCAAAAGTGATTCTGCACACCCATGCTAAGACCAAAGAGGGTAGCAGAGAAGACTAATTCTTGGGATCTATCTCCCTGAGGGACTCCTAAGTAGAAGAGAGAAGCTGAATATTCTTTTTCTTCCTTTCTTTTTTCTTTCTTTTTTTATTCTTACCTTTAATCAGATCAGAAAATTGAAAGAAAAAGAGTCAGGAAACATGAAATATGTCCATGGAAGATGAGAATAACATTTTGTCAGACATTAAAATTATGTAGTCTTAACGATGTAAGCATTGTTCAATGGTTTTCAAAGTTTGGAGTTAACCTAGAAACAGATCATAGGTCATGAAGTAAAACTTTCAGCTACAAAGAGGAAAGGAAAGATTATATTAATAATTTGATATATTTTTAATGCATTTTTTCTAATGGCCTCCTCTTCTTCCCCTTACCTCCCAGAAGAAGAAATTCACAGTTTTGAGAAGGGGTTGGGGGTAAAACCTGCTCCTCGGACCTTTTCTTCTACTGGGGTGTCCTCCGCCCTGAATTGATCCACTGTTGCCTGAACTGACCTGAGTTGCATTGAAGGCTTTCACTCACTTCACTGAGGGGGAGCGTCTTTCATCCCCCCATTGTGAGCATAATCAGGAAATAACCGCATGGCTCTTCTTCTCCCCCGTTTCTTTTTTGCTGCTGTTTAAAATAGAAAAGAAATATAGCTTCAGTGATTCTATTTAGTCCACACAATAGAGACGAAGCCCATGGGCGGCACTGCAGCTTCCTTCAGGGACATAATGGGCTGAGAGAACAAGGTGCTGTTGGAAGCATTGATTTTTGACAGACAATTTTTCATTTGATGGGGGATGGGGAGCGATGGAAATAAGTGAATATATATGTATATATATATTCATATGAGGCCTTTAAAAAGACAAAACAATGATTTGAGGGTCAGGCTTCTGGGTATTCATTCTGTGGGACAGCAATGGGACTGGGGAGGTGTTGAATAAACACACACACACACACACACACACACACACACACACACGCACATACACACACACACATCTGTGTGCGCAGACCTGCAGTCCTAAACTTAAAACTGACCCTCAGAGACAGCAGCCATTTATAAATCAGTTGTCTGGAACAACTTTTCAGAGAAACAATACTCCACAGTAGAGTTAGCCGGCTTGCACAGTCATAAAGGCCCACGTGCTCTTGAACACCAATGTTCTTGAAGAATTTTAATATACTGCAATGTGTCTAAGGGAAAATGCCTTTCAGCTTTCTAAATCAGGAAATCCTTGCTTTTTTGCCTTAGAAAAGCAAGGATTAACTACATGTAAACCAGAGGGTTTAAGTGAAGCAGTAAATATTGACAGAATTAAAATCATGAGAAATTTTAAGTACAAGGAGTGCTTGACAAATTGTGTATTTACATTCAATTTATGGCAATAAATGCTCATTGACCACACGTGATTATAAATTGGGCTTAGCCCCATCCTCCTTTCTCCATGATTCCCAGCTTAGATTTCAACAAAGGCTGGTTTCAGGCGGATGCCAGGCAAAGGTATAAGATGACAGCTTAGTATATGTGTGGGTATTAGGTTAATAGTTCAAATGGGCTTTTTAGCTCTTTTCAGAACCTTTCCAATCTTTACTTATGTGTGATCCCCAAGGTGGTCCCCCAACATCAGGTGCCCTTGGATAAGAAAGACACTTTTATATGTGTCCTATGCTCTTCCCATGGGGTCAAAACTACCCTGCACGTGTGTTACAGGCAATTTATTTTCCTCTGCGTGGGTTGTGTGGCCCAGCCATTGAAGAACTCTCTCCACGTTGGTTTCTTCTTTAGTTTTCTGAAGCGTATTCATCAGCTACTTGATTTAGTTGTTCTGATCCCACTGTGAAGCATCTTCACTCTTCTTTCAAGATGAAGTCAGTGTCTGGGCTCCTTTCCTTACCCTTCTTCTGAGGCCAGCTGCTGGTGTCTGCCTCTCCTGTTCCAAGGCTGGGGACCTCTACCACAGATTCAGTGGAAATCGTCTAACTTCAGGTTTTAGCCTGGGGAGCATTTCTGATTCCAGCTTACCCACAGATGACTAATCCACCCATGGTCCGAGAAATAATCAATCCAGCCTCACCCAATCCCCAGTTCTTTGTGAGGATTGATTTATGTGTTCCCCCATCCATCCCAGAGCATTTAAAGTCCTCTTCATTTTGACTTAATCGATCAAGGGGACTCAATCAGGGGAGAAGAAGATCATGTCCTCAAGGAAGATTGTGTCCACCACTCTCCGGCAGGGCATTGGGAAGAAGCATGACCATGGCTGAAGAGCGTTCTGTGGCCAACCCAGGTCTCATTCTGAGCGGAAGTGCTTGGCTGGGTCCACAAGACAGTCTCTGAGCTTCTCGCACCCCAAGATCTACAAGCCAGTCAGACTGTGACTTTAGCTAAGAATCTTTCTCTCAAATCTGTCAAAACTCCCTCCTAATCTTATCATGATAACTGAAAATAAATGTGAATGTGCTTTAAAAAGTTAGAGCTGGGCTATAAATATCCAGAGTTGTTGTTTATGCTTATATCTCGTCCTATGTTACAGCGTCAATGAAATCCACTGACGTGTCTTTCCATCCATGACTCCGTTTCCTTCTCTGCATCACTTTATGTGTGTGGCTGGGAGTTGAAATGCAGACATAAACATATTCATAAAGGAGGCTGGCTGTGACTGTGGCTATAAATGGTTATAAATGCGCTTTTAGCTTTTCCTTCCTCTGGTGCAGATGACTATATGTCTTAAAACCCCTCTAGTGAGCTATGTTTTGCCTTAAAAAGCTGGCGCTCCACAAATAAGGCTGGGGCTGAGTCATCAAGCCCTGGGACAGGGAAGGGATGTGGTGGAGGAGAAGCAAGGAGGCATTTTCATCGAAGATGCACTGAACAGAGTGGGAGGACTTTCTCTCAGGGATCGGCAACCTATAACCCACAGGCTAAATTTGACCCTCTGTCTGTTTTGTAAATAAAGTTTTATTGGAACCCAGAACATTCATTCATTTAGGTATTGTCCAATGCTGTTTTTGTGCTATGATAGCAGAGTTGAGTAGTTGCAATAGAGAATGCATTTGGCCTAAAAACCTAAAATATTTACTATCTGGCCCTTCAGATAAAGTTTGCTGACCCCTGCTTTGATTTTCTATACTTTGATTCATTTTAGTAGCATACTCCCTATGAAGTACTTACGGCTTGTGCCTTTATGCCCAATTTGCTGATGAGAAAAATGAAGCTCAGCAGGGTCATAGAACTAGCCCCAATTCCTTCATCTACAAGTGACCAGGAGGGGCTGGCACTGAGATTTCCCAGTGTTTGTCTGATCCTCTGTGCACTGCTACTCCGCATCAGCTTCTGAGTGGGAACCTTCCTATTATGTATGTGTGGGAGTGAATAATCTATCTACCTATCTATCTGTCTAGCTATCTATCTGTCTACCTATCTATCTATCCATCTATCTATCTATCTATCATCTATTTATCTATCTATACATCTATCCATCCATCTATTTATCTATCTATCCATCTATCTATCTAGCCATCCATCTATCATCTTTCTATCTATCCATCCATCCATCTATCTATCCATCTATTTACCTATCTATCTATCTACCCACCCACCCACCTATCTATCCATCTATCTATCTACCTAGCCATCCACCTATCTATCATCTATCTATCCATCTATCCATCCATCCCAGCTTTATTGAGATAAGTGGGATGAAGAATTGAAATTCAAGTTATTACACATGTGCTTTTCTTAGACTTGCACCTAAAAATTGGCACTCACCATCTGCCTCTACAAGGATGAAGTCAGTAACCACTTCAGTCCCTGACCTTCAACACACCCTCAAAGGAGTTCAGGGTGGAGATCAGGAATGAGACCCTCTGTGCTCTGGGAAAAACTGGAAGAACAGGCCTCAGGTAGTTAGAGATTTTCAGAAGATTTTATGAGCCCAAATCCTTGCATCTTCTTGTATATAGAAAAGCACTAAAATCATGAATGGAGACATCTGCTCCTCATGACTACCAGCCACCTTCTGCCAAAATGTGTACTTGATTGCATGTGCCCCCTTCACTAAAATCGTATCTAATACTGACCCCCCTGTCCCCACCTTTGGAACAGTTCCTCAGAGCTATCTGAGACGCTGTCTCCCGGGCTATAGTCCTCCTTTTGCCTCAAATAAAACTTAACTCACAACTCTCATATTATACATTTTTTTTTTTTTTTTTTTTTTTTTTTTTGGTAAACAGACTCAACACTGCACCAAGTTAGAGGGTAAAGAACATCGGTTTGGGACTCCAAGTTCTGACTGTGCCCCTAAGTAGCTGAGGCACCTTGGCCAAGTCCAGTCCATTGGTTCTTTTGGGTCTAAGTTCTCCATTTGTAATATAAGTAGGGAAGTATGACAAACAAACAAACAAACAACGACAAAACCTCTCTAAATTGCTGACACCTTGAATTTTTACAAAGTCCCTCCCTTCTTCTCCCCCTCCAATACCAGGTACTGCAGCCTTTCTCCAGACAGGCCCCTCTCCACCGGCCATCACAGGTACTCTCACTAAGGCAGGGAAGTTCTGTGGGGACTGGGGAGACAGCAGGCAGAGGAGGGGCGGTGGTCTCACACTCTTTTGTCCACAGCTCTGTCTCTTCCCCTTTCCCTGGATCCACTTGGTATCACCACTGCCTGTCCCTTACATTTCCTGGAAAACCACAATTCTGCAAAGAGTCTGGTGAGGGGGCTGGTGTCTGTATAAAAAAGGGACAAAACAGAACAGTCACTTATTTTGTTACCAAAGAGTCTTTTTTTCCTTTTAATGGAATGTGCTATTTTTAAGTCCCATCCGCCTGCTGCAAGTGCCTGTGTGGCAATTGCCCTGAACACATTTGAATAATGTCTATGCATCCTTCTGTGATGTGGTGCAGAACAGTAACTTTGTACTTTGTGGTTTTATTGTGATGAAGATATTTTATGACAGTATTTGAATCTCAACGACAAAAAAATTCCTGAAAACAAGGCATTTCGAGACCACTTATGCAGAAGGAAGGGGCCCAGACCAATCTCCTGGGAAATTTGGCCCGGGGCAGGTATGATCCCCAGGGCAGCAAGGAACTTGGGTAATCTGTAGAAGCAAGTGGCCACCACATTTGGAACCATGAATTAGGCCCATTCGGCCTCCTGCCCACCCAGCAACATCAGGGTCAAACCCAGGGAAAATTCGGCAATTCCAAAGTCTGCGTTAGTGCCCTGCAATCTTCTTTTCTCTACACTTTTCCTTTTCCTACACCAGTTGACTGGCCTTTCAGTGTGTATCAGGCAGGTTCCTGCCAACAGAAGTATTTCAGCATGGGGAAATAGTTGGAAGATATTGGAGGACCTGAAATTTCAAAGAGGGCCCTGGGAGGCAACCCAGAGATTTAGCAATTTGAGGAAACCACCATCAGTCCCCCCTAGATCTGGAGAAACACAAGGAGCTTAGGAGGTAGAGTTATGCAATGGAAGCTGGACCCATGCCGGGGGCCACCTGTAGGAGCTGGGCCCAAAGAGAGGTGTAGTTTGACGGGAGCTGGTACCATGGGGGAGACACAGTCCCTTCCAGAGATGCAGCCCAAAGCAGAGGGGGTGAGGGAGAGAAATTCCCTGGCCTCTCCCTTCCTTCTACCCTCCGGGCTCCTGCCAATGTTTCCCATTAGCTGGACCCAAAAACTTAGCAGGAGAGCTTTAGAGAAATGTAGTTTTCATGGGTCAACTTCTTGTAATGTAAGCCAGAGTAGAAAAGATGTGGGGGAATTAATAATTAATTTGAGAGAAACAAGCAAAAAAAAAAAAAAAAAAAACCCAAAACAAAGAACAACAAAACAGGTACCTTGGACAGCAGTTCATTCTGTCAACCTCTGTTACCCTTAAAGAAGTCTCCATTGTCCCGGGAAGATTTCCTTCTGCATCCAGGACATGCCACACAGAGGTGACAGAAATGGAACCAGGGGAAACTGATGTGACTGCAGACCTGGGCCTGGGCAATGGGTGGGAAGACGGAGAAGTCGGGGTCACGTGGACTTGTGTTGATGTCTGGGAGTAACAACTGATGGCATTGGTGGAAAAGGAGGCTGCAGCAGAAATACAAATTATAGAAGATCCTTATGATCAGACATTATGATTGCATTGTAGTTCCTGATGGCCAGCTCATTTGGGGGCTTGATTCCAGCTAGCAGCTAGTGATTTAAGGAACAGGTTTCCTGGGGGAGCAATTGGCAAGCTGTGAACCCAGGGTTTAAGCCTCCGTCACACAGAGCGGGACTTAAGCTTTGGCCCCAGTCACAGCAGTGCCAACCTCAGCCTGGTCCTTCCTGCAGAATGAATACATTCACGCATCACGCCCTCCAGGCTTGCAGAAGCCCATTTCAAACACCAAGCTGCATTCAAGATAATCGCCCTGGTTGCAAACCCACTTTGCCCCTAACCTATTTTTCTTGGTTTTGATTTTCTGATTCCAAAGATTTGACTTTGATATCCACCTCTGACTCTTCCAAGACTCTGTTTTTTTGTTTCTGATTTTGGCTTAGTCTGCTCTTGCTTCCCTGGTACTTTTCACTCTCTTGGAGAGAACTTCCTGCTCTGGCTCCTGGGCTTACAGAACGCTTCCCCTGCCCCTGTTCTAATGCCGGTCCTCTTCCTGCCTTGGTCAGCCCTCACCTGGCACGAGGGTGCATTCTGAGGGGCAAAGGGGCAAGCAGCTAGAGGATAGAGTTTATATTGGATAGGCTAGATCAACACGGTAGAAGCCATGGAGGACTGAGGTCCCTTATGTACTCACCCTGGGACGGCCAGGGAGATGGGGTTGTCAAGCGCTTAATAGGTTACCCTTTTTCACATATATCACAGGTTTCCTCATCAGCCAGCAACATGTGTGCCCTTTCATCTATTACAGAAATTCCAAGGGAGTGTGTCACCTCTGCTTTTTTTTTTTCCAAAATGGAAACCACTTCCTCTGTTTTTATAAGTTTTTCTGTTTGTTAAGAGGCACTAAGTCAAACTTTCTGTATTTGAATACTAGTCCCATCGTTGACACCCTGTGACTTGAGAATCATGTAACCTCTATAAGTCTCAAGCCCTGCATCTGTCAAAGAGATATTAGTATCTTCCTTCCAGGGTTGCTTTGAAAAATTAAATCAAGTAATCCATAAAGAACTCAATACAATAAATGCTGATGGACGTCATCATTACTATTATCATTCTCATCATCCAAGACTGAACAGTAGAAATAGTCTTCCTGGCTCTCTGCTACCTTGATAATTCCCACAATAACATTATCAACTTGTTTTTAATGTTTTTTTAACTACCAATCACTGCCAGACAAAAGATTCAAATGAACTTATTTACAAAACAGAAACAGACTCACAGACTTAGAGAAAGAACTAATGGTTATGGGGGGGGTGGTATGGAGGGATATATTGGGAGTTGGGGATTGACATGTACACACTGCTATATTTAAAATAGATGACCAACAAGGACCTACTGTATAGCGGCAGAGAACTCTGCTCAGTATTCTGTAATAACCTAAATGGGAAAAGAATTTGTAAAAGAATAGTTATATGTATATGTATAACTGAGTCACTTTGCTATACACCTGATACTAACACAACACTGTTAATCAACTGTACTCCAATATGAAATTTTAAAAAATAAATAAATTTTTAAAAAGATAGCAGATACCATATATGTGACACACACACAATTTTTTTTTTTTAATTCTTGCAAAGTAATCTTTCTCATTGTCCCTGGTCAGTAATTCCTAAATCTTTTATTTCTTTTGAGTCTCAGTAGACTTGTGGGCCTCCTGTGTTTATCTAGAAACATCTGAACCTCCTCGGGTCTCTTTCCAGCCTTTGTCAACTATTTGCCTCATGGAAACCCCACTTTGCAGTGTCCGTGTTCAGATTCATGTTTTGGGTTCCTTAAGTCTCATCTGTAAATGACCACTGACCTCTTAGGCTTCTATCATCCTCCTGTGAACGCAGCTTCCAAATGTTTCCAAAAAGAATAAAACTCTCCTTTTCAGGAGTTTGAGGCCAAGAAAAAAAGTATTACTTATAAAAAGCTCAAACACAGCCAGTTCTCTGGAACTGGGCATCTCCTGGCTATCCACTGAGCCACCCACGGTTGATTTCCGGGCACATGTCCTTGTTTTTCCAGTGTATTGTTCACTGAATCAGGCCTTGAAAATGTGGGTCATGAATTGGCAAATGAGATATCTTTTTTCTTCTAGATTGTTTTTATTTGGGCAATCTTGCATTCCTTTTTGGTAGTGGGATCAGAACTCAGGACCCCAGACTCAGCCCAGTGGATTTCTCATCTGATATGCTCACAGAAAGATTTAAAACCCCAATAGTTTAAAACAGTTTGAAAATGGACCATAAAGAGTAGAAGAAGGAAAGGAAAGAAACTTCTGCTGACCAGAGTATAATCCTGTAGTTAACTTTAAGAACTCAATACTACCTAAATTCAAATTGTAGTTGCAACACCTATTAGTTGCATGACCTCGAGCAAGTTTCTTAATGGCCCGAAGTCTCAGTTTCCTCCTCTGCAAAATAGAGAGAATAATATCTACTCAGTAAGACTGAGGGGAGGTTGAGATGAATTAATACATGTAAAACATTTAGAATGATTCCTGACTGGCTCAGGAAATAAGCAACCTGACACAAACAATCACAAAAATTTCGATGGCATGAAACGATCAGCATTGATCCCTCATATGTCTGTGAATCCAGGGGGAGCAACTCCAAGTGCACGTTGCACTGGGCTACTCCACGTTTTTCTTATCCTCCTTGGGCCAGGCAGGAATAGTCTCCTATTCCTATGACAGAAGCACAAGAGAGCAAACCCAAACAAGCCAGTTCACTAAGCCCCCGATTCCCTCTCATCTGGTGACATCTTGTTGGCCAAACAAGTCATATGGATGAGCCCAAAATCAAGGACCAGGGAAATATAGTCTGTCTCTGGTGGAGGAATTTAAAAGTTCTATGGCCAAGGACATGGATTTGAATGGGAAGCAGTATAAAGAATTAGGACCAATAATTTAGTCTACTACATGGACGTGTAATCAAAGCTCTGTTAATGTTAGCTATCTGCAGTGATGCTGTTCCTAGACATTCTTCAGAGAAGGAGCCCCTGCTTTCCTACTGCTTCTGCCATCATACCCTCTTTCTCTTCCTGAGCACTGCCTTTCTACACTCCCACTCTTCACTGTTAGGGTGTGACTCCCCGACCACCAGTGGTTCCACCTCGCTTAAGGTCCCTACAGCAAAGCCCCATGCAGGCTCACACTGGCAATCTAACTTCTCATGTCATCTTCTCTCCTAATAAAATTGAATTGGTCTAAAGATGATTTCTCCTTATCTCCAAGATAGGTGCAGGTCGACAAGGAATGAAAAGAAAAGCTGACAGCTTTAAACATTAACACTGCAAGTTTATTTTAATAGAGGTCTCTTGGTAAAAGTTTTAATTGCAGAAAAAATTAATGGCAAAAAAGACGATACGGTAGGCTTGCAGAGGAAGAGATTTTGGGATCTCGAAACACAGGCCACTAAGTACACGCAAGAGGATATCAAACTGACCTTAGTGTTTGTCGGCTGAATGATGACCTCCCAGAGATGCCCATGTCCTAACCTTTGAAACCTGTGAATATATCACCTGGCATGGCAAAAGGGACTTTGCAATTGTGACTGAGTTAAGGATCTTGAGATGGGGGGTTAGATTTTCTGGATGGGTCCAATGTAATCATAAGGGTCTTTATAAGAGTGAGGCTGGAAAGTTAGAGTCTGCTAGAGGCAATGTGAGGATGGAAGCAGAGGGACGGAGAGACAGATTGGAAGATCCCGAGTTACTGGCTTTGAAAATGGAGGAGGGGGTCACAGTCCAAACATGCAGAAAGCCTCTAGAAGCTGGCAGAGGCAAAGGAATAGATCATCCCCTAGAGTCAGAAGGAACACCTCCCTGATGACCCATTTTAGGACGTCTGCTCTTCGGAGCCATAAGGGAATAAATTCTGTTTATAACCCTGTTTATGGCAATTTGTTACAGCAGCAATAGAACCCTAGCACCCTGGGAAAAAAGAAATCAAGCAACAGGCTCTACTTCTTATTTTCACACAGTCATAACTAAAATGGAAAAGCCCAGGAATTTTCTCTCTGCTGGGCCATGGGACTTATAACTCTTAGTCAGTGAAACCGATAGTATGCTTTTGATAAGACAGGGGACCAAGCATCTAGACTCCGTAGACTTGTAGCAAGCTAGCTGAAACGCAAACTGTCCTCATGTCTGTCTGTCTTGTGTGTACTTGGACTTGACCTATCAAGGGTTCCATTGTCCAGCAGTCCTAGAGAGCCCAGACACAGCCTGCTTTGCTTCAGAGATCATGCCCCTTGGGGTTCATTTCTTGCTTTATTCTAACCATAGGCTTTTAGAATCTCCACTCTCAGAGCATAAAGACTGGCCAAGGCTGAGGACATAAGTTAGGATTGGGGTCTTTATTGTAATTGTAGTGGGAAACCATTGAATGATTTTTTTAGAAAATTATTTTCCATTACGGTTTATTATAAGATATTGAATATAGTTCCCTGTGCTCTACATAGGTCCTTGTTGGTTATCTATTTTATATACAGTAGTGTGTATCAGTTAATCCCAAACTCCTAATTTACCCCTCCCCTCATCTTCTTTTCTTTAAAGCTGACCAAGTATCCAGACTTCTTGCTTCTATTCAGTCATATACAAAGTGATTGCAGGCTAAAAGGAGCTTTTTAGCAGGAAGGGTTTCATTTTTTATTTACTGGCCTCTGTGCTCTGCTATGTCTTGCTTTCTCAACCACTCAAATTAACGGTCACTTCCTGGACTAATCTGATACACTGAACTTGGATGGGAATGTAATACCTTTAATCTTATATTTGTCAGCAAGTTCTTTACTTCCTGTGAAGGGTTATCAATCTTACCTCTCAGCAATCTTACAGCCACTACTCATAACTGCTTCTGTTTGGGGTACAAATGCATTTGGCTTTTTCAACCCTGAGAGACTTAAATTATGAGATTCCTATTCTACCTAGATTGCAGACTGCAGGCAGGAATGTCTCTCTTAGTAAATTGGTATTTCTTTCCATCAGTGCCTACAGTATGGCTAGCTCTCAGACGAGCTTCCTACTCTCCGGTAGGACTCCGCTGAGAGCGGCAGGAGGAGGCTAGGACATATCAAAATTTGTAATTTTCCTACCACTTTTCCCAACACTTCGACGGTGGTCAGCATGAGGTCTGATTTTCAAGGTACAGTAGCCAACAGATTGACAACATGTTTCACCACCGCAGTAACAAGGACAGGAGGAATTGCAGACTACAATACCTGAATCTTTAATTGACATTAAAGCCTCTCCACCTCCTCCATCCAGCCAGGTTGATATTTTGGGTTCTGTTTTCTCTAGCGCCCTACTTCTAGGAACCAAATTCTATATCGATTACGGTTGGTTTCAGCTGCATATAACAGAAAGCCCAAATATGTGATCTAAACAAGGTAGAGGTTCATTTCTTTCTCACGTGAAAGAAGCAGGTGGTCCAGGATGGCTATATTAGCACTAGGGTGTTCAAGGGACTGATTTGCTTCTACTTTTCTGCTCCATCATCCTCAAGGTCACCTCATTTTTCGAAATGGCTGCTGACTCTCCAGCCATCACGTTCGTGTTCCAAACAAGAGGAGGAAGAAGGGCAGGGGGTGCTGAATGAAAACTAAAGCCTAGCAGTGGAGTCAGCTTGATTTGAAATTTTTCTTGTGTGTGTCTCCCAGTGACTGTCACTTACATCAATTTGGCTACATCCAACTGCGCGGGAGCCTGGGAAAGGTAGTCTTTTAGCTTAGCACATGGCCACGCAAAATAAAATTGGGTTTCTGTCAGCAAAACAGAAGAGAGGAAAGAAGACTGGGTGGGCTACTACCAGTCTCTTTCACGTTCTCCAGAAGTCTGTCTTCTCTGCCTTTTGCTGCCAGGACTGTGGCCAATGCCTCATCTGCATTAGAGCTGACTGCCAAAGGTCAAAGCTAATATTTCATGGGGTGGGGGGAGAGGAAAGGGAACAATGATTATGAGTCATCTACATCCAATGCCAGTAAATTTCATGTCATTTCCCAACAGTGGTTTGATGTAAGAGAGAGAAGGAGGTGAAGGAGAGCATACAGTCAGGGCACCAGGCACCAGAGCAGAGAAGGGAGTCGGACACCAGAGAAATTCCATTTGTTTTTCTGAGATCTTCACCCAGGGTCAGATGACCAGCTTCCCTTCCACATAGTCCCACCAATATCAGGGGCACAGTTGGAAAGCATGTTTTCTGCCCAGACTGTCACCCCCTGAGCAGCCCTCCACATCACCTGTGCTGTACCATCTTGATTCTGTGAATATGACGGGGTGGGGGGCAAGAGGCCGTGCTAGGTGGTGCCACGTGTTGGCTCCTCTTTGGGATGTTGAGTGGAGGTGGCATGGAAGACGTATCACCTTTATGGTGAAATGGTCACTCTGCCTCTAGAAGGATGTCTTTCCCCCAGTGCTTCCATATCTTAGCAGACAATACACCAGACCAGGGATATCAGTTCTAACAACGGGTTGTCCCCAGCTTGCATGACCAGATACTGCCATCTGCTCAGTGTCTATGAGCCCCCCTTTGCTGGATGTGCCCGTGCCCTGTCCAGGGTGGGACACTCATGTCCCCAGCTGCTGGGAGCATCCGTGGCCAAAGGGTCTCCCCTGAGGACCCCTCTAGAATTTGCCCTCAGTCAAAGAAGCCACTCCATACAAGGTCACACACCCTCCCCAGGGGTGGAAGGGTTGACGGAGGCCTGACTCCCTGTCCTCAAAGCAAGACCATCCCAGCCCTGGAGGCTCCCACAGGACTCAGACGTCTCTGTCACAATTGTATCACAGCCCAGAATCTCCCTCTGCTTCGTCCTGCTTCCCTCATTTCTTTTAGATATTGTTTTTGAAAGTGCATCCCCAGTAAAAAGTCTGCACACATATCTAAGTCTCAGTCTGTTTTTTCAGGAGACCTGACCTACACTTGCTGGGGGGGGCGGTGAGGAGGCAAATCAGAAATTGCCTCTGTGGGTCATGATCTACCTGGTCCAGTGTCATCTCTTTAATGGCAGGACCCGGGGTTTATGCTGCAGGGGTACCTGGTACCCTTCTCTGGTAACAGCTTCAGAGGCTCTGGCTGACCTCCAAACTCCATCTTTCCTTGAATAATCTATAAAAGGTCTGTCAAGAATTTAAGGAGACCTTCAGGTACTTATTATGTTTTTAACCTGTATCACCTATTTGGGAAATTGATTTCATAATTTTACATTATTAGTTTATTAAAGAATTATCCTTAAAAAAAAAAAAGAATTATCCTTAAGGACAGTATGGAGGTTCCTCAAAAAACTAAAAATAGAGTTGCCATATATCCCACTCCTGAGCATATATACAGAGAAAACTCTAATTTGAAAAGATACCTGTGCCCCAATGTACAAAGCAGCACTATTTACAATAGCCAAGACATGGAAGCAACCTAAGTGTCCATTGACAGAGGAATGGATAAAGAAGATGTGGTACATGTATACACTCAGCCATAAAAAAGAATGAAATAATGCCATTTGCAGCAATATGGATGGACCTAGAGATTGTCAAACTAAGTGAAGTAAGTCAGAAAGAGAAAGACAAATACCATATGATATCACTTATATATGGAATCTAAAATACAACACAAATGAACTTATCTACGAAACAGAAACAGACTCGCAGACAGAGAACAGAGTTGTGGTTGCCGGGGGGGTGGGGGGTCGAGGGGTTGGGGGAGGGATGGAGTGGGAGTTCAGGATTAGCAGATGCAGACTTTTATATACAGAATGGATAAACAACAAGGTCCTACTGTATGGCACAGGGAACTATATTCAATATCCTGTGATGAACCAGAATGGAAAAGAATATATATATAAACTGAATCACTTTGCTGTACACCAGAAACTAACACAACATTATAAATCAACTCTACCTCAATTAAAAAAAAAGAATTGTCCTTAAATGAAATCTCTTTTAAACTTTAAGGGGTACCCTTTGCTTAGAGTGGATTACAAATGAGGCCCTGTACCCTACCCATATTGTAGGTAACACATAGATATTCTCTGTCACCCTTCTACCAGAACATTATGTTGTGGATGTGAGTCTGGGGTGGGGAGGAGGTCTGAGTTGTCCCCTAAGAGCTTGGAGATAAGAGAAATAAGATTCGCTTCCGAGGGTTCAACTAATAAAATCCACATGCAATGTTTAGAAATCTGGATACGTAGATAAGAGACTGTCTGTAAATATGTGACCAAAGGATTTGCATTGTCCCTCAATTCCACAGAAGGTGACCTGGGTCTCAGAGAGGCCGGACAAGAATGTTGTTAATATTTAGGAAGCAACAGCCTAATCAATTGCATTTTAATGCGTGAACATAAAGGGACAGTCTAGATCACAAAAGTATAGCTCAACAGGACAAAATTTGGCGGTGTTTTTCCAGCATTGGCCAAGCTAAGAAGACACTGAATCTGCAAGGCAACCTTAATTTAATTACTAGAGAGGAGTTCTATAGCAAAGGGTAGGGGTGATTCATCATACCACACCATTGCCTGGACAAAAATCTCCCAGACTCTCCACCCCACCCCCTGCCCCCTTTGCTCTGATTCTGTGCTTACTACACAACTTGAGAATTGTCCCCCAGCAGTAAAAATGAGAACTCTTTTCACTGGATCAAAATTAACTTCCATTGTATCCAAAGAAGCTTTCAGTCTCCTAATGCACTTCACTTTGATTTTAATTTGATTAGTGAGAGTCTGTGTCCCAGCTTCCATCTGACTCCAGGACAATGACACAGTTTGGACTTCAAGGGCATGGTGAATTCTCCAAGGTAATACCTCCCTGTTAGATGACTTGGGAAAGAGCCATCTGGCCTTCACCTCAAGACCCCTCCTCTCTCAAAGTAGGCAGACATCTTTTGGAAAGCTTATCTGTGTCTGTCTGCTTAATATTTTACATTCAGGAAATGCTGAAAGGCTGAATGTCATTGGCAACTTTGGGGATATCTCTGTAAACTTGCCCTTCCAGATCGCTCATAAAAATCAGAGATAGAATGTCTCCCAGACCCAAAAAAATCTGTTATACATACATCCTCATAAGAGCAAGGCCTGTTCACGTCCACGCTTGATATCATAAATATACCAAAAATATTACTCTGCCTTTGACAAAATATTTTCTTCCATCCACCGAAGCTTGGCTGGAGCAGGCAGCGTTTGTCAAGAGCTTTAGGAAAGTTTGCATTAATCAATCACAGTGCTGGAACTTTCTCCACTCTGGATTCCTAAGCTGGTTCTTTAGACAGCTACTATCCAGCAGGCTGCTTATAGCACAGCCCTCCACTCAGCTCACCTTCCTCTGGATGTGAAGTTTCTTCTGGGTCCCTGGCCTTGAATCCTTGGCTTCTTGTCCCAATTCTGCGTGCCGTATCTGGCCTGTCGAGATTCAGTGCACACTGCACCCTCCCTCCAGGGCTTTAACCTCAGTTTCCCAGATGCTGGCAGGACTACCCCATCTTCCAGCTCTGAAGGATTAGGGTGTCTCTGGCTAGGTATCCAGGACCCGGCCTTCACTCCCTTCATCCAGGAAGACTGCGGAATAGGTGCAAACATCTTCCTGAAACCCACCTTCCCTGGAATTCGGTCTCCCCCCTGGGAAAAATGAATGAATCCCTCTTGCGCTCTACACGTATTGCCTGCAGCAGGCAAGGATGAGCTGGCGGATGGAGGGCCGAGCCAGCAGCACAGGTAACGGAGCTGGGGGTGCCTGGAAGCAGTCACTGTGGCCCTGCTCTGTGTCCCGGCAACGCGTGAGCATCAGTGACTCCTGAGACCCCCAGGCTTTCCCCCGAAATTCCAATCCTCATGAACCGCATCTGTATGGGAGGAGGGTACTTTGAAATAGGCAATGCTTCCTTTTTCTGCCACCCAAATTTCCTATCTGTTTTG
Source organism: Balaenoptera borealis (assembly GCF_965194805.1). NCBI lineage: Eukaryota > Metazoa > Chordata > Mammalia > Artiodactyla > Balaenopteridae > Balaenoptera > Balaenoptera borealis. The sequence goes on from NC_138880.1 coordinate 7,063,965, forward strand.
TCTCCCCTTTCATTATTCCAGGGGAAGGAAGACATAGCAAAACAACGAGAGGAAGCTAATTCTTGACTTCGGAAGACTATATGAAAGAGTACATTGTCTCTATTCCCAAGAATATAAATGATTCTCTTGGGTGTGGGAGGGGAAGGAATCAGAAGGGAGACCAAGATAATTTCACGATGGAGATGTCTAAGCCCTGGGGAGGGGGTGACTGAGATACTGGAAGAGTGTGAAGACTCTGAGATCAGAGGGAATCAGTGACAAACCTCGGCAGCCTCCATCCTTCCTGAGGAGAGGTCAGAGATGGGAAGATGAGGAGGACCAAATGGCTGTGGGGTGCACCTGGGAAGGTGGGCCCGAGACAGCCTGGCAGCGTTTCTCACATAGAGAAAGAGTGGGAACAGAGGAATGCCCCAAGCAATGGAGCAAACAGGGCACGTGGAGCCGTGGCCCACAGGAGGCCTTGGGGCTGGGCTGAGGGGCTGCAGGAGGGGCCTGCATGGATACAGGATGACATCAAAGACCAAATGCCCACCCCCAAATCTGGCATTATAGAGGCCACTGTGTAAAAAGGCCCTTGAACTCAATGGAAATAGGTTTTCGAGACTTGCAAAGTTGAGACTCAAAGTAGGAATTAATATCAGTTATAGAAAATAAAGAAATTTAGATGTCTTAGCCATCTGTGAATTTGTGGACTTAATCTCATAATCAATGAAATGGAAATCTGGATTTCCCAGGAAGCCAAGTAGAGCAGTTTTTGCCAAGTCATACTTACTGGTGTAGGTGGAACAATGGGTGGTCCTTCTGCTGTAATTTGGCCTCCTCTTCTGAGGGTCCTGCACTAGTCTGCTCTGGATGCCATAGCAGGATACCGTGGGTTAGGTGGCTTCAACAATGGACATTTATTTTCTCAAGGTCCTAGAGGCTGCTATATCAAGGTTCCAACGTGGTCAGTTTCTGGTAAAGCCTCTCTCACTGGCTTGTAAACAGCCATCCTGCTTCTGTGTGCATTTGTGTGTGTGTGTGTGTGTGTGTGTGTGTGTGTATGTGTTGTGTGTGTACCTGTGTACCTATACACAGGAAAAGAGGGAGAGAGAGAGAGAGAAAGAGAGAGAGAGAGTATTCTCATGTCTCCTCTCAAAAGGACACCAATCCCATTAGTTTAGGGCCCCACCCTTTGACCTCATTTAATCCTAATTTCTTCCACAAATCCCCATCTCCAGATATTAACACATTGGGAATTAGGGCTTCACATATGAATTTGGGGGGGGGGATACAATTTAGTCTATAAGAGTCCCTCGAGATTCCAGGCCACCTTGCAGAGCACAGTGGACAATTCAGAACATTCCAGCATGACCATTGGCTTTTCTGTATTTTCCCCCCTGAATCTGTGCTCCAGTCTTCTCTCCAAGTCTGGGCCTATGAAGCTGATGCCCACATGCTGACCATGCAGGGATCCATTGCTTTTTGGATTACAATTGGGTTCATCCACTAGGAGGCACTGGCAGAATTGGAAAGAAAGAAGAGAGAAAGTCTGGGGTATTTCTTCCTCCTGCTCCTTCCTCACTGATAGCCACACTCTCTGTGGGGCAGATCCCCACTTCCAAGGCTGCTATTTCTTGCTGGGTCTGGTAACAGCATCCTCCTCTTGCCCCTTCAGCCTAGCTGTGGTACTGCTTGCGCTATTGCTGGTCCCTGGGTGCTTCGTGGTCCCCTGTTAGTCCAGTAACCCTGGCTACACCTCTGCAAATTCCCTTCATTAAGCCCTCTTCAATGAGACCCTTTGAGTGAACCCTTAGTAACAATGCAAAGTCCCAAGTGAGTTCCACCTTAGCAGCTGAGTGGAGCTATCTGATGCTTCTGACTGAGTTTCTTATAAAGAACAAACCCTCAAAAGAGCACATGATCGACCACTCCAACCTCTCTGAGAGGCTAGAGTGGCTTGCCAACATAACAAAGCTCCCTTCTCCCGGGACGGGATGGAGCAAAGTGCCTGGTCACTCCCCGATATGTCTGTGTCTCTCCCAGGCCACGGAGCAGAAGTAGCAGACCTACTTGATAAATGACCACAGCTTGGCAGCCTTCCTGTGGACGTTTTACTCTAGGGAGGTGATGTGATCCAGAGTTGGAACCCCGGAAGACCAAATGGCAGGTGAAAGGGAAGGGCAAAGGGCACAGGGGGACAGAGTCAGATCCACCTTTGCTCTCAAGGGGTTCACAGTCCAGCAACCAAATACCACACAATATGAGTCCTGAAATAGACGTATCTACTAAGGGCTTCCAGGGATGGAAGCATGGAGTGCCTGCCTGCTTTATGCTAAGTCTTGGAGAATGTGTAGGTTTTACCTGTAAGAAAAGGGTGGGCAGGATACTCTGGGCCGAGGTGCTGCATGGACACAGCATTTGGTGTGAAGGACTGTGGGGCAAGTAACGGTGTGCCTTTAAAGGAAGATTGCAACAGTCAAGATACTTTTGGAAACTCATTAGGAAACTGATACATCGTTTCTTACTAAATCCAACAGAGATTGTTTCCCAATATTGAAACAAGATTGTGTTTCTCCGTTTAAGCAGCAGATGGAGTTGGCTTAAGTTTTCTTCTTTTTTTTAACATCTTTATTGGAGTATAATTGCTTTACAGTGGTGTGTTAGTTTCTGCTGTATAACAAAGTGAATCAGCTATACACATACATATATCCCCATATCCCCTCCCTCTTGCATCTCCCTCCCACCCCTCTAGGTGGTCACAAAGCACTGAGCTGATCTCCCTGTGCTATGCGGCTGCTTCCCACTAGCTATCGGTTTTACATTTGGTAGTGTATATATGTCCATGCCACTCTCTCACTTCGTTCCAGCTTCCCCTTCCCCCTCCCCATGTCCTCAAGTCTGTTCTCTACGTCTGCGTATTTTTGAAGTCATGTTCAACAAAACATGTTTCTCCTCAAACCCCAGGCTGAGTGGCGGAGCTCATGCTAGGAGGGGCAAGGGAGTAGAGCAGGAGGGGGCTAAGCACGTTTAGAGCTGCTGTCTCTGCACATCTTGGAACAAATGCTCTGGCACAACAGGAGCTACAAACACCATCCATTCAAAGCATTGCTTCCTCTCCATCCTTGTTTCTCTCAGACCAAGATGGCACCACCGAATCTGCCTGTGATGGTCACATGTGGCTGGACTGCAGAGTTCATACGTGGTCTGAGTGGCCACATCTGGGAGCAGGGAAGGAGGCGTTGGAGAGGAAGCAGGGAAGTAAGTCAGCTTCACGCTGTGATGTGTTTTGTGTGCCGTGCTGAGTTCTTTGGACACTGTCTTTTAAGGACTGGGGACCCAGGAAACAATCTGCAAACCATCCTGTTGGGAACAGGAAGGATGGATCAAAGAGGGGTACAAGTGGAGTCAAGGAAATCATTTCGTTGGCAGCTGGGAAACCCAAACACGCAATACTCAAGATCTCAGCTGATGAGACCATCACTGGGGAGAGAAAGGAAATGACCACGTCCAGAAGTATTTGGGTGGTACGTCTGACAGGGCTGGATGGCTGGTGGGAATCAGGGATACAGGAGAGGGTGGATTAAAATGACTTCTAGATTCTTGATTTGAGCATCAGGAGAGATACAGCCCCTGAATCACTTAGAATTCATACAGGACACAGATGACCTATCAAATTAGGATAATTTGAGTAGGCTTTGTTTTGTTTTGTTTTACGAAGGGTCTAATTACAAAGGTGTCGGGGACCGCGAGGGACTGTATAGGAACCTGGGGCTAGATTCTAAGGGAGAGGGAAGGAATCTGTTATCAGAATCAAGAGGGCAAGTTCTGTAGAGCAGACCCCTTGAGAGGAGCATTGATCTTCTGAGAAGGGATCCTGCCAGCCCAGGTAGCCCCCTAGGGAAGGAACCAGGGAATAAACACCCTGACCTCACCCTGCCACCCTGTTCTGGTCTCCTGCTCAGGCCCCCTATCGACACTCCCAGCTAGAGACAAAGTACCTGCGAGAGCCTGTTGTCATCCTTACAGGCAAGTGGGTCTCCAGGGACAGAGAACAGAGTGCGAAAGGGTGGGGAGAGGACCTCATGCCAGGGAAAGGGGGAACTTAAGATCTCCAGCCTTCAGATGGATAAGGAGTTGGGAGGAAGGGCAGGCTTAGGGGGAGAAAATGACACATTTAGTTCATACATGATGAGGATTCGGAGATTTGGGTCCTAGTTCTAAGAGGATCCAGGAATGCCAGAGAGTCACTATTGAATGAGTATATGCCAGACCCAGTTCTATATGCTTTACGTAACTTACCTCATTTAAGTCTTCCTGCAGCACTCAAAGAAAATGTATTATGTCCATTTCACAGATATAGAAATTGCAACTTGATGAAAATGTGACCACTCTCCAATCAGACTAGTAAGTATGAAAAGGCAGGATTTGAATCCAGCCCTGCCTGGCTCTGAAGAGTATGCTATTTCCTGTCTGAAAGTTAATTAAAGTTGTGCAAAAATCAGAGAGGATGGAAGCCCTCCTGCCCCACTCCAGTGCCTACAATTATCCAGACAATTTATAAACAATTTCACACCCTTCACCTCCAAGTTTGGATCAACGTCTATTTTCTATGGCTTTTCTTGCAGTGGTTCATTTACCCATCAGTTCTCTGCAGACTTGGGAGGCCTGTTTGATTATGATATTTGGGGTTTTCTACAGCCCGAGGCTCCAATTAGAACAGAGGAAGGACAACAATGGAGATGGAGTGAGAGTGAAAGAAACAGGGCTTGCGAGGAGCTCCCTGCAGGGAGAATGGAGCACAGCCTCCTGATGGGTTGGTTAGAGCCCCTGCAGCTGGTGCTGTATCCCCGGCATCTGTGCGGGGGTCCCGCCTGGATGCCAGAGGCCATGGCCAATGGCAAGGTGACCTGTGAGTTTCTTAGAGCTGATCATTCATAAGGCAGAAGCCCAGTCTTGTTGTAAATAGACTCCTGGCATAGCATTGCTTGCTCTTAATCAGCCTGTGGAAGGACTGAAGGACTAGTTCCCGCTGGATTCAGTTGCTGGTTATGATCTTTCTTATATTAATTTTTGGTCGCATTGGGTCTTCCTTGCTGCACGCGGGCTTTCTCTAGTTGCCGCGAGCGGGGGGCTTCTCTTTGTTGCGGTGCACGGGCTTCTCATCGCGGTGGCTTCTCTTGTTGCAGAGCACGTGCTCTGGGTGCGTGGGCTTCAGCAGTAGTTGTGGCGTGTAGGCTCAGTAGTTGTGGCTCGCGGGCTCTAGAGCACAGACTCCGTAGTTGTGGCACACGGGCTTAGTTGCTCCGCGGCATGTGGGATCTTTCCGGACCAGGTCTCAAACCTGTGTCCCCTGCATTGGCAGGCGGATTCTTAACCACTGTGCCACCAAGGAAGTCCAACAAGTAGTTTTAAAAGGTGGTCAAGAACATAGGCTTTGGGGCGAGATCTGAGTTTGAATCTCTGCTCTGCCATCATGGCCACGTAAACTTGGACAAATTGCTTAATTTCCCTGAGTCTCAGTCCTCTCATCTGTGAGAAGAAGATGACAATGCTCACCTTTCACTTTATAGTGAGAAAGTAATAAAATCATATTTGTCAAGTGTTGGCACGAGGTTGGCACACAGCAGGTGCTTGTTTTTCTCTTTTTCACACCAGTTCCGTCCATTCAAGATCTAGGTGCAGCCCTGCTTCAAACCAACTTTTCCAAGACCCAGAACTTGGGAATGATTACATGCAATTATGCATCTACTATAGATTTCTCCAATTCAGAGACTATAAAACTGGAGGGCTCCAGGCTGAATTCCACCCTCTGCCATATTTTGTTTGCTGTGTACAGTGTTGAAGGCTATTAAATGAGATGCCAATATTTAAACATCACAATAAAAATCCAATTTCTAGCTTTTCTTAAGGAATTGACTCATCTGGAGCATTGGGACTGCATTTCCACCTCGCTTACAATGGGATGACAAAGATAGAAAATGCCATGTAATCTTCCCATGTGCCAGGTACTGGTCTAAGCATTTTGCTTATAAAGTAATCTAATTCTTATAATACACTTGTGAGAGAGGTTCCTCTATTATTCCCATTTTTTAGGAGAGAACACTGAGGCATGAGAAATGAATTGACATGTCCAAGGTCATGGCAATGAGAAGTGGCAGAGATGCGATTTGAACCCAGGCTGTCCAGCTGCAGGGCTAAACTCTACCACTGCCCTCCCACTCCACCTCTTATGTTAACCGGACCATTGTTGGTGCTATAAACACAGGGTATGTGTGCAAAACTCACGTCTGCTAAGTTCTCTTGGTCAGCGACCTGCAGGAAAATCTAGATGGAAATTCATTTTTTAAATTAATTCCTGAGAAAATACTGCAGAGGACTTCCTCTGCACCTCTTCCTCCTTCTTTCTTCTTCTTCTTCTTCCTTTTCCTGCTCCCCTTTTCTCCTCCCACTATATTCTACTAACTGGGTCAGCGTGAAAAATTCTGAACCTGTAAAAATCAAGGCACTTTGCCAAAACCTACTGAATTTCTCAAAGCTGGGGGTACACGAGAAAGGAGACTCAGATACTGTCACCACGCCATCCCAGGCTGCAGAGACTGACAATGAGAGCAGTGGAACTAAATTATATGTAAACCAAAAGTACAGAGGCGAGGTGAGAGCCCGGGAAAGTGTGACAGGGAGGCTTTCAGAGATTAAGAGCCTCTCTCTGGTAAGCATAGGGCAAAAGGCAGGGATACAGCAAAATCAGAGAAAGACAATAAGGTGGTGGAGTAGTAGGAAATGAGCTTTCTCATCTCCTGGGGGTAGGAAAAGGATTTAGTGTCATGGGAAAGTGTCAGCTAAATATTGGGAGATCACTTTGTGCTCCATAGATTCTTGAGGGTGGCAGCCGTGGGACATCCCCACAGCCTGCCTGAGAGGGTTTCCTGCCCAGCAATAACGCTTAGGGCACACTGGGTGCCCAACAAGCCTGGGGGAAGGGGGCTGTTATCCCAGTGGCAGGGTGGAGGTGGGAGGGCACAAGGTCTATGGGGATCCTGAGAGCTGGGGAGCTAAAAACTGAAGCAAGTGCATCTCTGGGCTTCAAATGCCCATCTAAAAACAACCACCTTATCCATGGAGAGGGGGTGAGGTAAATGGGTTGCATGGCCAAATCTAACTAGGAATTGTCAGTTGCTATTTGCCGTCTCTACTCCTGGCATTTTCTGAAGTATTTTCTGCTCGTTGCACTTCTTAACATTACATTGTGATAAGAGTGATTGTCCATAGTTGAGATAGTCTCAGGAGTGCAGAGATTGGAGTGAGGGATGGTCCCTGGCAAAAGCCCATGAAACCAAACACCTGGAGAAATTCACGTCACAGTCACTGATTCAGATGTTATATACTTGTGGCATATTTTAGGAGGAAGAGAAGAGAAAGATGCCTCTTGCTTAAACTGTAAGCCTGTTGTCACTGTATAAAATGCACCAGGCACCCCTCTTTTCATAGAATTTTCACACCCGTTCAGTGGGTTTGGGTATATGGGGAGAGAATTTTTAGAAAGATCAACATTGCTAACTTGGTTCATCATTATGTACCACTTCACATCAAGGGTTCATTCTGCAGACGGTACTTGAGATCCAGGAACAGACAGATGGCAATTTCTCCCTGAAAGCTACGAGTTGTGAGTCCTTTGTCACTGGAAATTATATGCCTGCCACCCTCTGGCTTCAGCAACCCAAAAACCATGCCATATGTTACTGAAACTTAATTTTTTTTCTGAACCAGCCAGGTTGTGAAATCCAGGTTGCTTCCAGAAAACAGTTATCTACCCTGCTACCCTCTTTTCATCTCAATTTTCATCCGTGAAGCTATATTTGACAAACCTGCATCACGTGTCACAGAATCTCATCATCCCGAATGGTTGAGTCAGGATTGAGACAAAGTCCTTTGCAGCCTACATCTGACAGCCCTCATCAGATGCTGGGTCCAGACTGAACGTTGGAACAGGAAGAGGAAGATGATGATCTGGAAGAGGAGCCAGGGCAGCGGGGGCACAGCCAGCTGCGGGCTCCCTCCCGGTGCTCTGCAGGGGGGGTGGGGGGTGGGGGGGAGGTGGACATGCCCTAGTCACGTGTTTCTCATCCCGCCTCCTCCAGCCCTTCCGGAGCCCCGCCTCCCTCCTCCCGCAAGAAGGGCACCCGAGACCTCACGCTACAACTGCCCTTGCCCTGGCTCATATTTTCCGGGTCTCTTAGTCCAGCTCCACCTCCTGTCTTCCCAGCCCTCAATTCATCCACCTAGCCCGCCCTCCGGGGTTCTTTCCCATGCTCCAGATGTCTGGACTCTTTCTTCTCTTTCAAAACTTTCCTTTCGTATTAATTTCCATTGCTAGTGTAACAAGTCATCACAAACGTAGTCCCTTAAAATAACACAAAGCTGTTATCTTACGATTCTGTAGGTTAGAAGTCCTGTACGAAAGTGTCATTAGGCTAAAATCAGGATGTCAGCAGGGCTGAGTGCCTTTCTGGAGGCTCCCGGGGGGAGGGCGGGGGAGGGAAGCTGTTTCCGGCCTTTTCCAGCCTCTGGAGACGCCTCCCGCCACCCTCCTCCAAGTGCTGCGGCTCTGGCTTCCTCCCTCCGTCCAACAGCCCGCAATGGCCAGTTGAGTCCTTCTCTGGTTCCAGCATTCTTACCTTTCCGCCGTCATTACCTCTCCTTCTCTGCCTCCCCTTCTGCTTCTAAGACTTGCATGATTTCACTGGGCCCACCTGAAAAATCCAGGATAACTGTCCCATCTCCAGGTGCTTAAGTAATGGCATCTGCAAAGTGCCAGGTAACGTAACTTACGCACAGGTGCCAGGGACTAAGATGTCACCATCTTTGCGATGCCATTATTTTGCATCCCACATGCTTCTCGGCCCCATTCCCTCAGAATTTTCTAGGTTCCTAACACTAATTTGATCCACTAATTCACGATCAGGAGTGAGTGGGTTTATATGCCCCCTATAAACACACACACACACACACACACACACACACACACACACACACAGTGTGTTTTCCTTTCAGCCACTACTTTCAATACCCAGCCCAACGTAGTCCGTCACACAGGAGCTGGAGCTATTGTGATGAGACCAGGGAGGTGTCATTTCCATTTTGGGTAATCAGAACATTCTAGCCCTTCAAACCACAACATATTGATATTTGCTTGTGCTGTGTAAGGTCAGAGACACGTCCCACAAGCCCTTCATCAGAGCATGAAGCTTTGGGATCCAGAGTGAGCATCATGAACTGGGGTTGAGCAGCATTCCTGGAAACGAGGTCGTAATACTTGCCGGCTGCGGCGAGTCATTAGCGTAAAGGAGTTTTTCCATATGACATTAATTTATAGGGACGAATAAATCCTTCTGCACTTTGTTCCTCCTCTGGTAGGTTCCATTCCCCGAGGGTGCCGAAAAGTAGTTGTTACTGACCTTCTTACATTTAAGAAATAGATGCTCGTGGGTGCACGTGCGCACACGCTCATTCGCACACACCTGTGAACACGCGTGCCACGGGGGCGACACAGCAGCGAGCACGAGCCACTCGACCTTGGCGAATTTAGGACCAGCTCCTCCCTTTCTGTCCCGAGCATCTTGGAGGGAGCAGACCCAGCCCAGGAAACGATAAGGAGAAACGAAAAGTGTGGAACCTCTGAGAAAGGTTTACAGTCAGGCAAGACTATGGATCGCCACATGATGAGAAAATGAAGAAGGATGGGGCGCCTTTCGAGATACTGATGCGACCTATTAGCAACAGTGGCAGGTCACTCCATCCTCCCCAAACTTTCTCCAAGTTCCAAGCGAGAGCAGGGTGTGCGTGTGTGTGTGTGTAACAAAGGGAGCAAAAGAAATGGAGAACAGGAGAGAATAAAGGGCAAGAGAGAGGAGTATTTAGAATGCGGTGGACAGTAGCATTGGTCAGTTTAAACAGGGAAAACAGCTAGTGTGGACCCGGCAGATGTTGAGGTCATAAAGTTTTCAGGACTTGAAGAGTAAGTAGTAGTCCAAACGAACAGCATGGAGGGACAGAGAAGTCTTTCAGGGGCATAGAGACTGGCCTTCACAGCTAGATTTCAAGAGCTTTTATTTCTATTTTATTTAAGTTTTTAATTTTTTAATTAAAATTCTTTTATTGAAGTAGAGCTGATTTACAGTGTTTCAGTAGTACAGCAAAATGATTCAGTTATATATATATGTATGTATATGTGTATATGTATATATGTATTTTTCCAGATTCTTTTCATTATAGATTATCACAAGATATTGAATATAGTTCCCTGTGTTTTACAGTAGGACCTTGTTATTTATCTATTTTATGTATATTAGTGTGCCTCTGTTAATCCCAACTCCTAATTTACCCATTAACCTCTTCTTTCCCCTTTGGTAACCATGTTTGTCTTCTCTGTCTGTGAGTCTATTTCTCTTTTGCAAATAAGTTCATTTGTATCTTTTTTTTAGATTCCACTTATAAATAATAACATATGGTATTTGTCTTTCTCTGACTTGGTTCACTTAGTATGATAATCTTTAGGTCCATCCATGTTGCTGCAAATGGCATTATTTTATTCTATGGCTGAGTAATATTCCATTGTATATATGTACCACATCTTCTTTATCCATTCATCTGTTAATGGACATTGAGGTAGCTCCATGTCTTGGCTATTGTGAATAGTGCTGCTTCAGGAGCTTTTTACAAGTCTCTCTTCTGTCCTCCAACAATTGCCATATGTGAAAGTCTACCATTAGAGACTCACTGTGGGAAGGGAAGGGAGGTCTGTCTTGGGAGGGGGTTCCTTTTAGAAGAGAAATAATACTTCTTGGGGGGCAACTTACGGTTTTAATTGCCATAAGGTGTTAATGTTATCAGAGCTGATTTTGAATGAGGGGAAAGTGGCTGGGAGTGAGGAGATAGTCTGGACAACAAGGCATAGAGAGTGAAGAGCCCAGAGGGAATGAGAGGAGAGAAAAGTGATGCAGGGAAAGAAAACTAGAAGAGAAGGCTGGCCAGGGAGAGAGACCAGACTTCTGATTTTGTAATAAAGACAAGGATTTGCATTTTAGCTCTGTGTCCTGCGAGCTACGCCGATGATAAATTCCTAACCTCCCTGAGGCACTGTCATGCAACTTCTCCATTCTGTAAATGAGAGATAAAGCTCTGGGTTGTTGTGAAGTGTAAAGTTAATGTTTACGAAGTACGGTGCCCGGTGCCTGGCAGGTGCCAAGAAACTGGCTCTTCCTGCCCTGGAGGGAGTCCTGGATGTTCTGAAGCCGGGGGGGGGGGTGGGGGGGGAGGTGTATCTCATTCACTCTCTAAACAGCCCCTCAAAAATGACAGGAAGATTCTGAGCCCATTTCCACAGAAGACAAAAGAGCTAAGACACAGCTCTAGGAATTCTCCCCTCTTTCTCCTGAATCATTCATTTCTTCTCCACTGGAACATTTCCATCATCACTGGAAACATGCTGTTGTGTATCCACCCCAGATATTTTCTCTCGACCCTCTTTTCTCCCCTACTTTCTGACCCATTGTTATGCTCCCCTTTGCAGTAAAACTCCTAGAAAGAATTGTTTACCTTGCTGTCAGATATCCCTCTCTTCCTGTTCTCCCTGAAGGCCATTCCCCTTGGGTGTTTATCTCCAGCACACCCCAGAAATGGTTCTTCTCAAGGGCACCAAGAACTTCCAAGGAATACTACTCAGCCATAAAAAAGAATGAAATTTTGCCATTTGCAGCAACATGGATGGACTTGGAGGGCATTATGCTAAGTGACATAAATCAGACAGAGACAGACAAATACTATATGATATCACTTCTACATGGAATCTAAAAAAATAAAACAAACTAGTGAATATAACAAAAAAGAAGCAGATTCACAGATATAGAGAACAAACTAGTGGTTATCAGTGGGGAGGGGGAAAAAGGGAGGGACAATATAGGGGTAGGGGATTAAGAGGTGCAAACTATTAGGTATAAAATAAGCTATAAAGGATATATCATACAAAATGGAGAATATAGCCAATATTTTATAATAACTATAAAAGGAGTATAACCTTTAAAAATCATGAATCACTCTACTGTACACCTGTAACTTATGTAATCTTGTACAATAACTATACTTCAATCTTAAAAAGTATTTTTAAAAAAGTGAGTTCAGGAGTTCCCTGGTGGCCTAGTGTTTAGGATTATGGGCTTTCACTGCCATGGGCCAGGCTCAATCCCTGTTAGGGAAACTGCGATCCCACAAGTCAAGAGCCATGGCCCAAAAAAAAAAAAAAAAAAAAAAAAGTGAGTTCAGGTTCAGTGAGTTCAGGTTCAGGTTCAGTGAGTTCAAGAGCCTGCAATGGTTACCCATTTCCCACCAAGTAAGAGCCAAATCCCTTACAATGGTCTAGGAGGCCCTTCATGGCTCGCATGACCCTTAGTCTCTGCCATCACTCCACGCCAGCCACTCTGGCCACCTGCCATTCTTCCAATATTCCAAATAACCTCTAGTTTTAAGGCTTTCACACTGTTCAGGTCCTCTGCCTGGAATTTTCTCCTCTCATATGTGCCTAACAGCTTCACTTCCTTAAAGTTTGTTTTTTTTTTTTGTTTGTTTGTTTTTTTTGTTTTTTTGGGTTTTTTAAAATTATTATTATTATTATTTTATTTATTTATTTATTTACTTATGGCTGTGTTGGGTCCTCGTTCCTGTGCGAGGGCTTTCTCCAGTTGCAGCGAGCAGGGGCCACTCTTCATCGCGGTGCGCGGGCATCTCACTATAGCGGCCTCTCTTGTTGCGGAGCACAGGCTCCAGACGCGCAGGCTCAGTAGTTGTGGCTCACGGGCCCAGTTGCTCCGCGGTATGTGGGATCTTCCCGGACCAGGGCTCGAACCCGTGTCCCCTGCATTGGCAGGCAGATTCTCAACCACTGCGCCACCAGGGAAGCCCAAAGTTTGTTTCTTAATCGTAGGTCACCGTCCCAGTGAACTTGAGGTTGTCCTGATCACCATATTTAAAATTGCCATGTAGCCGCCTCCTACGTTCCCAAAGTCCCTTCACTGCAATTTTTTCTTCCTTATAGGACTTGTCACTTGATAACAAACAATATAATATTTGTTTTTATTAGGTTTACTCTTGTATTTATTTTGTAATTTGTAATAATAGTGTAAGCAGATAGGGTAGGGGGTCCCTGGAGAAAGAGGGCCAGGCATGGCTTTCTTGACAGAAGAGAAGCCATTTTTGGCCTAAGCCATTTTGTCATCTAAGCCTGGCAACGGTGCTTGTCCTTGAACAGGTCTCAGTAACTAATGACCTTAAGGGGACCAAAGAATGCAGAGACAAATGACTATTATCAGGCAAGAGAAGTAACAATAGCAAAGATAATACATCAGTTGTAAAGACTCCCAGTTCTGTTTCAATGGTAAGGATTGGCCTGAAGTGCTCAACTACCAGACCAACTGAAACCTAAGAGGTGATGATGTTGACCTTTTCTGACCCTCCTGACCTCAGTCAACTAAAGCTTGGACTCCTGATGACTGACAGCCCAAAGCCCTTCATGAATATGCATGTACCTTTAGCTTGGAACTTCCCCAATTTTGCAGTTTGGGGAGACACTGGTTTGGGAAAGATCTCCAGTGTTCTCCTCACTTGCTGCAAGTAAAAAATCCCTCCGTCTCCCAATCTTTGCGTTGGTTGTGTCTTTTGGCTCGACACGTACCAAGAGGCGAACCCAGTTTTGGGGTAACAATAGCTTGCATTATATTTTGATCAGTTATTATTATATTTATTTATTTATTTATTTATTTATTTATTTATTTATTTTTGGCTGCGTTGGGTCTTTGTTGCTGCATGCAGGCTTTCTCTAGTTGCAGTGAGCGGGGGCCACACCTCATTGCAGTGCACGGGCTTCTCTTGTTGCGGAGCACGGGCTCTAGGTGCGTGGACTTCAGTAGTTGTGACACATGGGCTCAGTAGTTGTGGCTTGCAGGCTCTAGAGTGCAGGCTCAGTAGTTGTGGCTCACGGGCTCTAGAGCACAGGCTCAGTAGTTGTGGCACACGGGCTTAGTTGCTCCGCGGCATGTGGGATCTTCCCAGACCAGGGCTCGAACCCGTGTCCCCTGCATTGGCAGGCAGTTTCTTAACCACTGCGCCACCAGGGAAGTCCAGTTTGCATTATATTTTGTAATGTGTTTATTAGGTTTATGTTTTTATCGTCTGTGGCCTCTGCTACTATTTGAAGCTTTATGAGGACAGGAATTGCCTATTTTATTCGCTAAAGCAGGGCTTGGAGCATAGAAGCCACTTTAAATGTATACATATATACTTTTTAATGAATGGAAGATAAGTAAATTAAGTTTACTAAGGACAGATCTGCCACTTGGAACCCTAGCTTCTCTTCCCACCCCTGTGTTCCTTTAGCTGCACTATATACTCTACACAAGATATAGCCTTCCTTGTACACACTACACATGATGTAACCTTCATTGTATATTCCATGCAGGGTATAGCCTGCATACCATCCACGTGTGAGCCCCTGCTGGTCACTGCAGGACAGAGCTCTGCCTTGAATTCAGACCAAGTGATGGAACCCTGACACCTGCGCAACGCTTGCAAGTATCTCTCCTGAGAATCCTGCCCTCTTCGAGTACTAACTGCTGGCTACTTTTCCAAAGAGTAGTCCACACTGAACCACTACCGCCATCTTTTCCTGAGAGCTCTGTGGAGTGTCCTGACATCCACGCTTTGGACAACCTGGATAGCAGTACCATTCTGGGTCATTGGCCATGACTTCCGACACTGACCAATATCTAGTGCCTGGTCCAAGCCCCAGACTTTCCTCTTTTGCACTGTTTCCTACCTATATCCAATAGTCCCACCCAGATTGGATTAAGGGAAGAAGAGCTGGGCAACCACTCATCATACCGATCTGAAAAGGACATTAAAATATCACTGCAATAACTAGGAATTATAATGCCAATTAATTCAGGTTTCCATGGGGACTAATTAGATAACTGGTGAAATGTTAATTGGCCCAGCCTTCCACCGCATCCTCGAAGGTAAATTAAAATTAAAAATTATAAATTAAATACTTACATGTTGCAAGTACAAATCTAAGATAAATCAGATGCTAGTCCTCTGAAACTGGCATTCAAAATCTAAATTCCAAATCAGAAGAATGCATGTTATAATCTTGTTTGCTGAGCTTTCTTCACAGCTCGAAGTTAGCTTCAGATGGTAGAAGTGTATTATTAGGTAAATTTTTTGGAATATTTATTAATAGAAATATTAATTAAATAAGTTTCCAAATAAATTTATCACCAAATAAATGTCATAGAACAAATGTTGAGATGTTAAAAAAAAACAAGTTGGAAAAATATGAAATTTTCTTCTATCTACACTGCCTGTAAGTCTGTCCAGTGTTGGTTTCACCGTGCCTCATAGTTAAGAAGTGTTTTCCAAGTTGAAGCCCAGATCTTCTGCTGTTCTGTCTAAAAATGCAGATTGCTGGCCTCAGTGTAGCTCTACTAAATCAGAAGGAAAAGACTAGGAATCTATATCTTAACAAGTAACCACAAGTAATTCTTACGCATACTCCTAATCTCAAGGGTTATTAAATGAATAACTGAAGGATTATTAAATGAGGGGGAAGAGGGATGAATGAATGAATGAATGATAGAACCTAAAATGCCACTTTTCTTTCTAGTGGAAAGATTTAAGTAGCATCCTTTCCCTCCGCCCTCCCATCCCCCTGCACTCAGAGTGGACCACACTTTGAGGAGCCAAGGTTACTGAGCCGGGAGGAGTGACAGCTCTCATCAAGTAGCCAGTG
The DNA here is from genome assembly GCF_965194805.1 of Balaenoptera borealis. Classification (NCBI taxonomy): domain Eukaryota; kingdom Metazoa; phylum Chordata; class Mammalia; order Artiodactyla; family Balaenopteridae; genus Balaenoptera; species Balaenoptera borealis. The sequence goes on from NC_138880.1 coordinate 7,079,782, forward strand.
GACTCTCATCCATCTTTTCGGGTAATTAATTCTATTTACAGCTCCATTTAATACAGAAGACAGAAACCCTTGAGGGCATGGTTTTATAAGACATTGCAAAGCCTAACTGCAATTTTTTTACATTATTTTGCAAACAACTTTCCCTAAAAGGGTTTAGAAGTATTTAAAAGTAATAAAAAGGCAACTTAGCAACACTAACTTCTGGCTATGGAATTTTGCGAAGACACATCCAAGACTATGGAAACATGTTTAATTCCTAGGGATCTTGATATGGGGTAAAAGACGCATGGTAAGTGCTGGGCCTAGAATTACAGATTTACATAAAATGAGAGCTAGACTAAAAGTAGCCAATATGTATACGATACTCAGTATGGACCAGGCAATATTCTGGGCACCGGGGAGGCCTTGGATCCTTTCTCCAGGTGTGGAATCTAAAGTGCGGAGAGGTTAACCTAACTCCCCCCATAGTCCCAGGGGTGGTTAAGCCAGGCTGTAAATGGGGGTACTCTGCCCTTAACCACTGCACTGACTGTCCCTCAGAGAGTCACATCTTTTCCAAATAGAGAAAGTGAATCCAAGAAATGCAGTGGAGTCCAGGGTCACATGGCCAGGGAGCAGCTGATCTCACTTGACCTTGGGCATCCCGGTCAATTTCTCTGGCTCTACAGCTCAGTGCCAGTCAACCATAGAAAGACAGAATTCCAGAGCCAGAAGGAAAAGCCTGGAGCTCACCTCCACCCCAAGGAGGTAGACAGCCCTCACCTTTAAACTTGTCCTGAATTTCCCAAGGCATCTGTCAAAACTGACCCTTTGGTTGCTTCTATCTAGCATTGGATCGACTTTTTCTCTTTGGCTTGGAAACACTGTCCATTAGGTCCTTTTCATGTATGTGGGAAACGTCCTCTAAATAAGAGACTAGAAAGCTCTGAGGTTGAGACTGTCTGCTGAGCTCTCTTGCCCTCTTCTCAGGCTAGTCAGCTCCTGCAGGGGGGAAGGGCTTTGCTTCCTGTCTGCTCCTGCACACTTGGGAGGGAGGTTCTCTCCATGCCAGCACCATGGGGCAAGCCTGCCAGGTGGGGGACTGCCAGCCAGCAGGGCCAGGCTTGCAAGTCCCCATAGCTCCCAGAAGTCTAGCAAACTCAGATGCTTTCTCCCCCTGCATGTTTGTTCTTTCACTTTCCATTTGGTAGAATGAGATCCCCATACTTTCAGTTAGATTTGACCTTAATATTCTTTGAGCTTTTGCTAAGGTCCTCCTATAAGATTGTCAAGCTTAATTTATTACAGCTAATAGGGAAGTCACCAAAAACAGTCTCACCAAACATTTCTTTCTTTTCTTCTCTTTCTTTTCCTCTCTTTCTTTCTTTTCTTTCTTTCTTTCTTTCTTTCTTTCTTTCTTTCTTCCTTCCTTCCTTCCTTCGTTTCTTTCTTTCTTTCTTTCTTTCTTTCTTTCTTTCTTTCTTTCTTTCTTTCTTTCTTTCTTTCTTTCTTTCTCCCTCTCTCTCTCTCTCTTTCCTTCTTTCTTTTCCACACTGCGTGGCATGCAGGAATCTTAATTCCTCCATCACGGATCAACCCATGCCCCTGCAATGGAAGTGCGGAGTCCTAATCACTGGACTGTCAGGGAAGTCCATCATCAAACATTTCTTCATTCCAAGAGAAACCATGTAGCCTATTAACCATAGCTGATTATTTGTGTCATAAAAGGATTCCAAACACTTTGACAATCTATGAAGTACGTATTACTTTAGGTCCAATCCCGTTGCTAAGAACGCCAAAGCCCTTTTCATACTCTTCAGTGAATTTTGTTGAGTGGAGGATGTTGCTTTAAAAATAATGAGCTGTCCAACAGAGCTTAGAAATCATTTGGTTATGTAGAAATTTTCATGGCCACAGCTATCCAAATTCAAGAATACCTCTTTGATATGCAAATGCATTTAGTTCATTCCAGCCTATACTTTGGCCTTTCCAGGGAGAAATTCTTCTCTTTGTCTCTCCTCACTCACTTCCTTGGGTCATCTTGTCCAACAATGACCTCACTGTACACTTGTGTGACATGTAACTTCCACGTGCCAATAACTTCCAAATATATATCTTTACTCCAAACCCTTTCCTTAGCTTCAAACTGTCTATCTGACATCTTTACATAGATATGCCTCATGCCCTTCAACACTGATCTTCGGCCCAAACCCATTTATCCTGCTTCATTTCTGATCCTGGTGAATCTACCTTATCACCCAGTTCAGTAAACCTAAGAATCGTAATGATCACCCCCTCCACTTCCCCACACTCAAACAATTCCTACCTGTATTGAGTAATGTTGACTTCTTACTACACACCCACTTTTGCCTCCCCCATTCCTAGAAAACTCTGATTTTGTTCAGCTTTCTCCCCTCCTCTCCCCTCAACACAGTCCACTTGCTTCTTCGGAAGTGAATCCCACCATCAACTTCAGGGAAATCCTAATTGGTTTGACAGTAATCCTATCCCCCTTGTCAGTGGTTGATTTAGGGATGGGCACGTGACCCAATCATGTGAGAATCAAGGAGATGTTTATTAGGAGCTTTCAGGAAAGTCTGTTCCTGTTTGCTGGGCAAGCTTCTGGAAATGATCCTCTCTCTGGATGATTTCATACATGGATAGATAATAGGTCTAGAATTGCTGTAACCATATTGCTCTCATCTTGAGAATAAAATCAACACAAAGAAGTGAGCATACAGGGAGTGGGAAGGGTAAGCTGGAACCAAGTGAGAGAGTGGTATGGACATATATACACTACCAAATGTAAAATAGATAACTAGTGGGAAGCAGCCACATAGCCCAGGGAGATCAGCTCGGTGATTTGTGACCACCTAGAGGGGTGGGATAGGGAGGTTGGGAGGGAGACACAACAGGGAGGAGATATGGGGATGTGTGTATGTGTATAGCTGATTCACTTTGCTCTAAAGCAGAAACTGACACACCATTGTAAAGCAATTGTATTCCAATAAAGATGTTAAAAAAATAAAAAAAGAAGTGAGCATAGAAAATAAAGTGGACACACAGAGTAGGAATCACTGTAAGCAACTCCTGAAGTCTATCTTCTTTCTGGATTTAATATCTCATTGGCATACAACTGTTGAGGCTAGTTTGTGCTGTTTATTTTCCTATTATTTGCTGCAAAAAAGCTCCTTAAATGATCCATCAAGTCTCACCAATACCTAATATCTATCCCCCCATCACTGTCTCCATGGCCACTGTCTTAGTTCCAGCTTTCATCATTTCTCACTTGGATTAATAGAACATCTTCCCAACTGGTGTTTCTGCCTCAATCTATAGCAATCCATCCTCTGCAGCTGCCAGAGTGATCATTCTAACAAAAAAAACCCAAAAAACAAAAAACAATCTGCTTATCTCAGACTCCAGCTAAAAAAAAATCTCTTCAGATTTATCCTTTTTCAACCACCACTTAATGCAAAACGACCTTATGGTTTACACTAATTTGGAAAGCACTAAAAAAGGGTGGGATTAGAGAAAGAAGGAACCAGCATTCTTCAAGGTCAAGACAGAGGCTTAGACAGAAACCCCAGAGACCAGAAGGTAAAGTAGCCTCTTGGAATGAGTCTGGTCCAGCTTGAGTAAGTCTCTCAACTGACTGTGTGGGCAGACGCTAAGGCATGTGGACCCAACAGGTCTTTTTTAAGGTCAAGGTCTAGGCATGTTCCAATTACAATGTGATGGTTTATCAACATCCTGGAAGAGCTAGGAGCTGCTCTGCCAATGCTAAAGACATAGGAAGTATTTAGCTCCCTCTTTCTTCCCCTCCAGCTTGCCAGAAGTGGACGACACAAACCCAATCATCCAGAAGGCTAGAGAAATACCAGGGTAGAAGTTATACAAGTTATACAAATGATTGAAGTCAATCATTTCATCAAATGAATGCTCTATAGCAACCTGAGTGCCTTTTACAGCCTAGCAAATTAGCAAAACTTTTAAAAATAAATAAGTAAATAGTGCTGCAATGAACATTGTAATACATGCCTCTTTTTGAATTATGGTTTTCTCAGGATATATGCTCAGTAGTGGGATTGCTGGGTCATATGGTAGTTCTATTTTTAGTTTTGCACAGGGAGATCAGCTCAGTGCTTTGTGACCACCTAGAGGGGTGGGATAGGGAGGGTGGGAGGGCGACGCAAGAGGGAGGGGATATGGGAATATATGTATACATACAGCTGATTCACTTAGTTATACAGCAGAAATTAACACAACATTGTAAAGCAATTATACTCCAATAACGATGCTAAAAAAAATAAATAAATAAAAATTCCAAATAAATAAATAGGTAAAAGACAAGATGGTGAGACTTCTGGAAAACTGGCAAATGCATATACTGTAGGTGGCATTGCAAATTAGTATGTCCCTTTTGGAAATCAATATAAAAATGTACAGCATGCACCATAAATGTGTTCACACCTTATGTCCAAACATGACATTTTTTCCTAAGGAAACAATTCCATAAAAGCAAAAATAATTAAGAAAGCATAAATATATTCATGGCAGCAATGTATAATAGCAACACAATTAAGAGAGAGAAATTGTTACATTAAATTATAGCTCATCAAGGTGATAAAACATTACATTTTATTTAAAATAAGAAGTTAAAACTAGAAATAAGGGAAAATTATTATATATTAAATTTTTAAAAAGCAAAATAGTGAAAGGGCAAGTTCAGGATGGTTTTTAAATTTTCAAGACTAAATATCAAGCCTGGAAAGTAAATAGGCAAAAATGCAATAGTTGTGTTGAGCAATGGGATTAGCGGTATTGTATTCTCTTCACAAAAGTTTTATTTTAGTTGAAAAGATGTTATTGTGACAATATTTATTAAGCAGGGGAACGATTGTCCTCCAAGTTGTGAATTCTTCCTAGTAATTCCTGCAAAACCTTCTTCTGGATAAGGTATGGATACACCTGCCTAGAGAATTCTTGACCCATGAAATTCAGTACATTCAATTGTGAATCATTCTATCTACATTGTCACAGTCGGCAAATTTGCATAATGATTTATGGACATTTGCCCTAACAATTGTGCGGGGATATGAAGCAGCTGTTCACTAGCTCGGCTTTGGCTTTGCTAGCAAGAGTTGGACAGCTGTGGTTAATGAAAAACAATTGCTTATAGATAATCCCAATTTTGCCTTGAAGTGCATTTTGGAGTGGCCAGTACACAGAGGGACTTAAATACAGATCTCGAGCCTCATACCTGCTTCATCCCCTTCCTCTCCTCGGACTCCACCCTCCTGGGCTGGATGTTGTGGAGAGAGCGTTCCAGAAGGTGATCTGGGAGCATGCTGCATGGGAGGAGCTGGATCCAGTTAGGGCTCGTGGTGATAAAATATAAACCCAATACTTTACACAGTCTGTAAGGAGAAAACCAGGAAAGCTCCATTCCTGATTGTCCCTTCTTCACTGCTTCATCAACCTAAAACACGAGGACCCTCCTTACAGGGCCACTAGAAAGTAAATGTCACCCAAGGACCCAAGTAGAAGCCAACCAACCTGGGACAGTACTGAGACAGGCAATGGGCAGGACACTTGTTTAGCCTTAGTTCTGCTACCTTTGTTGAAGGGGTCGCTCTCTTTGGACCTCAGTTGACTCATTTAGAAGAGGAAGAATTTGAAATATCTCTGAGGCCCCTTGCCTTGATTCTCTAAGTACCAGTTAGGATGGGTATCCTTTTAGCCAGGTTGTCTTGAAATAAGCCCAAATGCATTTGGGACTTATTTGTGATTGCTGAAGTCCCTCAACATTTCTTTGGAGTTCAAGTGCAGATTTGGAATGACAATGGCACTCACAGTAGAAATTGGTTAATTGGTGAACTGGGCGGTGGAATTATTTGAATATATTGTAAGTTTCAGTTCATATGCCACAAGTTAATTGAATTTGCCCTAAAGCGCTTCAATTAAAAATAGTGCAGAAATTAGCATTTTCAAGATAAATGGGGGGGGGCCTTGATCAAACTCCAGGAAAACAAAATGGTAAGTTTTTGAAAGGGTAATAACATCTTTCTAATCAAAGCCACACTGGAGATGGACAGGGTATTTTCCTTTTTTGGTGTATCAGAGAGTTTGATAGTTTCATCCCAGGAACAACCTGGTACTCTCAGGAATTCAGCTGCGAAATGAACAGCCTTTGAAACCGCTGGTAGCTCAGGACCAACTTTGGCAAAATGTGTGGTTCAGTCTCTACCTCTGTGAGGTGTGTTAGCACAGCCTTGAGGCTCTGGACAGCCTGGTCCCCCTTCCTTACCAGCCTCCTCTCTTGCTTCTCTGGGTTTTTTGTCCTTTTCCATCACGACATTCCCAAATTCCCTGCCTTTTCATATGCTGTTCCTTTGGCCCAAATTAGTCTCCCTCCTTCCCTCCTTTCCTGCTTGACAAACTCCTTCCTCCTAATCCTTTGAGAGTCAGCTCACCTGACTTTGGAGTCAGTTAAATCCAGGTAAACCTCCTGAGTCTCCTGATTATAATTTGTGGAGCTTGGACCCAGTCTCTTCCGCAAAGGACTCACATTCTAGCAAGAAAATGGGTCAGCTCTGAGTTGGTTCTTCAGAGGGGCATGGGAGCTTGCCCCTTGCACGACGGGGTAGCTGGCGGCTACAGAAGGGCAGCAGCATGTACAAGGCATAGATGTGGGAAGAATGGGAAACTTGACTTAACCCACTGATCAGAACACAGCATCTGGGAGGAAGGAGGAATCTGGAGATGAGACAGGAAAGCAGGCAGGAACCCAGATAATGAGGGACCTTTTATGATATACTAAGAAGTTTGAAATAGGACCTTTAAAGAAATGGAAAGACTTTGAAGGATTCCGTTCTAAGGAGCTCTTGGTTCCCTCTACTAGCTCCGTGATATTCTCGCTGAGATTTTCTGTTTAAACACCCTGGCTCCAACCTGGTATGATGTAAATGAAAAGCTCAGTTCTCACCTCCTGTGTGGGGAGAAACCCAGTTCATCCTTGCTGTCTTTCTTCCACCTGAGAGTCTTACAGGAGCGCTCCTGGCACTTCCGGTCACCCAAAATATGAGTTTTTTCTCCCTCAACAATGAGTAACTCTCAGACGGGACGCCAGCTGGGTGTCCTACGATTTAACTCCACTTGACACTTGATGGTGTCCGATCCCACGGGTGAAGGGCTCAGTCCCACAAGACTCCCCACCATGTCCCCTTCAGATGCCAGTCACAAGTCCAGGTTGTCACCTGCACTTCTGACCTATAGATTGGAGGTTCTCACAACCTCATCCTGGGATTCAGTTAATTTGCTAGAGCCGCTCACAGAACTCCAACACTTTCCGCTCTCTGGAGAATGGGAGGGAGGGTAGCACTGAACATTCCAAGCTTCTGATCATGACTGCTTCTTTCTGGTGACCAGACGCCACCCAGGAGCCCACCCAGAGTCATCTCGTTAGAGCAAAAGATGCTCCTAATATTGGTATCACTCAGGGACTTATGAGGGTTTTAGGTGTCCTGTGTCAGGGACGGGCTCAAAGACAAATATTAGGACAAGAGGTGCTCTTAGTATTCTTATCACTTAGGAAATTACAAGGGTTTTAGGAGCTCTGTGCCAGGAACTGGCGGCAGAGACCAATATATAAATATCCTACTGCCTTGCACTCGTATTCTGCTGTTTCTCTCTGGGAATAAACGATGTGGTTCAGGTAACTGTTCACCCTGGTTTACCTGGAATAGTCCTGGTTTCACCAGTTGTCCTGGTTTAATTATTAACAGTGCTCACCTTTCATTCTCAAACGTGTCCCAGATTGGCGCTATACGTATATTATCTTCATCACCTCAAGAGGTCATATATGGAGAAACTCTGAATCATTTCTAAAAGATTAATGGCATAATTTTGAAAAGAAAGCCAGACATCATAAGAGAGGCTAGAAGATATTCATCCACCAGAGGTCATGCCCAGTGGGATGTTCACATCTCAGAGAGGGAGGAGGGTAGTGTGGATGCCGAGGGTGACTCTGAAGACAAGCTCACATCGCTCAGAGGCTGGCCACAGTCTGCTTCCTGTGTGTCCTTAGGCTAAGTACTTAACCTCTCTGTGCTCCAGTTTCTCACTGTAAAATGAGGAAGCCATTAACAGCGCCTACCTCATACTTCACTTGGAAAACACGAAGATGTTGAAATAGATAAAATGCTTTGAAAAGCCTGATATGGAACAAGAATTTGATAGATGCCAGCATTTGTTTTCGGACCGGTAGTTGGATGTGACTTTATCTGTGGGTGAGATCCAATATACTGTGGTTTTGCTGATCGTCCTTGAGTATCCCACGGTTTTCCTGCCCTACACAGATCTGGGAAGCCACTCCTTTAAAAAAAAATATGTTAGAACCCTTATGTGCCTAAAGTTCTTCAATTGATCAAATAAAAACAAAGATCTCTTTAAAAATAAGATGTGAGTGTCGCACTTGACTACTCTGCTAAACTTGTTTCTTGGCATACCTGTCTTGCCCCTTAGAAGGAGGTCTCTATGAGTACAAGGACTGCGTTTGACCCCCCTTTATATCTTTGTATCTGCCTTTGTACCTCATTCATAAAAAGAACACAGTAAGTATTTTTGGAGAGAAGCTGGGATTTTTTTGCCAACCTAAACAGAGCTGTACTCTGAAACACAGCTGTGTGGCCATAATTTAATAGCTTTTACATGCCACATTTCAAGTTCTCCCATTGCAATCAAGTAGATCTTGCCCGCTGAGAGCCGACATCCTTTCCTTGGGGGATATGGAATAAACAAAGTTAGCAGTTTGTATAGGAAACTTCCAGCACCCAGCCTGGAGCAAAGTGAAGGTTAGATCTAAGCCTGGAGAAAGAAACGAAACAGCAGCCAGATAGGGAGAGGTTATTTTTAAAGGTGATGTTAACTTTATAACCCTGAGTTTTAGGTTTTCCTTTAGGGATAGTAGATTGAGTGGTTAAAAATCACTAACTCTGGGAACAGGTTCTTGGGCTCTAACCCTGGCGGTGGCACTTTCTTGCTTTAAAGCCATGGATGAGTTACAAGTGTTATCTGGGTCCCCTAGAAACCCAAGGACAAGGCACAGGATGACATGCTCAGATTTTTGGGGGGAGTGTAAGCCTACTGAATACACGAGTGAAAGGAAAGGGAAGAGGGACAGGGAAAGAAGGAGACCACATACAAGGCTGTGTGGAACTGGGTTGATCACAGCTTCGGGACAAGCTGATTCTTCAGTCTTGTCAATACCTTTTAAGAAACAGTATGAAACTACCTCCCAAGGGTTAGAAAAAAGAATTTATCTGCAGAGCCTGAAATTCCATTGATCAAAGCTCACCGCTGCTGGGAGTTAATTGCCCTGACCTTCTGGTTTGCCCATGTCTGGGTGACTAGTAGGTCTCACCCTGTAGAGGCCATGGTGAACCCCAGGTAGGAGCTGAGGGACAGTTGGCCCGGTGTGAGTCTAAGGCTGTGGGTTGTGCTCAGAAGCAGCAGGAAAGGCTGAAGGAGCTAAGGCAGGTGGCCCCTCGGCCTGCAGGGGCAGACACAGCAGCATTAGGGGCCAGGTTCCTCGATGCTGAGGGCAGTGTTGACCATCACTAGATCATCTCTGGCTAGACAGTTCCTGGACCTGCAGTGAGGTGTAGACTGGATCCAGTACATTGCTTGACCTCGACTGAACAAGTTAATATAGGTAAGGTGTTTTGGACATTGCCTGGTACACAGAGAACAGCATCAAACGTTAGGTCCTGTGTGTACACGATTCTACCTTTCCCTGGCAGCCTATCCTCCTCTTTTTATGTTTCTCTGAGGGATATATTTGAAGCTGGAGCTATAAGGCCTGAGTTTGGTACTGAAGGGTGTCTCAGAGCATCAACGTCCCTCATACCCTGTGCCTGGTCCCCTGCCACACCAGTTGATATGATGCTCAAGGAAGAGGCAGAGACAAGACAAATCCCAGCAATAGCCACCAAACTCATCACCACCGTAGCCCCAAGGGGTTCTCTGGGAAAAGTTACCAAGTTCTTATCACGCTAGCTATACCCATTGGCTTGACTGGGTTTCCTCCAATGGAGTTGTTCAGAAAAGTACGAGAAGTTCAGAGACAGAAGTGCAGGTGCAGCGATGCAAACTATTATATAGAGAATGGATAAACAAGGTCCTGCTGTACAGCACAGGGGACTATATTCAATATCCTGTAGTAAACCATAATGGAAAAGAATATGAAAAAGAATATACATATGTATATATATCAGAATCACTTTGCTGTAGAGCAGAAATTAACACAACATTGTAAATCAACTATACTTCAATTAAATAAATTTAAAAAAAAAAGAAGTGCGGGTGCAGCAAGGGCTTAAAGCAGAGCTTCTGTACCTGGGAACTCTCAGGGTAAATCTAATTTGCCGGGGTGTTCTGTCTAGACTTCATGGTGTTAGTAAAAATATTTCAATTTGAGCCTCCCGTAATGACTTCCCAGACAACAGGCTATCAGGAGCTGCTATCTCTGTTGCAGTCAGTAGAAGCCAGGATTTAAATGTGCTGAAACCAACATTTAAATTTATAATATCATCTATAAAAGTCCTTATTCATAACTTCCCTTTAAAAAGTAACCAGTCCATCAACAGACGAATGGATAAAGAAGATGTGGCACATATATACAATGGAATATTACTCAGCCATAAAAAGAAATGAAATTGAGTTATTTGTAGTGAGGTGGATGGACCTAGAGTCTGTCATACAGAGTGAAGTAAGTCAAAAAGAAAAAAACAAATACCGTATGTTAACACATATATATGGAATCTAAAAAAAAAAAAGAAAGAAAGAAAGGTTCTTAAGAACCTAAGGGCAAGACAGGAATAAAGACACAGAGGTAGAGAATGGACTTTAGGCGATGCTAACACATATATATAGAATCTAAAAAAAAAAAAAAATGGTTCTGATGAATCTAGGGGCAGAACAGGAATAAAGACGCAGACATAGAGAATGGACTTAAGGACACGGGGAGGGGGAAGGGTAAGCTGGGACGAAGTGAGAGAGTGGCATGGACATATATAAACTACCAAATGTGAAATAGATAGCTAGTGGGAAGCAGCCGCATAGCACAGGGAGATCAGCTCGGTGCTTTGTGACCACCTAGAGGGGTGGGATGGGGAGGGTGGGAGGGAGACGCAAGAGGGAGGGGATATGGGGATATATGTATACGTATAGCTGATTCACTTTGTTATACAGCAGAAACTAACACACCATTGTAAAGCAATTATACTCCAATAAAGACGTTAAAAAAAAAAAAAAAGTAACCAGAAGCTCGCATAACCTGAGCCTGAATTTCCACCCGGCAATAATTAGCTGGAGCAGAATAGTGACTCTCTACGTCAGATAGGAAATACTTGCCCTGGTCCTCTCCTCTCCATATTCTCTCACCTGGCCCGTCTCACTCATTTATATTATGCTCTATTGCAGACATTTCAGTTTTCAGCTCTGGACCTGAAGCTCTTTGGGCTGAGATGGCCATTTATTGTAGACAAACAGGCCCTAGGACTCTAAAGTTACTTTAAAGATGATCTGGTCCAATCCCTGTGGCCCCACCTCCACCCGCCAAACTTGTTCATTGGATACTTGTTTAGTTTGGCTTTTTCAAAAATGGAATAGCTTTTTGGTTTCATTAATAATGTCATACATTTTCTTTGTTTAAAATTAAAAACAGACATAGAGAATGGAATAGAAATTTAAAAAAAGGCTTATCATCACATGATACGGAGATGCACTAGAAATTTCGGGATAGACCCGTGGCAGGTACTGCAGAAAAGCTCTCTAAGCTCCATTCAAATTCCCATAGCAAGTCTTACTTCACCTTGGAAGCTGGAAATATAAACTGCATATTCTCAGACTCCCTTAAACCTCAGGTTTGCCATGTGATCCACCTGTCCCCAAGCCAAAGCACCGTGGGAGGTTTGGAAATGAGATAGAGCTGGTGCTTCTGCTGAGTTTGCAGTTTCTCCTGACAACAGCATAGTTGTTAAAGCATTGAAGGCAGTAGCACAGCGCCCACGCTGTGTTTGGCCCATGTCTGGCACAGAACACCGAGTTGCTAGTGTGACGGCAGCTGAAGTAGTGGGTCTTGAGCCAGCAGGGGCTACGGTAGCTTCTTGATGTGGCTGCTGGTTGCTGTGGAGACAGCAGCTTTCTTGGTGGCCTGTTCATCAGTATTGTTTGGGGACTCACGGCTGGAAGCTCAGGCTAGAGCCTGTTCCTCATACCTTTCCAGTGACTTTGTAAGCGCTTGATTCCCTTCTGTTGAACTCCTTAGTACCTAAACCAGCTAGAGTGGATTCTGCTACGTGCAGCTGAGCCCTGACTAACAGTGTATCCTTCCAGCTCTCAGCATGCACCACCTTCAGTGGGAACAAATAGCAGGGAGAGATTTCATGTACCTTTAACATCTTGGAAAACTATAGTACAATGTCACAACCAGGATACTGACATTGTTACAATCTACTGATTTTATGCAGACGTTCCCTGTTGTGCTTGCAATTTTATGCATAGGTGTGTAGGTGTGTAGGTTTGTGCACCCATTACTACAGTCAGGGTAAAGAACAGTTGCAGCACCACAAAGATCCTCATGTTGCTTTTTCATCTCCCTCCCAATCCCCTCCCTAATCTCTGACCCCTTCAGTCTCTCATCTGTTCTCCAGTTCTGTAACATTGTCATTTCAAGAATGCTTAATATAAATAGAATCACAGTATATGAGCTTTTGAGATTGGCATTTGGGGGTTGGGGTTTGCTCAACGTAATACCCCACTGATTCATCCAAGTGGTTGCCATGTATCAACAGTTCATGCCTTTTTATTGCTGAGTTGTAACTCAAGGTCTAGGTGTCCAGTTTGACCTTGCACCCATTGAAGACCTGTGGATTGTTTCCAGTGTTTGGCTATTATGAATAAAGCTGCTGGGAACATTCATGTGCAGATTTCTGTGTAAATGTAAGTCTTAATTTCTCTGGGATAAATGCCTCAGGGTGTAATTACTGGTTCACATGGTAATCACGTAGTTAGTTTTACAATGAACGGCCAAACTGTTTTCCAGAGTGGCTGTACCATTTTACTTTCCTGCCAGCAATGTATGAGTGATCCAGTTTCTCTGCACGTTTGCCAGCATTTGGTATTATCACTTAAAAAAAAATGTAGCCCTTCTGATGAGTGTCTAGTGGTAGTTTATTGTGGAATAGGCTTCATTTTATGCCAATTTGTGTAGCACTGCTTTATAATTTCAATGGTAGTTTAAAACTGTTTATATCATTATATTCAGAATTGATACCCCACAGCATTGCCTTTCACTTCCATAGCGTTTTCACATATTTTAATCACATTTAACTTTTACTACCTTATGGCTTGTTATTATCATCATACCCGCTTCTTTGGTGAAGAAATGGAGACAGCAAAAATAAAGAATTATGCAATGTCTCTCAGGGGAAAAAGAATGTTTCTTGAGCAACTACTATATGCTAAGCCCGTCGTATCATATTTAATGACACAGCTATTTCTGCAAGTATATGCTGTCATTCCTCATTGAAAGAGGATTTGAAAGTGCTTATAGCCACTAATACATGACTGAGCTAAAATTGTCATGCATTTTCTTTGTCAAAAAAAAAAAATACAGACATAGGGACATATAGAGAGAAAAAAAGAAGAAACTCTACATATTATCTATAAACTATAAATACAGTTAATATGTTGATTATATATTTATATATACATAATATATGTATATATATATCACATATATATTATATAGAGAGAGATAATATAATAAATATATCATATGTGTGAATATATGTACAAATATACATATATATCATGTCTATAATGATATAGACATGATATAGAGAGACCCACTAGGAATTTTTGTGTATATATTTATGGCAGGTACTGCAGAATGGCTCACTGAGCTCCGTTTGAACTCCATACCAAAGGCTTTTTCTGCTAAGCTATATTGCTCAGCTGGCAAATGAAAGACCTGGGGCTAGAACCTGCGTATCTGATGTCATGTCTGGGAGGCTTTCTACCACAACAAAGCTACCTCTCCTTCTAACTTGAGAAGATAAAAAACACACCAAAGCAAAAGTCTTAGGGGACATTCTAATTTTGCATTTCTATTGATTAAAGTGTTTTCACCTTCACGTTTCATGTTTTCCAGCTCCTTCCCCATCTCTACTCCTGAGACAGTATCTTGGGCAGACTCTGTTTCCCAGCTCAGTGCTTCATGATAGGATGAGTGTACATCCCGGGGAGCATTTGTTTGATTGGAGCGTTCGGTACCTCATTGATGCACAGAGGCACGTCCTCTGGGAGGTGGGCTGCTGGGATTAGGAGACTGAACTGAGAACAGGGAGATGTAAGTTCAAGAACTAACCAACCTTGGGAAAGTCAGTTCACCACATTCTTAAAAGGCAATGTTTGGACCAGAACATCTTCAAGGCACCTCCCAACTTTTTGATTGGCTTTGGTTTGTCTTTTGACTGTATCACTTGCTCTACATCACAGCCTTTGGTGAGCAAGGGTGGGTTGGAAGTCATCAGCTACTTCATCAGCATCAGGTTTTTTCAAGGATTCCTGACACCTTGGCCCCTTCTCAGAGATAAGATGTCCAGAGGGAAAAAAGAATGTAGCCTTGCACATGTGAAAGAACCTGGTTATTTCCTAGGGAGTACAATTTCAAACAAAGGCATATACACACAAGTACATCCTCACTTCAAGAATTAAGATAAACAAAAAGAAAGCAGTAGAATTGCAAGCTTGTATTTCAGTTCTAATTATCAGTAGTGACTTCCCCTGAGGTCCCTAGGATGGCCCTGGCTTAGATGATGGATTTGCTGCTTGTTCACATCGGTCACTTACTTGGCAGTGAGACATGACCTCCACAGGCACAGAGATTGTATGTGGATCTCTGTAATAGAATACTCTTTGTCCACCATCATCCCTCCTGGTTTTCCCATGTTCCCTTTCCTTCACCAGGAGACATGGGATCAGGGGGCTGTTAAATCACCGGGTTCCTCTGCCTTGTGCCACTACAGGGGTTAATAAATAATCGTGAAAGCCACGACTTGGCCTGCTGACATGGGACCTCCCAGAGCCAATTCTTACCCAACTGTTGTTGCATCCCTTTAATTAGGGGACCAGCATCTGCTGAATAGTAATCCCTAACTGGAAGCACATAATAGAAAAATGAAACCCAGCTTTAGCTGGCCTCCACTTCTTACACTGTGAATGCCGGGAGGGACTTGGAGGTCACTCGGTCTAATACATTCATCTTAGAGGCAAGTAAACAGAGATTCTGAGACGGACAGCTGGGTAGCAGGAGAGCCAGCCTGGAGCTCAGGTTTCCTGGCTGCACTATTTCTCAGAACCTCACGTGTTTGAACCTGTGGCAGCTACCAATGTAAGACTGCTATAAAGAAACAGAGTCTGTTTCAGTTTTGTCTTGTTTGGGGCAGTGGGATGGTGGTATTTGGGGCCAGTATATGTGGGGGGCAGGGACTTAGCTATTAACTACTCCTGTGCTCCTAAGGCATCAGCTCCTAAACATCGGTAAATGAGAGTGTAGCAAAACTGCAGAGACGTGATTGTCTCCCTATCACTGGCGCAGCTGTGATTTCTCAAATTCTAGAAAAAAATGTTGTAAAAATATGGATCAGTATAATGATTCTACCACCTGAGACCCCTTCCATTTGGCATGGAGAGTCAAGATAAGCATCAGAAAAAGATACACTGGAAAGATATCAAGGGTTACATACAAGGAAGGCAATTCGGCCAGCCGCAGCACCTCAAATGGCTTGTAATCTTAAGACCATTGCTTCTAACACATGGGACAAAATAGAAAACAATTTACAACAGGCTAGGGCCGGGTGGTATGATGAGGCAGAAATGCTACAGGAAACGCTACGGGAGTGGGAAATATGAATGTGTTGCTCACAGTTTTATTTCTGTGCCCAGCACAGCTGGTAACACCTTATTAGAAAAATACGGTAACACCTTATTAGAAAAATACTCCATCTAATCTAGGATAGCGTTGGTGTAAGAAATGCCATTGTATTTTGTACTCTTGAACAACAAAAACAGTGCCAATTAAACACTACATACCAGTGTTGGAGATGTTAAAATTTAAACCAAAAATGCACCTTAAAATCAATGAAGTACAGTCCCTGTGAACAAATAGATGAATGAGTAACTTGGGTTAGAATCTTGGGGCGGTTGCTCACTGCATTTGTGACCTTTAGCAAATCACTTCAAGTGTCATGATCTTGAAATTAGAAAGTAGTAATAATAAACCCTACCTCAAAATTTTCTGATAATTATTAAAATATGTAGTTGATGATAAACTCTTTGTCAACACAGAGTTTTAACAGAAAATGTTAATTCATTAGGTTTCAAACTTAACTCCTAAGCAAGAGTTGCAATGACTTGATAGGAAAGGATTTTTTTAGAATTACAGCATCATGAAAGGCTTATTGGAAACTGCAGGATGGGCACTGTGCCTTAAAAAACGGAGATGATTTGAACCAGGAGGGCATTTTTCACAGGCTTTAAATTGTCAGTAAGTGCAAGTCTTTGGTGAAAGCAGACTGAGAGAGACTGACATTAGACCCAGACCCAGAATAAAGGGCAGAAAGAAAGGCTGTTGCCCCCGATGTTTGTCTATAAAGAACAAAAGGTCAAAATGTGGCATCGCTTAACTCATTTCCAGGCACAACTTCTCGTATAACTGGTCAACCACAAATGACTTCTAAACCAGCAGAAGGAGACAAGTCTGGAACAGACATTTAAAACACTCCATTTTAGTGCTGACCTTGTCTGTTGAGTTTTTTTGTGTCACTCATGCTGGCAGTCGAGGTTAGCTGAAGTTCTGAAAAGAATAATGCAGGCTGTAATGTGGCTTACTAAAATTAAATGATTTTTAAAATTATGTGCCTTTTAAACCAATTATATGTGTCCCAAAAAGTTGTCCACTCCTGGAAATAATGAAAGTAAAGTGGAGACCAATTACAGAAAAATAGAAAACACTTTACAAAGTTTCCTTGTTTTTCTGTGCATATTGATTCTGCCTTAGCAAATGGAAGTAAATTAGTAAGCAGAAGCGTTTCCTTAAACATTTGGTATCAACAAATGAACCTATCTATGAAACAGAAATAGAATTACAGACATACAGAATAGACTGGCGGTTGCCAAGGCGGAGGGGTTGGGGGAGGGATGGAGAGGGAGGCTGGCGTTAGCAGATGTAAGCTTTTATATAGAGAATGGATAAACAACAAGGTCCTACTGTATAGCGCAGAGAACTGTATTCAATATCCTATGATAAACCACAGTGGAAAAGAATATTAAAAAAAGAATGTATATATATGTATAACTGAATCACTTTACTGTACAGCAGTAATTAACACAACAGTGTAAATCAACTATACTTCAATAAAAAAATTTGGTATCAAGTTCTGTTTAAGATATTTATTAACAGAAATCCCTTTGTTCTCTCCTCTACTAAATAAAATGAAAATTATTTTATTTTTTTATTTATAAATAAATATTTTATTTTATTATTTTATTATCAAATTACATTTTATTTATTTTTCAGTGAAAAATATTTAAGAAATATTACTGTGAAGATATTATCCTGTCTAGCATTCTCTCCTGCATTTATCTGGCTTTGATGAGACGTGAGCCTTAATGTTTCTAATGTGACTTTTTGGAGAAATGTTCCTTCTGATCATTTGACACAGGAGAAAGGTTGAATAAACATCCAAAAATGTAGATTTTCTCCAAGCCTCTTTTCCTTTTCTAGCAATTATCCCTTCAGGAAGCATTTCGGTTTCGTTTGACACAGTGATGTAGTGCAAGGATATTTTGGGAAAAAATTGGCACCTAATGTTTAATGAGTAAGCATTGAGTGCATAACCAGGTGCTGTACCCCTTCCATCCACCTGATATTTGAGAAGAAGGTGCAATCCTAGTCGTCTCTGTCATGGGGTTCCCATCAGAAGAATCATGGGGGGTTTATATCCCTATGAAACTTCCATTCTCAAGGAAAAATCCAGAACAGATTAAATCATTCAATTGGCCACTGAAATTCTCTAAAGCTGCCAGTTCCTACTTCCTCTGCCACTGCTTTTCTCCCATGTTTCCTCTGTTTTCTTGGCTATGTAACTAGCATGTCCACATCACTAATAATATTCCATCTCCAAGCATGGTCCTTGGAACGCACGCCTCCCAATTCATGGGAATCTGCCATTCCCAGTAATTTGAGACCTTTGCTTATCTCCTCATGGGCCTTATCCCTCTTTCTTTCTCCATCACATACACATTGCACAAAACAGTAGTGAGAGAAGACCATCTCCCCGCTCTTATTAGAGAGGTATGCACAGTTTCCTAGGGCTGCTGTAACAAATGACTCCAAACTGAGTGGCTTAAAGCAACTGAAATCTATTCTCTCACAGTTTTGGAGGTGAGAAGACCACAGTCAAGGTGTTGGTCAGCGCTTGCTCCCTCTGGAGGCTCTAGAGGAGAAGGTTTTCTTGCCCCGTCCAGCTTCTGAGACTCCAGGTGTTCCTTGGCCAGGGACTGCCTGGCTTTAATCTCTGCCTTGTCTTTGCATGGCCTTCTCCTCTGGGTTCTCCTCTGTGTTTCTCTTACAAAGACGCTTGCTGTCAGATAATCCAGGGTGATCTCATCTCGAGATCCTTAGCTCAAATACATCTGCAAAAACCCCTTTTCCAAATAAGGTCACAGTTACAGGTTCCAGGGATTGGGACATGGACAAATCCTTTTGAGGGGAGGGACACAATTCAACCCACTGCAAGGCATGAAAAGGTCTTCAGTTAATGTCTCCATGCCCACTCTAGTGACTCTTACTTGACTTACTTGTCAGTTTCTCACATCCTCTTACCAAGAAAATTCAATGACGGTACATCAAGTGTTGAATTATATATAAGATGATACAAGTGGGAAAAAAAGTGCCTTACGTAGTTTTTTTTTCCCCCAAACTTGAGCTTTTTTCAGAAAGGTACTCTATGCAGGTAGGAAAGAATGTTTTATCAGATACCATTTGGTAGGTGACCATGATCTGATGGCCAGGGAATGTTCACTGCATTGAGCATATATACAGTATACCTACTGCCCTCCTTCTTGAGGAGGAGAAGGAAATTCCATGGTCATCACCATATCCAGCTTGTCTTATCAGGCCACAGCTGTATCCCAAGAAGCCTGA
Source organism: Balaenoptera borealis (assembly GCF_965194805.1). Classification (NCBI taxonomy): domain Eukaryota; kingdom Metazoa; phylum Chordata; class Mammalia; order Artiodactyla; family Balaenopteridae; genus Balaenoptera; species Balaenoptera borealis. The sequence goes on from NC_138880.1 coordinate 7,099,037, forward strand.
GAGAGCTAACTGGACTTTTGATCTTGGCTGTCTCGAGGCTAACTAAAAGATCCCTCTGCTATCTTCATTATTGCAGTACTATATAACTCCTCAGATCATTTTTTCAAATTTCTCTACATGCATCCCCAAATTTACCATACCTCCTCTCTCTTGATCCAATTTCCTGCTGCTCTCCTGCTTCTAAATCTCATCTCTGCAGTCCTCTGGAAGACATATTCCAAGACAAGCAGACTAATCTATATCTTCAATTCTGTTCCCAATGCTCCAAGGTAATGGTCCCTAATGTTTTGGAGCATCAGAAATTCTAAAGAGTATTTAAAAATACATGCTGGGGACTTCCCTGGTGGTACAGTGGTTAAGAATCTGCTTGCCAATGCAAGGGACACGGGTTCAGGCCCTGGTCCGGGAAGATCCCATATGCGCGAAGCAACTAAGCCCGTGAGCCACAACTACTGAGCCAGCGAGCTACAACTACTGAGCCTGAGTGCCACAACTACTGAGCCTGTATGCCTAGAGCCCGTGCTCCGCAACAAGAGAAGCCATCACAATGAGAAGCCCACGCACCGCAATGAAGAGTAGCCCCCGCTCGCTGCACCTAGAGAAAGCCCACGCGCAGCAACAAGACCCAACAAAACCAAAAATAAATAAATTAATTAATTAATTAAAAAATAAATAAATAAAAATACATGCTGATTTCCTATTCTAGACCTACTGAATCAGGATGTCCAGAGCCCACAGGACCCCCATCGTTAAGGATTCTCCATAAGTCATTAATGAATTCATCTCTTTATCATGGGCCGTAATCAACATCCATTGAGGATTACAGATGACAACCAATGGGAAATAAAAAATTTAGCTAGAATGCCTAAACTTGGACTTAGCAGGAGAATTACAATACTATGAAATCTAAACTTACACTGCACATCTTTAAATGGAAAGAACTGTCAAGTCATATCTGTTTTACATTCTTAGAAAAATATTGTTCCACAAAAGATTTCTATCCTACTTGCTGCTATTAACTTTTCACCTAAAGAGTGGTTCTTTCTATATTTTTTTGAGGAGCTTCACAGTAGGTGGTTTCACAGGGGTCTTACTCAGAGACCTTATTTCCTTTCTCCCATAAAGATGAGAACAAGAAAAGAAAGGCCCCCGGATCAACAACTTATGTCTATACCATCACCCTTCCTCGCTTACTCACCGTAAATATCTCATGTTTACCTTGATCTGATCCCATCCAAGAACTGGTGTTAATCAAGTTCTTGCAAGTTTAAGTCTGAAGTCATTTTGGCCACATCTTGGACTTAGGGATTCAGTTTGCTCAGCATTAAGCTCTTTACTTAGAAGATGGTTTCTTCCTTTGTTTTCTAAAGTTTTGCAGGAAAGTCAGTTTCATCTCTCTCTCTTTTCCTTCTTTTTCTTCTCATTGTTGACCAGGTTTCAAATAAGGTGTTTCTTGGATTGTCTAAAAGCTGATATACAAAGTTATTTCATGTATGGGCGAGAGGGCATATGGATTAATTTGCCACTTGCTCCTGTCTGGAGCTTTCACAATAAAAGTGAGAAGTAGATAATACAGATTGGCAGGAAATATTTTATAATTCAATTGTTCTCCTGAAACAGTAAAACCTACTACCAGTGAACAACATATAAAGACAACTTTCGGGTCATCAGTTGAGAATTCACCTTCTCTTTGGCTTAAATCCCCCCAAATATACTGCAGATGAAATCCTGCCCTATTTCCATTGAATATCTCTTATTAAAGGACTTTTGACTTTCAGAACCCATTCAGTTCCTGCCTGCTCCATGAATTTGATTTTATGAGCAAATCAGCCCACAGTGACCACTGAGTTTCTACCTTGGGTTCCTTATTTGTTCACTGTTTGTTCATGTTTCCAAAGTTTTTATAAGCTTCTAGAAAACAGGAATTGTGGTGACGGTGCAGTAGAAAGAACTCAGGGTTTGAAGTCAAAAGACATGATAAGGATGTGGAAAATTTATTGTGAATGTTGTTTTCCATAAGATCCAAGATTTTCTTCATTTTTTTTTTTTTGATTTTCTATGCCAATCAAATGCAAGAAACCAAAGAAAATAAGGGTGTACTGAAGGTTTTGAGCATGTAAGTGAGCCAATAAATATTTAAACGAAAATTAGAGAAGGCCTTCTCATCTAGCTGGTTCTATCATTAATGAGTTGCATAAATCTTTCACACATGCTTACTTCATGTTTGCATGAGAGACATGGCTTTTAGCTTCTTGAAAATTATATTTGACACTTTTTTGGAGGTCCTACTGAGATGACTAGTTGGTTTACCTTCTACAGCTACTTGAACTGTGTTGCCCAAGAAGTGCCGTTATGGGCTGTTTAGGTGTAAACATGACTTAGGTCTTGACTTCTAGGGTGAATCTTGGGTCACACTAAGATTTCTTTCCCCTTCTTCTCTTCCTTCTTTCTTCCCTCCCTCCATCCCCTCCTCCTTTTCTTTCTTTCTCTCTTTCTTTCTCTCTCTTTCTTTTTTTCTTTCTTTCTTTCCTTGTTTTTCTTTCTCGTTTTTCCTTCTTAATGCTCTGTTGTGGCTTGTCTTTGCTTCTTCTGCTTCTTCCCTGAGTTCACCTCTAGTTCTGATTTTCATGTCTCATAAGTCATTGCCCACTGGTGGCAGCAGTGATTGGTGGGTTGATTTTATGGTATTACCATTAGGTAATCTCTAACAGAGAGAGAGGGATTCGTCTCACTGGAGGAGAGATAACAGAGAATTTGGTTTCTTAGATTTTTTCTGTGTGTGTTTAGGCAAGAACATGCCTTGCTTCCACTAGAAAGGAGAATAGATCTTTGAGATCAGGATTGATGCATTTTTGTTTTCTATGTTATTCTGTCCTGTGACAGCAGTTGTAAAGCATAAGCTGCAAACTCCCTGTGTCTGTAACTGGGAAAAGCTTTCACCTCTCATTTTGTCTCATGAATGTATATATGTGTGTATGTGGGGGTGTGTGTGTATATATATATATACACACACACATTTATATGTATATATATGCATATATATATATACACATATAGAGAGAGTGCATGCACGTGAGTGTATGTGGATATATTCATATACAGGGTATTTTAATAAATTAAATTACAAAATCCCTTAAAATAAACGTGCTCTGTTCTCATTGATTTATGGACATTAATAAGAACTTATCTAAATCTCATATTCCCACAATTCCCAGAAAATAAAAAAACCCTGAATTTCTAATGCTTTAAATCTGCTAACTTTTAAAGAAAAGAAAACTTCTCATAGAAAGTGCTAAATCGGAAGCTAAGCTCATGTTATAAAAATGAATCCTTGAGCAAATCAGTCTGGTACAATTAATTTGCTTTCAAAACAGCTATGTTTATTTCCCTGACTTTACCAGTGTAGAGTATATACAACTGCACATTTCATTTCATTTTTAAAAGGAAGATGTAGCTTTTTGTTTGTGTGTTTGTTTTTTTAATTTCTTGATGACAAGTTTGGTGAATCTAATCTTCCTAAACTTCTTACACTGATTTACTAAATAAAGAGGCTTACATTACTCTCACAAATGTTTCAGATTATGAAAAACATAAAATTATGTGTTTAAATTGAATTATAACTCTGATAAGTGTTTTTATGTTAACAGTAATTATCTCAATTTAAACATAATTACCAAATCTCATAGGTGATTTTAAGGTCTTAAACCAATATTCATTGAGTTGCTTAATATATATAATCTTTGAATACTCGACTAATTTCTAAGATAGAATACTATCAAGAAAAGTGTATGTATGTATGTAAAATATATATAATAGTATATGTATATATAGTGTTTGCTTTGTAACTTCTTATTTTATGCGTTTTGGAGTGGCTATATCCCTAAGCAATGTTAACAGAAGTCTTCACTTTTGCTGCTTTAAAACATTAAAAAGGTGTAAAAAAGGTATCTGTGGCCACAAGAGTCATGCTATATATGTAAATGAGCTTGAAATTTTGTTAAAATGCTTGCATTTGTACATGTCACCCACCTCCTAATTCCTTCTGTGAAATAGATGTTACATACTTTGGTAAAATTTTTATTTACCATACATGAATGCTCTCCTAGGAGCAAGAGTAGCATATAGGTACAACTTAGTATGCAAGGTCATTAGATGTGATTTCATTTGCTTAGGTGAAAAATATGATAGTTTTGTTTAAAATTAAGTGACTGGCAGTTCTAACATGTTAAAGAGGATCGTGATGAAAAACACATGAATTCCTTTTGCAAGAGGGAATTTTATTTTCCTTGGATTATGATACGTTCAAATAATGAGTCTGAAAAGAAGCATTAAACTGTGCTAACATTTTGCCAAAAGTGGCTCAGTTTTGATGAGTTCATTCAAAAAATTATTTTAAAAGAGTTTTCATTCCTTTAGAATCAAATATTATATTGATGCATAACCAGAATTAGGTTTACTCTCTATTAAAATGATAAATCTGTCTTCGAATATTGATCTGCTCTTCTCTACTTTCTATGATATCTGATGAGAAACTGGGCTATTACCTGCTCTATGGCTGAAAGCAGAGGTTGGCAAACCATGGCTGCCCATCCAATCCAGCCCATCGACTGTTTTTGTAAATAAAGTTTTATTAGAACACAAGCACACCCATTTGTTTACATATTGTTGATGGCGCTACAACAGCAGAGTAAGTAGTTGGAAAAGAGATGTTATGACCTCAAAGTCTAAAGTGTCTACGGTCTGGCCCATTACACAAAGTTTGCTGACCCCTGGCTTAAAGCTTCCTATAAGGTAGTATGGAAGGCCATTTCCTGGCTGGCCATGAACCTTAGTTAGAGGAGAGAGAATTTCACCAGTATTTATAGACATTGGATTTGATTCCCTGGCCTTAAACTAAAAGAGAAAATGAGAGGAATGAAAAATAATAGAAACTATTTCATTTCTCCAGAGGGAAGTTAATTTTCGGGCCTTACAATCCCCAACACCATAGAGCTCTAGATCTGCTGACAGAATCAAAATGTGGCTTATATGCGTAAATTAACACTTTTTACGGCAACTGTGTAAATGAATTAGAGTCAAACACAATGAGGCCAGCTTTTCGTGATCAAGAATAATCTTGGAAGATTATTTATGATCAAAGGAAAGACTGCTAAGAAAAATATCTGCTGAGAAAAAAATAGACCAGAGGGATTACTGAATGTTCTTTCAGTATCACTGAGTGTTTTCTGGCAGGCTCCCCTGTGGATTATCTGATTCTCCAGGTCAGGGGTTGGCAAACTATGCCTACAGGTCAGACACTGAAGCCACCTATTTTTTGCAAATAAATACAATTGAATAGGAACAGCCACACTTATTTATTTACATATTGTCTATGGCTGCTTTCATGGATAGAGAAGAGTAGTTGCCCCAGAGACCAAATTACTCACAAAGCCTAAAGCACTTACTATCCGGTTCTATACAGAAAAATCATGTCAACTTCTCCACTTGGAATGTTTTCCTTCGTTTGATTTATTATTCACTGTTGATTAGGATAGTTTTCAAGTCTGTAAGTATAGATGATATAAAAAATGTATAGCAATGTAAATGATTCTGGTCTGATATGAGTGCAAAGAATTTTTCCATTTGACAGAGATGCAAAAGATTTATGTATATAGAAGTGATAATCCTCCAAATTGAAGTTTTATTACACTGTAGGATTTTAACTAGTTTTGTGTGGAAATTAGCCACCTCATTCAAAGCATCAGCCACTACAAATTCTCCACTCTCTTCAATTCTCCTTGAACAACCTCACGATTTTTTTTTGGTTTTCTCATTAATTGATGAAAAATATATGTCAGGTGCTCACTTTAAAATAAAAGATGTGTAATATATAATATATGTTTTACCTTCAGAGGAAACATTGATCAAATCCTTTTGATGTCATTATGATTTCAACATTATTACCAACCAGAAAAAAATGTAAGTTGAAACCACAAGGGATACAAATTCATAGGCATCATTATTGGCAAACAATAAGGTCTGATAATATCAAATTTTAGAGAAATTATGGGAAAACTGTACTTATTCATGATTTATGGAAGTGTACATTAGTAAAACCACTCTAAAGAACAATTTGGAGTTATTTAGTAAATATGAACCTGCAGATGAAGAAAGATTCTTCTTGAAGATATAAGCCTTAAAGAGACCTATGCACAGGTGCACAAGGACATGTACAAGAATGTTCATAGCACAGTAGTTTACAAGAGCAAATAAATCTAGAAATAAAAATGCTATCAACAGCAGAAAAAATCATAGTATATGCATACAACATCAAAAATGAATGCATTATAATTACACGCAACAATACGGAAGAATCTCAGAATACAGATCTTTCTCGATTTACAAAGTGGTTACTTCCCCATAAACCCAACCTAAGTTGTAAATAATGTAAGTCAAAAATGAATTTAATACACCTAACCTCCTGAACATCTAGCCTACTTAAGTGCATTAGCCTACAGTTGGGTAAAATCATCTAACACAAAGCCAATTTTATAATAAAGTGTTGAATATCTCACGTGGTAATATGAATACTGCACTCAAAGTGAGAAAGAATGGTCGTAAGTGTATCGGTTGTTTACCCTCTTGATTGCATGGCTGACCAGGAGCTACGGCTCTTTGCCTCTGACTAGCATTCTGAGAGAGGATCATACTGCATATCACCAGCCCAAGAAAAGATCAAAATTCAAAATTTGAAGTACAGTTCCTACTGAATGTGTAATGCTTTCGAACCATCGTCAAGTTGAAAAACCGTTAAGTCAAACCATTGTAAGTCGGGGATCGTCGGTACAGAGTTGAGTTTAAAAAGCAAGCCAAGGAAGAAGATGTACACCATGACTGCATTCATATAAAGTTAAAAATCATGCAAAACCACCATTCATTATTTAGAGATACAAACATATGATAAATTTTTCAAGAAAAGCAAGGGGATCTAACACAAAATTCAAGGTAGTGGCTACTTCTGAAGGTGTAGAGTTAGGTGTAGCATCTAGATGAGGCAACAGAGAACTTTAAACAGTCATGTTTTCTTTCTTAAACTGGGTGGCAAAAATTGGGAGTTTGATAGATAGCTATCTTAAAATTATTCTTTTTTATATCTTCAACATTTAATACACATAAATTTTAGAAAACAGTCTAACAGTGACAACCAAAATGGACCACACAACTAAGGAACGTGAGGCAGAAGGAACTCGATATATCAGTCAAGATTCTTTTTTTTTTTTTTATAATGTGAAACTTTAATATACCACTTTCAGTATAAAATATAATAAGTGGGCATAAATAAGAATATAGGAAATAAAAGAAACATAATTAATATAGTAAATTTTATACATAACACCCTACAGTCTAAAAAAGAGACAGCGTATGTTCTTCCAAAATGCTTATAGAACATGTCATATTTTATTATATATGAAGAGTCATATCAGGAAAATATCAAGAAGTATCATAAAGAGAAATCTTATATTTTCTTATAATCATGCATAAGATCTGGAAATTTAAAATAAAATATAAAAAATTGAAAATCTCTTTCATCTGAATATTTTTTAAAAACTATTAGACAATTTTTGGAGCAAAGGATACTAAGAAAAATTGCAGGATTTTTGAGAAGCAATGATAATGATAGTACTACATACCACTATATATGAGATATATTTACATATTTGAAGCAGTCACCAGAAGAAAATTCACTTTACAAGAATACAGGGTACACAGATTTTCTTATTGCTATAAGGGAACAATCAACAAATTCATAAAATGGGCAACTGATCTGGGCACCTTTAAAATAATGAATTTACTGGTAAAAATGGAGGGAAAATAAATAAATAAATAAATAAATAAATAAAAGACCTCCTCCATCTTTTTTTTTAAATTGAAGTATATTTGACATATAACTCTGTATAAGTTTAAGGTGTAGGAAGGGTTGATTTGATACGTTTATATATTGCAATATGGTTGCCATTGTAGTGTTAGCTAACACCTCTATTATGTCACATAATTATTATTTCTTTCTTGTGGTGGGAATAATCAAGACTAGTCTCTTAGCAAGTTTGATGCTTATTATTTAGTATTATTGTGTGTAGTCAATATACTGTGCATTAGATCACCGGGACTTATCTACTAGTTGCAAATCTGTACCCTTAAATCAGTCAGGATTCTCTGGATTGTAAACGAACAATAACAACAACAACAAAATGGTTTACACAGAAAGGGAATGTTTGGCTCAAATAAATGAAAAGTCTAGGGCCTCAGCCATAGCTTAATGGGAGGGAAGAGTGTGGTCAAACTATGTCACCAGGTCCTGGTTTCTCGGAGCTCTGTTTCCTCTATGTTGGATCCCTCATGAGATGACTTCCCCCTTGGGTTAGCAAGATGGCTGCAACAGCCCTGTTACCACATTTTCTAGGTTCAGGCTTGCAAGTACAGTGGAAGATACTATATGCCTCTTATCCAATAGTCCTAGCAAAAGTTTTTATCGTGTCACATTGGCTCAGCTTGGATCATGTGACCATCCTGGATCAGCCATTGGCCAGCAGGTATACAGTGCTCTGATTGGCTGGAAGCAAACCACATGTTCACTCCTTGAGCTCCGCTTGGAATGAACTTCACTGGATCTGCGTAACCAGGGGTGGTAAATGGATAACTGCCCAAGGAAAATCAGGGTTCTTTCTCCAAAAGAGGCAAATCAAGTCTCGGTGGCCAAAATCAAAGTTAAAAATCAAATTAATCATAGAATCTAATTTGCTCTCTCAGTAAGCCTGACCAGAAAGCCTGGTCCAGTTTAACTGGAAGCAGGAGAAATGGTCCAGAAGGTAAGTACCTGTCTATGCCCAGCTTCTCCCAGAAGCTGAGACTGAAGCAGAGCCTTTCAACTTTCAATTCACCAGGGAACTTCACAGAGCAGGAGAGAGGGGTAAGGAGAATGACGCAGGGGGCAGGGGAGAGAGACAACCCGAAAGACATTGATGAAACAGCCACCATTAAATGTAACTGGTCCTGAGGGTTATCCACAAAGAAGCGCTAAAAATTGCCCCCTTCTTCCCCCCAATCAAAGTTTTACTCTGTAGGTCACAGATGCAATGTGCTGAGCAGAGATGCCCTGAAATGGGAAGCAAGAGGCGACTGGCACAAGGGTGATGTGAGGTGTTGCCAGGTTGTACCTGTGTGAAGGTGTCGGCAATCCAGGTCGAGCTGGTTGCTGCCATACCAGCTGGGACGAGAAGCAGGTGAGACAGATCAGATCAGCTGCTGTGCCTTGGGTAGGGAGGTTCATGGGGGTAGATACCATGGCTGAGTCATGAGTCCCATCACTTAGTGATGTATCAGGGCCCCTTCCAATAGCATTTTTCTCTCTCCTGCCCTAGAGGCTTCAAGGCTCCATCATTCCACTCGTTACCTTTCAAAACCTGTCTGGTGCACCAGGGACTGGGTGAGAGGGTTTGCTCTCTCAAGTACATCAGTTACCTGCCTGATGATCTGCTAAATTGACTGCCCAACTCCTGGGGCAAATTTCAGCAAATAATCACTATCCAGGCAGGGTTCCTGAGGGGCCACTCTCACTTTGCCCTAAGCCCATCAACCATGTGCAAAAGTGGAAAACTAGGGTGAAATCAGGACAGCAAGGTGAGGATGACAAAAGGATGGAAGGATTTGGAGTAATGTAACTGAAGGGAGTGGAGAGGGCATCCAGAACACGAGGCTTGCAGATGGTCGGGACCGTGGTACTCCCGTAAACGGACTGTTTTCTTGTTGTGGAAGCAGTTCTAACCCCTTGAAGGTTAATTTTTCATGTAGCATTCGGCACTGCTCTGGTGCGTAATTGGTTTCTGGGAGGTCAGCTGTGCCTCACGAAAAAGCCCATTTGAAAAACATCAATCTGCAACATTAAAGTGGAAATAATTCCATACTTAGCTACAGAAACTCCAGAAACACATTTCACTGATGAAAAGCTTTTAAAAATAATATAGACCTTCATTTCCTAATCCCTAAAATGAGGGGGTTGGATTAGGTGATCTTGAGGTCACTTGTTTCCCTTTGTCTTTGTTGCTAGGAAGCATAAAGCTCCAGTTGCTGCTGGTTTTAAAAAGGAGTTTGGGGTTTGGGTTTGTTTCTCTCTCTCTCTCTCTTTTGTTCTGTCCCTTTCACCTTTTCAGTCTGTGTTAACAGCTTCAGTATATATGGGTCTCTCTGTTTATGGTGAGCTATTGCAAGTCCCTTTGGTAACATATACAACCAAGATTCCTTTCATTTCTAAGACTATGATTCTAATGATGTCCATACTTGCTTTTCCCATCTGAAAAATGTAAACAATAATTCCTGTAGCCCTCTTTGCTCAGGTGCTGAATCTTGGGTACACTAAAGCATCAGATGTGAATAACAGTTCAGAAAGGCTCCAAGGTGCCCTGTGCCTGTTATCAGAGCTCTGACCTTGACCACAGCGAGCCTGGGATGCCCAAGACGATTCCTCACTGTCCTGGCTTTCATCATCACCGGACTCCCTCCTCACGCACAATGTTCCAGCTCTGCCATCTGCTTTGAGGTTTAGTCACGGAATTTATCTTGTAACTTTCTCACACTCAACCTCCTAACTCAGCTGCACAAAGACATCTGGGAGCCCTGAGGCTTCCTCTGCGCTGGTGCGTGCCATCCCCTCAGGGAAACCAACAGACTCAGGATGGCCGGGCCCCTTCTCAGGTGGTCTCTCTCCATTTCAGAGCCCATTACCTAAGAGGCTAGAAGAGGACAAAGAAGTGTCACATGACCCCACTCCTTTTCCTGTCCTGTCCTGTCATTCCCCCTTTGCCACTGTGCTAATTTCTCTGCGTCTCCATGGACCCGAACTCCTTCTGTAGCATTCTGTTTTAGCTGCCTAAAACAGTTTCCCTTTGTTTTCTTTGCTTTTTGATGCTTTTTCTTCTCTCACCAAATGCCTCTTCCCTTCAGGAATAGCTTAAATGCTATTTTATATCCTACAGCTTCGACCCCATATTTTTCAACAAAGGGAAATGACTTTTATCCATTCTTTTGAGCTTATTGTGGTGGTCTGGAAGGAATGAGGTAAATCTGCGACCACACATATAAATCCCGGGCTTGGGCCTTTCAGGGGTGGTAATTAGTCTTCGTGAAAGCAGAGTTTGAAAGCTCCACATTTACGTACCTTTTCTTCATGCCACCTCGGGTGGAAAATCCACTCCTGACTGCAGGTGTGAGCTGGATGCATGAACTCCTCGGCAGGATCCTGACAGGCAAGTCCTTGTTGGCCTCGATAAACTGGCGATGGTGACGGGGGAAATCACTTCCTACACAGGCACCAGATGAGTGAGAGCGAGCTGTGTCGACAGAGGAAGGGAAACCAGCATCCTCATGCCTCCGGTGTGTGTGAGATGTTTTCCTAGATTCACTGATTGTCACTTAATTCTAATAACAACTGACTAGGAAATGATTGTTGAGCCATTATACAGATGCATAAACTGAGGCTTTATCATGTTAGGTCTTTCCCAAGCTCCAGGTGCCAGTAGGTGGCAGAGCTAAGATTACAGCCTAGGTATGTCTGATTGCAAAGCCCAGGCCCTTTGTACCGGGCCCCGTGTAAAGCGCTTTACGTATAGTTTCTCAAGTCATCACGGTAACAACCCTCCAAGATAAGTATTAGCATCCTCGATTTACAAATGAGGAAACTGAGGCTTAGGAAAATTCATTAACTTGCCCCAAATCATGCTGTTGTGAAGTGACAGGGGCATTCCAACTCAGGCTTGGTCCAGAGGCCACCTGTGTTATGTACCCCAATTAAACAGCCAAAGCACTTGCTCCCCAAGGAGGGTGGTATGGAATGCTGAAACCTCAGGTTCCGAGCAGGCAGGTCTGGGCCCGCAGCAGGTGAGATTTCTCAGACATCCTCTTCGGCTTCCATCAGTGCGTACTGAAGCCCCAGGGAGCCTGGCAGACAGTGTTTAGTCTTCCCGTGTCAGGCCCCATCCGTTCCGCGCAGCTCTTTCGCTCAGCCCTGAGCGTGCAGCTCTGTTGTGGCAGCTGCACCATTAGCAGCCCATATGGCGGAGCTGCAGCCCACTTATCTGTAAAGGATGTGCCGGTAGAAACTGACAAATGGCAGCGGCTTGGCCACCCTGGGGATGGTTCCATTTGGAAACCGAAGCAGGGGGCCCGAAGTCCTGCAGTCACCCCACCCCAGGGCCAGCCCTGCCCCAACAGCCGGGAGCCAATTGCCCACAGGGCAAATCTGCTGACTTTGGTGCAGAGGAATTGCTAACCAGATTTGCAGTCCTCCCCACTGTCCCACCTCAAGCAAAGCAATGCCGCAAGCACCCCTGCTCTGAAGTAGGACAATATCTTTGGAGACAGAAGCAACAGGAAAAATACGACAGAAGCAAAACAAACCCAGATTTTTCCATAACAAAATGGCTCACGTACTGACTACTGTAATGCCTGTCCTCCTGGTGCACTAGAATTTCTATTTTAGAAATGAACCTTTTCTTCTTCCCCTCTTCTGGAATGGCCCTGTGACTGTCGTGGCCTTTGCGTTGATTTAATTATTATTAAAGAAGCAGATGGGAAAACCATGAAGAGCATCGCTGGGGAGAGAAGAACGTTGGGAAGGAGGAAATCAATCTGAGAGTGGGCTTTGACATGGTGGCCTTTTCAAAGCCTGGAGGGCAAGCGACAGGTGCACCTGTGATAGCACAGGAGCCACAGGAAGAGGAGCTCAGAGACCTCCGTTCGGCTCGGAAGGAAGCCTGTGAATCTGGGAGATTGTGAAGCACATCCGGAGATTCTCCCAGGATGGCAAAATGATCTGGCTTTTAAGAAGGGCCAGCTGGGGGCTCCCCTGGTGGCTCAGTGGTTAAGAATCCACCTGCCAATGCAGGGGACATGGGTTCGAGCCTTGGTCCGGGAAGATCCCACGTGCCACGGAACACCCGTGTGCCACAGCTACTGAGCCTGCACTCTAGAGCCCGCGAGCCACAACTACTGAGCCCACGTGCCACAACTACGGAAGCCCGCACGCCTGGAGCCCGTGCTCCGCAACAAGAGAAGCCACCGCAATGAGAAACGCACACACCACAATGAAGAGAAGCCCCCTCTCGCCGCATCTAGAGAAAGCCCGCGCACGGCAACAGACCCAACGCAGCCAAAAATAAATAAAATAAATAAATTTTTTTAAAAAAGAAGGGCAAGCTGTAGTTCGTCTGCATCTGGATTGATGGGACACAGTTCTGTCCAGAAGGAAGGCACCCGTGGAAGGATGGAGCAGAGGTGATGCTGAAAGGGATGGGTGTGGAGAGTGAAAGGCGGCGCCTGGGTGTGAGGACTGAAGAGGGGGCTGGGCTCGGGCGCCCCAGGCAACCGCAGCTGCCAAACTCCAGTGTAAACTGAGCAAGAGAACGACTCCAAAATACGGTGTGTTTCAGCACCAGGGTGAAGCCTGCATTTCTGGGAAATACCTTGTTCCCTGGGGCAATATGTTCTTTCTCAGGGACCCAGAGAAACTTGACTGATAACAAAAGGGGAGAGGAAAGAGAGTGAGATCATGGAAAGTTACTGTTTGGGATGTAAGAGTCTGTTCTCCACAGGGAAGCCCCGAGATCTATCACAGAAGGTCAAGTGAATTCCCAGATAAACAACCTTAAAGGTCAGGAATGCCCCTGAAACAAACAAGGCCCAGATCCTTGAAATTGAGAAATGCATTCTTTTTACTAATGTGTGATAACTTCACCTCTCCCGGGGGGGGGGGGGGGGGGGCCAGGTCAATGAGAAATCCATCATTCCCCGCAGGTGGGGGCCACCCTAAAAGGGACACCAGCTAAGATTGCCAGCTGGGCACTGAGATGGAGCTTCCAAGGAGCAGCCCATGTGTGAATCTAGTCATCAGTCCCTCCTGTCTAGACATCAGACTGTTAGAACTCAGAGGCTCAGGCTTACGAAGATACGATTGCTTCAACCAGCCACGCATTGCAGAAATAATTCCAGATGACCTGATTCTCTTGGAGAGGATCCCTCTCAGAACCCAGTAAAACTATTATGTGAGAAGCTCGAGCAGCTTGGAGATGCCATGGGTAGGTATTTTAAGACTTCGAGTAATATCAGCCGAGGTACCAGGCATGGGAGTGATTTCAGCCCCCCACTGTTTCGGGCACCCCAGCTATGGACCAAGACAGCACTGAACAGAGACAAGACATTCCCACTGTGCCCTATATCTGGCTCTTGGGACTGGCAAGCACAATAAAATGGTGTTTTTATATCATTAAGTTTGAGGTAGTTTATTATTTAGCGATAACGACCAGGAACACTGGCTAAATGGGTAAACACGCTGACAGCAACATACCCAACGTATAACAAACAGCAAGTACCCCTTTATAGAGACCGTATGTTGTAGATTCTAACTCACTAAGAAAAACTAATTGGACATCAGAAACTTGCTTGAAAATTAAGGAAGAGAAGTGTAGTGTCAACATGTATTTCATTCAGGCCACTGTGATAGGGTGTGATGAGGTAATTTAACTATTTCAGGTCAAAGTCTTATTTTCATCTTTTGAGAAAATATTAGGAGCTAGGCACTGTGCTAAGTGCTGAGTACATAAAAATAAATGTGTCTTTTCTCTGGTTTATATTCTAGAAGAGAATATAGACATATAAATGAACACTCTTAACACGATGGGTTAAGGTCTATGGGAGGAGCAGGAACAGGGTAGAATAAGAAGGGGATGACTGGCCTGAATCTTGCTGATTGAGAAGGAAGTAGTCAGCTGAAGAAAGAAACATGAGTATTGTATGCAGAGGGAACTTCATATGCAAGGCCTGGAGGAAGAAACCCACACAGTATATCTGAAGAACCGTGAGGTCTTTGGCATCTAAAATGTAAACAGGGAGGAGTAGGAGATAAGGCAGTGCAAGGAATCTGTGAAGTGCCTGGGTACCGTGGTAGGAGCTTGGATTTTACAGTGTAGGTGACTCAAAACCAGGGGTCATTTAAAATTAGGAACTGATACAGTCACATTGAGTTTTAGATAAATCACTCTGGGGGCTGTACCAATGATGTCACTCACAGGGTAAGTGTGAAGGCAGAGAAACTCACTGTGTTATTGTTTCAACAGCCCAAGGGAGAAACTGTAAAAGGCTAAACTTGGATAGTCATAGCAGGGCTGCCAAGGAGAAAATGGATTCCAGAATATTTTGTACGTCAAATTCTCAGGATTTTGTAATCAATTAGATACAGGTTGAAGATTAGGGAGAATTCAAGAATTATGAACTTGAGGTGTTTGTGAAATACACAGCTGGAAATGTCCAGCAGAATTTGAATGTGTGATCTAAAGATGAGGGTAATTGAAATTTGGGAACATATTTAAAAGTTATAAAAGTAAGTCTCCCAAGAAAAAAATGTAGAGTGAAGACAAACCTTTTTTAAAAAGATAAAACCTGGAGGAACTTCAAATGTCATTCAAAAAGAGAATGGATACCTAAATTAAACTATAATCACACAACAGAGTATTATACAGCAGTGAAAATGAATACTGCAGCCACTTGTAACAAAACAAAGAACTCTTACAAAATTGAGAGAAAATGCAAGTATTAGAAAATACATAATATAAATTATACAAAGTTGAAAATATACCAAAACTCCCAATATATTGCTAATGGATATATACATGTAGGTCATACTGTGGTGAATAGGAAGAAAATGAAAACCAGAAAAATCAGTATAGTGGAACCAAAGGTGGGTGGGAAAGGGACTCCACTGTGGACAGATGCACACTGGTATCACTATCACTCTTCTTCTTAAGATGGGTGAAGGCTTCACGGGTATTAACATCCATAGCTTATACGTGCATTACATACATTGTTGTTGAATATTTGAAATACTTCATAATAATATTTTTTGATGAACCCAGAAGTGACTAGGAGACAAAGTCAAGATAGAAAATGTAAATGACTCTTTCAAGTCTCTGGGCTGAGAAGAACAAGAGAGAGCAGTTGGAGGTTGGTGTGAGGAACGTATGAGATTGAGGTTGTCTTTAGTATCATGCTGCTGTGAGCAGTTGGATAGATTCAAGGAACTGAGCAAAGACGAGAGAGAGCAGAGAACGTGTGGTTCAGCCACCCTGGGGGATCTAAGAGGTAGAATATATATACACATATATACACACACACACATATATATATTACTAATAAACTGATAATCAGATTGGCCCAGGAAACACTCTGTTTTTAAGTAGTTTTCTTTCCTGGATGGGCCCCTCTGGTCTCCCTCTACCATTTCTCCCGGAGCTATTGGTGTGGCAGCGCCTTCTGAGCCCCAAGCATGCAACGTGCCTGAGTGCACAGTATGAGAATGACCAGATATTTCCAACTCCAACCAGACAGGAATAGGATTCTCTCTCTAAACTTCAGGAGAAAACAAGCACAAACTATTGGTAGGTGACCGCATTACAGAGTGTGCAAATGTGCTCACCACATTGACTCATCAGTCATGCTGGAATGATGGCATTGTGGTTTTAATTCCCAGCCTCTCCTTGCTGGGGAGTTGGGAATAGTCATCTCACTGCAAATGACTGGGAGTTTCAGTTCTGTTTCTGTGTCTTTATGTCATCACCTGCCATCTGCCCCTTCCTGTAGCAGACGACAGACCCCACACTGCACCTATTTGGTATCCAGTCAGCATTTTACAGGGGCTTTCTCTGCCTCTGTTGGAGAGCAACCACTTTGTATCTTTGGCTGCTTCTGTTATTTTGATAAGGTCATTGCTCATTTTATTCTCTCGACCTCACTTATTGTTCTCTCTTGGTCTCTTTTTCTTCAGTCGTGCATAGTCTGCAGAAACAGAATGTTTTATAGTGTTCCATGCTTCTTCCCTGTGTTTATTGCCCCAAACTCACCTATAGGCTCTAACCTTGAATTATTAGCTCTGTGGCTGGGTTACCAAAAAAAAAAGGGGGGGTGGGTGGGAAGATTATCTATCTTAACAGCTGGCACCCCAAACTTGTCTTTAGAGATAGGACTATTTTTATTTTGGAAAACACCATCAGTCACTTGGGGGTGGAAGGTAAGACCCCGAAATATGGGTTGGAATAAGACGAAAAAGCTGCAAGAGATAGTTATCTATTTAGGATAAAAAATGAATGAGAGGTTGGTGCTGGTGATAGAAAGGAATAAGCTCCTCACAGACTGACCCAACCACAGAGAGCAACTATGAACATTGTGCAAAATACAAAAAACAAATAAACAAAAACAGCCGAAGGCACTGGAAAATGACCAAAAGCAGAGAGATTTTGAAAGGGAGACAAAAAAGCAGCTGTCTTTCTATACTAGGGAACCAAAGGGAAGAACATGAGGCGACCCCAGCCACCAGAAGTGAAGAGGGGATACTGGAAATGTAAAAGCACAAAGGAGGGCCCCAAATTCCATATATAAACATTGCCCAAGTTTCTGGCTGGCCCCTGACAAAGGCAAATATAAGCAGACTCAAAGTAGCTTTCAGCTAAGGCTAAAAGATGTGATCTGAGTTTTGAGCAGTGCCCACTATAGGTGAGAAAGGGGATAAGTCTGAATCTAATCAAATGAGTTGTTTGCTAAAACCAAATATCAAAAATCTTTGAGGAAAAATAACAGAATCCAGAGTTACCATAAAATAACATTCATAATGTCCAGTATCCTCTGAAATTGGATGCATAATGTCCAGTAACCAGTACCCTCAAACTAAAAAGAACCAAGAAAATGGGACCCATTCTCAAGGGAAAAGACATGAATAGAGGCCAATCCTGAGAAGTCCCACATATTGGAATTAGCAGATAAAGATTTTTTAAACCACTGTAACACATGTATCAGACGAGGCAAAGGAATATTTACTTGCAATGAATACAAAACAGGGACTCTTAGCAAAGAGATAGAAAATATAAAAGAGAATACAGTGGCAATTCTAGAGCCGGAAAATAAAACGTCATTCTACTACATACCCATTTAAATACTAAATCAAAAATGAAAACAAAAAACTGACAGCACCAATTGTTGGCAAAGATATAGTGCATCTACCTGTTTAATAATACACTGCCAAGGATGTAGTGAAATGTTCAGCCAATATAGCAGTTTCTTAAGTGAAACACACACTAATCATATGGGCCAGCCATTCTACTCCTAGGTATTTACCCAAGAAAAACAAAAACATGACCACACAACAGCTTGTACACAAATGTTTCAGCAGCTTTCTTGGCAAAAGCCCCAAACTAGAAACAACCCACACATTCATTAGCAGGTGAATGGTAGACAAAATGTGGTGTATCTGTACAACGGGATCCTACTCAGTAATGCAAAGGAATAAACGTGGATGAATCTCAAAATCCTTATACAGAGTGAAAGAAGCCAGGCACAGAAGAGGAATACAACATAGTAGATACTATGATTTGAGTTTTAGAAAATTTTTAAAAATTTTAGAAAATGCAGACTAATCAATAGTGAAAAGAAGTCACCTGCATGTGGGGATTGTATGTGGCTGGGGGAGAGAGAGGTTAGAATGAAAGAAAGCATGGAGGGCTTCCCTGGTGGCTCAATGGTTAAGAATCCACCTGCCAATGCAGGAGACACGGGTTCGAGCCCTGGTCCGGGAAGATCCCACATGCCACGGAGCAACTAAGCCCGTGCGCCATGACTACTGAGCCCATGTGCCACAACTACTGAAGCCCGTGCGCCTGGAGCCCATGCTCCACAACAAGAGAAGCCACCACAATGAGAAGCCTGTGCACTGCAACGGAAGAGTAGACCCCCCTCGCCACAACTAGAGAAAGCCCGCGTGCAGCAACGAAGACCCAACGCAGACAAAAATAAATAAAATTTTTTTAAAAAAGCATGAAGAAACTTGTGGGTGATGTAAACCTTCTTCATCTTGATGGTGGCAGTGGTTTTACTATGTATACGATTGTCAAAATTCATCAGATTGTACACTCTAAATGCTTACAGTTTGGTTTATGTGAAATAAACTAATAAAGTTAATTTTAAAAATGGATGGTGAATCAGGAATCAGTTAGAGCAAGGCAGAGAAAGGGGAAGGTCAAGTAACATGGAGCTTAAATGGAATCCGGGAAGGTCTTGAAGGCTACCACTACTTAAGATCAAGGATATTTAATATTTGCTCAGAACCCATCTGGCTTACTCCATCCTAACCCCATTCCACCTTCTACAAAACTTCTGTAAATCTAGAAATGCACAGCAATCTATGAGTGGTTTTCCATGAAAATTAAGGACAGGAATTTAGCTGTACCTATGGCTTGATGTAGGGTGGAACAAGGAGACCTTACAAAAGGCAAAGAAACACACCATAAACTGAGTGACTTCAGCAGAAACTGGAGCTTTGGGCCAAAGGTCAACAGCCCAATATTCCCCAGATTGGAAGAAGTCACAGTGAGGCTGTGGCCTTTCTGTGGGGTTTGGACTGGGATTTGAGACAAGCGTATCCAGCTCTTAAACGGCAGCGTATACCTGGCTAATAATCTGGGTGATATCTATAAATGCTCTGAATGCTACACTTTCCCTCTGGCCACCTGCCTCTATGGACCTGAATGTGGAACCTCTATAATGTAAGGTAGTAAGTAATCCTCAATCAGGGGGGACACATCAGCATCTCATTAAAATTATAACCCAGCTCAACCAAGTCATTATCTCTAGGGTATTGCCTGGGCATGTATAGTTTTTAAATTGCTCTAGGGAAATCTGCACTGGTCTCTGGGCCACAGAGAATGACTGGTTCACCTTTTTATCCAGATGTGACTGACCATTTTAACCCTGCAGATTCCTGACCCCAATGGAACCACAAGTCTCAGTGGTGGGCTGGCCTGAATCATCTGG
Source organism: Balaenoptera borealis (assembly GCF_965194805.1). Lineage (NCBI taxonomy): Eukaryota > Metazoa > Chordata > Mammalia > Artiodactyla > Balaenopteridae > Balaenoptera > Balaenoptera borealis. The sequence continues at coordinate 7,118,918 of NC_138880.1, forward strand.
TCACACAGCCTCAGTCACTCCCTAATCAGAAACTAATCTTTGACACAGAAATCCACTAGGCAGAGAAAAGACTCTTCCAGGATACACCGGAAGCTATTTCCTAAGTACCAAAGTTGTCCTGTCTCTATAAGTGCCTCTTGGTATTTCACTCTGGAACTTTCTCTCTTCTGAATTCTGAGTCAAGGAACAGAACGGTCAGGCTTCTCAATGTGCCCGCCAAACTGCTGCTGTCCTAGTAGAAATGCCTTTCCACACTTTTAAACATCCAATTCCTTTCGGTCAGCAAAATGAACCGTACCAATACCCAGAACTGATGGATTCCCAGAAGGAAAACAGAAAGAACAAATGTGAAATAATGTACAATAACCATCTCCATATTTGCTATCTAGAATTTAACTGTTTTTCTTTTTTAATGTGCAAAGATTAAAGGGAAATATTATTCATCTCGGCAAATAAGATATTAGTTTTTAAAAAAGCTTTTTTCAGTGTTTTGCATTCTGAATATGATTCTGAGGTAAATATGAGGGACTGACTGTATCATTCCTTAGCTAACACTACTTGGATTCTTCCTATATACCATGTATTGTTCTAACACTTCACATATATTAAGTAGTTTAATCATCATAATTCTATGAGTTATTATTTTTACCCTTATGTTACAAAAAAGGAAACTGAGGCATGAGGAGGTAAAGAAACTTTCCAAAGGTCACACAGTTATTAGTTGGGGGAGTGAGATTCAAGCCCAGCAGTCTGCATCCAGAGGCAATGAGTGATCCATGTCTTAATCATTGTGTTTTTTGACTCTTGTGGCATAACACACTGCCTCTCCATCTGCCAATCCTCCGGGAACACGTGTGCCATAGACTGGCATTTGGAAATGGTCTTGAAAATATCTGGAATTGCACATTCGGTTTTGCTGCAGCATATGATATAGGGATAATATTGTTGAAAATACATTTCGCTACATTGTCCAGTGTCACCTACATTCAAACATAAGGAATCTAAAAACCCACATAAGACAGTTCTTCAAAACTTAAGAATTGCCAAGACATGGAAGCCACCTAAGTGTCCATCAACAGGTGAATGGATAAAGAAGATGTGGTGTATATATTCAATGGAATATTACTCAGCCATAAAAAAGAACGAAATTTTGCCCTTTGCAACAACATGGATGGACTCGGAGGGCATTTTGCTAAGTGAAATAAGTCAGACAGAGAAAGACAAACACTGTATGATATCACTTATATGTGAAATCTAAAACATAAAACAAACTAGTGAATATAACAAAAAAAGAAGCAGACTCACCGATGTAGAGAACAAACTAGTGGTTACCAGTGGGGAGGGGTAAGGGATAATATAGGAGTAGGGAGCTAAGAGGTACAAACTATTAAGTATAAAATAAGCTACAACGATGTATTGTACAACATGAAGAATAGAGCCAATATTTTATAATAACTATAAACGGAGTATAACCTTTAAAAATCGTGGATCACTCTATTGTACACCTGTAACTTATATAATATTGTACAGAAACTATACTTCAATTTAAAAAAATTTGAAAACTCAAAAGTAAGGAAAATCTTTGTTCAACATTTAAAAAACTTGTATCTTATGAGTTTTTCTATACTTTTATCTTTTTGCTTGGGCCATCAGGAAGCTCAGGAGCTGAATTTTCAAAACAGCATTTTAAAAACATGGGCATTTTTCCATAGCTTTGGCTTATTGGACTTGCTTTCTAATTTTTTCTGTATTTTCACTGATGTGAATTTTTATCTTGTCTATTTCACTCAATTTTTCATATCATTTTATGGTTTGAATCCTTTTAATACAAGGTGATATGGAGTAGTATAAAAATAGAAACATTTTCTTAAAATAGAATGGAAAAAGTCAATGCCTTTCAGGTAGCATATTTAGATTTAAAGGGAAAGCAATATTATATTTTTCTAGAAAAAAATTTAATTATCTAGAGCCAACTTCTGATTGATAATTTCCTCGTAAAGATTTCTTCTCTCCCTCTCTTCCCGTCCCCCTTCTTCTCACCATTCCCTCCTTCCCTCTTTCTGTTTCTTTTTTTCTTCCTTCTGTTAAAAATAACACTACAACTATTTTACTGTTAAACGCAACTTTGCATTCCTGCGTGAGTATGCCTCCAGAATAAAGTATTAGAAATATAATTATTGGACCCTCATTTTGTAATAGGTTGTTTGTTCTTTGTCTTATCAACTTAAAACAATCATATATATATAAAGAAAATTAATCCTTTATTAATGTATTGTAAATATTTTTCCAGGTTGTCACTTGTTTTATAATTTTGTTTATATTATGTTTTCTTAAAATTTTTGCCTCGAGGAATCAAAAGTATTATTTTGCCATGGTTTGCCATGTTTAGAAAGGCCTCTCCATACTGCAATTATATAAAGAAATCCAACTATATTTGCTTCCATCTTTTCACATTCAAATCTTATAATGAATCTGCCACTATTTTTTTTCTAAAAGATAGCAGGTTGCCTTAACATAGTTTTAACGATATGTCTTTCCCCAACCTCTGTCTTTACCATCCACAAAATCCTCATTTGTATTAGGGTCTATTCTTTACTATTGTATTACATCAGCTGGTCTCCTTACCCATCTATTAATGTGCCAATATAAACATTTTAAAATTTCAGTACACTTAAATGTCTGATAATGATTATTTTACCATGTTATTCATCCTTTAAAAGTAGATACGGTCATTCTTGCATGTTACTTTTAAAATATCATTTTATCAAATCCCCCCAAAATCCATCTTGTTTCTTGACTGAAACATCAAATGTATAGATTAATTTAGAGAACATGTATGAACATGTATAAAGAATTTTTATATTAGTGAACTTTCTTATTTTGAAATATATGTGTATTTATTCAATATTATTTTAGGATCTTTAGTAGAATTTAAAGTTTCCTGTTTATCAGTTCTATATATTCCTCATTAATTTACTTCTTAGATATTTCTCCTATATTTGATTTTGCACTTCAAACGACAACTTGTTTGTCGATTATACCTTATAGCTGATTGGTGATGGATATATGTTTTTGTATATTAATTTTAAAACCAGCCTCCTTATGAAACTTTGTTATGGCTTCTAATACTTCAGTAATCATCCTGCATTTTCCAGGTGTACAGTCAAATTATCTGCAAAAAGTAACTTCATTTCTAACATTTGCACTTATTTTTTTCTCTTTTCTCCATATATTGGATAATTCTTCAGAATATTATTAAATATGTATTGATAATAGACATCTTTATCTTGTTTCTAACTTTAATGAGAACTCTATTAGTCTTTTCACCAAGTCTGTCAAGGAAATGTTTAAATTTTATTAATTTTTTTTCTATTAAGTTTATTTTTAATCAGTGAAGTTATTATATTTTATTAAATATTTTTTAAAGAGCTGTTGAAATGATATTATTTCCTTTTACTTACATAACGTAGTTATTTAAATGCTGTCTTTTTAAAAAATTCTTAATGAAATATAGTTGATTTTCAATGTTGTGTTAGTTTCAGGTATACAGCAAAGTGATTCAGTTATATATATATATTCTTTTTCAGATTCTCTTCCATTATAGGTTATTACAAGATACTGAGTATAGTTCCCTGTGCTATACAGTAGGTCCTCGTTGGTTATCTATTTTCTATACAGTAGTGTGTATATTTTAATCCCCAACTCCCAATTTATCCCTCCCCCCCCTTCCCCTTTGGTAACCATAAGTTTGTTTTCTATGTCTGTGAGTCTATTTCTGTTTTGTAAGTAAATTCATTTGTATCATTTTTTTAGATTTCACATACAAGTGATACCATATTGTATTTGTCTTTCTCTATCTGACTTACTTCACTTAGTATGATAATCTCTAGGTCCATCCATGTTGCTGCAAATGGCTAAATGCTGTCTTGACCCAGTTATAAGGACCTGGCTAAGGCTGGTCCATTCTCCTTCTTGAGCGGCTAAGTCCTCACCTCACCACCTCTCTTCTGGAGGCTTCTACATTGTAGACCATCATATTCCAGCTCTGATGGCCCCAGGGCCAGGTTCCAGACACCCAGGCACCGTCCCTACGCCCAGAGCCAGCTGATATCATTCAAAGTAGCCAATTCTAAGCCTGCTTGCCCTGCCTGGCCTGTTCCTTCCTGCAGACACCACAAGAAGGACACTTGTCTGAAGTCCCCTCCCCCGGGCCTTGCCCCCAACCCCTGCTGCCCCTGAGTGGCCCGTGAGCCTGCAGAGCTCTCCCCAGGGACCTGTTGAGAAGCAAAACTAAAACTTTCTGGTTTCTCTCTCTCTTGACCTTCATCTGGCCACACCACACCTCACCCAAGGTAATGTGGTAAAAATAACGTGTTGACGTGGTGAATAATATTGATAATTTTTTAATGTTCAAACCTTGGCATTCCTTGATGAAATATATTAATCTTCTAATATGCTGCTTGCTTTTATGCACCAGTGTTTTACTTTGGAATTTTGGATTTTTATAATAAATGCATAGTCATAAGTTAGATGGATGTGTGTGTGTGTGTGTGTGTGTGTGTGTGTGTGTGTGTGTGTGTGTTAACCATGCTTTGTCAGGTTTTGTTATCAATACTATCTTGGTTTTATAAGATCAGTTTGGAATATTTCCTTTTTTCCCACATACTGGAACAACTTATACAGTCTAAGAATTCCCTGTTCCTTGCTGACTGAAAAAATACATGCAACCTAAAAGTTGAGAGTTATGTTTTATTTGGTGGAAATGTTTAGGACTTAAGCCCAGGGTGGGGCAGCACCTCAATTTACCCTGGGAGAACTGCTCCAAGGAAGCAAGGTAGGGGCCAGTTTATATAGATGCTTTGAGACAAAAGGCAGATAGCCGGGAACATCAAAAGATTATTGTTAATTGAAGAAAACCAGATATCCCAAGTTAAGGAATTTAGTGCTTTTCTATGTATGGGAAAATGCAAGAGTCTGGGCTCACTGAAATCATTCCTTTGCTATGCACCTGAGCTATCTGAGGCCCGTATCCTGTATTTTCACATCCTGAGTTTCCTCAGGGCTCACTGTGGGAGTGGCCCTAGTCTGATGGCTGCTAGATGGCAGGTGTTCTTTCCTTCCTGAGTTCCCTCAGGGCTCACCAGATCACGTTCATGGCGGCTGCATTTGCTGAAGACTGTGACATCCTTTGTTTACTGATAGGGCAGGAAATATTCCATTTCTCATCCTTAAACATGTGAAAGAATTGGCCTGTGAGGCAGTCTGAGCCTGAGAGGGGCTGGCGGAGAGCAGGGATTGTGTAGATCTGGAAGCTATTTTTCTTCTACAGTAATCGTTCTGTGTAGCGTTTCTACATTTTCTGGGATAAATTTTTGTTTTTCTCATTTCAGACAAGCGCAAAGTGGGCATACGGAGGTCAAAGCACTCGGATCCCAGGGGACAGGCTCTTCCCCAGCTCCTGTCCAGGGCTCCCTGCCAGCCCCAAGCTGCCCACCGCCAGGAGGCCTTTCCTGGACTGAGGGGTCCACACTGACCCAGCCAAAGCTTGTTCAGCTGCTGAATCAACACTCTGATGGGCTCAAAAGCATTGGGAGTGTCTGTTCATTGACAGTTTGATAGCACTCACCTGGAAACCAAATGGAATATTTTTCTATTTTTCCTGAGTCTATGCTGGTGAGGCCAGAGCAGTATTTTCTCTGACAGAACTCAGAGCTCAGAGCCACAGGCAGGGCAAAGAAGCTTTCTGAAGTGAGCTAATACCCTTTCTAGAGTCCAGGGGCCTGTGTCTACAGTTGTATTGCTACACCTGCAGAAGCAAAGCCCTGGAGGGCAGAGACCCTGGATGCAGTCACTCAGGAATGCTTAGTGCGGGGAGCACAGCAAGGGGACCCTGGGCGCTTGGTGTCCCCAGCAAAGGCGGGAGCTTGGCTGCACCAATAGCAGGAGAAGAAAGATGGCGCAGGGGAGATGCAGAGAAGAGGCATAACGGGCATCACAGGCTTTGGGAAAGGTAGTGCACGCTTGTTCTCCCAGCGCACAAAAACTCAAGCTCTGAGCAAAATACAGCTAATGGGCTCCGCTCACTTGCAATTTGATTTTAATTAGCCAAGCCATTATTTGAAAACAGGGTGGAATGTATCTTATAGATCATTATTCAGTTGCAAAGGTAGACCTAAGGCTTGGGTCCTCAATCTTCTTTATAAGTTGACACCCCCCCTGCCCCCTGGGAGCCCAGATTCTATTCCACACCTGGACTCCAAGGGCATCATCACATGCCCCAGTCACCATGAATTTCCAAAAGCCTTTGGTGAGGGACTGGGTAAAAACAGAAGGGAAGCTATGAGTCTGGCAAGGCCACTGCTCCGGTCAGCCTAGTCTGGGGGTCACACAGAAGACAATCTGTTCCAAGGAGTGCGGGCTGTGAATCAGAAATATTGCCTGCCGTATCAGTCAACAAAGGATGTTGCAGCCATCAAGCCATCACATTACAGCCGCCTGATGGTGAACCCTGAGGGAACTCAGGATGGAGACAAAGAATGCCTGCCATCTAGCAGTCAACTGCTGCACCCACCCCCAACGGTGCACCCTGAGGGGGGCTCAGGATGAGAAAACACAGGATGCTGGCCCCAGAGAGCTGAGGTGCATAGCAAAGGAATGATTTCAGGGAGCCCAGGCTTTTGCATCTTCCCATACATAGAAAAGCGGCTAAATTCATTAACTTGAGATGTCCGGTTTTCTTTAATTAACAGCAATCTTTTGATGTTCCCGCTACCTGGTCCTTTGTTGCAAAAACTCCTACATATCCTGGCTCTCCCCCTCTGCCGCCCCTCCCCCCTGCCTTTTCGGAGCAGTCTCTCAGCATTATCTGAGATGCTGTGTCCCAGGCCTGAAGTCCTCAGAATGTCCACCAAGTAAAACATAATTCTCAACTTTTAGGTTGTGCATTTTTTTTTTCTTCAGTTGACAGGGCCGAACGTGGACAGGGAAAGGGAAAGGGTTTCTTCGTGAAGGTTTCTACTCAGAGACAAAGGGTTATTAGTGTCTCCACAAAGTAGCCAAAGGGAGTTGTTTTCCACTCTCTCTTTGTAATAAGGAAAAGAAAACATCACCAATAAACGTTCTCCTATTACAGGCTGTGATTGACAATGGCATCTTAAAAATGCTAATCGTCAGTGGTCTCATAAAAATAAATGTCATTCAGCAGGGGACAGTTTGGGAGAGATGCAGGACAGTGACGGGTTTTTCTCACCCCTCATCCACCACCCTCTGGCTTAGGAGAACCCACAGAAGGTTCACACATTCTGGAAAAGTCATTAAAAGATATCAAACAAGAGGGTTTGATTCTCCCTTGAGCTCCATATGTGATCTTAGTGAGAGAACTACCCTCCTGCATCCTTCAGAGTTTTTCGTGAGCGATTGATTTTTAGGGTCCACCCCAAATCCTCACCTGCCTCCTTTGGACAAGTAGCACGTGAAAATGGGAAAATTAGAGTCAAACCACATGTCGGAAGAACCAAGTTGTTCTTGGTTGCTCTCCCTCCAAGAAACCTAGCTGAGTGACCTTGGACTTGTCATTTCTCTTCTGTAGATCTAAGTTTGCTCATCTATTCAATGGAGTTTCATTCCGCTAAGTCAAGCAGAAAACATCTTCCAGGTGTCTTGTGTGCACCTGGGGAAATGAAGGAAGATTGGGTCCTGATCTCCACGCAGCTCATGGTGTGTTTGTTTTTCTACAAAATGATATGTGTTATAATTGAGATCAGTGCAATGATTTTCTTTTGGAAGGGCATGCGAGAATTTGAAATTGATAATCCCCAAAGTCCTTTTATTTAGGTGTCATTTCCAAAAGATTTCACAAAGGGTAAGAGAGCTCACTGCCAAAAAGATACGCCAGCTGACTGTCACAGGTCTGCCTTTACGATCATAGCAATGCTGTTACTTGTCTCTATTTCCTCCTTGCCAACCATGCCCGGTTTTGTTCAGGAGGCCATGTGCCATGTCTCAGGAGGTGAACTGTGGTTGTTCCTCGTCAAGCATCAAATCCCATCCCCTCTGTCAGTGATTGATCTGGGGCAGTATTAGCTCAGTTCGGACCAGTGAGCTGTAAGGTGACATCTGTTGAGGAGTTTCTGGAAAAGATTTTCATCTCTGATGTAAGAGAGGGTCACAAGAAGAACTCTGTCTCACACGCTCTTTTCTCTCTCTCACTGCGCTGGTCCCTCTCCTAATTCCTACCTCGGGGCACAGTCATACAAAGGGCTAATAACTGAGGCTGAACTGGCCGTTTGGCACCATTATGGGAACACTAAGAAAATCTCACACATCTCCACGGGCTCTAGTGTGGAGCCGCTGTGTCACTCTAAAAATCAGCTGCCTACAGATTTACTATTAAGTGCAAAATAGGCATGTCATACAGTTTGAGCTACTCTTACTCAATGTTCTATTTTTGCTGCATTCCTTATTCATATGATGACATAACATTTTCTGCTGTTGAACTTCCTATGTATGTGCAAGAGAACCTTATACCAAGTGAAGGTTGTAACTTCATCTTTCAACTCAGAGGATCCCCTGGGCTGGAATACTTAGAAGTTTTAGCTTCTTTAAATAAATTAATACAAATAACCCCCCTTTCCCTTCCCAGGAAGCAGGTCACGCTGCCCCATCTTCCAACCCAGGACTGCTCCGGTGGCCCAGTTCCTTTATGTCCTCTGAATATGCAATGTCAAAGCATCTCTGTCTTTGTTTACAGGTGGAATTTCTAGGCTCAGCCGGGGACAGAGGTGGTCTAGCCGGACACAGTTCTTTGTCCCCATCATCCTGTACATTTCTTTCCTATTCTGAACTGGTGGAGAAGAGATGACTAGCATTTTTAAAGTTATGCTGAGAGATGGTAAATATCCCACAGAGAATTTTTTTTAAGTTTGTACTGCTTCAGAGACAATCCATAAGTGATAAAAGTCTGGGGTAAGGACCCCAACCCACATCGGATCCGGACTCATCTTCTTCAGGATGTTCGGTTGACAGAAATAGGATAGCCCATGCGAATTGTGCTTGAATTACTGGAAATATGAAGCTGATGATTATGGAGTGGGTAGGAGGGGGAGGGCAGGGGGAGAAACAGTAGGTCCCAGGGGATAAGTAATTGGAACTAGGGTTTAAACATAACAAGAAAAAAAAACCAAGAAAAAAAAAATAAACATACCAAGAAACTGTTAAAGGAATAAAATGTCTCCAAGTTTAGGAAATTCAGGGGATTAGGGAGAGTTTAGAAGTGGTCCATGGTATAAAAGTCATGAAACTTACGTGGCTGCTTGCTCTGGAGTTTTTTTTTTTTTTTTTTTTTTTTTTTTTGGCAGATTAGAAACTGCTGAGGAAGCATGTACTAAATTACTGACCACCTGGCAGAAAAAGGACTCCAAGTTTTTGATGAGGTTAGAAATATTTTTACATATGACCTTGAAAAGAGGAAAGATGCGTGAGGTGAGACAAATTCCATGAGAATTAAGCAAGTGCTGGTGGAAATTCCATAAGCCCCAGCTCTCCTAATAACCATATGCATTTTGAGAGGTGTAAAAGGATTCACCCTGTTAGTTCAATTGACTCAGGTGGAGGAGAAGTACGTCCCACAGTAAGGGAAACAAACAACATAGGGTTCCTGGATTGAGGGGAAAAGCAGAAGAAATTATACAGGAGCAAATTTACAAGTTTCTCCTTTCATGATAAGAGTGAACTTCTAGACATATTCATGGAATCTCCTCTGTCAGGGGAGACCCCATCTTCTACTTCTAGTGCGTTAACAAAACACTTCTAGCAGATGGCATTGTGGAAAAATTCCGAAGTTCAAGTGCAGTCTAACAAAGGTCCTGGGGGCACGTGTAAGAAGCAGCCAACCTCGAGAAGCTCTGGGTTCTATTCCATGTGTCTGCCTCAAGCCCATTCCATCAGAAGGGATTTCAGTCCCCTCTCTATAAGGTTGGTGGTGCCACGTGTGAACAGAGGGAGAGGGGCGATCAGCAGTGCTGGGCAGCAAGTATCAGTTATTTACAAACACCAATTGTCTGTGAATAACCTTTGGTCCACATTCAGCTACCACATCCAATGGCGCCTCTGTGGCTGGAGCTTAGCAAACTACCTTATCTGTTTCCCTCCCTCCAGACACTTTCGTACAACTATTTCTCTTACTAAAATCCTTGCATGTTTAACCTGTCTTGGCATCTGCTTCTCAGAGGATCCAGACTAATATCTTTCCTAATTAGTACAAGAATCTTCTAGATCATGCATTCTCAATGGGTGATATCATCCCAAAGGAGGTGAAAATTGGTTCTTGGGTACATAAGAAAACTTTGATATTACAGTTGTTTGTGGGCCACAAATCAAGAGATAGACCGTATCTGTGGTATCAACATTTCATAGAGGAGAGGCAATTAGGAAAAAAGAATCTAAAAAAACTCCTTGTGAGGGCAATACTTTTAAAAAGATTGAGTAATTGTTCTAGATGAGTCATTCTGCCAGAAAGCAAAGATTTCAGAGCTCATGTCAAGGACCTCTCTGGATTGCATTATAGCCAAGTCTTAGAGTCAGTATGCCTCTTTGGTTTTGATGTGTGAATTAACGGATATGGAACAGATGAACTCAGACTGTCATATACACTTCCCCAAGTTCAGGAGGTTTTAGGTACTCAGTAAGAAGCCAATGGTTCTCAACATTAGACCTAAGAAGTAAGAACTTCCTAACACATGTATTTCTGTCATTATGCTCAGACACACCCAGCTACAACCTTCTGGAGAGCTTGTCCTTGATGGAGGAGACTAGCACAACCCAAAGTCTGCAATCATCATCTGGTTGTCCAGGAGTACCTTGAAAAAATGTTGGATGACAATTCTCTCTGGATGTCTTACACGTCAGCACATCTTGCCATAAGGCTTCAACAGCTTATTTCCAGACTATCTTAAAAGGATGGTGGCATAGCAAACAGCCTTTGAAGATAAAAAGTGTCTCCTTCCAAGTAAGAGGGGATATTTGTTTCCTGATCAGGATAAAGAAGATAATGTCCCCTCTAGGCAAATGTGGGGCATGTTTGCTAGAAGCCTCCTTATAAGATTGGGGGTTTACTAAGCTTGGGGTTCCCCAGCTGAGATAAGCCCATTGCATGGGCAGTATCCACCCGGGCCCATCACTACATCACCCTCATGGGGCTTGGGGGCAAGAGGAACCAGTGTGAACTTGAAGCTCATGCTGTCTGCTGTGCCCTGAGTAATAACGTCCTTTATCTCTGATCCAGGAATCTTGTGTCTCCTTCCAACATCTATGAAAAGGTAGCAGGTTAACTTGTTTCCTGGCAAGTAAGGTGAAATCTCAGAGCCTTCATGGTCCTTACCAGAAGCAGAACCAGGGAGGAATTACATTCTTTCCTCAGTGAGGAAGCAATAAATTGGGCAAGAAGATGGATAGAGCTGACAACTCCCAGGATTGGGGAGAAAATGGCACTCCTTCTTTGAGGGAGATGGGTTCTCCTCCTCTTACAGCACAGACGAGAGAGTTTTTCCCACCTTGGAGTCTTAGAATCCAAGCTTGCAAACCCCAGATTCTGAGTTCAGAAGGAGAACATGGTGAAGATGATAGAGTGTTGTCTTTGCTGCACTTCCCAAGTGGTTAGATCCTGCCTGATGTTTAAGGTGCTCTGATGTAAAAACTCCTTCCACTCACCTCTATGTAATAACTGTGGGGGAACAGAGTGGGTCTCCATGGCTGTAAAGCTCAAAAAATTATAGTAGGGGATAGAGCGTAAAGGTCACCCTTCATGCCCTTCAGTGTGTTACATCCTTATTGGGGGCAAACAGTTTCCTTTAGTTTAATAACATTTTAAAGTTATTCCAAGAGAAAATCAATAAAAGAGACTTCTGTTTATCTTGTAGATGCTCCATGGTGAAAAATGTATGCTAATACGAGGGCCCTAGAGTTGGGGGTTGTGGCAGAATAAAGCTGAGATGATGAAAGGAGGGGTATGAAGGAAAAGAAAGGGAGGGGGTAGATCAATGAACAGGGGACCAATGGACACCTTGGGCAGCCATCCAAGGTTTGTCCCAATGGACTTATCAGAAATCCAATGAGAGATATAAAGAAATGATAAAGGAACTTATGCTGGACTTTGAGAGTGCTCATGATAAGCTACTATATTATTTTTTCTATGTAATATGTATTATGTACATCTATTATATTATTATTATTATTATCATAACTAAAATTTATTGAGGATCCACTACATTCTGGGCACTGTTTTAAGTGCCCTCAATATATATTAACTAAGTTAATTTCAATAAGACTTTGAAGTAGGACCACTGTACTTCTTATTTTATAGATGAGACAATGGAGTCACTGAGGTGATAAATAACGTGCCAAAGTTTACAGAGTTAATAAACTCAAATCCAGACAGCCTCGTTCCAGAGCCCCGATACTCGACCACTTTACAGCTTCTCTAACATTCTGTTTCTCTCCCTCAGATACTCCTAAGTCTCCTGTATCCTGGGCTCGCAAATAGTACTGTCAAGAGGAGAGTTCCAGGAACTTTTACTAATTCTGAAAGAGAATACTGAATCTCCTTAAACTTTTCTTGATATTATATAATCATCATGGTGAATCCCAAATACCCTGATGTCATTCGGTGAAACTTCACAGACAATTCAATTGACGATTCAATTTATTTTGCCTGTCATTCTGTGTCTGTTTATCTGGCAGTTTTCCTTCTCTTCTTTTTTCTTAAGCCAACTGTACACTTTATTTTTATTTTATATATTTTTTTATTTATTTATTTTTGGCCGTGCCGCATGGCATGCAGCATCTTATTTCCCCAACCAGGGATTGAACCTGTGCCCCCCTGCAGTGGAAGCGCGCAGTCCTAACCACTGGACCACCAGAGAATTCCCTCCCTGTCTTCTTGATTAAGCTGAGTGGTGTCATTTTTTGATGTTTTGATGAATCTAGCACGGTTATATGACATGTTAACATTAGGGGAAGCTGGGTGAAGATTTTATGAGACGTCTCTGTATTATCTTCATTACTCTTCTGTAAATCTATAAGTATTTCAAAATAAAACATTAAAGAAGGAAAGGCAGAGGCCAGGTGTGACTATCACTGTGATTCTTGGCTCCTTGAATCACACCTTGGCTCCGTCACTGATTACTGCCTTGCTTTTCCTATTAGACCCATAGCTTCCTCATCGTTAATAAGCTTGCAGGGTAACGATCGTTATATACGGTTCTCTCGGGAGGGTTAAATGAAACAATGCATTGAATGGTTTTAGCATACAGCTTATCAAGCAAATGTTCAAAAATTGCAGCTCTAACTATCCTTCCTATTACCATAAAGAGAGGTTCTTAATCTGAGTCCATGGAAGATTTCAAAAAATCTGTAAAACCCATAAAACTATCCATAAAATTGCCGCATAAGCTCATGTACATTTTTCTGGAATCTAATACATTTCACTGGATTCTCAAAGGGGACCCCTCCCAGATGATTTTAACTCCTGGTCTAAAATAAAGGCTTTGAAGATTCTGAGGTAGAGAATGAGGGGCTTAGTTCAAAAGTACCTCTTGTATTTTTATTGTATGTTATTTTCAGAGAATTGGGCTGCTCAAGTTTTTTCCATATATAGATTTTTTTTCCCCCTTAGAACATGCTTCGATTGAAGGAGTGAGAGAGGGCATCGGATTCGTGAAACTGAAGGGGTGGCATAGGAGGGTCATTTTACAGCCTCCATCACTCCCAATCCTCTTGCTTTATCCTGTATGTACCACTGCCTGACCTCATATCTACTGATGGACTTGTTGATGGTCTGTCTCCCCACTAGACTGTAAGCTCCAGGAGGGCAGGGGTGTCTTTGTTCACCGCTGCATCCTCAGCTCCTGGAATATTGCCTGGCGTGTGATAGGCCCTTGGGAAACATGAATTGAGTGAAGGAAGTTGGCAACGTGTAGGCTGAGAGGAAGGAAAGCTGGGCTGGGAGCCCCAGAACTGAATGCGACCACTGGGATTTTTGGCATGAAGCTGAGCCTGTCAGTCTCACTGTCCAGACAGCCCTGGGTCCCATCTGCTGCTGCCTTCGCCCTTCTTAGCTTTCCATGTGGCCCCCCCCAAATCTGCAGGGACCATCAGGGGGTCTGCCCTTTCCCAGCAGCATTTGTGAGAGAGGCTCGGTTTTCATGGAGCTAAGACCACAGAAGGGTGGTGTTATGGGCTGAATTGTGTCCCGCCAGATTCATATGTTGAAGTCTTAACTCCTAGGACCCCAGAATGTGACTGTATTTGGAGACAGGTTTTTAAAGAAGTAGTTAAGTTAAAATGAGGTCTTTAGCGTGGGCTCTAATCCAATATGAGTGGTGCCTTTATAAGAAGAGACACAGAGGAAAGACTATGTGAAGACACAGGGAGAAGACATTCATCTACAAGTCAAGGCAAGAGGCCTCAGAAGAAACCAATACTGCCCACACCTTGATCTCAGAGTTCCAGTCTCCAGAACTGTGAGACAATAAATTTCTGTTGTTAAAGCCACCCAGTCTGGTCTACTCTGTTATGGTGGCCTGAGTGAATGAACACACATGTATACCAGTATTTAGGGTCTAATTTCAGGGTTCTGTTGAGAGTTGAGCCCTGCAGACAAGAAGATGCAAGTTCTGTCCTTCCTCAGTATGGTATAGGTAGTGGTTCTCAAATGTGGTCCTCTGAGCAGCACACTTGTCATCAACTGTGTGCTTGCAAGAAATTCACCGGACCTACTTCAGATTTGCTAAACCATATTCTCTAGGAATGGAGCCCAGGAAATTTTAAAGAGACCCCCCATGACTCTCAGGCACGTGGACATTTGGGGTGTCACTGGGGACAAAGTTGTAGGGTGTGGGTTTCGTCTCCATAACTGGACTCAGCCATTCCCACCGATGTTGCCACACTTCCCTTCAAGCATTGCAAGAGTAAAACAGTGAGAAAAGTGTCATTATTGGTGACTTCACTTAAAATTAAGAAACGCAAGGCTGTCTGGTGTTGAGGCAGAGAATGAACTCACCTGAAAGTTCAATGCTTTGATATATACATGGAAGCAATAGGCCTGAGAAACCACACTGCTGGCAATTCAGTCAAGACAATCAAAAATAATTAGCTTTTTCCTAAAGGAGATCAATAAAAAATTGAGTTCTCTTGCAACAGAATATTCTAAAAATCTCTAGTGCTTCAAGCCTTGTCTAATTGCAAGAGTCTCACTGGGCTCCTTTGCCCAAAGAGAGTTTTGCGTTCTATTGCCAGGGAACACAAAGTCATGTTTGAGGCTTCTCAGGGGTTTTCCTCTTTCTGGATGGGCAATTTTAATGAGTGATTTTGCTGATAAAATGTGTAATTCCTGGAAAGGTGAAAAGCCACTGAGTCTTTCTGGCAAAACTCTGCAAAGAGTGAAGTTTGAAAATAAAAGCTTAGGGTCTCAAGACTACAAATTCACCCCACTCCCCAAACCCATAATTCCCTTAAGGTACCCAGGACCCCTGCCCGAGGGGACCTTGTCTCCGCATACGTGACTTCATGGATAAATAAATGCACATGGACAAATGGCTGCATCTCTAAAGGAGTTTGACAGTCTTGCTTCTGCTTCTTGCTGATGATAGAAAAGCCTGATCTCTTTTCCAGACCAACAAGCAAGAGAAGTCAGTACCTTCTCCCTCTCTGGTCTCCTGGACAATTCTGACCGCTCACCTCCATGATTTCAACCGTCACCTGTACCAAATACCAGCCCCATTTCTTCAGCCGTGACCTTCCTGACCTTCCATTTTGCTAACCAGTTCTGGTGACTTCTATCTGCCTATCTTGTAAGCAACTCAAATTCAATACATCTTAGACTTCAGCATTATCAGTAACTTCACCTCCATCATTTCAATGCCAAGCAGCACAATTTCAGTTCACAACTTCCTATGTGCTTACTCCCTGCAAGCCATTGGTCTTAGTATATCTGTAGTCTCTCCTTACATACCTACCGTCACATCTCTCCTAACCCAGCTTAGAATAATCACTCCTTTCATTAACCCTCAACTGCCTCGACCCTTTCCTTTGTCGCATCATTATAATCACTTTGCATCAAGCCCCATCTTTTGTTCAACTGGACTCTCCTTTATTCAGCACCTGCACCAAGCAGATGAACCTGGCTAGAAAAAAACCCTGGATCATACTGACAGATCTCACTTTATGTGCACAAATCTCAATGTGACCCTTCTTGCTACAGTCATACTACTTTTTATTCTCCAGCTCTCCAAGATGACTATTTCATTCCTTCTCTTTCCTCAAACCTCCAAACCTCCTCCACCGTCCTCCTGCCCAACTGATGACTGCTTCCCATTTCACTGAAGGCATAGAAGCAATCAGAGAGAATTTCCCTGATCTCCCACCATGCTGCTACTTACTACCTCTGTCTGTGCCCCTGTACTGAGCCCTCTTTCCTATTAATGAGGGTGAACTGTTCCTGTTCCTTACTAAGCCTGACCTCCCACGAGTGGACCTGATCTCACCCCTTCTCATCCACGCAAAGATGCATGACCGGAAATAACCCCCTCTTTACTGCATCATCCAATGTTCCGTCTCTTCTGGGGTCATTCCCATTTTCTTATAAACATAGTATTCTTTCTCCATCTTAAGAAAGAAAAAAAAAAACCTTTTTATTTCACTTCTCCCTCCAGTTATTGCCCCCACGTCTCTGATTCTCTTTGAGAAAACGCCCCAAGAGTTATGTAGACTCACCATTGCTCAATCATCTCCTGCCCTTATCTTTTGATCTTAGGACAATCAAGTGTTCCTTCTACCCCCTCTAAAATGGAACTGTTTTCATCAAGATCACCAATGACCAACTTAGACACTAAATCTAATCATAAACGTCCATCCATCTTACTTGACCCAGCAGCCTCATTTGGCACAATTTTTTAACCCTTTTAATCCTTGCTACACTTTCTTCCCTCAGCTTCCGAGATGCCGAATTCTCCTGGTTTTCCTCTTACCTCACAGGCTACTCCTTCTCACATTCCTTCCTGGTTCCTCCTCATCTTCCTCCCTCTTCATGTTGGAGGGCTCCAGGATCAGATTTTAAAGCGCTTCTCTTTCTATATCTCTTCTCACTTCTTTAGTAATGCCATTCACTCTTCTGGCTTTAAATGTGTTTCATCGGTGAGGACTCCGCACTTTCGTCTCTAATCCAGGACTTTCCCTTGAAAACAACAATGAATATCCTACTGTTTACTCAGCATCTCTTCTTGAACATCTGAAAGGCATCTCAACCTGTCCAAAACCAAAATACCCTCTTAAGATTCCTCCAACTCCTGACCTCAGTAAATGGTAACTCCATACTTTGGGGCACTAAGACCAAAAATCTTGGAGTCACTCTCTACTCTTTTTTTCTCTCGTATCCTATAACCATGCCATCAGCTAATGATGTCTGCTTGACTTTGAAAGTATGTCAAAACCTGACCACTTTTTACCTTCCTAACTGCTCCTTTGCAACCCCACCATCCAAGCCACCCTCTTTTGTCCCCTAGATATTTGCAGTAGCCTCCTAAAGGGTCTCTTGCTTCTACCCCTGCCCCTCTAGATCTGTTACCAACATAATATCTAGTGTGATCCTTCTAAAATATAACCATTTCATCAATTCTAAGGTACATGTTCATTTTTTCTTCACAGTTTAACATCTCTGAAATCAGTATGAATCTTATCATCATTATCATCTTACAATCTTTATCAACTAGATTCTAGTACTTTGCACAAAACCCTCCAAAGATCTGCCAGCCCCTCATGGATCAAACCAAAATTCTTGCAGAAGCGCACAAGGTCGGGTCAGGTTTGCCCACCACTGCCCTGGCCTCACCTCCTACTGCTCTCCTGCTCATTTCCGGCCAGCTACCCTCTCTGCCTTCATCTTCCTCTACAGGCCAAGCTCACCTACACATGAAGCCCATTGCATTTGCCTCTTCCTCCTCCTAGAACCCCTTCCTGCCCAGAGCATCCTCTCATCTTCTACAGGTGTGAGTTCACATGTCACTTCTCCAAGAGGCCTCCCCTCCACCCCACCCAGTACTTCTTTTCTTCCCTCCCCTGATTTCTTTTTCTTCCTAGCTCTCGCCATAACACACAGTCTACATTTTACTTATTTTTCCCTTTTATCCTCTTCCCCCTTCCACTAGGATATAAACTACATGATGGCAGAGGTTTAGTCTGGTTTGTTTCCTGCTCAATACTCAACATCTCAGTTAGTGCCTGGCATATGGTGGACAATTAATAAATGTTAAGAACAACTTCAAAAGAATGAACAAGTTAAACAGTAAATTAATATTATCTAATACATTAAAATAATAACACCAAAATACACGATATTTGTTAAAAGAATAAATGGATGACAAAACAAACGAATTCTCTTCTTCCCCAAATGCTCCTTCTTCTTTAGTCTAGGCTAAGCTCCTAGTCATCCTAGAAATCCAGGTTCCTTACCCAAAGCACCCAGGCAGTCATCAAGACCTGATCAATTCTACCTCTTAAATATTATTAGAATACATACCTCCCACCCATCCTTATTATTCCTGTCTTACTTCAACCTGACAGAATTGCCAGCCTCATGGGTAGAGGCTAGGAGTCAGGGATGGGGTTGAGGAAGTGGCAAGGGTCAAGGGAAGTTAACTGCCTGGGCTGTACTGAGACTACGGCCAAGCCACTTGCTGGAGGGCACCACCATCCTGCCTTCCTCCAGTACACTCCCTCCTTAGTGATAAATGAGTGTAGTACTTTGAAGCCTGGGCATTTGGACTCCAAGAAAGGTGCTGTTGCAGACTTGAAAAGGTAGAACCTGCTCTAAGAAGCTGGTGGCCCATTTTCCTTGCTAATTAAGAAGCACAACCCTGATTTTCACATACGGTACTGGCCATGCCAGGGTCTGGTAAGGTAGAAGCAGTGGTCATAAAGTTTGGACACTTCCCCACTTTCCCGATCCCCCTGATAAGGAAAAACTGATGATGGGGCAACATTAAATGTCCCCCAAAGATTTTAAGGGAGACAGGGAGCAATCGTTGGGCTGAAGTCAGGGTCAGTAATTTCACTGGTCAAGTGAAAGGTGAGAAAACACCTGACAATAGAGTGGTGAAAACCCTGCCTGTGTCATTTCCCCCAGTGATGCTTTATGAGATGGGGGTGTGGTAACCTTGAGCTTGAGGTGAAATATCCCCAGGACCCAGCTTGTAGGATTTTAGGGCTGGAGTGAAGAGTTCTCCATCTCATACCACCAAGCAAAGCAGAACCAATGGAGAGACTGGAAAAGAGTGAGATTCCAAAATTCAGTTCATCAAAGGAGGATTCCAATAGTTGATCAATGGAGTTGCCAGAATCAGAGAGCCAAGCCAGGGGGTGTGACTAAGGGCCGCATGCCAGGAGCGAAAGCATAAGAAAATCATGGGCAAATAAGGGGTCTAGGATAATGACCTGAATTGTGTGTCATTGTTGATCATGTCTGGGCATTATTTGTAGCTCAGTCCACTGATTTTTAAAGATCTGGGTGAGGCGAGACCCCTGACACACAATATGGGCACAAAAGTGCCACCTCCTGCCTTCTCCACACATCTCTTCTTTTTTTTTTTTATTCCTCTTGGCATTAAAGGTGGGACCTCCAGTGCCACCAAAGCAAAGAATTTTAGGCAAATCAAGTTAAGAAGCTATGTGGGAGCAGAAAGCTCTCTGAGTCATACTGTGAAGGTATGATGGCAGGAGCTGGCCACACCCAGCAGTGGTTCACAGCTCCTCGGAGCCCCTGGTAATTGACTGAACCACAGGACTCCCCATCAGGTAAACCAAGAGAGCAAAAATTCATCTTGATTCCGGTGGATCTCACTCAGTGATTTTGTGTCTAACAGGGAAATAACTTGACCTGAATGAATAAAGAGTGGGTTCCAGATGTCATCAGGCATTGTGGTGGCAACATGGTCTTCCAGATCTATCAGTTACTGAATGAAAGGAATCCCATTTAACAATTGAAGATCAATTCTTCCTGTGCCTGCTCTTCAGGCCGCAATAAAAAGGAAGAAAAAAGAGCTGTCAATATAAAATGGACCTATGTTAGTTGACATTATTGGCCAATGACCATGTGGAATTGTGACCAGGCAGTCATCGTCCTCAACAGCTACTGTGTTCCACCCAAGAACCTTAAATCCAAAGGCAACAACTCATACTCTTTCACGAAGGGTCCATTCATGGCCAATCCACTTCCTTAGTACCACATCTGAAGATACACTAAATGCCTCATGCTGAGAGTTGGTGCATGTCTTGTTGGGTCTAACTCATCACTGCCTGGTGTTGGGTGACCTGAAGGAAGGTAGGTAAAGATTTCTGATAGCAGTGATACCTTCTCCTTTCCATCCAATTCACAGATCCTGTATGGTGATAGGCTTTCCAGCAAAATAGAAAATTATCAAATTAGCTTTGGTCATTATCTGTAATAGAATATGAAGCCTTCATCTGATTATCCCATGCCGCTCAAATATGAATGATGATCGTCTCTGGAAGTTGGGAATGTGGGTGATTTGTATTATTTCTTTATCTTTTTCTGGGTGTCTCAAGTTTCCCACTAATAAGTGTATACTATTTTTATAATTTTTTTAAAACTGCGTATTTTCAAAAGAAGGGTGGGGAGGTAAAAGAAGAAATGAGGAATTTCTTCGCAATGGAGAAAGTTAACAAGACATCATCACAGTTGCTGGCAGAAGGCCCAACCACCTACAAGTGACAGACCAGGTTTAATGCGGCTGCTCACCCACATCTACGATCTTGTTATTCATTCCTACATTTTTGTGCAGCTCTTTGAAGCCCGATAGCTCCGGTTTGCTTTATTCGTTTTATCAAGGGGAGACAGAAAGCAGGAGGGGATTGGCAGCAAACAGAGAGTGGATTCTGCAGCTTCCGTTCATCCCCGAGCCCATTTCACAGCAGACAGGCATCCGCACAGATTCCTGCCACGGGAAAGCACAGGTGCTCACGAAGGGTGTGCCAGCTCCAAAAACAAAGCTCTGTCAGTGACACCGCTCTAAAAGTCTTCATCATCCCTCTTTGACTGTCTCCCAGTTACACAGAGAACAATACTATCTGGACCTGCAGATTCAGTGTCTACTTAAACAAGCTGATGTTTCGTAGTTGAATTTAACTCCCTCACCCATCAAACGCCTCTGCAGCCTCCAAAGCTTTCTCCAGATGCAAACCGCCCCGTCATCACCCATAAGACCTTGGACCTGAGGAAAGAGAGCTCCCCTTCTTTTTTCTTTTTTAATTTGTTTTTTTAAATTTTTATTTATTTATGGCTGTGTTGGGTCTTCGTTTCTGTGCGAGGGCTTTCTCCAGCTGTGGCAAGCGGGGGCCACTCTTCATCGCGGTGCGCGGGCCTCTCACTATCGTGGCCTCTCTTCTTGAGGAGCACAGGCTCCAGACGCGCAGGCTCAGTAATTGTGGCTCACGGGCCCAGTTGCTCCGCGGCATGTGGGATCTTCCCAGACCAGGGCTCGAACCCGTGTCCCCTGCATTGGCAGGCAGATTCTCAACCACTGCGCCACCAGGGAAGCCCAAGCTCCCCTTCTTAAACACTGACTATAGACAAAAAGCCAAAGCCCTCGGCATGGTTTATATGACTCTTCACTCTCCATCCTTAATTTATGATTTCATAAATTTCATGAAATTTCACCCCACTCATGTGAGAGTTCAATTTTACCAGACTAATAATAGATTAGTCTCTGATCTCACCAAGAGTTTGTATCCCTTCATCTTTGTTTGTTTGCTTGTTTTTTCTCTGGCAAGAAATAATCCCTTTGTGTTGTTATTCAGTTGGAAAATTTCTACCCATCTTTCTATGCCTAATATTCTCAGATGTCTCCCAGATCCAAAGAGCAAATCCCTCCCCCTTAGGCTCTCACAGCCCTTGGACCTGTATATGGATTATCACACTTCCATCTAACTGGTGACTTATTTGCCCTCTTATATGTTTAGACTTTGTGGTTCACAGAGGAAAACTATTCATTCTCCTCTGTGTTCCCAATAGGCAACCACATAGTAGCTGTTCTTTAAATGTTTGATGAATGAATAAGTGATTTCTTCGGCCAGGTTTTCAATACTGTGAGATTATGCCTCCAAATCTAATCATGAGTGGAGTTGTTTGGGGGGTGGGGTGGTTTGTTTTGTTTAAATGTCTTCCATTGTGACTTGATTATTTTGGTTTCGTGCTTTATTTAAGAGAGCAGATAATTGTAAATTTAAGCGAATTAATAAATGCAGGTAAGTATATGCCATTCCATCAACAAACAAGTATGCATTGAAATCTTCTTTGAGGCTAGCTCTGTATTGGGTATTAGGGAGACACTATTTTGTTAGATAAGAAAGAGAAGGAGCATATGGTCTAAGTGGAGAGATAAAGCTGAGAAGACTTAGGCATGTATCTATTTTCATTAATTAAGATTAATATGTGGGTCTGATTTACATTACATTACATTACAGATCTTCCTCAGCTTACAATGGGGTTACATCCCAATAAACTCATTGTACCTTGAAAATACTGTAAGTTGAAAATTTTAAATGTTTTAAAATGGATTTAAATCTAACTGGGAGGGAAGTCCAAAAGGGAGGGGATATCTGTATGTGTATGGCTGATTTGTTTTTTTGTGCAGTGGAGGCTAACACAACATTGTAAAGCAACCACACTCCACTAAAAATTAATTTTAAAAAATGGATTTAAAACCTCTAACCTACTAAACATCCTAGCCTAGCCTGGCCTGTTTTAAACGTGCTCAGAATAATTACACTAGCCTACAGTTGGGCAAAATCATCTAACACAAAGCTTATTTTATAATAAAGTGTTGAATCTCTCACGTAATTTATTGAATACTGTTTTAAGTGAAAAACAGCATGGTTGTCCAGGTACAGAATGGTTACAAAGGTGTGGATTGTTTACCCCATGATGGCATGGGAGCTACGGCTCCCTGGGATACTCACCTACACCAGGGAGGGTCTTACCGCAGATGACTAGCCTGGGAAAAGATCAAGCTTCAAACTTCAGTTTCTATTAACTGTATATTGCTTTCGCACCGTGGTACAGTTGAGAAATCATCATTCAGGGACCTTCTGTAGTGCCCGTCACTAAGCACGTTAGCTCAGGGGTAGAAGTTATCAACATGCATGGGGACACCAGGAGGAAGCCAATGAAGAAGCTGGGCTGGAGCCGCTTGCTGAAGGATCTGCACATGCGCGTGGGTACAGACCCAGGAGTGTGCCCACGCTTCAGAAGTAGAGGAAGCCTTCTTTTCTCTAGGACAGCAGTCCCCAGCCTTTTGGACTAGGGACCGGTTTTGTGGAAAACAACTTTTCCATGGACGGGGTCGAGGGGGAATGGTTCAGGCAGTAATGAGAGTGATGGGGAGTGGTGGGGAGCGGCAGATGAGCCTTCGCTCGCTCGCCTGCCCGCCGCTCACCTCCTGCTGGGCGGCCTGGCTCCTAACAGGCTGCGGACCGGTACCACGGCCCGGGGGTTGGGGACCCCTGCCATAGGAGATGCTGCCTTTAGCACATCTGGGACATCTTATCCTCAGCAAATGGATTCCCTACAGCAGGGTTTCTCAACCTCAGCACTACTAATATTTTTGGACAGGATAATTCTTTGTCGGGGAGACTGTCCTGTGCATTCAGAATGTTTAGCATATCTCTCAAAGTCACAGCAACCCACCCCTTTCCCCATCATAAAAATCAAAAGTGTCTCCAAACATTGCCAATTATACTCGGGGGGAGGGATACAATCTCTAAGGGTCCAGCCACAGCGAACATGCTTTCCAGACTTGCTTTGTTGGAGCATTGTTATGTTTTTGTTAGGAATCTTTAAGAGAGAGAGAGGAAAATCATATGGATTGCCAGGAAGACAACTCCTAAAGATTCAGTATTTTTGTTTTGGTTTGCAAATAGCTAGTATTAAGAAAATGAGGAAAACACACACTCTTCACTGTCTATTTCCTAGTGTTTATTTCTCATCCAAGATGAACTGATAATACTCCAGTGATATGAAAATGGTGCCCGAAGCCATAGAATATGACTTTGAATTAAGCTTTGAAAATATTCCTAGCAGCACGTTTAATTAACTGGGATACTTGGTTTCTATTAAATCCACATCAACTAATATTAACAACATATATATTGAGGCTTAATGGCTTCAGGAGGGCTCAGGATCTGACTGTGATGTGATTCATTTTCTGTGTACAGGTTCATTGAATCTCTCCAACTTGAGCACTGGGGCCTGGAACGTTACCACTGATTTGGAAAGCAAAATGGGGAAAATTAAGTCCTTGTGTAACAGTGTTTATATTTTTTTATTTTTAAAAATTTTATATTGGAGTATAGTTGATTTACAATGTTGTGTTAGTTTCAGGTGTACAGCAGAGTGAATCAGTTATACATTTACATGTATCCACTCTTTTTTAGATTCTTTTCTCATGTAGGTCATTACAGAGTATTGGGTACAGTTCCCTGTGCTATACAGTAGGTCCTTATTAGTTATCCATTTTATATATAGTAGTGTGTATAAGTCAATCCCAATCTCCCAATTTATCCCCACCCCCATGTTTATCTATCTAAGCAACGTTTGTAATGAGCTATAAAAAGAGGTTGGGGGACCTTGCTTCATTGATGGCAGTAGTCTTCCTTCTACCTCGAAATGTTTGAGTCTCACTTCCTTAAGCAGGTGCAGGACAACCAGAGTGATAAAAATGACTATATGGTCATTCCCCATCCCCCCGACCCAGCAAAGTTCAGTTCAATATTCATGATCATCACTGAGGCTGCCCTTGGTTTGATCCGAGCTTGGAGGAAGCAAAATAGAACAGGACCTGAAAGCAATGGATCCCTGCCCCCCTGGGACTTGGGGGATTACCAGGACGGGGAGGGTGGTGGTAGATGCAGAGAAATGGCCAAAGAAGGTTCACTTAATGTTTCATTCCACAAATACTGAGACAGGCCTGGGACCTGGGACCCTTTCTGCAGGGCTTGCACCTGGACAGATGTCTCCTCCAGCAACAAAATACAAAGAGACTACATGGGACTAAATATAACTGCGTGCATGCACAGCTGGGGCAAATTATGGACAAAAGATTAAAGAAAGACCAAAAAAAACCCAACTGCCACTTCTGAAGAGCTGGGAGCAAAAACAGGGTACTGCGCACGCCCCCTGCACACACCACCAAAGAGGTGGGCAAGCCACCCCTCCAGCCTGACCCCTGGACGCACCTCTACCCTCACCCCATATGAGGAGCCAGCTTGCTCCGCGCTCAGAGAGCCGGCAAGGGAACCTGTTCCTTGTTTTTGCCTACCCCGCCCCCCTGCTGCAGCAGAGGCCCCCATAAAGCTTTGTCTGAATTTCCTGTCTGGCCTCTAGTCAATTTCTATTGATTTGGGAAGGCCAAGAGCCCTGGTCAGTATCAATATGAAGGATATGTAATTTGATCCACAATTTTTCAATTTTATGGTATCAACCCTCTTAACAACAGAATTCTTTACTATTTTCCTTAACTGTGTAATTTAGTAATCTTAGTCATCACATTCCTATATTGTGGTCAACCGCTCATGAAAGGTTGCTTGTGTGTTAATTTTGTTGTCCCCCAAATATTATAAGACTCTAAAAGACTGAATTAGAGAAGGGAGCAGAGCCTGTGAAGAGGAAATCTCAGCCCCAGGCCCCACGCTCCCTTGTCAGGAATCTGCAGACTCTGCCTTAAGAATATTCATGCACTACCTATACTCGCCAAGGTAGGGCCCAGAGTGGGTGCTGTGACCTCATTCCTGAGCCCATGCTGGTCGCTAAGTCTCCATTTCTTGGCCTGTGCCCACATGCTTGAACCGAAGAATTTCAAAATACTGTCATTTAGCGAAGGCCTAACACTATTCTTCACACTCAGCCCACCAACACCCCTCCAGTGGGTGCCTGCCAGGACATTTTACTATACCCAGACCATTCTTTTTTTTTAATTTATTTTATTGAAGTATAGTTGATTTACAATGTTGTGTTAATTTCTGCTGTACAGCAAAGTGCTTCAATTATACATATATATTCTTTTTCATATTCTTTTCTATTATGGTTTACTACAGGATATTGAATATAATTCCCCATGCTATACAGTAGGACCTTGTTGTTTATCCATTCTATATGCAGTAGTTTGCATCTACTAGTCCCAAACTCCCAATCTATCCCTCCCCTTCCCCCCATCCCTCTTGGCAACCGCAAGTCTGTTCTCTATGTCTGTGAGTCTGCTTCCGTTTCACAGATAAGTTCGTTTGTGTCATATTTTAGATTCGACATATAAGTGATACCATATGGTATTTGTCTTTCTCTTTCTGATTTACTTACTTCACTTAGTATGATCATCTCTAGGTCCATGCCTGTTGCTGCAAATGGCATTATTTCATTCTTTTTTAACGGCTGAGTAATATTCCATGTGCCACATCTTTTTTATCCATTTATCTGTGAATGGACACTTAGCTTGCTTCCATGTCTTGGCTATCGTGAATAGTGCTGCTGTGAATGTTGGGGTGCCTGTATCTTTTGGAATTAGAATTTTGCCGGACTGTGCTTAAGACTCTGACAAGCTACAATTATTTTTTTTAAAAAGACAGCAGTGCTCGTGTGGTTTTCTTCCTGATTATAAGGGACAAAGAATTTTTTCTTGTCAATAAATTCCTATGAACCACCAGATCTACCTGCATTTTTTTTCCGAGTGATGTTGCCACTTCACGACTCGTGAATCAGTGTTTCAGTTTAGCAGCATCTGGACAGGACCAATACAGCTGTGCGCAGGCTTGGCTGTTCCACAGAGACACGCAAGCATCTCTGTGCTCATCTGCCGATCAGAAGAGATGACCTGGATGGACTTACGTTTCCTCTCTCCCCATTTTTAAAAGTAGAATTATCCAATACTTTGGATTCAGTGTAATTTACTTGCGTGATGGCAGTAAAGCAGAGAAGGCTAAAAGAATCTGAAAAGGTGGAGGGCTACTAAAGGCATTTAACAAAAAAGATCGCCTCTCCATTCTCACATCTTAACAAACGAGGCAAATGTCCCCAGGGAGGGGTCCTGAGAGGTGCCTCTCCACTTTAAGATCTGGTTTTGGCTGAGACTTACCTCTCCTGCTCATTTCTCTAAATTTTTTTTTTTAAACCTTTGAATCAAAATCAAAATAACCACCTTATCAAGTGGACTTCGTTTTGTAGCTTTCAGCTCTGGCTTCGTGATGAAAACTCAGCAAACAGTGATGCCCTCAATCTTTGTCCCTGAAACTTGTGCTTTCCGTTGTTTTAGGGCTGAGCACTGGACTCCAGGCACACCTGACGGGAAGAGCTGAAGGTGAGACAGGATCCCAGACAAGGGGTGGCCTGGGGGTGAGGCAGCCCAAGGCAAGGCGCCAGGAACATCTAGGGAGGGTCTCTCTCCTTCTCTGCCCATCTTTCTCCTTAAGGCTCCAAAAAATATTACACCAACATATGACCTTCAGAAGCTCAAGATTCTACTGAGATGGGATGCTCTAGGCAGCTTGTCCTGTTTGCATCCTGACAGGATGTCATGCTGGACAGATAGTCATTTTAACATGGGCTGCAAGCAGTGACACTGCCTCACAGGTTGTCATAGAAGCAGAGCTCCCAGCTCTGCCCTCTCTCACTGGAAGGAACCTTAGACTTCACAAAGAAAGGTGATATGTATGTAACAGACACAAATACCCCTTTTTCCTCTCTTCTCCTTCTTCTTAATTCATTTCACCTCCCAGGCATGTACATTGACATTCACACACACAAGCACATGTGCACACAAATACAGAGATGGAAAGCTACCACCAAACTGGGTGAATATATTATATGTGTACCCACTTGAACACCCACTCATTAAAACTAGGAGGAGTCAATTCAAAACTAAATTCCTTTTCTAAAGTAAAAGAATATGAGCTTGAATTTGACTGCTTTGGCACGCCGCAGTACCCTCGTACGTGCCAGTAGTTTATGCCTCTGGGTGTCGGCTCGTGCTGTGCTGTCTGCAGTACTCTCCCAGCAGAAGGATAATCATCTATAGCTCATCTCTTGGGCCCCAGGGGCTGAGGGCACGAAGGGGGACACACACTAATAAGTGGGCAGGAGGTCACATCTGACCAGGAGCAAATTTGCATAAAGGTTAGTTCCAAACATCTCCCTTTGGTTCTTTCAGAGTCACGGGGTTTCTCCCAGGTGTGTGCAACCTTCCTGCCCTATGTGTTACGGCTCCCCCCGCCCATCCTCTGTTGCTCCATGGGGGGGCCTGGCTGAATCCCCAGTCTCTGTGTATCATTCTCCTCCACTCCTGATGGGCAATATTCCTCCCTAGGTGCTGGCCAGCAGGTCCCCTGGGCACTGACAGGTCCACCACCTTGGCTCTCTGCCCATAAAACAGACTTTCGTGGTGCCACCTGTGCTGTCACAGTACCCCTCTCTGCTCTCCTTCCTCCTCTCCCTCAGGGTGACTTCCTTGCTCTGGACTTTCTCGGTGATGGCTGAGGAGTTCCGCCTGGGTGGCCACCAAAACCCGTTAAGACCAGCCCCCAACTCCTTTCCTTAGACCCCACGGGACTTGCTTTCCTCTCTTCAATAGCTCTTATCAAGGTGGATTATTATTGTCTGTCTACACATGGGTCTCCTCCAACTATGACCGTGAACTTTAGAAAACTGAGTCTTGATGATTCTTGCGTACAGATTTATGTATCCAATAGACTACCTCACATTTCATTTGGGATAGCAAATAGACCTCTGAAATGTAACATGTACAAAACTGGACTCCCGATTTTCACCTCAGACCTGTTCCTGCCCAAATGGTGCTCAACTCAATAAGTGAAAACCCTCTTCTCCAGCTGTTCAGGCCAAAAACTCTGGAGTCACCCCTGACTCCTGTTGTTTTTTTCAGAACCCATGTCCAGTTCAACAGCACTTCCCATCAGCCCTACATTTAAAATACAGACAGAATCTGGCCATTTCCCATGGCCTCTACCACCACTACCTAGTCCAAGCCACCTCCAGCTTTTGCCTGGATTATTTTAAGAGGGACCCTTGTTTCCTTGCCCTCTGAGGTCTATAATCCATGCAGCAGGCTGTAGGGGGTTGAATGGGGGCCCTCAAAAAGATATGTCCAGGTCCTAATCTCCAGAACTTGTGAATGTAATTTTATTTGGAGAAACAGTCTTTGCAGATATAATTAAGCTAAGGAGCTACAGACGAGATCATCCTGGGTTATCAGGAGGGCCCTAAACCCAATGAGAAGTGTTTTTGTAAGAGACACCTGGAGGAGAGACTTAGGGAGAAGAGACGGCGACGTGGAGACTAGGGCAGAGATTGGAATGACGCAGCCACAAGGAATGTCAACGGCCACCAGAATCCAGAAGAGGAAATGAAGGAATGCCCCTACAGTCTTCAGAGGAAGTGCAGCCCAGCAGACACCTTGATTTCAGGCTTCTGACCACAAGAACTGTGAGAGAATACTTTTCTGTTCTTTTTAAATTACCAAATCTGTAGGAAGTTGTTATGGCAACTGGAGAAAACTAAACACAGCTCAAGAAACACCCTGAGGTGTCATGCCCTGTATGTTCCGCCAACGTCCCCCATCCCAACCACGAAAGTACTTTCCATCTAGCTTCCTTTCAGGAAGTGGAGACAAAGTCACTCTCTAAGAGAACGCAGTCAGCACTGTAATACGAGAGGGGGGTGTTTTCCGTCCCCTTACAAAGGCGGCAGCAGCAGCAGCCTGGGTACCAGCGCCATACCGGCTGCTCAAATATGGCAGGTCAGAGAGTGACAAAACCATCGTAGATGTTTCAGAGGTGATGCTGGCCGAGTCAGGACGGTAAATGGAAGGACAAAGAGCATCAGGTGTGGCAGCAGGACAACCCTGCCAGTGGAGGGAGGCAGTGACGCTTCACCCCAGCGATTCTGCTGGCGGGACACTCCCTAGGGGAACTGGGGATTTCACCCTACTTTTACAGATCCCTTTACTTTGTGCTCATTTGAATGTAATGACTATCCAGGAAAGATGGTAGAAAAGCAGTGGGATGTTTTTGTCTCAAACTTATTCCCTCAAGCCTATTCAAGACGTTAGTTTTGAATAAGAAAGAAAAAAATAACCAAATAGCTTGAGATACTCAGAGTCAATCTACCATTCTGTGGTTGCTATCGTTCTGGGTCAATTAAAAATTTGATACTAAAATGGAAACATCCTAATTAAGTAGATGTTTTGGACATTCCACAAGAAATCCTAAATACTCGATTTAGAAAAGACAATCGTGACTTTCACAGTCCACAACATAGGAGATACGTGTTGTGGCCATTCAGTCATCGTGAAGTTGATGGCACAATTTTGTTTGCCAATCTAGAGGTGAAAATGTATTCAGAAGGAAAGATTAGAAAGGAAAGATCAACTGCAAGTCATCTGCAACTTTTAGAAGAGTGTACACAATCAAATTGCTCTAAATTTTTTAACTTGATAGCATTTACCCTCTGAGCAGGGGGTGGAGGGAAGAAGGGCAGGAAACTGATGTTGAAATTCTTCTGTGTTATTAGTCTTATTAGCGCTTAGTAGCCTGGTCTTCATGGAGTCATTGCATGTAGTTCTCACCACAACCTACTTGGCTGGGTTATTTATTACTTGTTTTGCAGATGAAAAAAAAAAAAATGTATATATATATATATATATAAAGAGGTTAAATATCCTAACCGATGTCACCCAGTTTATAAATGACCAACAACGTTGAAATAAGCTGCAACCACAGATAGCTTCCCTTCATCTCCGGTGCAGCATGGGCAGTCGGTAGAGCACGATGGAAAAATGTGAATTTCTTCTGAGGAGTCCCACTTAAGGTTTCTGTACGGGAAACATTTTCTCACAGCAGCATCTCCAACTTTTTTTTTTTTTTTTTTTTTATTTATGGATGTGTTGGGTCTTCGTTTCTGTGCGAGGGCTTTCTCTAGTTGCGGCAAGCGGGGGCCACTCCTCATCGCGGTGCGCGGGCCTCTCACTATCGTGGCCTCTCTTGTTGCGGAGCACAGGCTCCAGACGCGCAGGCTCAGCAATTGTGGCTCACGGGCCCAGTTGCTCCGCGGCACGTGGGATCCTCCCAGACCAGGGCTCGAACCCGTGTCCCCTGCATTGGCAGGCAGACCCTCAACCACTGCGCCACCAGGGAAGCCCAGCATCTCCATCTTGAGTAATGCCTGTGAGGAGTGAGAAAGTGCCAGCTTCCTTAACACCATTCCTAGCAGAGTTCTTCACAACCCGTCAGTAAACTCAATACCGTAGATCCCTGTCGTTTTAGAAATGAAGCCAATGGGATGACTTCTTCCTCCAGGACATGTTGACCATTTGCATTCCTGGAGGTTGGATTCTGAATTCTGAGCCCTCCTTCCAGCCAACTGTGCTTTATTATTTTTTTTAATGAATAGTGTCAATAATGTATTGAGTAACTGAAAGTTAAAATCAATCTTATTCTCAAACATTTGTTTCATAAATTATTTGTCTGCATGAGAAAATAATATTTCCCAGTGATTTTGGTGATAATTTTAGTGATTTGATTTTTGTCAAGTTGGAGTGTTTCCAAATAACGACTGGTGCTTTAAAAATGCCCTTTTCCTGATGCTTGTAGAGTTTACCAAGTATTAACCCATTCAATCTTTATGACAACCCTAAGGCACATAGGAATCTTTTCATTTTTCAGATTTGTTAACTGAGATTCAGAGAGTTTTAGTAATTTGCTGAATCGCACAAATAGTAAAGAGTAGAGACAGAACTTGAATTTATGTGTTTTGACCTTCATTGTGGTCCTCCTCCTTGTATTTACCCATCCAATGCCTTGGGCCCCCAAATACTATGGAGATATTGGAATTCAGGCACAGTGCACCGTGGAGTACAATAGACATGTTTTCAAGGAGACATGAGGAGGGGCACACACATGATGGTGCCAAGTTCAGTGCTAGACCCTGCAATCTAGTCCTTCTCTCACCATAATTGAGCCTTCCTTTACTCGGAGCCAAATTAAATAACTCTAAAACCATCTGATCCTATTTTCCATAGTTTTTCAACAGAAACTCATACTGCCTGTGAAATAGGAATTCAGGTGTTTCCTTCCGACTTTTCATCAGAAGGTGTCTGGTACCCTGGGGATACACAATACTGTCTCATACCCCTCAAACCTGCCTATCTATACACCTGCTTATTTTTACACTTAAAACATATTTGCTCCTTGACACGTCTTTCTCTACGAAGCCTATTTTATCAAGAAGGAATGAGAATTCCTGGAGAATAAGCCAAGGATTTAGCGTTCCACCTCTGCATTGAAAAGTGGCCTCCCCATTAAATGACAAATCCTTCATCTCAGAGGTTGAATAGTCCAGCTCTTCAAAAAGACTTCCAGCTGGTTACATGTAAGAGGCTGGAAGAAAAAGGCCAGTCCCAGAATATCTACTGGCTCGAGGCCATGATATATTTTTGTTTGATATCGAATGGGAAACTTTTCACGTGTTCTGCATTCCAACCCCATGAGATTCGGTCTTGTGTCCACAGGTGCTGTGGACGCAGACACAGGCCTAGGTGCCTCCGTGGCCGAGGTGCCCTGCGTAGAGACCCCACCAAGCTTCCGTCCTCTCATTATGACTGCCGGGAGGGAAGAGCACTCCTGCTCAGAATCCTCTGTCCAAAGAGAAACACACAAGACCAAAGGCTGTTTTCCTACATTGTTTTGCTATTGCAAACTCTTTTCCTGAAAAAGGACCACAAGAATGGGAAAGGGCAGTCCTTCCTGGGCAGGGAAGCAGGTTTGTCTGTCTCCCCAACACCTCCGTAGGATTGTCACCTCTTACCCCACACAGCGGAACCCCCTGTCACCTCCCTTCATCCTTCTTCCACAGCTAATTCTCTTCTTCTCCCTCCCATGTCCCTAATGTTAGACTCTCTCAACGTCCAAACTTTTCATCTCTGCTCATTTTTAACTCTCTTTTCCTCAAAAAATTATTGAGGTGGAAATAGTGCTCTGTTCTTTCCCAAATATAGCAACTTTTCACCAGTGTCTTATTTCTAAAAAGATAATAAGAATGGAATGTTTCGTGATGCAAAGTTTTGCTGTTAGTGCTTCCTGCTGACTCATTTGTCCGTGTGTATCTGACATTGATTTTAACAGTAACTGTAATGATGTGTTTATCCATGGAGATAACTCCAAAATCTGGATGTCTAATCCTGACCTCCTGTGTCAGCTTCAATATTTTAGGCTGAACTACCTCCTTGACATTTTTAATTGTGTATCACACTTTCATCATTAACCATCACTAAGGGAATAGCCATAGTCACTCATCTCACGAGAGTTCCAAGGCACCAAGCAGTGGGTTTGTTCTGATACCAAAGACTGATGGGCCAGTCAAGAAAGACGAGCTAATCATCTCTGGAGAAGGAGAAGGACCACGACTGCAAACTCAAATCCATCCCAAACTGGCATCCATCGTTAAGGGGTCTGATTCAGTTGGGAACAGAGGGTTGAGTGGCAGCAGTTCTTAGTATCAGGAAGAAAACAGAATGATAAACCAAGGTGGTAAATCCAAGTGAGGCAGAATAAGCCAGAAGCAAGATGTAGCCCTGGGATAAAAGGTAGCAGAAACGTGACAAAAGGTCATTGAAGTGAATGGTCTCAGGAGTGTGTCCTAGACCCAATGCAGACGTGGAATAGAAACATCAAATTCTGATTCTAGGTGACCTGGCCACTGGGAGTGACAGTGAGACTAGCAGACAGTGGCAATGCCTGCCCGCTGGAGAGGAGGGGCTTGAGTGGAGCTTCAGTCTGGGTTCTCAGTGGTGCAGCACCTGGGCAGGGCTGAGTCTGCAAGAGAAAGGCCTTGGTGCCTTTGGCCAAGCAGGGCCATGGCAGGTGAGCAGTGACCATTGGATGCACCATCTACTTGAACTGAAATTTTCCCAGTCGAGCTTCCCATGGTGGTAAGTCTCTACTGCCACTTTCTCAGACATCTCATCTGAAAGCTTTGTCAGGTCTAACTTTCCACCCTTTGCTTCCTCATATCTAAACCATCATTAAGTCCTAACAACTATGCTTCCATTCTATTGCTAGTACCCTTGCTACCTTCCCCAAGCCTCTACAACCATTCTAGTTAATATCCTGCTGTTTCAACAAATCCATTATCCACTTAACAGTTTCTCTCTCTCCAGGTTCTCTCTCATCAGCCTATGCTGTATGGCATAGATTTTTTTTTTCATCTAAAAATCTGTATATTTTAATCATACCTCTCCCCCTTTTAACAATCCTCACGGACTCTGCATTATCTACAGGGTAAAGTCCGAATCCTTTCCATGCAGCTTTCAAGCCATTCCACCATCTGGTCACCACGCATTGTTCTCACCTGATCTCTCACTCAGTCTTAACAAAACCATTGCCATCGAAGGTAGTCCGCCCACAGTAAGCACTCCAGGTAATTTTCATCCTACAACTTCTGCCCATGCTGTACCTGTGGCCGAGGCACTGTTTCCCACCTTCACTTTCCCTCCTCACTGCTCCCACCTCACTACTAAGACCCTACTCACCTCTTCTCTGAACTCCCATTAACCATGCCAGCCCTCAAAGAACTTCCCTAGCATTTACCATCTATTCCTCCATTTTGGTACTTTTTGTATCTACTTGTCTAGTTAATTTCCCATGTTACTCATACTACGTCCTGGTAGCTAAGCATCATTGGGGATCTCACCTTGTGTTCATCCATTTCTACCAGAGCACCTACCTCTGCAGAAAATAAGCAATAAATATTTTCTTAATCAATCAATCAATCAATCAATCTTCTCCTTCATAATACTGGTGTCTGCAAACTGTTATGGCTGTTACATTGGATACAGGCAATACCGTGATCAGTTCTATTTTTATTATACACAGGACATCACTTTGAACTGCATTCCTTCTGGTGGGAATGGATTTGTATGGATCCATTTACACAATTTCATGAGGTTTCCCCTGTGACCAGCAAAATGGATTTGTGAGACAGCCTCCTAAGTCTACAACTTCTCAGAAGAGGTTTTCGCTTCTATGGAGCTAACTAAGCATAGTGGATTTTGAACCCACTTTAACAGAATGCATTAACCATCAGGAGCATATGGGTTCTGATCTACTTCGGTTTGGTGCAGTTATTTTCAATATAAATGAGTCCAGTTTATATAAATGGGTCCATGATCATGGGAAATCATGAACACAGATACACTCAATATAGGCAGATGCCCCGTTTCTCCTTCTACCCCATCCTTATGTTATTATATTCCAATTAATATATAAGTGGCCCCAACACTTCTGTAGACCCCGAGGTGGATTGTTTCAGAGTACAGGGCGAAGGCTAGACTGTGAACAGCCAAGAGTGATAAAGTATTTGAAGGAAGACAATAAATAGCACTTTTTCTCTCCATCTTGATTTTGAACATAGCAAGCAGGTAGACAAAGGGCACGGAGGCAGGAACGTTATACTCCCTAAGCTTTCCCTCGTGGAAGGAAACCTCAGGTGGGGAAATGAAGCACCGCATTTCGAGGATATCCCTATGCCGGACCCGGACTAAAAGTTTCCATCCAGCTGGTCTCCAGTGAGGCTCAGAACACTTCTAAGTTACTACTTCCTCATCTCTCGAATTTGTTACTCACCTAATCAAGGTCAAAGCAATAATCAATCTAGGACTAGAGGTTTCAAGAGGAAAAGAGATGCTAGATTCCAAAACGAGGACGAGACAAAAGCATGAATGGTCCAACAGCTCCATTCCAAATTCCGGAGAGCAGCTTATGCAAACATATGGAAATAGCTCAGTACGACCACCTGGAACTTGAACCCTACAGCAGAACTGCAGACACATATGCAAAGCAGCAGAGGTTTGACGGAACACTCATTTTTTTGCAGGAGTGGAGCTGTAGCAGCTCGCTGTGTCAGCTCCAGGCTGTGACTTGGTGCCAGGCAAGGATTCTAAGTTTATCTAAAGGCTAAAGCTTCCTACATTCATTTGAAGAACTAGGAAATCCCAGCACGGATAACGAACCTTTCATTCATTTCTTATCAAATCTCTGCTTGTTTGTTTTTAATTGTCTGGCTGTCTACAGATCCTGGAATGAATGTGTTCTTTCCTATTCTTAGAGATTAAGCCCCTCTTAAGTACCAGCTGTTGTGCTCGGGATTTATTAATACTATGGTAACTCATCTAATCTTCACAAGAAAACCCGTGAAAAACAGGGACAATTCCCAACAGAGCATCACAAAAGAATTTCCTCATAGTCACAGAGCTAATATGGGCTGAAACTAGGATTTGAGTCAAGGTCTTGCTGGTTCCAAACCCTAGATCATAGGAGGAAGGGGCTGGTCACTCAGTCCCACTGTGCTATTAACCTAATGAATGACCCAGAGCTGGGGACTTCCTGATAAAATTCTATTTGTTTATCTGCAAAGTGCCTGCCTCCCTGGGCTATTGTGAGGAATAAAGGAGGTCATTTACTGGAAGGTATTATGTCAATTGTAAAAAAGCACAGGAGTAGAAAGGATTCAAGGTATTTTTTCACTGATTCGAACCTCAGGGGAGTGGGTCTGGATGGCAAACTCATCAAGTCCTGGACTTTGTTCCCTTTGACCCCATCACCTTTGACCCCATCTTCCAGCTCCCGGGGCCCTGCTCTTCTTTTTTTTCCGATTCCTTCTCTCTGGTTGGCAAAGCAGGGGTGGGGGAAGGCTTGGCATTTGACAAATGCTTGACAGGTGGAGTTAGTGAGTGAAGACAAAGGTTGGGTATAAGCAAACGATTTCCACTTTTTAGTGGAAAGCTGACGTTGTGGGCAGAGGGACGTCAGACTGGGAAATAACCCGGGGAGATACAACTCCCTGGGTGGTGAATTCATCTACCTCTTGTGGATAAATCAAATACAAAATCGCTCCTGATGTGGGTGTTGGTAAGATTCCTCCTACATGCACCTTTCTCTTGGCTTCTGGATGCATTTCCTTGGATTAATTCCTTTTCAAGTTGGGCCTGAAATAACATGTCTCTGATCCCCAGATCCCAGGAGAGAAATAATTCACTTTAAAAGGGAAAAAAAAAAAAATCACATGTGATAATAAATACTAAAATGCCAGGAAATTCAACAACGAAATGCCTACTGAACAGCACCACGGCAGAAATGTTATCCAGGGAAACTGGAAACTCCCTCGAGAGGAGGCCAAGGAATGAATATAAGCCAGGGGGCTGTCAGGCGGATGGACGTAGAACGGCCCAGCAGGACGGCCCAATCACAAAGAAAGCACTACACGGGTCAAGGTCCCTGAGATAGGACAGCCCCTAAATACCAGAGCTTGAGCCTCCTGCTTGCTTAGTGGGATGAAAACTGTGAGTCTAAATTAAACTGATTTTTTAATTTAAAAAACACAATATTCTTTGCACACCTGTCTTTGAGAACTGCGATTCCTACCCACTACACAGTCACACAGAAAATCAGAAGGGTCTTACCATGATTTTAAAATGGAAATGAGCCTATCTGAGCATAGCCGTATTTTCCAATCTGAAAAGAAATCTGTTTTTATATAAATGAAAGATAGGATAGAAAAAGAGAGCCTTAAGATTGAAAATTCTCAAATACGGCTCATAAACAAGGCAAGGGCAGAGGGCAGCTGCTCTGGGCTTTTTTCCCAGTTTCTCAGATATCTCCCTTCGGTTAGCATGATCCAATTTTGCCCGGTTACTGGGTTCATCCAGTGTTTTTTCACCTGGGGTCTGGCGGCGTAATGGAGAGGGAAGGCCTCCAGGGGGCAGCAAAGAGACCAGGGTTCTATGAAATGCTCCAGCCCAGGGGCCATCGGCCCTCCGGGCCCTCACCTTCCTCCTCAGTAAATAAAAGACTTGGGTTAAGTTACTTTGAAGCAATTGCATCTCACGGGGGCCAGGGGAGCAGCCATCCGGCTGGAGGAATATTTCTTCACTGGCATTGTTTAGAATTATCGGTGTCCAGATAATAAGAAGCAGACTGACGGTTATTCCTTCTTTTTTTTTTGTTGGAAGTTCTTTCCAAATAATGCCTTCCCTTACTGGTCTCCCCCATCAGTGGGAGACTCAGACCACTACCTCTGTTCCTTCTAGGTACCCCCCGCTTGGAAGTCTTTTTCAGTTCCCGAAATCTAAGATTTTGCTTTTCCTCATCATGTAAATGTATCTTCTGTTTCTCCCCATTATTTTCCTGCTGGACTGGGAGAGATAACAAATCCAGACTGTGTTGGGTTACCAGCAAAGACAGGAGCTAGCAAAAAGACAGGGGAAAAGGCATGCATTAGCCTGCCAAATGGTGAGTGTCATTGAAAGATGTAAAATACTCTGTGCCTTGATAATGTGGAGAAATGGCTTGACACAAACTCTAACTGCCAACCAAACAGAGGCAGTGACAGCTGATCCATTAGGCCTTCTTAGTTTCCAGGCAGGAAGGTTCTTGTTGGTCCCCTGTGGCTTATTCAGAATCTGGCCTGAAGTATTAATTTGCAACCTGCTAAGAGCACTGTGAACTTGGATAAATACAAGACAACTCATTTTAAAATGCTGTTTTCCTTGTTTTGTTGATTTCCCTCCAGTGGGTGTAGTATTTCCAAAGAGCTCTGAAGTTGCTTCTTCCATTCCATTTGCAGGATTTTTACTAGCCCTGCCGGCCAAGAAAACCCCTGAGTGCTCGCGGGTGGCCACACTTGAGCTGTACATGCTGGGGCAACAGAGAATGAGGAGGGAAATTGTTCAAGAACAGAAAACCTCAGAAGCAAGCATCTCATGCCAGTTATGACCCCCTCCTCTTTTTCTCTGGCCAACTTTGGAAATGATTTGCAAAAGGTTCATGATTTACAGAGGGAAAAGGAAGAAAGAAGAATGGGTAGGAAAAATAAAAACTAATCTCCATCCTAGCTGTTCTTTTCTCCTTCCCTTTTCATTTTTGGGTATTTCATTTGCCTCCCAGGTGAGTCATAATTCGTCTATCCTTTGTCTATTTCAGAGTCCTTACACTTTTTTTTTAAAACATCTTTATTGGAGTAAAATTGCTTTACAATGATGTGTTAGTTTCTGCTTTATAACAAAGTGAATCAGCTATACATATACATATATTCCCATATCTCCTCCCTCTTGCGTCTCCCTCCCACCCTCCCTATCCCACCCCTCTAGGTGGTCACAAAGCACCCAGCTGATCTCCCTGTGCTATGCGGCTGCTTCCCACTAGCTATCTATTTCACATTTGGTAGTGTATATATGTCCATGCCACTTTCTCACTTCGTCCCAGCTTAACCCTTCCCCCTCCCCATGTCCTCAAGTCCATTCTCTACATCTGCATCTTTATTCCTGTCCTGCCCCTAGATTCATCAGAACCATTTTTTTTTTAAATTCCATATGTATGTGTTAACATACAGTATTTGTTTTTCTCTTTCTGACTTACTTCAGTCTGTATGACAGACTCTAGGTCCATCAACCTCACTACAAATAACTCAATTTCATTTCTTTTTATGGCTGAGTAATATTCCATTGTGTATATATGCCACATCTTCTTTATCCATTCATCTGTCGATGGACACTTAGGTTGTTTCCATGTCCTGGCTCTTATAAATAGTGCTGCAATGAACATTGTGGTACATGTCTCTTTTTGAGTTATGGCCCAGTAGTGGGATTGCTGGGTCGTATGGTACTTCTATTTTCAGTTTCTGAAGGAAACTCCGTACTGTTCTCTATAGTGGCTGTATCAATTTAAATTCCCACCAACAGTGCAAGAGGGTCCCCTTTTCTCCACACCCTCTCCAGCATTTATTGTTTGTAGATTTTCTGATGATGGCCATTCTGACTGGTGTGAAGTGATACCTCATTGTAGTTTTGATTTGCATTTCTCTAATGATTAGGGATGTTGAGCATCCTTCCATGTGTTTGTTGGCAATCTGTATGTCTTCTTTGGAGAAATGTCTATTTAGGTCTTCCGCCCATTTTTGGATTGGCTTGTTTTTTTTTTTTTTGATATTGAGCTGCTTATATATTTTGGAGATTAATCCTTTGTCAGTCGGTTCAGTGGTAAATATTTTCTCCCATTCTGAGGGTTGTCTTTTTGTCTTGTTTATGGTTTCCTTTGCTGTGCAAAAGATTTTAAGTTTCATTAGGTCCCATTTGTTTACTTTTGTTTTTATTTCCATTCCTCTAGGAGGCAGGTCAAAAAGGATCTTACTGTGATTTATGTCATAGAGTGTTCTGCCTCTGTTTTCCTCTAAGAGTTTTATAGTGTCTGGCCTCACATTGAGGTCTTAATCCATTTGGAGTTTATTTTTGTGTATGGTGTTAGGGAGTGTTCTAATTTCATTCTTTTAAATGTAGCTGTCCAGTTTTCCCAGCACCACTTATTGAAGAGGCTGTCTTTTCTCCATTGTATACTCTTGCCTCCTTTATCAAAGAGAAGGTGACCATATGTGCGTGGGTTTATCTCTGGGCTTTCTATCCTGTTCCATTGATCTGTATTTCTGTTTTTGTGCCAGTACCATACTGTCTTGATTACTGTAGCTTTGTAGTAGAGTCTGAAGTCAGGGAGCCTGATTCCTCCAGCTCCGTTTTCCTTTCTCAAGATTGCTTTGGCTATTCGGGGTCTTTTGTGTTTCCATACAAATTGTGAAATTTTTTGTTCTAGTTCTGCGAAAAATGCCATTGGTAGTTTGATAGGGATTGCATTGAATCTGTGGATAGCTTTGGGTAGTATAGTCACTTTCACAATGTTGATTCTTCCAATCCAAGAACATGGTATATCTCTCCATCTGTTTGTATCATCTTTAATTTCTTTCATCAGTGTCTTATAGTTTTCTGCACACAGGTCTTTTGTCTCCTTAGGTAGGTTTATTCCTAGGTATTTTATTCTTTTTGTTGCAATGGTAAATGGGAGTGTTTCCTTAATTTCCTTTCCAGATTTTTCATCTTTAGTGTATAGGAATACAAGAGATTTCTGTGCATTAATTTTGTATCCTGCTACCTTACCAAATTCATTGATTAGCTCCAGTGGTTTTCTGGTAGCATCTTTAGGACTCTCTATGTATAGTATCATGTCATCTACAAAGAGTGACAGTTTTACTTCTTCTTTTCCAATTTGTATTCCTTTTTATTTCTTTTTCTTCTCTGATTGCCATGGCTAGGACTTCCAAAACTATGTTGAATAATAGGGGTGAGACTGGGCAACCTTGTCTTGTTCCTGATCTTAGAGGAAATGGTTTCAGTTTTTCACCATTGAGAATGATGTTGGCTGTGGGTTTGTCATATATGGCCTTTATTATGTTGAGGTAGTTTCCCTCTAGTCCTACTTTCTGGAGTGTTTTTATCATAAGTGGGCGTTGAATTTTGTCAGAAGCTTTTTCTGCATCTATTGAGATTATCATATGTTTTTTATCCTTCAATTTGTTAATATGGTGTATTGCATTGATTGATTTGCATATATTGAAGAATACTTGCATTCCTGGGATAAACCCCACTTGATCATGGCATATGATGCTTTTAATGTGTTGTAGGATTCTGTTTGCTAGTATTTTGTTGAGGATTTTTGCATCTATGTTCATCAGTGATATTGGCCTGTAGTTTTCTTTTTTAGTGACATCTTTGTCTGGTTTTGGTATCAGGGTGATGGTGGCCTCAGAGAATGAGTTTGGGAGTATTCCTCCCTCTTCTATATTTTGGAAGAGTTTGAGAAGGATAGGTGTTAGCTCTTCTGTAAATTTTTGATAGAATTCACCATTTTGAGATTATTTTTGTGTATGGTGTTAGGGAGTGTTCTAATTTCATTCTTTTACATGTAGCTGTCCAGTTTTCCCAGCCCCACTTATTGAAGAGGCTGTCTTTTCTCCACTGATTATTCTTGTCTCCTTTATCAAAGATAAAGTGACCATATGTGTGTTTACCTCTGGGCTTTCTACCCTGTTCCATTGATCTGTATTTCTGTTTTTGTGCCAGTACCATACTGTCTTGATTACTGTAGCTTTGTCTGAAGTCAGGGAGCCTGATTCCTCCAGCTCTGTTTTTCTGGGCTTTTGTTCATTGGAAGATATGTAATCACAGTTTCAATTTCAGTGCTTGTGATTGGTCTGTTCATATTTTCTATTTCTTCCTGGTACACTTTTGGCTCCGCCCTGAAGGTACCATTCCTTCAATCATGCACTGCATCAGAATTACATCAGGTTCTCGAATCCCTGAGACACCTTTGGCAGGGACTTCAGAGCTCAGAGCAGATACCTGTATATTTGGAGAAGTTAGACTTCATTGCTGAGGCTGTGATCCCACAGGGAACCTGGAGGATGAAGGATGGGGTGAGGGATGAGGGGCAGGAAGATGGAGGAAAAACTCATGGGTAGCATTTCCTCCTATTCTAGTCTGACCTAGAATGGGGGCTTGAAGTACCAGGAATTTCTGTGGACCTAGGCTGAGCAGGTAATTATGGAGCAAGGGAATTATTAAGCTCTCCAGGCTGCTGTGGTTTAGAGAACAAACAGTTGTTTGGGGGGAAGTCTTTACAGCCAAAGAATCTTTCAATGAGGTAGAATTCATATTCAACAAGTTTCTAATCATTTCCCATGATATGCCAGGCACCATGCTGGGCAGAGTGTCACACAGGATGGACAAGGTCCCTTCTTGCATGGAGCTTACACGCTGGTGCAGAAGATGGACAACTCAACAAGCCATTAACTACAAGTGTGATGTGTATTACAAAACAGAAGGTGCAAGCCTCTGTTGGAGCATATAAGTTTGGAAGAACATCTTGACCTTCTTAGAAAACCAGGAAAAAACCCAAGAATGTCCCTCAAGTGGAATCATGGCTTAGAGTAACAAAAAGATGTGTATAACACCAAGACACACCTGCCAGAAGCCAGGTTCTCCCTGACCATCAGCTGGGCCCATCCGGACTGGCCTTGTCCAGGTTCAAGGTGCTACTTCCATGATGTGTAACTTCTACCTGGGATGCTTCTGCCTGACACCAACATCTTCCCATTTACAAGAGGCACCTGCATCTACTCAACCCAGAGCAGTGCCAACTCTCACAATATCATCTCAAGGGTAGGGCTGCAGGGAACCAATTGCCTCTAAACAAATTAAAAAAAAAAAATCAATATGGCACAATTGCAGTATTCCATTGTTTCAAACTAAGTGTTCCATTAACCCACAGCAGCTTATTAAGGAAGGACAGAAGGAAAGTAGTCTTGACTCTAACCCTTTCAAAGAATCATTGAAAGTCAGAGTCCAAAGGGTCTTTAGGGAGGAATTAGCCCAGTGGTTCTCACCTGGGGTAGGGTCTTCTTATTTGAATACCTGGCAAAGCTTTGTCAAATGTCACACCCTGCCTGTGCCCCACCCCAATTCTGATCCATTCGGGTTGCTTGGGGGGAAGGAGGCTGGCATTTGATTCAGAACATGGTCTTCCAGCATATTTCTGACTGTTCCCTCCACGCCTGCTCCCTTGCCCCCCCACAGAGAAGGCTGATCTAATCCAGTTTCTCATTTTATGGACGGTCTAGGATCAGAGAGGTTAAGTGACCGTGTTGCTTTTTCTTTAGTAATCAAGCTGGAACTAGAACACCAGCTCACCATATTTTATTGTTTTTCTGCGCTTTGGGCTCTCAAGGCAGGACTGGCTCTGCAGGCTGCCACCTCTGGCCCCTGTCAGGCTTAATTGCCAGCTGGGGTTTCTAGTGACAGCAGCCAACACGGGTGTGTTTCAGTTCTCTGGAGCAACCTGGCCCCGGGGACAGCAAGGAAATGCCCCTCAAATCCTGGGCTGCCTTTGTGTCGAGGAAGCAGGGATGTTTGCAGCTGGAATGGAAGAGGAGCCCCCTCTTCTGTCTTAGGAGACCCTCAGTGCTGGAAACCTTGGGCCTTGAGTCCTGCCAGTCTGGTTTGTGAACAGGGCAGAAAGATAGATCTCTAGGCCTTTCAGAAAGGGTGTGGGGCTTCCCTGGTGGCGCAGTGGTTAAGAACCCACCTGCCAATGCAGGGGACACGGGTTCGAGCCCTGGTCTGGGAAGATCCTACATGCCGTGGAGCAACTAAGCCCGTGCGCCGCAACTACCGAGTCCTGCACTCTAGAGCCCATGAGCCACAACTACTGAGCCCGTGTGCCACAGCTACTGCAGCCCGTGTGCCCTAGAGCCTGTGCTCCGCAACAAGAGAAGTTACCGCAATGAGAAGCCCGCGCACCACAATGAAGGACAGCCCCCGCTCTCTGCAACTAGAGAAAGCTCACGTGCAGCAACGAAGACCCAACACTGCCAAAAATAATAAATAAATTAAATAAATAAATTTATTAAAAAAAAAGAAAGAAAGAAAGGGCATGGGAGCAGGAACTCGAGATGCCAGAAATGAGATGGTAACTTTTCTGAAATGGGGTGTCAGTATTTTTGACCTTTTTTCCTTTAACCTGCTTCATGGGGAAATGTCTGAGACTGCAGAGGGCCAGGCATTCCCAAAGGGGAATTTGGTCCTGCTCTAAGGATTTTCATCTCAGTATGCCAATCCAAAAACGATTTGCATTTTAAAGGAGAAGATATTTACACAAATGACGAGGCAGTCTTAGATCTGACAGTGTGAATTATTCAAAATAGGTGGATTTCCCGATAATCTTCATCCTTCCCATCCTCCCCACCGCAGCCCTGGGGGTAGGGAAGGCAGCTTTGCGGGTGCATCACTGTCATGGTGGAGGTTCTTGTAGCCTGAAAGCCAGTGTGAGTTCTCTGAAAACCAGAATTTCGGAGGAAAGCCTGAGAGGAGGGTGTGAACACAGGGTGGGAGACAGCAGGGCTGGAAACTCACGCTTGTATACTTTGCATCCTTCGCCTACGGCTCCTACAGTCGCTGAAT
Organism: Balaenoptera borealis; assembly: GCF_965194805.1. Lineage (NCBI taxonomy): Eukaryota > Metazoa > Chordata > Mammalia > Artiodactyla > Balaenopteridae > Balaenoptera > Balaenoptera borealis. The sequence goes on from NC_138880.1 coordinate 7,163,872, forward strand.
TGTCTCAAAATCCTCTGGTCTGTGATTTAATGGGACAGGTCAGCAAATGATGGCCCACAGCCCACATCGGACCCTCCAATTTTTTGTACAGTCCACAAGCTAGGAAAAGTTTCTATATTTTTAAAGGGTTGAAAAATATCCGTAGAAGAATAATGTTTCGTGATATGTGAAAGTTACATGGAATCCGAATCTCAATTCCTCATTAAGAAAAGGGCTATTGAGCACAAGTGCACTCTTTTAATTTCTGTATTGAATACAGCCCTTTCCATGCTACAGTGGCAGGAACATCTGATCCACAAAGCCCAGGATACTTACTATCTGGCCCTTTACAGAAAAAAGTTTTCTGGCCTCTGATAGGGGGGCTGAAATAAAGAGAGAAGTTGTAATGGAGGAGGATTTGTCTCCATTCCTCTCGGTTGGGTTGGAGGAGGGCATCCGTCTCCCTGGTAGAACCTTCCCATCCAAGTCTGTGTGTATTCTTACATGTCACCAATGTCGACCTCTGTTCTGCATGTTGCTTCCACCTGACACAGGCCATGACACCAGTTTTTACTGCTGAAACAAAGGAGAAAGGAAGGCTTTTCTTAACTACAAGAAGACTAGGCGCTCGGTCTCAATGTCAGGAAACAGCCCAACCTTCACAAGTGAAGTTCGTAGCAGGCCAATGAATTGGGGTATTTTGAATATATTCCAGTGGTCTATACAGAAGGTGGGGATGAGCAGGAGGAAGGCCAGTGGGCTAATTAAATCCACCCTGTCTCCAGCTCTGCCCTCTAGACCCATCCCCAAGCCAACAACAAACCTCTGGGTCAGAACTCCCATCACACGTGATGTGATTCCGACATCACCAAGTAAAACAGAGTGACCACAGGGCTGGGAAAAGAAGATCCACTTTGATACTAACTTGCTATGTGTCCTTGAAAACAATAACTGCAATTATAATTGTTATTCTTTGTTGAATGGCCACCAGGCTCATTATCTCATAAGAATCTGAAAAGGCAAGAATGATTAATCTCATTTTACAGGTAAGAAAATTGAGGCTGAGTCATTTAACCCACTGCAGAAGGTCACTTTTCTAACAAATGATGGAATACAGATTTATTCAGTTACAAAGACTATGCTCTTATTATGATTAAAAACTTGTTTCCTCTCTGCTCCTCAGTTTCCTTACCTATAAAATAAGATTATATAGAATTCATTTCAAGACTCCATCAGTGGGACTTCCCTGGTGGCACAGTGGTTAAAATCTGCCTGCCAATGCAGGGGACATGGGTTCGATCCCTGGTGTGAGAAGATCCCACATGTTGCAGAGCAACTAAGCCCGTGCACCACAACTACTGAGCCTGCGCTCTAGAGCCCATGAGCCACAACTACTGAGCCCATATGCCACAACTACTGAAGCCCACATGCCTAGAGCCCATGCTCCACAAAAGAGAAGCCACCGCAATGAGAAGCCTGCACACCGCAACGAAGACACAACACAGCCAAAAATAAAAATAAAATTAAAAAAAAAAGACTCCATCAATAAAATACATTCGATTGATCCTGAAACCCTTAAAATTCTGTTTGGTCACTTAGTAAAGCATCAAGATATGTGTTTTCTACAGTCTGAAAGAAATCCACACAGGTCCTGTGAAAACAGCAGTGAACCAGATAGATATTGCTGCTGCCCTCATGGAATTTTCAATCTAGTCCAAGCTGGGTTTCTCCCTAAATGTTGGGTTAAGATTTCAGATACTTCTTCTGGAAAAAAAGAAAAAAAATGGAGTAGAAAGAAGAGGTTTATTTGAAAGCAAGTAAAAACATTCATGAAAGAAGAGATTATTCTAAAATTCGACTTCTCATCCTCACTAAAGGAGTAAGCTCAGTGATGTGTGTTTCCTGAGTTTCCAGCTGGGTGTCATGCCTATGGGTCTCGGATCCTGCTGGGAGCATGGAGAATTGGAGACCAGGAAGGGAAGGGCCAAAGAGGACAGGGAAAGAGAAACACAGCTCCCAGAGAGAGAGCTGGCCACGTTCAGGTGATGACAATTACTTGTGTGTTTTTTCTTTGTTTGTTTGTTTGTAATTATTTTTGGCTGCGTTGGGGCTTTGTTGCTGCGCGCGGGCTTTCTCTAGTTGTGGCGAGCGGGGTCTACTCTTCGTTTCGGTGTGCCAGCTTCTCATTGCAGTGGCTTCTCTTGTCGTGGAGCACCGGCTCTAGGTGCACGTGGGCTTCAGTAATTGTGGCTCGCGGGCTCTAGAGCGCAGGCTCAGTAGTTGTGGCACACGGGCTTAGTTGCTCCGTGGCATGTGGGATCTTCCCGGACCAGGGCTCAAACCTGTGTCCCTTGCATTGACAGGTGGATTCTTAACCACTGCGCCACCAGGGAAGCCCTGTGTGTTTTTTTAAAGATGTATTATTCACTTATTTATCCATTCCATAAACATTCATTAAACATCTTCTTAATGTCAGATACGTGCCTAGGAACTGGATTCTGTTCTAAAAAGTGTGCTTCAGGCATTATTACATTTTAGTGGGGAGAGGGGGTTGTGTGTTTATTTTAACTTCCGACACATATTTGTTGAACTATTGCTGTGCTTAATGAACTATCAGCTCTGAATCTGAAGAGACAATCTCTGGATTCCAACACTTGTTTTGCCCTTCCCAGCCTTTCCACTGGAACAACCTTTGAAATACAAAAGCCAAGTGAAGTCGCAATCTCTCTGGAGATACGGAAGTCGGTGGATGGTCTTGCTCTCAGCAAGACACAGAGGAAGATTTAAGGTACAACAACTTGGCCATGGAGACTCCCAAGAGACTTTCATTACTCCTGCTGTGTCTCCTCTTAAGAGAGATGGGCCTTTGGCAACCAGGAGCCAAAGACCACACCTCTAAAGTGAAGTTGCTAGTTCTGTGGTGGCCCCGCCCTTCACTCTTCATGCTCTCCCACCCACACCTGCATCCCTTGGCCAGGCTCTGTTTCTGGAAATTAGTCTCTTTCTGAGAACATCCTCTCTGAGAATCAAACCCCCAGCAGTGGCCAAAAGAAGTAAATAAATGGGACTGTCTTACACCTTGGAAGAAAAAGACTGTAATAACATGGATGGAAATGGGAAGAACAATGGGAGTGATACCCATCAGGGATTGTAGTTTTACATTTTCTGTGTCTTGCAAGAGAAAAGAACTAGAATGTTTTAATTTTACAGAAAGAAATTTAACTTCCTTCCCACAGTCAGATAACTGTAACGTATAAGCAGACGAATCTCACAGTCAAGCATACTGTTGGATAGAACTTTCTGCAAAGATGGAAACATCCCATGTCTGCACTCAGAGGCCGTTGAACACTTGGAATGTGGCTAGTGCAAATGAGGAACGACATTTTAAGTTTATTTAATTTTAATTAATTCACAGCTGCATGTGGCTAGTGGCTACTGTATTGAACAGTGCAGGCCTAAGAGGTACCCATTAGACAAATAAATACCAGGCACCAGAAATTTGGCTAAGGCTTCTAAACTTCAATATATCCTTCTGCATGTAAATTCAAACAGGTGAAAATAGGGGAGCTAGGAAATTCCATTCTTTTTGAGGGCAAACGACAGACCCTACTAGCTCTTGCCTCGTGTAAGGATGAGTAGCAATAAAAAGAAAATAAACATTGGACCCAAGAATATATTTTGAGACATAAAAGAGCAAACACATATTTTTCATCATCTAGTGCAGGAAACAAAAATATCTTTTGAAATCTATTGCTTAATGTTGCTTAAATTCTCAATAATACCCAAGAATAGGAACAGTTTATAAAAGGAAAATTGAAAGATTAGCTGTTGAGACAACAAATTGAGATGGAAAAATAGGGGGCTGAAAATCAGGAAGAGATTAAAAATTTGTTAGATGAAAGAAGGAAAGATTATAGACAATTGAAATGTAATCATAGAATTGCCATCTGCATCAGAAGTCCCAGAAGTCCCAAAAGACAGAATCAATACTGTAAAAATCAAAAGAGCAATCTGGAAGATGCATTTCCAAAGCTCCATTTGACTGTAGATTTTAAAAATGCAAAGAGATGCAAACAACTAAAGTTAAGAGGAATGAATGGGACAGAAGCAATAAGTAAACACACAATCAGAGAAAAACGTTCATAAATATAAAGACAGACGCAAGGCACAGATTGAAAGAGGTCATTAAAAGCTGGTAAAATAAGTGAAAAGAAGCCAAGAGGCAGATATGTCTTTCATGAGATGTTTGCTTTTAAAGAGTTAGTCAAAAATTCTAAGAGCTTTCAGACAAACCTATCTCTCTTCACCTAACTGCCCTCAAAAGTAGATGATATATGAAGAACAACAAATTTAATATTTCTATAAATTACCTTAATATCACTCTTGACAGTCAACCGTGTACACACACTACAGTCACAGAGTTTTCACTCATCTGCAGTCTTTTACTGGATTTTTATAGAATAGAGTCAATCTTAAAATAATAAAAATGTTTTAAACTAATAATTTAATAAAGTAAATAAAATAACATGTGTTTGAAAGGATGTCTATTTGTTCCTCAATATTCAATATTCCATCAATAAAATCCATTTGAACACGGGTTCAAGCCCTGGTGCGGGAAGATCCCACATGCCGTGGAGCAACTAAGCCCGTGAGCCACAACTACTGAGCCTGTGCTCTAGAGCCCATGAACCACAACTACTGAAGCCTGTGCGCCTAGAGCCTGTGCTCCACAACAAGAGAAGCCACCTCAGTGAGAAGCCCACTCACTGCAACGAAGAGTAGCCCCTGCTCACTGCAACTAGAGAAAGCCCACGCGCAGCAATGAAGACCCAATGCAGTCAAAAATAAATTAATTAAATAAATTTTTAAAAAATTTGTGTAAGTTATGGGGCCAAGCCTCATTCCTAAAAAAAAAAAAGAAAAAAAAGGATGCTATTGGGAATTCCCTGGAGGTCCAGTGGTTAGGACTCCGAGCTTCCAATGCCTGGGGCCCAGGTAACCAAGATCCCACAAGCCATGCAGCCAAAAAATAAAAACAAAATAAAATAAAATATGGACGGTATGGCCTCTCCAGCATTTCTTTCACAGATTTATTCAAGGTAATTACATTTTGAACCCTTCATAAAACTACATTTTTAACAATATTCAGAAATTGGTCCAAAGTAGGCTATAATTTTTCACAGTTACATCTTTTATGACTGTTAAAACTGTTACAGTTTAATGGATCGTGATAAAACTGGATCCAAAGATTCTTAAGGTCAAATTCTTCATTTTAATCTTGCTTAGCGTCTGTAGTGTGCTTTGCACCTAGTAGGAACCTAATAATCATTTTAATATACCTAATAACCTGTATTTTTGAAGTAATGCTGCTCTGCAATATACTGAATTTTGTTTATTTTCAAAAAGCTCTTTTCTGGAAATTCTTCAGAGTTTGTAAGTTCTGGTAGAGCATCTTCTGACAGTAGTGATGATGTCTCAGTGCTGTTTCCAGCTGTGTCTGTGATGTGCCCGTGGACCTTCTTCCCATTGACTCCATTCCTTACCCTCAGAGCACAGGAGTGCATGAGCCAAGGCTGGCCAGTCCTCCCGAAGACTGTTTCTAAAAATACACAGGGGGGGACTTCCCTGGTGGCGCAGTGGTTAAGAATCCGCCTGCCAATGCAGGGGACATGGGTTCGAGCCCTGGTCCGGGAAGATCCCACACGCCACGGAGCAACGAAGCCGGTGCGCCACAACTACTGAGCCTGCGCGCTAGAGCCCGCGAGCCACAACTACTGAAGCCCGCGTGCCTGGAGCCCATGCTCCGCAACAAGAGAAGCCCCTGCTCGCCACAACTAGAGAAAGCCCATGCGCGCAACAACGAAGTCCCAGTGCAGACAAAAAAAAAAAAAAAATACACAGGGGGAAGGCGTTTTCCTTCTGTTCTGTCATCGGCCACCTTCCCTTCTCGCCCCTGTGAAGAGAACCAGTCTGAGTAGGAAGCAAGCAGAAAGGAATCCAGATGGAACAGCTGGGAAGGTCATGGAGAGAGTGGTCCCTACACTGGACCCTGTGGCTTCCCTGGGCCTCTGGACGCTACCCTGGAGTTCCTTTTTCTCAGTTCTTTTGCTCCAGCTGATTTGAAATAGACTTCTACCACCTGCCACAGAAAAGAGACCTGACTAATAATTACAGAAATACATGAAATTGAAAAAAAAAAACAGTTGACTCTGAACAACATGGGGGTTGGGGTGCAGTTGCGAATCCGCGTGTGACTTACGTCCACTGACTTACATATCCAGAGTTCCTCTGCATCTGGGAATTCAATCAACCACAGGTACTGCAGTAGGTATTCATTGAACAAAACCTGCCCGTAAGTGGACCTGGCAATTCAAACCCATGTTGTTCAACTGCATACATATAGTTTTAGGCTACCTGTTGGTTAGAAAGAGGTGCCTATTATTACTTCTTTCTAACTAACAAAAAGCCTAAAACTATAAATTTGTTTAATTCACTACTGAACTCTGTTCTCCTAAGCAGCTACCCCTCACCTTTCATACTGTCTTATACTTGTCTGTTTACTTACACATCCCTGTTCGTAATCTATTTCTGTGTAGCAAATTATTCCAATACTACTTTGCTTCAAATGATCATTTTATCTTATCTCACGATGTGATGGGTCAAGAATTCAGACAGGGCTTGCTGCATGAATTGTTAACTCCACATGGTGTCCAAGGGGTCAGCTGGCAGCAGGCAGTCGGCAGCTGTTCTCCTCTGGAAAGTCCAGGCAGCTTCAGTCACATGTCTGCACTTGGTGGGGACGTCTGGAAGGCTGGGCTCCGGTCAGGCGCCTCATCCACCCCATTCGTCTTCCCGGTCTCCACGTGGCCCACTCAGCAGAGTGGTCGGACTTCCTACATGGTGGCCCAGGGCTCTGTGAGAGAAAGGAACTGGAAACCACCTATCTGCAAGGTCCTGGACCCAAACTTGGCACTGCATCGCGTCTGCCATATTCTCATGGTCAAAGCCAGTCTGGATTCCAAAAGGAGGACAGTGTCAAAGAATCTACGGCTTATTTTATCCACTGTACCTACTACTCTGTGAGCACCTTGAGAGCAAGAAGTGTGCCTTATTGATCTTTGCATCCCTAGATCAAAAGTCAGGCCAGAAACACAAGGACAAAAGCTAGAGAAGGACAAAAAGAATCTGGAATCTTGAAAACATCCTTGAGTAGCTGTACTAGCCCTGGATGGCCCACATCTCAACTTCCTGATACATGAAAACACAAACAAAAACTATGTGTTTAAACTCTTGCTAATAGAAAATCAGACTAGACTAATCTTCCTCTTCTGCATGAGGTCTCAGAACACAACTGAACAACATTCACAGTGGGGTTTCCTTGGAGGGGGCCAAGAGGATGGAACAATTTTGACTTAAATCATGCTGATTTCTTTAAAGTCAAGTTAGGGGGAATTGACTTTTTTTGCATCAAGAATTAAGGAACTATAGATTTGAGTATATGCTTAGAGAAACTTAAAGGTAACCATTACAAAATTTAAATTTTATTTAAATTACAAATGACTAGAGGAAAAGAAAGGAAACAGTGCATGTAACTTAGAGAACACAAAGGAAACATACAAAATGTAAAGCAAAAAGACCTCAGACTAAATTTCCTGAAATGCCAAAATAGGTAATGGTTTAATTCTCCTGGTAAAAGAAAAAGACTCCCAGTAGTGATTAAAAAAAAAAAAAAGAAACCAAACCCACATCTAAAATAAAATGACATAAGAAGCTAAAAGACAGGGGTAGTGGGGTGGGATAGAGTGAGCAAAAACAAAGCAGAAAAAATTAAAATTTAAAGTAAGAAGAGTGGGACAATCTTAACAATAGAAAATAAAATATAAAGTATTAACCCAGATAAGGAAGGTTAGTTCACAATGTTAGATATATAAGCTATAATAAATATATAATAGCTGTGACACTTATACCCAAAACCATTCTGAAATACTTTGGGTAAGAATTAGCACTAATCACATTGACAAATATTGTCTTATTAAATCCTCACCACTGTACTTTAGAGTAGGTATTATTATACCTAGATGACAGATGTGGAAATCAAGGATCCAGTCTTAGATAAGAGTATGGGGGTGAAGCTTTGAAAGCGCAAATGGCAGATGGAAAAAAAAATGGGCAGAGCTGGGGTCATGTTTGAATTCTGCTCCAAAGAGAGGAATTGGCAGGAATAAAGGCCAGAGCTGGCCTTCCTTTCAGAAGGCTGGTAGGGAGTATTCCCTCCCGTCCTCAGATCCCATGCTGGGGAGGGTGACAGAGGTTCCCGGGCTGCCCTAGAGGCCCACAGGAGGAGGACTTAGCCGGGGATGAATGGAAGGCCATTGTTGTTCTGACCTCTAATCGTCTTATTGGTTGCGGGGCAGAGTCGGGCTTTGCTCATGAGAAAAATTGGTGCTCAGGCAGATGGAAAGCTGAAAGCGTTCAGGACACATCTTATACACATCGGAGGGACCCTGGCCCCAGAGTGGAACAGCTTTGCTCACTCTTTCAACATCTAGGCAACAGTTCAGGGCCTGGTTATTGCTTGTTACCACTCAGCTATGGGTGCTTTTCTGCTCACACACTGTCAAATAATAACATTCAGAATAAACAGGGCTACATTCCAGAGCAAAAGAGCATCCATTTGGGTTGCCTTCAAAAGAAGCCACTTTATGTTCTCACACGGTAGCCCAAGCCATTGTCTTTGGTTGGTTGATTGGTTTCGTTATGTTTGGACTTTGTATTGAAGTGTCTTGCGAACATGATTAAGCTTAACGTGTCCAGTGACTACTCAGGGAGAAGGTGTTGAAAACACCAGTAAGAAGAGACATTTGGTTAGGAATGGGGAGAAAAGTAAAGATGATGCATGAATAAATTAAAAGTGGATTTTTTTTAAATGACAAATACTGCGTGTGCTTGTGTTTGTGGAAATGAGCCATTGGACTGTTACAAGGATTCTGAAAGAGCAAACTGTGTATCAGCGATAACCCAGAAACGTGGGGAAGAAGTGATTAACCAAAAGCAGCATTGGCCTCTGTGTGGTTGGCTCAGGAGAGGGGCAGGGTCACGGAGAAGCAGGGCAAATGTGGGAGGGGCCACAGAAACAAAACACGTGTGGGAGCCCCGCCCTGGTAGCCTATTGGTTTAAGGCCAAAGGAAACTGACTAGTTCTCCTGGGAACTTCATCAGGGAAGAAGTCTCTGTGTGTCCAGTTGTGAAGGGTGGTCTCCCCTTTCTGTTGGGAATATACCTGGGGTTGTAGGTTAAGCCCTCTCATTATCAGTTAGGGATCACAAATATTTTGGAGCCTTATAGAGTCTGGGTTTCTCTTTGGGGCTCTTTTCCTGAGTTCTCAAACCTCAGGGGTGCATAAGGCATTCTGGGGGCCTGATTTGGCAGAGACCAAGGCTGTTATCTGGGCAAGCCCCCGCCCAAGCTCTGGTTCAGGAAACACCAAGTACCATAGTTTAGGGAGTGATCACACCACCTGGGTTCTGGCCCTAATTCTGCCACTAGTCAGCCGGGACTTTGGGTGAATCCTCTACGATTCTTTGCCTCATTTCACTCAGCTGGAGGTTGGTACACACTCCAAGAACTATACAGCTATAAGGGAGTAGGGATGTCACAAGGACCTTGTCTTAGAGAAAGATGCTACAGGCCCTACGTGAGGACATGTCTGCCAGCAAGCCTCTCCTTCCCTCTGATTCATTTTTAAGAGACTCTGCCCAAGTTCAACAGGCACACGTTAGCTATGGTTTTGTCAATTACTTCTCACCATCTATCATGTTTCCATGTGTGATGGCCTTCACGTTTCCAAGACAACAATCACTCCAACAGCACACGGATGGAAATAACCAGTTCTCTGCCTTCAGCCTCTCACAGAAGTCATTTTCGCTCACTTGTAGAGGAGGATTAATGAGGTCTAGCTAATCTTCTTTTGCCCAAGTTACTATATTTAACAGACTTTCCTCATTGAAAGAGCCCAAGGATGATCTATAGCTTTCTGCAAATGTGTAAAGAACCAACTCGTTGCCCCACCCGACAGAGTGATTTGACTTCATCTATTTCCCCAGATTTGGGGAGGGGGGAGATTTTCAGAAGGACAAAGCGTAGATGTTCCCAAAACATAGTTAAAGCCATAAGACACTGACTCTATTGATGGCTTGAACTGGCCTGGAATATTTCACAAACAATTATAGGAAAATGACATGACAAGTTACTTTTTTGTGAATAGAGGAACACCTTTTGACTAAAGGAACACATTTAATCAAATGGAAAGCATTCTGTTTATGTGTTTGAGAGCTTCACATTACTCTTACACAGTTCTGTTGGTCCCTCAGTACAATAAGCAGTTTCATTTTTCTAGGTTTATCAATTTAAATACGAATTATGTAATTAGCAAATGCAGTTCTAATTAGAGCTTTAAGTTTGTGACAGTTAAACACAGCTTTCTCCTTAACCTGTGAGAATGTCTGTACTGTACTTTAAGCATCCGAAATGCATTGAAATAAGACCTACAACAGCACAGAATGTCACCCACAAAATAGGTCTGTTTTTCAATGCTGATTTGAGAGTTGACAAAAACCCTAAGTTACCACCTCCAGGCAGCCGTTAACCCATCTGCCCCTCTCGGCTGCCCTAATTCCCCAAGGTTGTCTCTTACTAGGGAGATGTTTAGCAGCAGCCTCGTGCCCACTGAGGTAGACCCTGAAGGACCTGCGTCATCCATGTGTCTTGTGTCTTGAACATCTAGGCTAAGCTGACCACCCACCAATAATGGGCTGGTGCAGAAATCTGCCATTTACTCAGTCCCCAGCAGTTGGGAGCAGAGCCCATCAACATCCCAGGGGCAGAACCGCTCAGGAACACGTAGAGAAATCTGAAATAATGTTGGAGCAACATCCAGCTATCTGGTAGAATTTTGTGGATGTCGGGGGAAGCTGGGTCCCCTCTGGGAAGCCCTGCCCTACGGGTGGCTGGCTTGGTCTCAGTGGTGCTGCTTCCGGGCGCCTCCCGTGAGGTTCTGCGCTCCATCCTTTGCTCTGCCTTTGACTTTGCATCGTCTTCAATTCTGTGTCCTCTCTTGGCTCTCACCCCCTGCTTGGGGGCCCTGCTCAATCTGGGGCCAGCAGGGTATAGCCACCTGCCCTGCCAGCTGAGGAACCACGGCCAACCACAGACAGCACACCAGTGTTACCCGGACCAGCCCTTGATGCATTTTTCACCCGGATGGCTGGGACCCAGCCCCTCTCTTTCCAGTCTCTTCCCTGGCAACTTCTGACCTGCTGCTCAGTCTTTTCCACAAATCCGTGTTCAGACCGTGCCCTGTCGCTGGATAGGAACACTTTTCCAAATGACACCTGGCTTTGCAAGGTTGTCTGAAAATCGTGCAACGTCCATCTGAGCAGTTCTTTCCGTGCGAGCCCTGGCTGTCTGCTCGGTCCCCTGGGTCTCTGCCCGGACTCAGCTGCTTCCTCAGCCCTGCTGACACAGGATGCTGGGGTGCCCGGGTGCCTCACACGAGAGGGCACCTGAGAGGTAACAAGGCAGGGTTGCACTGCGGTACGTTTCCACCGCGGGCCAGCAATGACAGGCAGCCAGAAGGGTCCCTCCGCATCTCCTTCTCTAAAAGGGCTTGTGTCAAAAAATGTGCATACAAGGGACAGAAAGCCTCAAGCAGAGCGAGCTATCCCTCTCAGTTTGTTTTGCAGAAGGTGGAGGGGGGCCTCCATTTGATTTTTTTTCTTTTTTCTGGACGCATCCAGAGAACAGGCTGCAGCATGGGCTGGGGTGAACTTCTGGGTCCTCTCCTACACATTCTGCATTGGATGGGCAAGGACAGAGAAGGCCTTTCCCAGATTCTCAGAGGGGGTGACAGACCTGCAATTAGCACACTGACACCTGAGCCTTTTATAGACCTTGCAGTCGGGGTACCTCAGAGGATGACCCACAAGCACCCTGCAAACCGTGCGCCTGTCCCAGTGTAGGTGATACAGGGAAAGTTCAGTTTCAACTTTTCCTCTTTAGCCTGTATCAAATGGCTAAAGAAATGTCTGAAAACTCATACTTTTCTCCTTTCCTTCTTAAGCCCTGATTTTGCCTGAATTCTACTTTCCCATCCCCCTGCTTTTCCTCCCCTGTCCAACAATCTAGAACCTTCGAGTAGCTACAGCCGTTTTGCAGAAGCCAGGCCTCCCCTTCTTCCCTCCACTACCCCCCTGCCCAGGAAGTGGAAACCAATATAGTGCTTTAATCTTCCTGGGGAACATCATTATCATTTGATATGCCAATGTGCTAATGGGCAGTTTGCCAATCTTGTCATTTTTAGAAGCAAATTGGCTTAAGTAATCACCTAAAACAGCCACTTCCAAGGGACTTTTTCTTCCCCCCCTACATAGGAGACAGCACCTGTCATTTCCAAGTGTGAGGGACAAAGAAAATATTTCTCCCCCTAAATGATACAAGGGATTTGTTTGAAGCCTTTGCAGGCCTTCCGTGTAAATAAAGCTTTTTTTTTTTTTTTTAAGTAAAAATTCAACGCACGCTCAGAGGATTTCAGTGCTGTCAAATATTCAATTTAAACTCTCCCCGTTATTTACATCCTCCATCCTAACAACCATGATTACCCAAGAAAAGTTTGTCCCTGCGGAGAGCATTCAGGCCACGTGGGGCTGGTGTTATTACCTGAGCGATTCTTGTCTCCTGTAGGCTGTGTTCCAAAGCCTTATCTCTATTGTTCCCTTTGTCCCAGCCGGCGCCAAGTGGGCGTTCTCCACAGCAGCAGGCAGTGATTTCCATCTCTCAATAATCAGCCTGATTCCAAGGGGATGGTTGGGGGGAGCCAGAGCCTGAAAGCTGCTGGGCACCGGGCCCCAGGGTGGGAAAGCTCGACTCCCCTGCCCTGCTCTCCCTGCTGCTTCTGATCTGAGGAATGAACACCCCGCCTCTTCTGTTTCTCATACAGACGTTTCCTAACACGCCTAAAACCAGGCTGGAGGGTGCTGCCTCCTTGCTTCTCAAAGGGCTCTCTGGTGCGTGCTGTTTTCCTCTGACTCAAGCCTGGGAGAAGCAACAGGACGTGCTGCTTGGGCTGCGGCAGGTGGTCATGGGGTGACGCTTGAAAATGATGGATGGTGGCCACGCATCTGAGTTTTTGGTGACACCTAGGCTGCAGAACAGTCTACAGACCGTCACCGTGGCTGGGATGCCACTTTTCCTCCTGCTGCCCTCGAGCGCCACGTTGATTTGATCCTGGAGTCCGTGCTCTTTCTTTAGTTGTTGCTAAATTGTTTGACATATTTGGTTACAAAATTAAAGTGCTTTCTCACTGTCAGTTGAGACCTGGGACGCACCGGACAATTGCGGGGTCACGAAAATGAAGAAGCGGTGAGTCGGAGCCTTGTCGTAGGAGAGGTGAATGGTGACAGCAGCCCCAAGGTATCCTCCTGTCACTGCCAAGTGCACAGAGTAAAATGCCAGAAACCCTCTGGACATCTTTGGGAGTTTTTGATAGTGTAATATTGTGGGCAAAGTAATTGCAAACTTCATTTAGGATGCAGGTGGCATCGGTGTTGCCCTCCTGTGATCTAGTCGTATTAATTTTTCTGAGTTGCTTTAATTCACATTCCTGAAAACTGAAGTAACCCTAACGGAGGAGGTATTACTTCAGCACACCGTACCACAGTAAAAGGCATGATCGCTTTCTTTACTATTCCATCGACTTCCTATTTGACACGGAAATTGAGACCATCTTGTCCATACCTCCCCTACTGTTTTACCCAAGAAATCTGGGCTTAGAGAGAGCAAAGCGGCTTGCTTTATAAAAGCCCCAATTTCTCACCTGGCAGAGCCTGGCTAAAACTCCTAAATTTCCTACATTTCAACTCCCTTCTTGCACCTTAATGCCGCCTAATTCATAGAGTTTCAAATTAAATTCACGATCATTTCTGTTAAGTATTTAACTTCACATCATTGAAGCCGTGAAGATGTATCTATATTTAAAATGTGCGTGGATCTTATAAAGCCATGGCTGTGTTTCCCCCCACTTGTCAGGACTATCAAGGCCCCATCCACTGATGATGAGAAGAATATCAGGAAGAGGGTTGTAAGCTAAGGATGGCTGGTGCAGAGAACGAACAGGACCCCTGTCTTCAAGGAAGGAGTCAGTAGGACACGTCATCAGGATGGAGGGAGCTGGTGAAATGAACACACCTTCTTTGCTGGGATCAGACTCCAGGAATGCGGACCAAGCAGAGCAGTCAGCAGCTAGACACGAATCGAGGGCTGTCCAGAGACACTGCAGCCTGATGTGGTTGGAATATTGACTCTGAAAAGTTCAAGTCCAGCAGGCTCCAGGCAGAAGGCTATAGTACGCGTCCAAACCGCACTGACTGCCGGGTACAGCTCTCATTGGCTCGGGGGCTGGGTCGGGTGGGACTCCTAAACCCACTGTGTCCCTAACGGGACTGGGCAGAACTAAGCCAGCTCCAACCCCGCCAGAAAGCACTCATCCACACCCAGTGATGAGGATTCCGGCCATGCTTCTTTAGCATCTGTGCTGTGAACTTGAACCAGAGGGCAGATTTCTGAGCAAACACATAAGGAATTCTAATCAGCTAACAATTAAAAATTTAGGGTGCCAAAGGGGCAGACATATTTACAGAGCTGGGTCCTTTGATCTCATGTCCACGCATAGTCAGCTGACTTTCTGGAGTTGGGGGCTCATGTGTAATGAGCTGATTGATGCAGTGGGTTAGGCTCAAGCTCACAAAGTTTATGACTCAGCAATGTCTGTCTGACATTTATTACCACTCAGACTGGCAGTCATAAATCCAGCTTCATTTTTACAGTTAAATGGCTCCTCTCATGAGACAAAGGAACAAAGGGGAATAATCCACAGCTGTGCTATTCATCTTGCATCTTATCAAAAATAGAAAAAAAGTATAGAAATGAATAGGTCATGCTGTAACAGATTCATATTTATGTGCATATACACATGTACGCTATATTACAAATACTGTATAAAAACATATGCTAACCTCTGCTCTGCCTATGGAAATATGTTGAGGAGATGCGTGTCTTATCTCTCTGTGTTTAGAGCCAAACTGATCATGAGCACTCCTTGGTAGCTGCAAGTGTGGGTCCTGGTTCAAGGTAAAAGCCCAACAGGCAGACAGAGCTACTGGAAGAGATGCTTGGGGGGAGGGGTGGCTGGCAGAGATGCTTGAACCTGGGGATGGGGGAGGGGTGCAGCGGGAGTGAGACAGATGAAGGTGCCTCTGGGGAGTTCACTTTGACAGCTTCTGGAAAGCTTTGGGCTCTGCTCTTCTGGGAAGCTCTTTCCCACTGGAGTTATACTAGCTGCAACCTTCTTCTATACAAGGTTCTATCTCATCACGTGTTTTTAAAAACAAGAATGGTCAAAATGAGAGAGATGGGCAAGATAGTCGTAAAGGCCTTTTCCAACTCACACTGAATGGCTCTGTTTTACATTAAACAATTATTAGCTAGTTGGATGGTAGAAGGAGGGGAGAAGAAGAAATGCATATAGTTAATTTGTTCAATTTTTACAACCCTATAATACAAGTATCATTAGCTCCACCTTAAACACTGAGAAACTGAAGCTCAGAAAACTTACATAACTTGCCCAAGATCATAGAGCAAATAAATGGCAGAACTGTATTCTAAATTCAAGTTATTTTTAACTTCTGTATCATTTCTTTTATAGTGTCTCTTTTGTCTGGAATTTTTTATTCAATAAATAATTACTAAATCAATATATGCACATATGATAAACATAACCCATACAACCCCTTTAGTCCTTGTTATAAACTGAATTACTAGAGTTTGCAAAAAAGATAAATAGATTTTGGTTTTGGTTTTTCCCTCCTCGGGTATCCATCTCTATTCTCAAAAAATAGAGCTTTGGCTAAAGAAGAATGATTGCAAAGGAAAACTGGTTTGTTCTCTTCAAATCCCATCAACATCAGATAATATCAGATATTTCCTAAAAGTAGGAACTGTACTCTGTCTTGCATTCAACATCTGCAGAGATAAGGCCCTATAGTAACCAAGACATGTGTTACTGTACAAAAATGGATAAGGACTGAGTCCAAATCCACCCAGAGAGAGCTCACCATTCATCTGGGAAGATAGGCAGTTTCTGAACCAGGGGGTCACTGGAAAATAACTCAAGTATTTAGTTCATTTGCATCTCAGTACCATCAAAGAAGTAAATGGCTGATGGAATCCCTGGGTGGAACACTCAGTTTATTACAAACCCCCATGGGTGGCTTGTAAAGGGTACCTGATTAGCTTTCATCACAATTAAACTCTCTATACCTAAAGGGCACTGAGAGATGGTAGCTTATATAAAGAGGTAGGAGATGAGCTCGTAACTGGCCTCAAATTAAGTCGTAAAGAACAAGATAATGAAGACAGAGGCTTTAAAAAAGATACCTAGTCAAAAGTAGAAACTTGTTGGCTTTTAAAAAATATGTCTCCAAAATGCCAAGTATTCTCCATACACTGACTGTATTTCCTTTTACTAATCACTTTTTTTAACAGCAACATGCTCTAGTTAAGCAAGAGGGGTGGAGAAAAGTACACACCACTGAGGAGTTCTGAATGCGTGGTCCTTGTTGCCAATCAACATGAAAGCTGAAAGAGAAAAGAAGATTGAATGTGGAAGAAAAAAGGAAGGAAAACTCAAACCATTCATTAATGCTCCTCCAGCTGACTGTGGACCCCCGGAGGCCAGAGGATGTCTTTTCTCTACTGGGTGTGATCCTCCTAATGCTTTGACAGTTCTCAGAGTTTCTGCAGGTAGCCTTCCTTGCAAGATGACTGCCCTTCTTTCCATTATTCTCAAGCTCCACCAAAGAGATGATCTTTTTGACAAAAGAGGAAAACATCCCTACTACCTTGCTTATACATATGCAGCATTCATAATTTTCTTGGAACTAATATTAGGGAGGCCAATCACATCCTTCCATTCTGAGCTTCTTCAAACCATTTACGTACGGCCAGATTAGTAAACTGATGGGACATGGGGTTGACCCAGCATGGCAACTCTTTGAGTCTGAGTGATAAAATCATCAGTACTGATGCTGTTATGAATACTGATTAACACTCCATCCAGCTATGAAGACAATAGCAAGAAATATGAGAATATACAATAAGAAACTGATTTTAAAGTAGGACATTTGGTCACTGAGTTGGCCGCCACAAGGAAACCTTACCTTGCCCATCACTGGTGGTCTTACAGTCAGACTTTTAATCATTTCAAGTAGAAAATGCACTGAGAGTTCTCAAAATAGCAAGGATTCAAGAGAGGAGTCCATGATTGTGTATAGCAATTTCACTTTTTTCCCTTTAATTAAGAAATGAATAAATTTAGCAGCCAAATGCACTACATTGTGCATTACTTCAACTTTCTGAAGTTGAATCAGCCTGATCCTGGTGACCACCTGTGGGATGAGAGAACTTGAGCTTGGACTTCAAAGAACCACTGTTGATGTGACAGTTTAGCACACGACAAGTAGTTTGACTGTTCTTCACAATGGTAACCTGTGCATGATAGTTGGAGGTTGGGGGACAGGGAAAATAAGGTTTTTTTTTTTCCTTCACTCATATAATTTGAAGATTATAGAATGTGGTTTTTAAAGGTCAGAATGAATTGCTAATGAAGTTGAGACATTTGAAATTAGCAAATAAAACTGCTCCTCAGAATGGTGACTAAGGAGTAATTAATCATACAGGGAAAAATGGTAACCAAGTAGAGCCAGCAGGAAAATTTCTTTTTAACTCATTGCCATTGAGCCTTCAAATGACATTACGAAGAATCTGTCAGATTTTAATTCCTTTCCTTTCTCTTAGGCTATATCCTTTTTTAAAAAAAACAACCAGTGTTCACCATTTTTCTAGGAAGAAACAAACCAAGGCAGACATTCTTCTGCCCAGTCTCTCTTGCAGGGAGGTGTTCCAAAATATATGGACTAATCATGACTCCTCCCTCTTTAACTCAACATGGGAAGGAATTAAGGGTTACGTTATATAGGCATAACCTTCACCCCATTCTAATTGATTTTTCAACATAAATCACTGACCATTTTTGGCATTTAAACTATTATAGTGCAAATGACTTAATACACTCTTTAAAATAAGTGTTGACCTCCTCTCCACCCCACCTGGGAGAACACCCGCTTTAAAATCTGCTTAAGAAAACATTTTGGTTTTGCTTCTAGGTACTTTTTGTTTCCTTAGGGGCTACGTTTGCCAGACTTGAGTTAGATGTTCTCAGTCCATGCTGGGACTCTCAAAATTTCATTTCACATCAAAATATTTGTATACGAAATTTCAAGTCAAATTTATCAACATGAAGATAACAATGAAATAACCAGATAGTTCATTTGACATGCATATCTTAAACTAGAAAACTAAGGCAACATTTATCCAGAGATTTATATTTTTAAGCACTTGACATGTATTAATTAGCAAATCCACACCACAAACCTATGAGGTAGTTTAGCATGACTTTAGGATGAGTAAATTAGGTAAGAAGCAGGAAAAGAAAAAAAATCCATCCCCACAATAGTATGTTGATCAGACCATTCTCATTCTGGTGACAAAAGAACAACCATCGATTCTTTGTACGATCTGGTCAAATGAACGATGAATATTTAGCTTGGATGGAACATAGAAAGGGTAGTTACTTTATTACCTGACAGTTAAGAAAGGTTATTTTCTTATTGGAGTTCCAATATGCTGTGCTCATGTGACCTGTCAGAACCTCCTCACTCAAAGATCAGCTTCGGAAGAGGTGTGAGACCTGCCCACCCCAATGACCCCAGGGCTCAAATTTCCCAGTGGGAGTATTAGCATTTTTTTCATCTATCTCATGTTTTTCTTCTCTTGGTCTGATTGGTCTAATAAACTCAGGTCAATGGAAAGGTATAAAGACTCCTGCAGTTCCCATGTATGTTTATATGTCATCTAAAAGGTAAAGGAAAAACAAATTCTATTGGTCTTTGTAGTCAAGCAACTGCTGATGAGTTTTGTTACTACTTTTATCAGCCAAAGGGATCACTGGAGTCCTCTCTACTTAGCAGATTGCTTTATGATCATATTTATGAGTGTGTTGGGCTGCGGAGACTATGTGCAATGAAAGCTCATTAACTTGGGTCTCATTCCTGTGGCATTTGTGGCCAATGGCCCAGGAGCCAGCCTGAAGGTTTCCTCTGTAGTTAAAGAGGAAAAACTCTGTAAAGCAAGTGCACTACATGCCCAGCACTGTAGGAGATTCTATCTCCCTGAGAAGACATGGACTATTTCAACCTCTTAGCAAGGATCCTTTTAAATACAAACATTTCACACTAACGTAAGAACACCATTAGGCTTGTGTGTTAACTCCGAACCATTTTTCTCTCATGGGAGTCAAACTTCAAATGGGCATTCGCTGGTTAGTCTAGTTGACATGGCTACAAATACTCTGGAACAGTGCAAATACTTTAAATATTGATGATCTGGATATTCTCACTCTTTCAAATAGATAGCGTTCTCCCCCAGTTCCCTTAAATTGAGATTTTACAGGAAATTCCTGGACTCTTCTCTTTCCCGGAATCTCTGCTGTAATCAGAAGGTCCTTCCAGAGCAGCAGATCTGCAGGGGGCTCTTCCTCTCCACCAGAATTAACTTGGCTATTTGAAAATAGTTCCCTTACATCTCAGTTCCGTTGTTCCTAATGAAATTGGAAGGTAAGACACGACCTAATTAAACAAGTATAACCATACCCCCCAAAAAAGGAACAGAAACAACAAGTAGCTAGCTTCCCCAGCAGAGATGCTTCCATTCAAGACTTCCCCAAATATAAATAACATTCATCACAGAAAACGTCACTTCCATGGTACACTGGAAGGACAGTTCCCTTTATCTGCAGGGGCAGAAAAAAAAGAAATCTGAAAACAAACCACAGACCTCTGGTAGGGTATTCACTTGCACTGGACAGATTGCCAAAGAGCAATGGTATTTAGATGAGGAATTCTGAAATAATCTGATTATTATATCTGGGAGCTTATCTATAAAGGGTGTGGCACAGCCCTTCTGAAAAGCAAAAGAGATCTACGTTCATAGGCGTGTCTATATTGTTATTAACAACAATAACAACAACAACAAAAAACGCTTAAGGATATGAGCTCGCTCACAAACAGAAACAGACTTATTTTCTTTCTTTCTTTTTTTTTTTTTACTTGGACAATGCTTATTTTACAGCAGAATTGACAAAGAAAGTCTTATTTTACACACTTGAAGAAAAGTCATCATTGGAGGTTTGTACCTCTTTTGTGTGCTTTCCAAAACAGAAAAATAGATTGCTTCCTTTCAAAGCCTTCTTCCTTCCCAAGGGATGGCCCATGACTGGTGCGGCTGGCGCGGCCTCTTCTCTCTGCAGACACGGAAACTGACAAGCCTGGTCTCTCCTGAGTGGACCCTTCTCAAGAGAACGGTGCCAAATTGCAAACACCTTCATAACAACGCTGTGCATGTCTAAGTCATTTCATTTATTGCTCACTGAGTTTTAACGACCTCAGCTCTCTGTGGAAAAATCACAGACATACAGAAAATCCTGACACCAAGAGATCAATCGGCTGGAGTCACAATGTACAAAGGTAAGCCAGGCCCTAAGAAGCATCCAGAATAGAAGCATTTAAATGCCCAGCTTTGCAGCCAGCCTGTAGGACTCCAAATCCACTCGCCATGGAGAAGATTTCAACCTAGAAATTTAAATCTCCGAGATAGTCCCCATCAGAGAGTAATGGTTTTCCAGTCTGCCATATTGGCCAGTGGCGTTCTCTCTAAAGAAGTGGTTGAATCTCAGTTCAGCAAAAGGACTTCAGTGAGAAACAGAGGACTAGGTGACCTCAGTACCCAAGGCGGTCATTTGTTCAGAATTCACTCACTTTTTTCCAAATCATCAGTGCCCTACACGAAAGCCCACAATTCAGGCCAACTTCATAAAAAGCCTTCATTTATTTCCCTCTCATATGGGGTTGATCATTCTTCTTTTGAATGCCTTTGGGAAAACATTTCATCAAGGTCAACTGCTATTAAGACATTTTTGCCTAAGAGGATCATCATGCAGGCAAACTAATTCTTTTCCTAAGCTATTATTTTGGCAGCTTGCAAAAGAGGACTTGGCTTAACCTTGAGAAACTGTTGTTTGAATGATCAGAAAAAAAAGATAAGGATTCCTCCTTGATTCCCCTCTTCATTCTTGCTCAGATGGCAAAGATGGCTCACATTTTGGAAGGTGAAATGAGAGTTTGTGTCCATTATATATTTTCTACTAATAGTGATTTGTCTGGTTCTGTGCACGTTGCCACCAATCATGTCAACAAGATGAAAAAATAAAGTTTATTTCATGATTGAAGTGGTTTACATCTCGATCCGCAAGGATTTAACAGAATAATTATACGTTGAAGAAATCTGAGAATAAATTGGAAATTGAGATTTTCCACTGTCTTTAAGTTTGAATGACGCTCCCGCTGTTTGCTATAGGATTATAATTGAGAACATGTGCTAAATATATTATCAGGAAAGAATTTTAAAAAACCATCCAAATATCATAACTTACCACAAAATTAGAAAAAAGAAAGAAAGAAAGCTCATTCACTCTCCAAAACTTAAATTAGTCATATGTTAATCTGTGAATCCTCATAAGAAATGTTCATTGTTCAAGAAAGAATCTTCTTCTTGTGGCTGGTAAGCGATTCTCCACGGCACAGAAATCCTGACTTATTTTTCCTTATCTCTCGATTGATGTTTTCACTACTTATTCTTCAGGCTATAAAACAGAAGGAAATACAGTCTTACCTTCTTTCATAATTACATATTCTCATCTATCCCCCCACCCCCCTTTCCCTCTCTTTCTCTTAAGCTCTTCCCATCCCCCATACCACTTTAGCCATCAAATTAAAATAAAGCTGAATTGATAACGATGAATCTTTTAAGTTCTAAATAACATGCATATATAATAATTCAATTACCAATGTCACTTCAGTGTATGTAGAAGAAAACAGATATCTCTATACTGGCAACCCAGACACTAAATTCATTCTGGAAGTTCTTTAAAATTAAAATAATAAATTGAATTTTATATACGGCGTATTGCAAACACCCATCTTTAAGTTTCAGGTATCACTCTTTGCCAAACCCTCTTTTGGGGAGGGAAGAACAACATTATAGCATTTAGATTTCAAAGAAGTATAAGCCCCCTTCAATTCATTCAAATTTTCAGTTGGATAAATAGGAAGAAATTGATTCTGGTTTTACTCTCAAAAGTATAGATTTAAATCAAATAGATAACTAATTTTTAATGGGTTTTTAGTTGTGTTTTCCTTTATGGTAAGAAGACACCTCCATGTATTACATGCCGACCATGTGTCAAAACTTTCACATTTATTTTACATGATAATTTAATCCCCTCATCCACCTTTAATGTCATTTCTCCCCATTTTAAAGGTGAGAGCACTGAGGCCGAAATTGGCTAAGTTAATGGCCCAAGGTCATCAGCTGTCAAGCATGGGAGTTGAACTCTAGGAAAGATCAGAATCAAAGGCAAAAAGCTTGTTGACATGATGTGAAGGGCATTTTTCTCACAGTATTGGAGGTATCCTCTGGCTGCAACGAGGCTGCCAAAAGAGTATCTTCTAACAATTGCCATTGACCCTAAAGCTATATTTTAGTGGGGAGGGCGGCAAAGTGCTGGAGCATGTCAAAATCCTTGCATAGATTTTCCTATCCCTCAACACTAAGATCTAAATATCTTAGTGGAAATCTGGTAAATGAAAATTCACATGCCACAAAGGAATAATCTTATCACTCACCTAGAAGCACACAGCATATCTTGACATTTTATTTTCCAAAAAACAGTGCTGTCATAAAATATTCTTAGGACCTGAGTAAGAACTGAATGCTGTTGGGATAATGCAGACCAAAAGAAAATGGAGACTACCTGCATTTTTTGGGTAAAAATAGCTTTGAAATTTTGCCTTGGAATGACCCTGGTAAACACTGATGCTTTTTAATAGTTGTTATAAAAAGAAAAATCCTGTTTTAGGATCTCATATTCAGTTTCTGCTACCATCCGGTCATGACCTAAGGAAATTCTATAGTCCTTGTCATCTTCATGAATTAATGTGACATAAAGGTTGGAAGTTCTCACTAAGCAAACAAGCATAATCTCATTTTTAGAATCTGCAAAGATGAACACTTTTCAAATGAAAATGAGTTTGAAGTGCAGTATCTCTACATAATAGTAAGAAAACCAAATATATTCCCAGCTGAGCAGACTTCAATCATGATTACATTGTTAGAAGAAACCACAAGAGAGGTTTTTTTTTTGCTTTTTTTTTTTTAACTTATAGTAAAAGTGGTACATTAAGAACATAATCCTATAATGAGGAAAAATAGTACACTCTTCTTTTTTATGGTCAGAATAATTATTCAGATCCTTCCTAAACACATAGAAGTAATGACAAATTAAAATGCCTTTCAATTCCATACAGCTTTTATAATTATTCAGCCGTTACTGGTTACTGTTATTATTGCTGGAAAGGCTCTTTCATATTTTAGTCAGCATCCCATTTGATACAAAAGAACATGGAAATTTTTACTGCTATTAATAAATATGCAGTCATCCAATCCAAGGAGAAAATTCTTTTCCATCCGAGAGATAAGCTGCATAATTCATGTATTTTCAGAAATTTCTTTAAATAGAAAATTGAAGAAAGGCATAGGGGAAAAAAGAATTCATTACATAGCTTCCATTTGTGGGGAGGGACAGTCTTTGTTTTCTGAGTCTTCAGCGTGATTCGATTTGAAGAGACAATTTCCATTGCATGGTATTCATACCAATCATACTCACAGAGCTCACTTTATTTTCGACTTATATCATGGTACAAATGATGACAATGTGGGCTTTGTGTCATTGTCTAAAAAAAAGCCCCAAAACCCTGTAACTAAAGATTACTGGGACTTTTCTCAGGGACTTAGAATGCAGTGAGAAAAGCTTAGAACAATGCGGGATGGATATCTCTGATCTTCAAGAAGAGAAGGTTCCACGTCAGGGGGTTTGGGGTCCCATCTGCCTTCTTCCCTGTCGGAGTTCCGGCCTTAGGAGGGGTGTGATGAGCTTGCAGGCAGGTCTTGGATTCCAGGGTCCCAACCAGATGAAAATCACATGTGCAGGACCAGTTAGTGAAAAAAGCTTTTCTTTCCACTAATCACGCCTTTCACAGATCTGACCAGGAAGGTCCAGAGAGCAAAGATGTTGGAACGGGCTGCGAGATAGAAGTCTTATGTCATCTGATAAGGACTTCATACCTGAAAAGGAGTCTTAAATACTGAAATTAAACTGTTCTCACCGTTGAAAATGACCAGAAATGTACACAGTCTTCTTAGATATTATCAAGGAGAGAGACAGGAGGAAAGAAAGTGCTCAGACCAAGTGTGTTTAAAGTGGTGACTAGAGAAAAATGTAACGAATCATTAATCCCAGGCTGAATTTAGGCTGTTTGATAAACCAATTAAAAAGCAGAGTGAACATCCTCAGCCCTGATCAAGCCCAGTTTCTGACAGCCAGGCAGCAAGTTTACAGTGACATGAACCACGAAGTCGTGAGCCGTGGCTTATATGAAATGATATGGCCAGGATTCATCAGATGAGGAGTTATGTTCCAGAGTCTTCCACAAACATGTTGCTGGGCAGTTGTGACTTTGAACTTTTTCAGCCTGCTGTCTGTGTCTTGAAGGACGTCCAAGGGCTTGTCATCTTTGCCCAATTTATTGATAGTTACAATGTTATTAAAATTATGTTTCCAGATTAAATTATGTTTCTATAACTGAACATCTCCCAATCTCTATTCTTTCTTTTCCTGCATTCCCTAACTTGGCAAATAAGAATCAAGGGCAGAAATTCGGGGTTTTCCCTGACTTGTTTCTTTCTCTCCCTCACCCCATAACCAATCAACCACAAATCTCATTGGCTTCCTGATTCGCTCATCAACATGTATTTCCTCGGCATCCCCTACCCACCCATGCCCTATTCCAGGACTTTGACATTGCACGGTCTTCCATCTGGCAGCTTTGCAACCAGCTCTGCTGCTTCCTCGCACTGGGGTACTGACTCACTAAGTTCCCATCACCCACTGGAGAAAAATATAATCACAAGGTTCCTCTGCGATGTGACTGCTGCCCGCTTCTCCAGCTCCATCTTTTGGTCGGTCACCTTCATAATCACCCTGAACTCTTATCACAGAGAACTACCTGAGGTTTCTGAACCGGCCAGACTCCCACGTGCTTCTACAGTCTGCACAGGCTCTTCTTCTTGCCCGGGAACTCATCCCCGGCAGCTGCTCTCATCCCACTTAGTGGAAGCATATTTCCTTAAGATACCCTTTCACGAAATAACCCTGGCAAGATGTAACACAATAAGAAATGTATCTGGAATCTTTTGAGCAACCACTTAGGAGTAGAGAACAAAACCCCAAGAAAATGCCCAAGCGACAGGAAGTGACTGGTAAACTGCTACACTTAAGACAAGGGGTGCAGTGTGTTTTGCTTCTGAGAGGGGTGAATGGCAGGGAATGAGTGGGGTGGGGAAAAAAGGGGAGAAGAGAAAGAGAATGAGGGGGAAGGGGGAAGGGGATGAAGCATGGAGAGAGTAGAACCAAGAAGACAGCTTTGCTCTGTGCACGGCACTAACTCCATGATGACCAAATCTTCAAGAGCTGTCTAAACAAATAAAATACTTGCAAAGTGTTAATTATTAGTGGAAGTCTATGTAGTCTGATTGATGTGGGGGGCACTCCATAGTTATAGGGGGAGAAAGATGCAGAAAGACCACAAGACATTGGAAGTTAAAAGTACAGATAGGGCTTTGCATCCTAACAGATTGTATGAACTTTGTTGGGTGGTCCTGAGCCAACCCCAGATAACTAAAAGTGGATGGGGTTCAGCTGGGCTACACAAGATGGACTTCTCCAAACCTTCTTGGAAATGCAAATCCAGTATATGTATAATCCATTACATACAGAAATAATTTAAGAAAATTCAGGCTAGATCAGAGAAAACTCAAATATTCTGAACATTCAAAGAATTGCAAATATTCCAAAGTATA
Source organism: Balaenoptera borealis (assembly GCF_965194805.1). Taxonomy (NCBI): domain Eukaryota; kingdom Metazoa; phylum Chordata; class Mammalia; order Artiodactyla; family Balaenopteridae; genus Balaenoptera; species Balaenoptera borealis. The sequence goes on from NC_138880.1 coordinate 7,190,053, forward strand.
CAATATTTAAAATGAATGCAGCTCTACCACTGCCTAATATACCTAGTGCAGCACAATTGACAAGAACGATCGGTAATTAACTTACCAAAACACCTAAGAAAACAAGCCTCCTCCGCTCATATAGAATTTGCATTGTTTATATGCAAATGAATGCTCCTGATGTGTTTGAGAACAATTTGTTCCCTTAAGAAGGCAAATATTCTCTTTATAATCCTGTTTACTCTATTCCTTTGCTTTGCAAAACATTTTTCATAAAATCACAAAATGATGAAATGTTAGAGGCATCTAACATTTCTCAGGGAACATGTCGGGAAGTCCGAAGTCCTCGTTGTACAGAAGAGAAATCCCGTGGAGCCCTGGGCACAGCCATTACCCTCAGCATTCCCGAGGTCTGCACCCCGCACCCCGAGCCCCCATTCCCCCAATGCTGGGGTTCTAGCCACAGCTGAGGCAGATGCAAACAGAGCAAGAAACCTTCAAAGCACTACATTTGGGGGCATCACCAGGACCCATCAGCCTCCTAGACTGAGGCAAGAGATTCCAGTACCATCTCCTTATAGAACTCTAGGCCTTGTTAATCCCTGTTTGTTTCTAAGCCCCAGCTCCTACTTTATCTCCCGCAGGAAATCTTTCCTGACTCTCTCTTCCCCCTACCCCACCCTGAATAGGTGCCCACCTTAAGTGCTTTCCTCTATTGTTCTTCTAACCACATCCTATGGCCATCTCGCATTTACTTTCTGACCCCCTGCAAAGAAGCCTGGGACTCTGTCCATTTCTGTATTTTCAATGCTTGGGATAAGGCCTGACACGGGACTTACTGATGCATGAGTTTCTCCAAATAAACCCATGAAGAAAAACCAGAGAGGAAATCATCGTCTCCTTGGGAAGGAAACTAACTCAGATTCACACAGTCCTCATTTCCTGTCCTATCCTGGCCAAGTCCGCTTCCATCCTGCATTTTCAGACAAGAAACACAATTAAGAATTCAAAGCATCTCTATCTCTATTCTTATCTTCTTCTACCCCTCTTCTTATAGCTTCAAGGGACTTCTGATCTAAAGTTAGGAAACTTGGTTTTAAATTCCAGCACCAATTGCTACTACCCGGATATTCGTGTACCGCATTTTCAACTTTATTTAGTCTCAGTTTATCCATCTATAATACAAAGACACCAAGAATACCTTCCACATGGGGGTTTCAGGAGGATTAAACGAGATAACATGTATGAATATGTCTAGTAACCACTAAAATTTAGAAATTCGAAGGTCCTTATCCTTGATCTTAGCCACTTGAAAGAAACATTTCTGATGCAGGTGCTATATAATAAGGAATTTAGCTGGGTTTTGTCCCAGGTTTTGGGTGGAGGTCCTAAACCCTTAGAATTCCCTAAGTGATAGGAGGGTCTTTGGTATTCATGGTGGGCCCTGATAGTTTATCCTAATAAGGTGACTCATGGTGAGTCCCAGGATAATTTCAGGATGGGTGCTGGCCATGCCAGAAAGACCAGCCATGCGATTAGAGGGTTGAGGCTCTCAGCCAAATGGTGCTACACCGACCGCAGGGGAGGGGAGGGAGGCTGGAGATAGAGGTCAGTCACGCGGCCAATGATTCAATCCATCATACTGAAAAAAACAAAACCCCAATAACAACTCTGGACGCTGAAGCTCAGTTAAGCTTCCTTGTTGGTGACCACATCAATGTGCTCGGAGGGTGGGTGGTACCCCCAATTCCACAAGGAGAGGGCATAGGAGCTCTGCATTTGGGACCCTCCCAGAACTCACCCTGTGCATCTTGTCTGCTCCTGATTTCTATCCTTTATAATAAAACTGTAATCATAAGTCTAGTGCTGTCCTGAGTTCTGCAGTTCCTTCTAGTGAACTGTTGAACCTGAGGGCGGGGGAGGGACCCTGGAATCTGTAAGCCCTTGGCCAGAAGCACAGATAGTCTGGGGACCCCCTGCACTTGCAGCTGGTGTCGGAAGTGAAGGTGGCCTGATGCAGGATTATGCCCTCACCTCGTGAAGGCTTTGCTGACCCCAGGTAACTAGTGCCACAACTGCACTGCAGTACCGCAGAAGCAAACCTCTCTGGCTCTGCTTCTGGTTTAGCGGACAGCACCCAACCCCGCCTCCGTGTGGGACAGGCCCCGAACAGGTGCAGGGGGCAGGCCGGAAGCTTCTCTGCAGTGCGAATAAGGCAGAGGCAGCTCTGTAGTTGTCAGAGAGTGAGCTCCACCATCGAATGCTGGACTTCAAATCTCAGAGCCGGCACTCATGGGCTCTGTGGCCTTTACCTCCGTTTCCTGATCCATAAGATGGGGATGATATAATAATAGCATAACAGCTCACAGGGCTGTTTCCAGATTAAATGAGCTCGGCTTCCCTGGTGGTGCAGTGGTTAAGAATCCGCCTGCCAATGCAGGGGACACGGGTTCGAGCCCTGGTCTGGGAAGATCCCACATGCTGCGGAGCAACTAAGCCCGTGCACCACAACTACTGAGCCTGAGCTCTAGAACCCACGAGCCACAACTACTGAGCCCACGAGCCACAACTACTGAAGCCTGCACGCCTAGAGCCCGTGCTCCGCAACAAGGGAAGCCACCGCAATGAGAAGCCCGCACACCGCAATGAAGAGTAGCCCCCGCTTGCTGCAACTAGAGGAAGTCCGTGCGCAGTAACGAAGACCCAACACAGCCAAAAAAAAAAAAAAAAAAAAAAAAGATTAAATGAGTTAACACCTGTAAGTATTATGTATCTCGTGCACATGGAACAAGGAATACATGTGGTCTCTCATTATCATTATTAGTACTGGTATTATTTACTCTGCTGCATGGGCCCTTGCTTTAGGCGAAGTCGATTACTGTGGCTGACGTAACTGGCGGGAACAGAGGCAGGGTGTGGAAGGGAGACATGCCTTCTAGAACCCAAGGGCATCTCTGCTTCTATGTGTTTCCAGAGTCATGAAAGGTCATGGGAAACCACAGAGTATAACATAAAGATACTGGGGGTAGGAGGAATGCTAATATTTGATGGGTTTACAATGTCCCCTCCGGCAGGAAAAGAAAAAAAAAAGGTCTAAAGTGGTCTAGACTACACTGTGGTACCCAGTATCTATATGTGGTATTTAAATGTAAAATAATTACAATTAAATAAAATTAAAAATTTATTTCCTCAGTCACACGGGCCACATTTCAAGCTCTCCGAAGCCACTGTACCTGGTGGCTACTGCATTTTATACAGTAGATACAGAACATTTCTATCACCACAGGATCTTCTATTGGACAGTGATGGTCTAGAACCATCAAGGTGTCTGCAATCAGAGATGTTTTGAAACATAAATCAGAGTTCTTTTTAAAAAAGTTCTGTGACCATTTAAAATCCATCAATTTCCCTCAAATGTAAAATAAAATGAAGAAAAACAATGGGTGCATTTCACGGACAGACAGACCATCACTATGTTCAAATAATCTGTACTCTTCTCTCAAACACTTCAGTGGCTCTAAGTTTGGGATCAGGAAAGGGGAAATGTCCAAACTCCTGATATACTGTCTTCCTCTCCTTCAGCTCTCATGCAAACATCCTGGGGCACCTGTCTTTTGACAACCTGGAGGCTAGCAATTCCTGCTAATTCCTGGTATGCTCAGGTCAGCAATTTTAGAAGGGGAAAACCACTCCCCAAAGCTGACCCTTGGGCAGAGATGGGTCGAAGGCCGATGAAATGGAGTAGTGGAAGCAAAGGAACACATTGGCAGAAGCATGTGTTGATGGGGTTTGTGGTGAGGTCAGAGGGAAGGGAAGGACGGGTCACAGAAGTGATAAAAGCTGAAAAGCAACACTGATTGCTAAGATGGTAACTGGGAAATCTGGTGGGATGGGATATAGCCAGCTTGCAAGGGGGACGATGCCAAGATAGAGAGTAAGAGGGCAGGAAGCTGCTGGAGGCAACATGGGGGTCTGTACCAACACATGGGCCACGGAGGGGTCACGGAGGACCCTGGTACCCTGAGCCAGCCTGCTGGACGAACATAACAATGCAAATTTTATAACAAGTTATTTGACAATTCTTACATTCTTATCAAAACACCAAAACATTGTGTGATGGAACAAGTGACCTCAGAAAGAGCATTAAATTAAGATCTAGGCCTGGATTTACCACTTAATGGCTACACTGCAAGTATAGCTTCATCTCCCCAAGCCTCAAGTTTCTCAACTATTCAATCAAGAGATGGACAGACATATTCTCTAGGCGCTTTAACCTCCATCATGCTAGAATCCTGTGGCCTGGCCAAAGTCACTGTAGTGTAGACAGACTCAACCCTTTAGGTCATCCAGCTCCAAGTTCAGCCCCATCTAAATGATCACAAACTCCAAAATGACAAATCCACAGATAGAGAAGATTCTATACCAACTTTATCCTTTCCTTTTTAATTTATTTTCCCTTCAGACTCAGCTTATTTGCTAATCAGCACCAGCTATAAACACAGCCAAACCTTTCAGCAGATGTCCAAATTCACTACGGAAAGCTGTCAGGACATTTTGCCAGTAGAGCCAAACTCTATCTTATAAATGTGCCAAAAGGCCGAGGAAGAGGACCAAGAAAGCCAGCCTGTGCTCACAGAGAGCCTCTGGAGGACCGTGGTCTGGTACAGCATCCTCCAGGGCACCCAGGTCTGGACCAAAACAAAACAAAACACACACTACAAAGAGAGGGCAGTGGTGTCTGCAGTGTCTGTGGTAGGGAAACTCAAAGATGCGGAGACAATTCAGCCACATCTAGAAATCATCCTAATAAAAATATCCACCTTGATCCCCGACTCCAAACGACTCTACCTTCCATATTGTCCCCGGAGGACATCTACGATGCAGAGTGGCGCACGCAGGTGTGGAGTCTGAAATTCCAATGTCACGTGACATCCTCTAAATCATGTAACTGATAGAAAATGACTTGACCTCTCTGAGCCCCCGTTCCCAAAGCTCGAAACTGGGGAAAAGATATCTCCTGCAAAGGATGTTTGTGAGGAATAAGCAGGTTAATGAAAACTCTTTGTAAACGGTAAAATGGGTGGGAAAAGCTATTCAAACGTAAATCATTAGAATTATAGCTTTGTGCAATAATGTGTCGTTACTGCTCCTTAAAGGCTATTTTATACATTTTAATTGAGATAGTGTTGTGGGAATAACATATTAGCCAACTACAGCATCATCCGTGTTTTGCTTATATGATGAATCTCTATCACTTCGGACTTCCGGGTGTCCAAGGACTTGAATCTAACGGACTTGAGCTATTGGAAACAAGATGTTCGTCAGCCTGGGGATGCTGAAAACCTTGGCCTAAGTAGTCAGGGACTGCAAAGGGCAATGAAGCCAATGGTGGAGCAAGAATGGAAGAGCAGGGAGATGGCATGGGGGGTGGGTTGCAATTATGCACGGGAGGGGCTGTTAAAATATAGTTTCCCCCTCACAAAGTGGTCTTGACCAGCTTAATGAACTTGGTGATCCAGCAGAGGAGATTTTTAAGCTGGGTTGAAGGTGCCATCTGGCCTCATCTTGCTGCTTATAGTAAACTGCAAGAGTAAGAAACTGAAGGAAGAACTGTTAAAAGAAAAGGAAGCAAGACTTGATGATTTTGAAAATTCTCAGCCTCTCCGGACAGAAAAAGATGCTAAAATTAAGAAATGGCTTCCAAGCACTGTCAGAAAAATGTGGTCTAGAGACAGAGCTGAATGAGACTGCAGAACCCTGGGTTAAGACTCCAAAAAGATCAAAGCATGGGCTGTTACTGGGTCCTGCACAGCAGCCTGTAAAGAGACTGAAGGTGTGCCTTCCGGGTTGTCTCAATGGGACAATTGGGCATTGACTCTTGGTCTTCTCAACAGGACCCAAAGCTAGAGGAAGGCTCTTCTCAAAGAGATTTGTGGATGTGACCTTGTTCTAGTACAGTGAACCCCGACTGGATTCACAGAAATCCCACAGAGCTTTTGAGAAAATGGTATCAGCAGAAACACTGTCATTTTGGACTAAAAGGAGTGACACAGTACAAAATGAAAAGAGGCCAGTAGACCCCAGACTTCCTACTGGCAAGAAGCAGGTCAAGCAAACTACTTGGGAGCAAGCATGTATTAGCTTTCATGAAAAAGGACGACGACTCAGAGGACACACCGTGGTAAGTGGCTTCTAATAGAGCTTCCAACGGTCCCTGGATTCTGGTACCAATGTCCTGGTGTGATGCCCTCGCCTTGAGTGTGGGCTGGATCTCACGACTTGTTTCTAGCAATTAGGATATGGACAGTATTATTGCAAGATTAGGTTATAAATGACTGTGATTTCCATCTCATCTCACTCTCTCTTGCCCTCCTGCTTTCTTGTTCAGATGGTTGTGAGCTGCCCATGCCCAGAAATGCCTCTGGTCAGTATTTAGTGAGGAATAGAGACCCTCATCTCAACAATTCACAAGCAATTAGATCCTGCTCACAACCACTTGAGGGAGATTGGAAGTAGATGCACCCCTAGTGCAGCTTTGATGGAAGCCTTAGGAGAAACCCAGAGCCAGAGAACCCAGGTAAGCCATGCCTGGATTCTTATAAGGCATCAAGTTTAGGGGTAATTCGTTAGGCAACAACAGATAACTAATGACCAGTGTTATGAACTGAATTCTGTCCCCCACCCTCTCTCCTCACAATTCATATGCTGAGGTTCTAACCTCCAAAACCTCAGGATGTGATCTTATTTGGAAATAGTCACTGCAGATGTAATTAGTTAAGACGAGGTAATCCTGCAGTAGGATAGGCCTCAATTCCAATATGACCAGCATCTTTAGATGCTGGGAAAGGGGAAATTTGGACACAGATATAGGGAGAATGCCATGTGGAAATTGGAATTATGCTGCCATAAGCCAAGGAACTACCAGGGCCTAGGAGAGAGGTTTGGAACAGATTCTCCCCTAGAACCTTCAGAGGGTCCTGCCAACACCTTGACCTCAGACTTCTGGCCTCCAGAACTTGGAGACAATCAACTTCTGTCATCGAACCACTCAGTTTGTGGTACTTTGTTACAGCAGCCCTAGGAAACTAATACAGTCAGTAAGTAGAAGAAAAACGTTATAGAATATCAAGTGGGAAAAGCACAACCAAGGCATGATTTGCTCTGGTTCCAGTAATCCTCTGAAACACTGATACCCCCTCACTAAATCTTGGCCAAAAACCAAAAAACGATCTATGTGTCCCTGTTCAAACGCCATCACTCCAGGGCCCTTCTGATCACAGGAGAAGTTACAGGACGAAGGCAGAATGGTCCTGCCTCGGACCATTCTGAGGCAGGTGGGCATGGTCCTTGCATCATGACAGTCACACACCTGGAAAAGGTAAGCAGGGTAGAGTAGCTGGAAGCACACAAAGCAGAGCAAAAGCCCAGATACAGTAAAAAAGAAGATCTGGGTAAGGAGACCCCCCCCCTTACCCAGGGCGTGCATCTCACCCCCTCTATAGATTCATTACTAAAAGAATAAAAATAAATAAAGAGAAAATGTGATTCCCTTTTGTGTAAGTTAATTCACAGCACTGGCTGACCCACTTAAAGAACCACAGGGTGAATCACTTTAACAAGAAAGACATCATCTTCTAACGGACCCCTTACATAAGCCTGGGCTCTGCCGACAGGCGCACGCCGGCGCAGCTCTGCATGTGAGCCACTGGGTTCCCAGGCGTCCAAATCCATCAGTTCTCAAACTCTACGCATATTCGCTTTCAATTAATAGACAAAAAAAAAAAAAAATGGATTATGGAAAATTCAGGGCTGAAAAACAGACTCTCTGATTAAAATTCATGCTGACTGCTCTCATCCAGGGCTGGCAAGTCCTGGTGGAGAAGAAAAGCCTTTTTTGTTGACTTTGTTAATACTTGAGAGGAAAGAGTGAAGAAATGAATTACATTCCAGTGGTCCTCAGGGGGGAGCACCGGTTCCTGAGGCAGCATAATTATCCCTTCCAGCCCATGACCTTTACTCCTTGACGACTGGCAGGTAGGGAAGGGGGCGGGGAGCCCGGCTCTCCGAGGCTCCCTGTGAGCTGCCAGGGTCAGGAAGCACTCTGCTCTAACCGATTGCTACAGAAATGTAGGTTATGTGCAGCTCGTCAAGCTGCACCGAAATATGGCTCAACGATGCATCTTCCAGATCCTCTGAACAGACTCCGACACATCCTGCTACCAGGGGTGGGTCTGAGTAGAGCGTAATTATTTTTTAAAGCATTTCACACACACACACACACACACACACACTCACACACCAAACTAACAAGGAACAAATATGGAAATGCAAACATGACCCGGGGTGACATTTCTCAAGGTGCAGCATTTGCAATATTTTGATTAACTCCCATTTCCGAATGGTAAAGCAACTTGTGTTAATAAACAGCAAGCTCCAATTAGACATCTGTGCCTGCAGTCAAAGTGGAACCTTTGGCTGGCTCGCGTGTGGCACTGGTTTTCCCAGAGTCTGTGTGCAGGCGATCCAGCCTGGGCTTCAGGAAGAAGCTTTCCAGTGATCTCCCCAGGCACCTGCATTGAACTCCTGTAAGCAGAAAACCCCCCCGCAGGCTCGTGACCGATCACCTTTCTCTCCTTTCCTGCCTTCGCACAATCGGATCCCTGACCACAGTTCAGTCTGGAAAGCAGGAACCCCTGTGCAGAAGCCACCCCCTGAATATAGGAAGGTATTTAGCCGGCTCTTCGGAGAGGAAGGAAACCATTGTGTAGTGAATAGGACATGGATCATGGGCCAGACACAGATCTGGATGTGAATTAAAGCCTTGCCATTTACTAAATAAGCGACTTGGGGAAACCATGCCAGCTTTTCAGCCCAGTCCTATTAATATCCATTAATTACTATTAATTATTAATATTTAGTAATTAATGAAAATGAATGGGAATTTTAATAGTCGCCCTTTTAGAGCCAGGCACTGTTGTAATGTGCTTGAGGACACAGCAGGAAATCAAAGTGGCAAAAGTCCATGCCTTATATTTTGGTAGGGAGAGGCTGGTGTTGGATGAGAATAAGTTAATTATACAGTATAATGGAAGGCAATAGGGAATATGAAGAGAAATTAAGCAAGGCAGGAATTAGAGTTGTAATTTTTAAGAGTGGTCAGGAGACTTGCCACTTGCGTGTGCCGGGAAATTGCCAGTGGTTGTCAGGAAGAGCAGGCAGGGGATCAGCAAGGGCAAAAGCTCTGAGACAGAGCTCTCTTGAGGTGTCCAAGGAGTAACAAAGCGGGGCGTGTGTCTGGAGGAGGACAAGAAAGCCGTAGGCACAACGGTGAGGTGAGTGCAGCCTTTGTAGGCTGGTACGGGCCGAGGCTTTTATGGTGAGCAAGATGGAAAACCATCAGTGTGTTCTGGACCTAGGAGTGCCCTCATCCTTTAGGATTTAGTGAATTAAAACAAGATAAAGACAAAGACAAAAGGAGGAGAGGGAGGAGGAGGAGGACAGGGAAGGTGAAGGAAAAATGATACAAAGTGCAATTAAGGAAGAACAAATCTGACTCCATATTGGATCTGTTTATTTCACTTTAACCTTGTGTTCTATTGCTTTTGCTACAAGTTAACCACTAAAGGGATGTTGCCTAGAGCTTCAAGGGTACATAATGGTCCATCTCTGGGGACCCTGCTTCCCGTCCCAAGCCTTAAGCTAAAATACCTTTGTTTAGCTCACAAGAAACATTCTGACCCGGTCCACCTGTGAATGGCTGCAGGAAAGAAGAAATTAACACACACCCTCCCAGAGTCTGGCCGAAACCAGGAGATTCTGCAACAACTTTTGGCCTTTTTACTTTACTTCCTCACCTCCCCCGTTCTTTGCTCCATAAAAGGAACTAGCAACCAGACCCCAGCAAGAAGGTTCTCTAGGACAGCAGTCCGTCATCTTCTTGGTCTGCTGACTTTCCAAATAAAGTCTTTATCCTTGTCCCTATACCTTGTGTCCTGATTTATTGGCCCACCCTGCGGTAGCAGGAGGTTGCACCCCGTAACAAAAGTACTTAGATACCTCCTGGGACTGGTAAGTGCTTTAAAAATGCTGTTTCAGAACCCTCTTCACATTCCCCAGAGAATCACAGCAATCTTTCTTTCTTTTCTCCTTTGCCCCAAGATGGTGTGATTTATGCATACAATTTTGCTTGGAAATTTTTATGTTGCCTGAATGAATGTCATGAAACTTAAAGAATGGAAATGAAGTTTGGAACCAAAGCACATTGTTTTACTAGAGATTCTGCTGATTTCTGCCTTGCTGGCTCAAGGAAGCCAGGTAATGTTTTCCCCTCCATCCATCCATCATCAGCTCTCAGAGATAAGGGTGTGACCAGTGTCTGCAGGTTCACCCCACACACCTGTCTGGAGAAAGCAAAGACGCATCCTCCCAAAGGGACAGAGAAAGACAGAGACAGGGACGGGCTGATAGGGTACCTTGTCCATGTGATGAGAAATTCATGGCTGTTGTTCTCTTTACTGACTTCTGCTAAGTAGACCAAGGTCAAAATCGATACCCAGATGCAAGGGAAGCACGCTCACTAAACCCCTCACTTTACACGATTCAAGGCGGCCGCTGACCATGCCGGGGTTGTTAAAATGCCTCCCAGGAAAGAAAGGTTCACAACTCCCAGTCTGCATCTGAAGCCTTGAGTCATCATTTGAGCTCTGGGTAAATCAGTGCTGAGGGATCTAAAATGCCACACTGTCCAAAAAGCATTCTTTTTTTTCCCCAAACCAGTGTCTCTACATGCAGTCCCTCTCTAGCTGAGGAAATGACCCCACTGTCTAGTGCCCGAGCCAGAAAGCTGGAAATCAAAGGCGCTTCACACACAACTGGTGACCAAGTGTTGCTAATTCTAGTTTCCAAACACCTTTCCAAGCTTCTGCATTTCCAGTATTACTGCGATAGTCAGAACATAACCTGTTTTACCTGCTCTCCCTGTTTCTTATCACATCTTCTAATCCACCCACTGATTTATTTGGAGAAAAAAAAAAAAAAAAAACAAACCTTATCAGGTCCTTTCCCTACTTAAAACTCTCCAATGTCTCCTCACTGCCTAAACCCCTTAGATGTACATATCAGACTCTGTGATTTAGCTACGGAACATCTCTGCTTATTATTTCTCAATACCTGCCCTCATCCATCCTCATTTCCACCAAAATGCAACTTAGCCAGATTGAGGTTGGAGTTCTCCTAAAATTTACCAAAACACTTTATAAGCAAATGCTTTGCTTAATCCGCCCTCTCAGCCTGGAGAGCTGGCCTCACAGCCACTGTGGGTCCCCGAGAACATGCCTCAGGGACCTGCTTCCACAGGGAGGGTGGCTTCAGACCAAGGGACCCAAGTGCAGAGTCCTCTGACTGCTTCTACCAGAGCAAGACAGAGGGCAGCTGAGAGGTCAAGGCGGATCCTTCCCCTGAAGGCAGGAGGTCCTCTGAGACAGCTTTCCTCTCTGTCTTCCAATGGCCCTGATTTCCTTGGACGACAGGAATCTGGGACACTTCCACCCATCTTTCCTCCTTCTCTCCTTCACCCTGGGTCAGCCGTGTGGTCTGACAGCTTTCTCAGTTTCTCCTGGATCACCCCGCATTTTCTCTCACCGTTGTTCCCCCAATAATATTCTTGCACATTTAATCCTCTTAGCATCTGCTTCCCAGAGGAGCTGGTCCCAGACTAACACGATGGCCATGTCGGGAAAGCCTGCTTTTTATCCGACACGTCCTCTCCAAGGTGTCTTATGACCCCTGGGTAAAACAATGCATCGTATATAATAACAGCATACTATATATTATAACTAATCATAGCACTGCTCATATTAGAGAAGTAAATAGTCACACGTCTCCATGGTATCCCCGCTGAAATGCCATCATGCCTCTATACTATACTACAGGGCCTCATCACAGTCGTGGCGTCTTACACAACATCTCTATGTCCAGAGAGCTGAGCACAGGGATTGGCCCACAACCAGAAATGGTTCATCACTGACTAGAAAAGTGCTCAGCACAGAGTAGATGCTCAATAAATACATGGTGAAGGAGTGAATGAGTGATGCTTACTGCCTACATGAACGAACCCCTGAATGGATGGCACACAAGCCCGGAGGGCAGGGGTGGAAACCAGAGAGCCTAGAGAAACTCAAGGGAGAGAGAGAAAATGTTTTGCTTCCTTGAAGGAATAATGGAGGATGAGCAAATTCTAACAGGTAAGGCCAGTAAGAAAGATATCGAATTGTCCTAATGACCTTGCAATTTAAAGTATAACTGAAAGTCAAGTGTTTGACATTTTGTAATTTTGTTTTGTTGGACTATTTTGGTAGTTAGGCTGTTATTAGTTGTTATGTAGTAGAGGCTAGATTAGGTATAGCCTGTATGTTTGCGAAAGATGGGCAGTTTGTTGTGGGGAGAGGCATGGATTTGCAGAAGAGACCCCCAAAGAAAATCATCGCCCCCATTTTACACGTCACTGAAGGGAAACCATGTCATCAAGAGCAAGGTACCTTTCATGGAATGAGATAAGCCTAGGGCTTACCCTACACCCATCTTTTATTTAGGGAGAGATGCTATGTTTTAAGAAATGTTCGTTAATCCAGCATGTATCTGCATTTGCAATTTCTCATTTTAAGAGAGGAAGGTTGTGATATAATCAAATGTAAAAACTTGGATTCAAAGCCCCGTTTTTGCCCCTTGCTAACTTGGTGACTTTGAACAAAGCACATAACCTCTCTGAGCACTAATGTCCTATAAAAGGAGAATAATAATAAAACTTCCCATACAGTGTTTGCGAGGATCGAATGAGATAATAAATGGGAACGCCAAAGGAACAGCGCTTGACACACAACTGCGGCTCAATAAACACTGGCTGGGTCGACAGCCAGGGCTGTCGTGGCACCGAATGCATTTGCAAATGTCTGAGATGAATTTACAGCTTGGTGTTTCTCCAAAATTCAAATCTCCTTGGAAAGGTTTCACATAATAACCCTCTCTGAACCTCGCTGGACTCACTCACTCCTTCGGGCTCTCCAGTCCTGAAGAGACCTCTTCTTTTGCTGCATCTGGGAGATTTCCCCAGGGTGGTTCCCACTCTCAAGGTCATCTTCCCACCCATCAAGCTGCTGCTGCTGCTGCCATTGCCAGAGACTGCAGGCCACCTCCGGACCTCCCAGCTTTCCGTAAACACGTGCAGTTGTAAAGCTGGGATCTGAGTGCCTGATTCTCTTCCTTTTCCCACTGGACCTCTTTCCCCGATCCCTGTCCTACTCTCCAAATCCTCACGTCCACTTACTAAAACTTGTGTCCTGGAAAGGGTCAGATAAACTACTTCCATTAGGGATCTTTCAGTACATTGAACTAATGTTCATTGAACTCTTTTCTGTGCCAGGCACTATGTTCCATCTTTCCAGAGATGTTCGTTTTTAAAGGAGATAGTGTATTAGCACATACGGATAAACATAAATCAAACTCTACTGGGAGAACTTGAGCAAGCAGGTGAAGTTGACTGAGAAGTGAGAAGGAAGATGAGGTCCCCACGCTAAGTGGATCACCATCGGTGGCAGGTGATGTCCAAAGGGACTGCGAATTGACTTGGACTCTAGGGAATTGTGGTGGCTTTAAAATATGTCCCCAGATTCGTTCACACACCTCCCTTCAAGAGGAGGAGCCCGGTCTCCATCCCAACTCCCCTTCATGGGGCCAGACTCATTTCTGACAAATAGAGAAAAGAGTAGAATAAATGGTGTGTGACCTTAGAGGCTTGGTTACGCAAGGCACTGTATCTTCCTCCTTGCTCTTCCTCCTGGTTTCTCACTCTGGAAGAACTTAGCTGCCATCTCATGGAGAGAGAGCCGTGTGGTGAGGACAGAAGCCTCCTGCCAATAGCCAGGTCCACGCGCCATCTTGAAAGCACATCCCTCAGTCCCAGCCAAGCCTTCAGATGCCTCTGTCAGGCACCATTCCTGGTTCCCAGAAACTGTGAGATAGCAAATATGTGTTGTTTGAAGCTACTTAGTTTGGGGATACTTTGTTACACAGCAATAGAGAGTTAATACAGAGGAAACACAGACATTCTAATGTTTTAGAGTTAGTTAGAAGTAACAGGTGGTATATTGTGTTTCAAGGTAGCAGCTGGGTTTCTTGTGCCAACACAAGAACACGGGGCCTAAAAACGCTAAAAAAATTCCAAAGGCATGGTTGAGTCTCATCCCAAGATAGAAATGTCTGTCTGGGTCACAGGTGGCGTTGAGGACCAAAATAATGGCACCTTACATTCACATAGCATTTCATGCCTGATGTCATTTGATCCTCACAATAATCCCATTGGGAATGTAGGAAAACTATTATTATGTATTTTGTAGATGACATAAAGTGAATGCCTAAGTTTCACAGATAATGAGTGATATGGGTGGTATGAGAATTCAGGACCCCTGAATTTCAATCCAGCATAATTTCTTCCATATTATACTCTCTGCAAGAATCTATTCCCAAGCCAGTGACTGTGTTAGTTATTAGGGGAGAGGAAAGAAATAAACACTTTCTGATTATACATTCTTTGTCAAGAAGTACAACAGCTATTTTACACACATGATTTCATTTAATCATCACATCCATTGGCATAGCTCTTGTTATCTCAGTATTTCTGTCCCTAAAATTCCTTGTAGCTATAACCTGACATGATATAAGGTTAAGGTTGGTCACCCCTGAGTAATTTTTGGCACTTAAAGGCTTTCGTATTTGGGTAAAGGGCAAGACTAGAGCAGGCTTCAACTACAACCACCAATGTCAAGATTACCACCAATGTCAAGATTACCACCAATTTCTGCTTCTGTTTTTGATGAATTACAAACCTACCACCATCTTTAAAACAAACAAAAACAAAAACAAAAAATTAACAAAGTAATCTACGTTCTGGAAGTACATCAATGAAAAAACTAGGTATAAACTTCTACCCTCACAGAGCTCTCTGGAAAGTGTCAAACAATCCTACATACATGGAAATCAATTAAACATCTTTGTGGGAAATGTCATTCTTCCCCATGCCACTTCCTCATCCATCCCAGCTGGGTCATCAGTAGCATTCACCAGTCTTTTTATTTGTTCTTCATCAACCACCTCCCAAGTATCCATACTTCTTAGTCACGATCTCAGATATCTTCAGATATCACAGTCTTCAAGATTAAAAACAACAACAACAACAAAAGTAGCAGCTAACACACTGGAGTGCTCGCCCAAGCTAAGCACAGTGCTTAGCTTTACGGTAATGATCTTATTTGAGTCTCACAACCCCATGAGATAGGTCCTGGTATACCCATTTTACAGATGAAGAAACCAAAACCCAGAAAGGTTAAGTTACTTTCTCAATGTCAAACAACTAGCGAGTTATGTGCCCACTAACTAATGTCAGAGCCCATGTTCTTCACTGCAAAGGGGCACGGTCTCTCCTCCAGTCCCCACCCCGTCATTCTCAGCAGAGGATCATTTCCTGTTTACTGATAAGACTGACCTCCTGCAGTACAGATCCCCCTGCCTCCTTCTCTCCGATTAATAATACACCCATGATCCCTCCAGTCTCGGAGTGTGGGTCCTCCTCCTGCCTTGAGCTCTCTGCTCCCGTTCCTCCCGGATCTCTCCCTTTTCTATGCAAGGTGAATTTATTCAAGGAACAGTCCACACCATCATCGTCCCTTCCTCCCCTCTCTTCTTCCTTCAACACCCCCGCAATCCATCTTCTCTCCCGACCACTCCACAAACTGCTTTTACTGAGGTCATCGACACAGCCCACTTCCAGACTATCCAGATAGCATTTAGACTTTACCTTACCAGACTTCTCTCCTGCATTTGACTCTGCCCATGACTCCCTCCTTCTTAAAAATCCATCCAGTGTTCTGAGATACCAGCCATACGATCCTCCCACCTCTATAACTATTCCTTTTGGATGTCCATCATATAATATCTTTTACCCACACTTAAATTTTGCTATTTCCAGGGTTTCGTGCTTGCTGGCCTCTCTTTTCACCCTTTATCCTTTTTATTCAACAGCACTCATGTTCTCCATTTTAACAACCACCTATATGAGGATTCCCAAGTCCACAGGTATGGAAACACTCCTAACTGATTTTGTACCACCAACCCTCACTGCCAAGTCTTATATCCAATGTTTTAGTGGAAAATCTTTCTTAATGCTCCACACACACGTCTCAAACTTAACATGACTAAAGGTGAACTCATCATTTTCCTCTTTGTATCAAGTCGGCTCCTCCTCCTTTCTTCAAGTGATGCCACCCCCCATCCTTCTAGTTCTTGACTCTGAAGTCTGGAGTTATCTCATAAAGCTCACTTTCACTCATCCTTTTCTTCAACTCCTAATACTATTATTGTCTAAGATAGTTTCCCTCTCTCTTACTCCACGCAGTCCTGCAATCATGGTCCTAGTTCTGGCCTGGACTACCTTAATAATCACTCAATTGTTGTCTCTGTTTCTCGAATTTTCCAATATGCAGCTTTTTCAATCCAACGTTGGAGTGATATTCTAAAATTCACTTCAATGTGACTCTGCTACCTGTAAGACCAACTTGCTTATTTCCTGTACACCTACTCATCAACAACTCAAGTACCACCTCTTCCAGGAAGTCTTCTCCCAGGCTAGGTTGGCTGCCCCTCTTTTGTGCTCCCATAGTACCCTCTGCTTTCCTTTGACATGGCATTTTCCATATCATTTTAAAATTTTCTCTCTCTGACTGTCTTTAAAACAAGAATGCAATGCATGCTTTCTGTGGGCTGGTCCCTTCCAGGTACTGGGGATATAGCAGTGAACATGACCGAGAAAATCCCTGTTCCTCTGGAATATTTCTTCTATTTGTGAAAGTATAGATGGAGGGATGGATGGATAGATAGATAGAAATATCAGAGAGGAATAAGTGCTAGGTAGAGAATCAAAATAGGTTGATGTGACAGAGAATATTTTAGAGTCATTTAAGCTGAGAGCTGGTTGACAAGAGGAGCTAGTCATGTGATGATTGGTGGAAAAGCACATCAAGGAGAAATCCAGGTTGTGTAGGGGATACCAGTTCAGGCAGAAAAAAGGTTTGGCTGTTTCAAAATCAGAATGAAGGCCAGCCAGTATGCCTGGATCCAAGTGGGCAGGGGGAGATAGGTCTGAGCTGACACAGAGAGGTGGGTGGAGGTCAGATCACATGGGGCTCCATGAACCAGGATGAGGAGCTTGGATTCTCCTCCGGGTACAATGGGTAGCCTTCAGTGGATTTTTAGTAAAAGAGAATAAGATCTGGAGAGATGCAGACTGATTTGAGATGTGGAGAGGCAGAGTCCCAGGACTTGCTGATAGATTAGATGTGGAACTGGAGGGAAAGAAAAGGATCAAGGTTAATTTCTAGACTTTTGCCTTGAGAAACTGGATAAACGGTAGTGATGTTTAGAGATATTTGGAGATCAGAGGAGAAGGAGGTAGGAGGTTATAGGGGGAAGTCAACGGTTCCTTCTTTTTGTTTCTCTTTCTTATTTTATTTTATATTTTTTGGTGTTTCCAAAGGATGTTTTTTAATTTTTATTTTTTTATTTATTTTTATTTTTAATTGAAGTATAGTTGATTTACAATATTATATTAGTTTCAGGTATACAACATAGTGATTCAATAATTTTATAGATTATAATTCATTTAAAGTTATTATATAATATTGGCTATATTCCCTGTGCTGTGCAATATATCCTTGCAGCTTATCTACTTTATACATAATAGTTTGTACCTCTTATTCCCCTACCCTCATCCTGCCCCACTGGCAACCACTAGTTTGTACTCTATTATCTGTGCTCTGTTTCTGTTTTGTTATATTCGTTTGTTTTATTTCTTAGATTCAACATATAAGAGATAACATATATTTTTTTCCAAAGATGACATACAGATGGCCAATAGGCACATGAAAAAATGCTCAACAACAGGGAAATGTAAATCAAAACCACAAATGAGATGTCACCTCACACCTGTCAGAATGGCTGTCATCAAAAAGATTGCAAATAACAAGTGCTGGCAAGAATGTGGGGATCAAGGAACCCCAGTACACTGTTGGTGGGAATGTAAATTGGTGCTGCCATTATGGAAAACACCACGGAGGTTCCTCAAAAAACCAAAAACAGAGCTACCATATGATCCACCAATTCCATTTCTGGATATATATCCAAAGAAAACAAAAACACGAATTCAAAAAGATATATTCACCTCAGTGTTCACAGCAGCACTATTTACAATAGCCACAATATGGAAGCAACCTAAATGTCAACAGATGAGTGGATAAAACAGACGTGGTACATGTATACAATGGAATATTACTCAGCCATAAAAAAGAAAGAAGTAATGCCATTTGCAGCAACATGGATGGAGCTGGAGGGTATTATGCTTAGTGAAACAAGTCAGACAGAGAAAGACAAATATTGTACATTATCAAGATTTCTCTTTTTAACCATGTTAAGTTTGAGGTCTGAATAGAGTCTGGAGTTCCAGGGGAAAGTGTTTATATACATATATACACACATATATGTATATACATACATACACCATCAAATGTATATATGATAGTATATGTGTGTGTTTATACATATAATCAAATCCATATCTCCATAGATATATGTGTATGTGTGTATTTTATATATAAATACTCATAGAGATAAATAAATAATGTGTGTGTGTAGCTGGATTAGATCTCTTCTGGAAAGTGTGCTGATAGAAAAGAATAGAGCACCCAGGAATGGTCCCCATAAGCCCCTTTGTGACCAAACTGTTTTGATAATCTCCTTGGCAGGAATTACAGAGCAGGTGTTGTCTCTTGTAAGTTTTTCACCTTTTTGTCCCCTGAGGTCTGTCCCCTAACTCTTGTCCTCACATCAGCTTCAGGAGATGACCCTGCCATTGCCATCATTCCTGCCACCTAGCAAGTTTCCAATTCCACCCATTCACAACGTGGCTAACCTATTTTCTTTGGAATAATCTTCCATAACCCTGTCAAACTTTAAATATACACATTGAAAGTAAAATAGACAATTTCACCGAGGGAAACTGGACCTCCTATCATAACTCGTTGTCCTGAACAAATTATATAAATAATAATACTTGCAACCACAGATGTTCTATTTTCCAGGAAAGCTCTGTAATAAATCCCCAAGCTATAGCACCAGCATAAAATGTTTTTCTCTTTTTCTGCTCACCAGTGAGAAAACAAATCATTGTATCTTTCCCCTCAAATAAATTTCAGTAATTTAAATTAATTTCAGAGGAAACCATGTTTTCTCCAGGTAGTATTTCAGTTCTTTAGTATTCTGGGTTCAGTTCATTTCTAGGTGGATATTAATTATCTTACACATGTGATTCTAGAATATTTTCATTAAAGCCATATGGTTCCTTTAAAAAAAGATGGTCTTCTCCAACCACCTAGAGGGGTGGGATAGGGAGGGTGGGAGGGAGACGCAAGAGGGAAGAGATATGGGGATATATGTATGTGTATAGTTGATTCACTTTGTTATAAAGCAGAAACTAACACACCATTGTAAAGCAATTATACTCCAATAAAGATGTTAAAAAATTTTAAAAATAAAAAAAAAGATGGTCTTTCATTTATAATTTTTATATGTACCTAAACAAAGAGATTCAGAATGCCATTCATTAATAAAACAAGTTCATTTTCCTGAGAAAATTGGAGGCCTCTAAAGTTCCTTTTTGATTTAATTTTTTTCAAAGAAGGACCAAATGACTCAGCACTTAATGCCTTGGACTTTCATCTGGCATTTAACTCTTTTTCCTTCTATCGTTACCCAGCTGCTCTATTAGTGTGCTGTGGTCATTTTGTAGTGTGCTAACTTGGCTAGGCTGAACGTTTTCTAGAATTCCCTTCCCTGTCTCGTTCCAGTTTTGTCTTTTTACACTTGAAGGTCAGCGCTTTCGTGGTTCACACAGGTCCACACCTGATTCTCCTGCAGAATGCACCCTTCACTGGGGTGGGTGGTGATAACCAGTGAGCAGTAACAAGGGGTTCCATCCATCCTCACAGGTTCCAGCTGGTGCTCACGAATTCCAGCTTGTCCAG
Source organism: Balaenoptera borealis (assembly GCF_965194805.1). Classification (NCBI taxonomy): domain Eukaryota; kingdom Metazoa; phylum Chordata; class Mammalia; order Artiodactyla; family Balaenopteridae; genus Balaenoptera; species Balaenoptera borealis. The sequence goes on from NC_138880.1 coordinate 7,210,155, forward strand.
GCTCTTCCCCACTTTCAATCCATTTCTCTTTCCAATGGCCTGTGCTGCATCCTTCAAGCTCCAGCATCAGATGCAAAGGCGACAGCCTTAGACAGTGTCTAACCAGCGGCCACGCTGCCTAAAGTCAAATCTCTGTTGCAAATCCCTGTGTGTAAGGGGTCAGGCGGTAGGGGGGGAACTGTCCAAGGTGATGCGTTTTCTCTCTGCCCCTGTCTGATTGCCAAATGACACCTCTACTCTCCAGACTTTAACTTAATTCTATCCAGCTGACTCCATCATCTCCGTTTTAAGCCCTGACTTGTATCTGCACACCTTGCCTGTTTCCAGCTACCTACAGGACATCCCCACTCTGATAAGGTACCATCACTTCAAAAGCCATGTGTCTAAAGCTTAGCTGACTGAAGTCCCTGCCGGCCTCCATCAGCATCCCTTCCATCTTCCAGGCTGGAGAAAGGCAGGCACCTTTGACTCTTTCCTCTTGTGGTCCATTCAGCAATGATTATTGAATGCTCCCTCGGAGTTCTAGAGGACAGCAGGGGCCAGGGAAGAAGTCCAGTGGGTGGCACTTTTGACCCTACATGTCCAGTTCCAACAGAGTTCTGTTTTCATGAAATTCCACACACAATTATTTTAAATGAGGGCTCTGCTATTTACTGTGGCGTCCTCACTCAAGGCCCTTTCCTCTGCACGTCACCCTCTGCCCTCCTCACTGCTTATTACCTGTGGGGCTGCAGGTCAGTATTGCTCATCCAGTGAGAACACTGGTGAGGCACACCCGCACTTCGTCCTCACCCCAGACACTGCGGGCATCACGGTCTCCAAATTTCAGCAAGAAGTCCCTGGCAAAAATCAACCACCGCTGCCTCATTGACAAACCCTCTGGACTTTTCGTCCCCTTCCTACTTGACTCTTTCTGGTATGAGGTGACTCTGTTTTGCACCCTCCTTCTCGAAATGCTTTTCTTCCTTGGCTTCTGAAGCATTAATCTGTCCTGTTCTCCTCCTACTTGAAAAGAAATATAAAATGCATTATTATGGGGAAAAGTGATGACGTCACTTCCTTTGTCACCCTGTGTGTGCGTGCACAAATGTGTGTGTGTCCCTGTTCTTCTCCATACACTCTCTTTGAATAATCTCATCTTTTCCCATCTCATCCACTTCAACAATCTCCTACGAGCTGATGACCCCTGAATCTGTATCTCAACTGTCATCTATGATCTGCATTCCAGTCTCATAAAACTAAATATCCACTGGAATCTCCACCTGAATGCTCCTAGACCCTTAAACTCATCCCACCCCAAACTGAATCTATCCTTGTTCCCCAGCCCAGGTTCATCTCACCCAAGCATATTTCTCTCATTTATTCATTTATTCTCCCTTCTCTTGATTCCTTGCATGATGTTATGTAAGATCACTCTCAGATATTAGCATTTAGATGCTAATCTAAAGATTTAGATTCTTTTATTATGTTCACCTGTTAATTTAGTCTCCTCATGTAAACTTTAGGCTTCTTGAAGGCAGGGATCACACTATTGGCTGGTCTTCTAGCCTTACAATACGTGACATTTAGCTACATATAAATACATGGAATCGAATGGACTTATTCTCAAGTCTTTGGCTCTACCAATGGAGGAACATGCCAGGAAATCATAACTACATCCGCTCTCTAAATCCAAAAGTAACAGATGCAATTCATCTTCTTTGAGTACTATTAGTAGGAGAAATAATTTTAAAGTGAAAAATATGTAAGGAAAAGAAATGTTCGAAACTAGATTTTGAAATCTGACTTAGAACTATGTCTTAAACGTTTCCACCTGCATGATCTTCCATGACTTGATAATCCATCTCCCCACCTCTGACCTTCTGATTGGACCAGTAGAGATGAAGACAGATGAGAAGCACATGGCTTATTAGGCTACAGGGGCTCTGTCCCCAAAGATGGCCAACCCTTAACTCTGAAAACCAGTCAAAACTGGAGGAGCTGGGGGGAGGCTGGGAAACAGAAGTGGGGCATCTCAGCCCCTCCCAGCCCCTACTTTCGCTTCCCGTGGTCAGTCCCCTGCAGGGGCAGCCTCTGACCTTTCACCCCGTGGTGGCAGGAGGAGGACCCTTCTCCATTTTCTCATGCCAGGCTCCCCAGACTCTCGGAGGCCACACATCTGCTATCCACCAACACTTCTCTGACTGAAAATGGTAATGAAGCTACTTATTCCCTGCCTGTCCTCCAAAAGGATAAAAATGGGTGGGTGAGTCATGAGCTCAGTACATCTACACTTGTTCCAGAATATTTGAAATCTTTGCTTTATGGGCACTAAGCTAGAGGAGCCAAAGAAATAACCATGGACAAAGCCATGATGGGGAAGAGGTGTGTAGAAGAAATAGTTATCTCCTTGAGTTTTCCATTTCTCACTTGCCTTTTTATAAGTCCAGAGTACATGGAAGCAGATGTTATTTCTTCATGCTTGCCTGGCCCTGGGCCCAAAGAGGCCAAGCTTGACCTTGCCTGTCCCAGGCCCCCTTCTGCCCTCTCTGCCCCACTCAACGACACCCTTTAATGTCTACCTCAGGCCCTCCCATCTAAATTTCTCACTGATAAGATTCTCAGATTTGTCATTTCACACCCCATTGTACAACTAACCCTGGGACTTCTATGGGAAAGTAGACAGAAGCAATATTTTTTCTTCTTCCCCAGTTAGCTAGCAGGTGTGTATGGAGGGAAGGGTATCACTTTGAGAGAAGAAAGCCATTCCCTGATATCACATCCTAAGGCAGGTCCAGTGGTCCAGGCTGTCACATCCTCTCAGGGGAATGAAGAAATTACTCACAATTAGCAGAGAACATCTTGGAATGATATTCACGATATTCCTTGGCTTTAGTCATTGTATGCTCTGTTGGCCTCAACCCTAATTAGACGGTTGAGAAAAGAAAGACTATTAATTTCTGCGCATCCACTGTGAGCACAGGATGAGATATTTTAATCAAAAGATCCAAGAACAATTCTCTTTCAAGGTTAAAAGAAAAATTAGCTGCATGGATAGTAAAAAAATCTGCTTTGGCACATAAAGCAGTTCTTGTTATGAATATCTGACTCAGGCTGACGCTTTTATCTGCATGCTATCTTATAGAAGCTGATCATTTGCTACCAATTCCTAGAACCACACACTAGAGAACGTGTTATAAGCATGAAGAGAAAACAAATAATTAGAATTGATTTTCAACCCAAGTTGGACAGATGAATGCCTCTAATCATCCTTCTTTGATCACGAATGTCACTTTTTCTTAATGTAATTTTCATTCCCGGTTTCTTCGCAGGAATAGCAATGAAATATCCAATCAGGTGTTGCAAGATTTAAATCATCCTATATAAGTCATGAGGGCTCTTCAAAGAAAACCCAGAAAATATGAAGTCTTGATTGAAGAAAGCAAAGGCTTTTTTGGGAAAGCCTTAGAAGGCAGAGCTTCTGGGATGGCCAAGACAACAAAACAGCAAGTGCTTTCTTGATGCTTCATCTTGTTCCTACTTGACATCTCTCCTGCACCCTCAGGTCATCTTCTCTCCTCCATTCCCAACTCAGGTTCCAGGCTGCTCTGGATCCTGAAAGCTGTACCTAGAACCTACTTTCCTGGTGGCAGCTGCTTGGAGACACAGCTGGGGATACTGAGTCTGGTCACCCGGCTCCGCTGCGCTGACAGCTGCTCAGAGAGCCCACCAGCCTCCATCGCTGAGATGGGCCACCAGCCCTCTCTCCCTCCAGAGAGACCCCAGAAGGAGAGGTTACTCTCTGGGATCACAAAGCTTTATTGTTGAGGCACTTTAAAAATTACACCAGTGCTTTAAGGATAGGGAAGGCAACTTGTTAATTTGTCATTCTCTGCTAAGTGCCTTGGACCCTAGGACGCAGTGGATTGCTCTGTAATAACTGACTCAACTACTGACCCAATCAATGGATATCCTGGAATTCTTTCATCATGACATGTTGTGTCACCGTAAACAGATCATCAGTGGACTAAATTCCATCCGCAGAATGCACTCTCTAGATTCACTGTAGAACTATCATTTGCATGTTCTAGAAGGCTAATTAGTGGCTTGTTACTGGATCTCTTGAGAGTTAAATTTGAAATGAAAGATGCCACTCCAATGTACATACACAATGAAATGTGCTGGTAGATCTTTTACTTGTACTTGTTTTCACTTGTACTTGTTTTCCTAAAATACTGGTGTGAGGGAGCCTGGCCCCTTTCCTGTCACTTTTAAATAGCCTCCTTCTAATCCACTAAATTTCCTGGCAGTAATGAATCTCTCAGAATACATTCTGATCAGGTCTCTCTTTTCCATGGAAAGCACACTTTTTACCTGCAGGACTCTTATAAAATACGGAATAACACAATCATAACATCTGGTTCTAAGAGTAAGAGATAGAAACCTGTGTAGTTGGTCTAAAAGGGTCCTTTCCAATATAGATACTCCAGGGCAACTAGGTTCTAATTTAGGTAAGATGCCTGACCGTGAAAATCTTAGCTATTAGTAAGTTTATCTTTAGCACTGGAAAGATGTTAGAAAACAGAATCTATTGTTTGAACTTTATCTATAATCAAGGAAAGAAAATCAGAGGTCTGAAACTCCTCGATTTGAGGCTATTACAAGATCTTTTTTGTTAGAACAGGAATAAATTCAGTGGTGATGGTTTTGGAAATCAAAAAGAGTAAAGAGCACATGTTAGCCTGTTGGGTGTCTTTAGAAGAAGAGGCACTTAAATAAGGAAGAGAAAAGACAGATATATCTCTGGAAAGTATAACAGGACCAGAAGCTGTGGGTAGAACTTTGAAGTAATTGTGTCCTGAGCTTGAAATACCACCAACATTTCTGAAAGCTAGCTATATAGATTTTGATTTATATTTGACTACTCAGCATGAAATGGACTGAGATTTCTTTGTGACTCTAAAAGCTATAGAAAAATATACATATTTCCTATTTTCTGTTAGGGATTATTCAAAGTGACACGTATATACTATAATGATGCTCAAAAATGCATATTCGGACTGAGGTCCAGATTTTGGTTCCATCTGGCTATACTTAACACAATATTGAATGGTCTAGATAATATTAACTCAAAGAAGAAAAAAAATCTTCAAAATATTTATCATCAAGTTACAACTTAAATAACAGTGGTTAACACTTAAAGAGGTGTCTCCCTCATACACGGAGATCATTTGTTTTTGAGAAAACCCTTCCAATTCTGAAACATAGGGGATTTATCAAATGCTGTGAATCAAAATCGGATTTAATAAGTTAATGTTGAGCTTAGCTAAGGATCTAGTATGTGCTGCAGCAGACAGATGCTAGCTAAGGATCTAGTATGTGCTGCAGATACATATTATTTTTTAATGGTGAAATAAAAATGCAAATGGAGAAGAAAAATGAGCTCCATATTATCAGAATGGTAAAGAAAATCTCTCCAGAGAGTCTCAAAGAATATTGGGAAAATGATTTTAGGAAATGCAGCCAGGAGCATAGTTCAATTTATTTTATTTACTTTCAAGGATTATAATCCATGGTCTTTGGAGAATAATGTGCTAATTACAGACGGCTGACAAAATGTAACTGGTAACAAACTATTGTATATAGAATGGATAAACAACAAGGTCCTACTGTGTAGCACAAAGAACTATATTCATTATCCTATAATAAACCATCACGGAAAAGATATGAAAAAGGAAGTATACATATATGTATAACTGAATCACTTTGCTGTACAGCAGAAATTAACACAACATTGTGAACCAACTATACTCCAATAAAATAAATTCTAAAAAAAAAAATGCTCTTTCTGATGTTGCAAGATTGAATACCAAGGTTGAAACTGTTGTATAAAATGAAGACTTGGAGCAGCTGGAAGGCATTAGACCACAAGAAACTCAGAATGAAACTGGTCTTCGGAGGACTGTCCTAGATAATTCTTTATATCCCACTGTCTGATTTAGGTCAGTTTGGGTTCTATACCCTGAACAGGTCTGAACTTTTTGTGAGTCCAAAACCCCAACTTTGGGCAAGCAACTAGAGTTTGCTATAAAGAATTCTGGACCAATATTACAGAAGAAGTACTTGGGATAAAGAAGTACTGACGGATCCCTCAGTATTCATCTGCCTGTTCCCCAAAGTCCATTTCAAATGTAATTTCATTATTACAGAATGATAATTAACACATGAGAAAAAAGTTCATACCAAGTACTGTCTAAGAAGTTTTGTATTTTTTGTTATTGTTGTTTTTTGTTGTTCTTAAAACTCAATCCTAGGAACTTCCCTGGCAGTCCAGTGGTTAAGACTTCGCCTTCCAATGCCTTCCTGGTCAGGGAGCTAAGATCGCACATGCCTCCAGGCCAAAAAGCCAAAACATAAGAAAGCGGAAGCAATATTGTAACAAATTCAATAACAACTTAAAAAAACCCCCTCAATCCTCACCACAGTCAGTTCTGCTAAGACTTTTTATAATCTGTCATATTTTACAGGTGTGGAAACTAAGCTCCAGACAGGTCTTTAAGTAACAAGCTCAAGGCCACCCAATCAGTAGATGTAGAGCCAAGATTGAACCCAGATGGTCTCCTTCCCAAGCCACTCTCCTGTACTCACCCCATGACCACCTTTCCTGCGGGCCCCCAACCAGATGCAACTACTTCTGAATTGCAGCAGCATTTTGTGCCAATATATCCTATGTTGATTTTAACTGTATTTACTTGACTACATGTTGCTTCCTATCAACTAGATTATACACTTGTTGAGAGGTAAAAGGAGCTCCTTCTGTTGTCCCCAAGGCCTGTTTCAACGCCTCAAACATAGCAGGCACTCAACAGATTTTGGTCATGGGAGTGAATTAAATGGGGTGAGGGGCTGATTTGTCCAATCACTCAAACCACTACCCCATTTACACTATGAAAATCCCAGCTAGAATGGACTTAATCCTCTCCTCCAGCCAAAGGGCAGAGATGGAGAGCTGGACTCAGGAACACAACCAAGGCACGTGTCCATCCCCATCTTATCTCCTCCGCCTACTCCCCTATCAACATTGACCTAAATGAAGCAAGGTCCTTCATCTATTTTAATTCAATTACCTGGCATTCCATGTTCCATGACAACTTTTAAGAGATTAGACAAACGCTGGCCAAATTCAACATTTTACCAAAGTCTGGTTGGAGTAAAAGTCAAGAGCAGCTAAATATAGCTTACAACTGGACACACTCTAGTGTCTAATGAACTCTGGGGAGATGTGTGAGAAGGGGTTACAGTAACTTACAAAAGACCCAGAATGAGTGTAAGGACAGAAGCCTGGACTGTTCAGGTGATGGGTCCAGGTTCCCTTTCGAGCCTTCCTCAACCCCCTCTCACTCATCCCATTTGCCTGAGAAACCACCAGAATGTGTGTTTGGTATTCATAGAGTGGAATGAAGTGAAAATAAGCTTCTTTCTCTACTTTCTCCTGATATGACCAACTTCACTTCTTTTGCCCCAAGTCATAGCCTTGGAAAAGCCCTTCCGCCTTTTGTTCAAGAACAGGATAAACAGGCCTGGAGGACACTTTTCCTCTAGCAGGACCTGAGTGTGAGGGGACTGGTCAATTTCTGGGCCACCCAGCAGGAGAGAGGTCAACACGAAAGAAGGATGACTTTACAGCTACTCTTCTGCCGCTGGAAAACACTAAAAAGTTTAAAAAGCTCAGTCTTGAAGCATAAAATTAGAGAATGTTGGGTTGATAGAGACCTTGACTGCCCTATATTCAATGAGGGCTTTGAAACTCAGTGAGGGGACATGATTTGAGAAGCAGTGACCCTGGGACTTGCTGCCCGCCTCCCAGGCCAGGCCTGTTGGGCTCCATCACCTCCTTCTGGTGGTTCTTTTCTCTCTTGACACAGATGCACTTTTCAGAACCACATCAGGTAATGGCCTTGCACCCTTGGAGAATGGTACTAGGTGACTCTCTGAAGCAGCCTGACAAAGAACATGAGAGGTGGGCAATGGGACCCACAATTAAAGCTGAGACTTGAAAGCATCGGCTCAGAACCACTCTGGAAACAGTTATGACTCACACAAATTTCAAGCAAGACAAAATAATGATTACAAGTCTGTCCAGAAGGAAGGGGGGTGGAAAACGAGTGAGCTAAAGAGCACTAGGGGTCATCAGTCATTCTATAAATAACATGGAAGAGTGAAAATGCTCCCCATTTAGTACTTTTCAAGCCCACAAAAGGCCTAATCTATTCACAGACTGTAATTGTAATGTATCCCTAGATATGGCACATAGAGCAAAAGCATGCAAGTGAGACTTAGGAAAAAGTACAGCTGTTGGAATTGCCTGTGTATTAGTGCCATAGAGAGAGACAGATCTAGTTTTTTTCTGGCTTCTCTGGAATCCCTCTACCTATAAGCTATTGTCTCCTCCATTTGAGAAGTTGGGCTCTGAGGTCTTCCTCAGAGAAGGGAGGGCTTGTGACAGCAGTGAACTCGAATGTTCTGTAAAAAACAGGGCTAACTGTGAAAAACAATCTGGAGTTTCCTTAAAAAACTAAAAATAGAGTTACCATGTGATCCAGCGATCCCACTACTGGGCATATGTCCAGAAAAGATGAAAACTCTAATTCAAAAAGAGACATGCTCTCCAGTGTCCACAGCAGCACTATTTACATAAGCAAGACATGGAAGCAGCCTAAGTGTCCATCAACAGAGGAATGGATACAGAAGATGTGGTATATATATATATATATATAGTGGAATATTACTCGGCCATAAAAAAGGAATGGAATTTAGCCATTTACAGCAACATGGATGGACTCAAGAGATTATCATACTAAGTGAAGTAAGTCAGACCAAGAAAGACAAATATCATATGATAACACTTATATGTGGAATCTAAAACCAAGATACAAATGAACTTATTTACAAAACAGAAACAGGTTCACAGACATAGAAAATAGATTTATGCTTACCAAAGGGGAAAGGGGAGGGTGAGGGATAAATTAGGATTATGGGATTAATAGATACACACTACTATATATAAAGTAGATAAACAACAGGTATTTACTGTGTAGCACAGGGAACTGTATTCAATATCTTGTAATGACCTATAATGGAATAGAATCTGAAGCTGTACACCTAAAGCTAACTCCATGTTGTATGTCAACTATAGTTTAATAAATAAATTTTAAAAAACAGGGCTAAATAGAGAATGCCCTTTGACCCACAGGCCCTGCCTCATCCCCATCCTTGTGCTGCATGAGGCACCCTATTTACAGTGCCTAGGATGCAAATCTAGCCCTTTGGCTAGAAAGACTTGGTGATATTCCACAAGCTCCACTTCCTGCAGGAGCTCTTTTGCCTTGGATTCTAGATTTTGCCCTTTATTCCAAGCCTTTTCAAGCAGCTTATGAATAATTATCAGCTGAAGAGAAATAACTTGACCCTCTTTGGGAAAGGACGGCTCTGTTTTCAACACTGTCTTATGCCCTGCCCGTCTCAGAACTCAGAACCAAAGTCCCAACCCCTTAGGTTATTGAAATTCTTGGTTAATGTCAGTAAATCACATTGAAAATTCTACCAAAAAAAATTCTATACTTTTAGCCTTCGAAGAAGTCCATGCCTTGATTTGGTTTTTGTTTGCTTGTTTCCAAAGAGAACATCTTCTTGGTATATTAAGCTATTTTTATTTATTATAAGTACAGAAGCTTCTTCATGTTGAGCATCTCTTGCAAAAATATTTATTTTATTATTATTATTTATTATTCCACCCTCCTCCCCCCCAATACACAACTAACTATTATCCTGAATGCAGGAACTGAATTCCAAGGTATTTAAAGCAAATATATTCTAGCTCTGAAAATTAGACTGAACATCCACTCAATCACTTCACAAATAAATGAATATAATGGGGAAATGGATAATATGAAGGCTTTCTCTGGAGGATTCATACTAATTGGGAAAAATTGCAGAAAAAGCAATGGATATCACCACTTCAGGCTTCTTCTCAAAGGAAGCAGCACATATAGAAATTACTACTAACTTTTGGTCAGTCTGATTTATTCTTTTAAACACTTGTACCTCATTTTCAACCAAGTGAAATATCAAAGTAAGTAATGACAAATTTTATAACCTTTAATTCTAGGTAATACAATGTCCTGAGGCTTGAAGTGTTCCCTAAACTCAGATTTAAGTACATTATGGGGGAATTGTTCATTAGTCTATGGTATGTACTCATCTGCCTTTAAATTTCATTTTAAACATTTGTACTGATTGACAGACTAGATCCCCCGGAAATGCTGAAAAATCTACCAATAGGCAATTGCTTTATATGCCAGTGTGATCATTTGCATTTCGAAACCTTTACTCTCATTAGCTATTGAATATTTCTCTTGCAATTTAACCATGGAGCAAAATTCGACAGTCATTTTGCTGTTTATGACATTTGCCAAAAAAAAAAGAAAAAGTCTTTTTACTACTAGTAAAGAACAATGTAATAATAATAGTATTATTTAAGTACTGTTATAACAGTTAGAGTAAAGGTTGCCAGTAACCTGACTTCTGTTCTTGACTCTGCTGACCAATTTTTTGGGGGACCTTGGACAAGTCACTGAACTTCTCTGAGACTCAATTTTCTAACCTATAAAGTGGAGCCTCTGGTCAATTACAGGGCTGCTGTGTGTATTAGATGTAACACTTCCAAAGCATTTTAGTCTGTGGCTGTGTCCCAGTCTCAGACAAGTCCCACTTTGGTTATCAGTGGTGGCGTCATCATCATCACCATCTTCTCCACCCGCATCCCTATGACCATCATCATTGTCATTATTGGGATTGGCATTGTAAGCAGTTGCCCAGAAAATACGACTGAAGGATTACTTATGGAACAAGGCATGTAGGTTTCACACTATATTAATTTCCTAGGGCTGCCCTTAAAAAAGTACCCAAAACTGAGTGTCTTCAAACAACAGAAATTTATTCTCTCAAGGTTCTAGAAGATGAAAGTCTGGAATCAAGGAGTCAGCAGGGCTCACTCCCTCCAAAAGCTCTGGAGGAGATTCCTTCTTGCCTCCTCCAGACGCTGCTGGCTCCTGGTGTTCCTTGGCTTGAGGAAACAGAACCCCAATCTCTGCATCTGTCTTCACGGGGCCACCTTCTCCGTGTGTTCGAATCTCCCTTTCCTTTCTCTCATAAAGACACCATAAATCATTCTCATAAATCCAGAAAGATTTCATCTTGAGATTCTTAACTTTTACATCTGCAAAGACCCTATTTACAAATAAGGTCATATTCTGAGGTTCTGGGTGGACATAATTGGGGCAGGGGAGGGTCACTGCTAACTTCAATAAATGCTCAAGGCTGACTGGGACATGTTTTAGGAAAAATTTTAAGTCTGAATTCAGGATTCGTAGAAAAGAATACCAGGATCATGAGCAAAGCATGGGAAGTGGAAGCATATTTGTTGTGTTCTTGTCATCATTAAACACTCATCTTTGAGGGAAGTGAGACTTAAAGAAGGTTTGTCAGTGCCCAGGGTCACTCAGTGGCAAAATTGCACTAGAAATAAAATTCAGTGTCCTTTCCACTACACAACTGAATCATCTCTGCTCATCTCAACGCTCCTCTAGAAATGACTGCAAAAATATAAATATAAGACCTTGAAAATTACTGACACTTTAATACTTATGTTGACTTAGTCAGATTAGAACAGTTAAGAACCACTTGGCTGACTTCCATCACACTAAACTTCCACCTGAGAACAAAATAAAAACTGGATACAATTTAAAGGAAAAACTTTTGAAAGCCTTGAAGAGTTGCTGTAGTTGACGTTGGTATACTTCAAGGAAAATACTACTAGTAACAAAGAAGGATATTTCATGATGGCAAAAAGTGATTAAAAAAAAAAAAGGGCCCATACAATAAGAATACATTAAAAATCCCTAAATTTGTAAGCATCTAATAATATAACTTTAAATATATAAAACAAAAAAGAAAAGATAGAATTAAGAAGACACATAGGCAAATCATATGTACAGTTGGAGGTTTTTAATTATGTCTGCTTCTCATGGATATAAAAAGCAGACAAAAAAATCAGTAAGAATATACTGATTTGAACAAGATTAAGAAACTTGGCCTAATTGATAGATAGGACCATTTATTTATATTTATATTTATATATATTCTTTTTCAGATTCTTTTTCATTATAGGACCTATACTTTTATATTAAGAAGCCAGGGGAAAATGCAAATTAAATCCAAAGGAAGTAGAAAGAAGGAAATAATATTTTAAATGTCATAAAATAACTGTACATAAAGAAAATCAACAAATCCCCAACATTTGTTCATCAAAAAAAGAAAAACAACTAATAAAGATTGATAAACTTCTAACAAGAAAAGTGATCAAAAAAAAAAAAAAAGGGAGAGACACAAATAAACAGTGTTTGGAAATAAAAATATTCCACAAGCATTAAAAATAAAATTAGGGGATAAAATGAACAATTTTAAACCAATATATTTTAAAATGTAAATGAAATGGACAAATTAATTGAAAGAAAGCTTATTTAAGCTGATATAAGAATAGAAGATATGAACAATGCTGTATTAAAGAAACTAAATTTCTAAGAAAAATACTCCCATAGCATAAATTTTTAGGCCTAGATGGCTTCACTAATGAATTCTTCCTTGTATTTAAGGTAAGAAATAGCAGCAGTCTACCACAAACTCATTCAGGGATTAGAAATAGAATCTGTTTATCGAGGCCCTCACACACTTGAAACCAAACCTAACAAAGATATTACAAGAAAATTATGGAACTGTCTGTCTCGTAAACAAAGACAGACTCATATACACACCCAGGATACTCAAATCTGGCATAAAGACAGATGAAATGGCCTGCGGGACAGAGCTATGACAATTATTTTCTTCAAGGTTTCTTCAACCTTGTGCTTTTGTGGTTTAAAAAAAAAAGCAAACTGTCTTGTTTATTGGAAAGAAGGCAGCACAGCAGGAGACGTACCCTTCTGAAGTCAGGTATACTTATTAAATTACACCAGGGAAGCAATGCCCTTTTTCAAAATTCATCATAGGACTCTCTACTGGCAGCCCCTGCAGTCCTGTGTCCAAAGCCTGTCTGTGGCGGCTGAGTGACACGAATTAATTAAAAGCAAGAGTCAGATGCTGCTGGGTCCAGTCCTGGTTCTGCCATTTTTTTGGCAAGGTGGTGTTGTGAAAGTTACTTCGCCTCTCTGAGCCTTAGTTTCTCAGATCAAATAATGGGTCAGTAATATGTATCTCAAGGTAGTTAACGGGAATAAACAAGGTATTAGGTGTGACTATGCCTGGTACAAATTCTGTCACGTGAAGTTTTATAGGTACACATAGAGAGGTAGGTATTTTCCTGAAGCTGGAGATGCTATCTATCTGCATCAGTTATTGACATGATTCTTGCCACCTAAAGTCACTGCTGTCTACCTTTTTCTATTTATGAAGAGCAATAAATACATGCCCCTAAAAGATGATCATTTACTGTTGCAGCTCCTTGTAAGGTGTCTGTGCGTACGTCAGATGCATGCTCGTTAGAATGCATACGGTATGGCTCACAACGTGAGAGTCAGAGAGATGCTGGAGGGACCGTTTTGGGGGTTGGGGCAGCAGCTCCCAATAATCAATACAAGTGCTCTAGGTGCTCAGTATCAGAGACAGTCTTGTTTCTGAAGAACCTCCTTGATAAAAGCCCTTTGGGGGTGGATCAGAGTAAAGCAAGTGATGAAAGCAGCTTTGACTCACCGAACCACACTATATTGAGGAAAAACTGAGAGTCAGTGGGAACTCTGGGCTTAAACTCCTCCCCTGAAACCAGAAACCCCTGTGAATCTATGTCTTTGCAGTATCTTTGCCAAGAAATTTCCCTGCCTGGAATGTACCTTCCTATCCGTGCTTGGAAAATCGTTACGCATCTTTTCTCCTTTTTTTTTTTTGGGACATATTTATTGGAGTATAATTGCTTTACTGTGTTGTGTTAGTTTCTGCTGTCGTTACTCATCTTTTAAAAATCACAGATTCACTCCATCAGGAATGGTCATGAAGCTCTTAATACGTATCAAGTGTTGTGCTGGGGGCTGGGTGATAATGGAAAACAAAATCAGACCCTGACTTCATCCTTAAGAGCTCAGCCTCTGCACTGATGTCGCTGGAAAGCTTCCCCTCGATGCTCCCGTCCTGGTCCTCAAAGATCGGGGTGCCCACATTATGGTAACAGAGAACAATCTATTTGTTTACATGATTGTTTCCCCAGCCTGGCAGGGAGCTCCGCAAGAGGAAGGCCTAAATCCATTCATCTTTTCTTCCCCAAGGCACACTCGGGGTCTGGCACACAGTGGGCGCTCCATAAACCTTTGTTAAATGAATCATTCATTATTTATGAGGCCCTGATACAGTCGAATCTGCTCAATGATTCTGCTAATGAATATGAGAGAAATGAAAACAATTATATTCAGGAAAATTACATATTTTTGAGATATTCTTTGTTTTTTCCTATTTTATTAGATTTTATTAGCAGTCCTAGCAGCTACTTTAAAAATACCTAAAAGCTAATGTCATCGGTTTTCTAAAAAGATGAGCAGTATAAATACAGGGGAAATGATGCCTGATTAGACTTTTCTGGTTTAAAATCATGAGAATTTGGGGGAGGGGGAATGGAATGAGCTTCCATTGAATTGAAAATAGCTATGTATGTGAATGACTTAAAATTCCAGGGGATTTGTTAGGTTTCCAGACTAAGCAACAATATGCTTCTAGAAATAGAAAGTGGTCGAAGACATTCACAGAATTAGACTTCACAACACGGAGGTCTGGACCATCCTCCAAGTAGAGACTACATTGCTTATTTAAAAACACTTAATATAGATCTAAAAGTTTCCTGAAGTTCATACAAATGTGCTGACTAGCCTTGAAAAGAAGGAAAAAATGAAAAAAAAAAATATTGTCATTACTGTGTCCAAAAAAGGCAAGAAGTCATTCTTCAAGCAGCGCTAGGCAGACTCTGGAGGCTTGAGCAGCATAAATATCAAGGGAACCTTGGAGATAAGAGATACAGTTTTCATCTACTTATTTTGAAATAAGTAAAGTGGTTAGCCTTTATTCATCATGCTAAAAGTTACATACAAAAGGACTGAAGAGTGAAAGCATGAAAGTACCTACTTGGTCTGATGTTTAGATCCTTTCAGATGGGCATGATACTGTTCTATTGAGTTTAGAGAGACACTGCAGATGGTACATCTGTAATTGCGCCTCAGACCTGTGGATGACAGACACACAGACCTGGTTAGCTGCATCCTTGTCTTCAACCACCTGAACGAATACTACATCTCCAAAAGGTCAGGGACAGAGTCTCTTAGAAGCCATCTGGTCTACCCCACCAATAACACTTCAATCCTTCCTTCCAAGAGCCCAGCCGACAGGTTCCTCAGAAGAAGTATGACTGTGAATACTTTGGAAGCCGCCTGCCCCCTTGCTGGATGACTGAAATTATTAGAACATACTTCTTTGAGGTAAAATGCTTCCGGATACGTCGTAACCCAAACAAAGAAGCGCTCCGTAACCCAAACAAAGAAGCAATCTATTTTTTCCTTACGGCAGAGAGACATGTAAGCTGTCATTTCTGCAGTGAAACTTGAGACTCCAGAGAAAATCTCGGTCTCAATTCCTCTTCCACCTCTATTCCAAGGACCGAATCAGAAATTCAAGTTTAGATATCATTCATCTGAGCTCTTCTCCCAAGACCATCTTATAAAATGTAAATACCCAGGAGGAGGATGGTGTCTTAATTTAACCCACATATAAACTTACTTTCCACCAGAGAGTTGAAAAGAAAGTTATTGACTGTTTACCCATTTCATTCATTCATTAATAGTCAACTTTGGACCAGGCACTAGGGATTCCAGGATGAATAAGATGCTCTTTGTTTCCAAGGAGTTTAGTGAAAACCTTGACTCCTCTGTCGCTCCTCATCTAGAGTCAGATGTGTTTGAAAGAAGCATCAACCAAACAACTTCCACAGCTCATATTCCTGCTATGTCCCATCAGAGTGGAGAGGAAAAGTAGATTCAGGGTCATGGTCTGAGACTTTGGATTTTAAATCCTGGCTCCAAATATTCCTCATTGTGTAATGTAGGGGAAGCCACATAATATCCCCCTGGCCTCAGTTTCTTCATCTACAAGATGAAGACGAGTCCATCCACATCACAAGGTTTTATAAGAATTAAGTGAATAAGTCTATTCAAATGCTTAGCAACTGAGACTTGCTGTTCTTAATTTTGCTCCAAAATTCCATATCTTCCCATTGTCAAAGCCAGGATAGTAAACAGCTATAGCATTTTTTTCCCCCTGATGAATGCATAGTATTTTCTTTCTAAGACACAAAAATCATTCTTATTTTCCTCAAAAGAAAATAATGCACAGTGTTGGGAAGAATTTTGTAACCTGCTATCTGGGTGACTTGACACAAATTATTTGACTTCTCTGAACTTCTGTTTCCTTATAGGATTGTGGGAAGGACTGAGTAAGATAAGGCATGTATGAAGGAGCGTCTGGTATACAACAAGTGATAAACATAAACTAGCTGGTATTATGATTGCAAAGAGATATTACAAGGGAATCTTTATTTCCCAGTATCTTGGAGGAAGCCCCCTGTTGAAGCTCTAAGACACAGATGCTAGCTACACCCCCATGACTAAAGTGGAGTGTGAGAGCCCCAGTTCAGCGCATCCAACAGAAGTGGTCAAGAGCCATTTTCCAACTAAAGCTGATCCCTCACCACCAGTCTGAAAAAGAGATTGGAGAAGAAAGAAAGGAATAGGGAATTTCTTAAAAGGAGCTCTATCATACTATGAGTTTGGCTTAACCCTCTTCCATGTGAGATGGGGGATTCCTTCTCTCTCACCTCGAACCCATGGGAAAAGGATTCAGTGGAACTACTCAGAGAGCTTGAGGAATGCCTTATTGTCCTTGGAGCCCAGTGTCCTGGACTCGACAACACTGGCAAGATCCAAAGTCTGGAGCCTGTGTCTACTTAGCTACTCTGATGGCGAAGTAAGAGAGGTGGAAGGACTGGGCCTGACCTGTATTCTCAGAGCTTGTCAGAGCAAACGATGTGAAGTTTCCCACAGACCACGTGTGTGCCGTGTATGAACGGTGGGGGCAATGTGACCTCAGCGGAAGGATGCTAGCAGGGTTCAACTGGATATCTAGGGCCTTAAAGTGACCCCAGAGGAGGTACATAGCCTATGGGCTAAGTATCAAGTAATGCTGAGTTCCTGAAAAAGCCATGAAATCACCCCATGAGAAAGAGTCAGGCAGTGTCTATGCGAGTTTTGTATAGGTATCTATCAAATAAACTTTTATCTCCCTCGCCTTTCTAACCTGATACCCTGCATCCCTCAGCCCTGGAGGAACCTGAGGCAGAGGTAAAGGAAGAAAAGCAAAAGCCACAGGCTGAGAGGAAGAGAAGAGCCTATGCACCCTTTTCCCATGGCAAATAGGCCGCCCAAGCAGAACTGAGCTAAGGGAGGGGGAAAACTCACTTCCAATAAAGTTTGGAGCTGTTTAAAAATTATTTTTCTACCCTGTGTGAACTAAGAATGTCACCTGCCATTTCAGTAGACAAAGGAGTCATCAGCCACTGCAGGCGCTCCTGGCAGTGGGGCTCCCTGAGGGGATTCAGGATGGAGAAAAACAGGATATTGGCCCGAGATAGTTAAGATGCATATCAAAGGAATGACTTCAGTGAGCCCAAGACTCTTGCCATACATAGAAAAGCGCTAAAATCATTAACTTGAAATGTTTTGTTCTTATGATTAGCAGTAATCTTGTGATGTTTGAACACATGTTTTTTTTTCTCAGCAAAAACTCCTATGTATCCTGGCTTCTCCCTTACCTTTTTGGAACACTCCCTCAGAGCTATCTGAAAGGCTGTATCCCAGGCTAAAGTCCTCAGTAAGTTCACTGAATAAAGCATAATTCTCAACCTTGAACCTGTGCAGTTTTTTTCAGTAGATTAAAAGCTACTGAAAAAAACTTGGATATATCAGTTAAGGACATAGAATTTTGTGTATTTAAGAATGAAAGTAAAGAACTCTTTACTACTTAAAAGTGAGCGAAAATTCATGACACTTACCCTAGTTTTTACCCAAGGGGTAGGAAAAAATTAACCCCACAGAGATGGCATGAAAGGGCAGTGGATGGCAAGAACAAAGTTACTTCTGATTACATCCAATGAATCCTGCTTGCTGAATATTGCAGTGCCATCAGAATTGCTCTTATGTAGATAATGTGACAAAGGGCAGAACTTCCTGTGGACTTTCAAATTCCTATAGCCCAATGCATGTTTCTGAGAAACCTGTTAGACATGACAGGATAAGTTGGTTTGGCCAGTGTAAGGACGAACTTATTTTGTTTTAGTTTCAAGTACATGATAATCGGACACTGACTGACCTAATTGCTCAATTAAGAGTCAATTCAGTTACGGGAAAAAAGCAATGAGACCACAGGATCTTCTTGGTGAGCAATCTAAGGGACTCAAAATTTTTCAGGCACAGATTGACAGTTCACAGACAAAAGAGACAACTCTTGTCTCTCTATTCCCTCAAGCAGTGACTCCCAAACGTCCCAGGGCATCCTCTGGGGATGGTGCTCAAATGCAGATTCCCAGGCCCAGCATCTGCAGGTTCTGATTCTATAAGCCTTGGATGGGGCCTGGGAACCTACAAGAAGTTTCAGACTTGTAACCCGCACCTCCAACACACATACACACCCACCTTACAGAGTACCGCCCTCTAGTGCCATGGTCCTTTTGTTAACTTGAACTTGTCAGAACAATACTGGGTCTTAAAGAAAAAAGTTACAAAGAAGAGCTGTGCTTCCAAGGCTCTTCCATTTCACTCGCAGGTGTGCATGACTCAGGAAGATTACCATAGTCCCCAAACCCAGGGGCAATAAGTTATCACAACCTACATGTGAGTTGTTTGAATGCTTATCTGGGGCTGAGCCATTCTCCTCTGTTATGCACAGAACATGAAAGCTAGCTTCAGCCTTCCTACCTCCAGAGTTCTCCATCAGTCTTGTCATAATAAACGGTAACCAGTATTTATATGGGTCCTCTTCACACTGCAGACTCATCAAAGGTCTCCTCATAATGAACGGAGGTTGAGCATGGCAACAGGCATAAATATATATGTTTAAAAGTGGGCGTTTCTAAGAGCACCAACAAATCTAAAAACTATTCTGATCTGTTGCTTTTCCATTACAGTTCTCCTGCTCTGCAGCCAAACAGAAGCGTGGGCAGGAAATATTTGGCACGTTATTGTGCTGCAACCTGCAGGGAGCATAAACTAGGAAGGCAGTGCATATAAACAAAAAAAAAAAGAACAAAGGCAGAGAAGGGGCAGAGGAGTCCTCCTCCACACGTGACACAGTGTCCTTGGTGGGAACCTAGGGCTTTATTAATGCTGAGTTGAAATCCTAATGACTTTGGAATTACACAGCTCCTTTTTCCACAGAGAAATAGAGAACCTTATTAAACAAAAATGCTAACTTTCTCATTCAATTCATTTTCAATGAAATACCATTTTATGAGTATCCCGAAACGTCTGCAGACGTAAAGGTTATTTCTGCAGAATTGCCAGTGTGTGTTCAGAAATATCGTCCCTGCCTGCAAGGACCTGACAATCCAGCTGGAGAGGGAAGATATGTATAGAAACAGCAATGGTACAAGGTCAATCACAAAAAGTACCACAGTCAGGATGAAGTGGAATGCTAGGGGAATGAGAGGAGGAGATTGTTTCCAACTCAGAGAATCTGGAAAAGTTTCTTGAAGATGCTTCACTTTTGCATTTATATTCCCTAGCACAGTGTGTAAAACAGATGGTCCTGGAGAGTTTAGCAGTGTGACTACTCAATGTGTCTTTTCAATTCTAGCAAAGCTAGACTTCAGATGCCCCTGTAACTTCAGTTGCATCCATTCTACATTAGAGAAACATCACTGTGCCTTTATCATGATGCCAGGTATTTTGCCAAATGCCAAGAATGTAGGAGAATATAAAATAAATTTTCATATGGAGCTACTCAGGTAGAAAGACAAGAAGCAAGGAAACAAATAAAAACATTGTGGAAGTATTGCACAAGATGTGAAGAGGAAAATGAGAAAGTCACAGAGAAGAAGGCTGGTTTTGGATAGCATGGTCAACAGAGATCTCTGAGAAGCGTGAAATGAAACCAGAGAGATGAGAATTAGCCTGTGACATGAGGAACTGGTTAAAGAGTTGTCCAGGGAGAGAAAAGAGCAAACAGAGAGACCAGGGTGAAGTGGACTTGGATCCTTTAAGGAAGAAACTGTCGTGAAACAAGCAAACGAACAAAACAAAACAATCAGAATTCTATATCCAGCAAAAATATCCTTCAAACTTTCAAGTGGAATAAGGACATTTTCAATAAACAAAAACTAAAAGAACAATCTGCCAACAGACCTGCGCTAGAGAAATGCTTATAAAGTTCTTCAGGTGGAAGGCAAATGACACCAGATGTAAATTCAGATCTACAGGAAAAAATAAAGAACACCATAAATGATTAATATGTTGGTGTCTTTTTTATTGCTCTAAATTTATTTGAAGATAGAGAGCAATTTAAAGCAAAACTATAACACTGTGCCATGTATTGTGGTGCTTATACTGTATATAGATGTAAAATATGTGACAACAATAGCCCAAGAATGGGTAGGAGTTTGAGAGCTCATGATATTGTGTATAAAATCTAATTAATAAATAATAAATTTACCAATATTAACTCTAAATGACAGTGGTCATTTAAGGATGCATCCTAATCCCCTAGAAACAAATATGAAGATATAAACCTAAGGAGACTATAGAGAAAATGAAATAGGATAATAAAAATATTTGATAACCCAGAAGTGGAAGTTCCTATATGAATATCAGACAAAATAGACTTCAAGACAAGAAATATTTCCAGAGATAAAGAGGATGTCTTGTAATAATACAGGGAGAAACTCATTAGGAGAACCTAGCAATTGTAAATCCAATTTAGCCAATAAAGCATAAAGAACAGGAAGCAAAAACTGATTGAACTACAGGCAGAAACAGACACCATAATTATAAGAGATTTAACACTCCCCTCTCAGTAAGAACAGAACAGTACGACAAAACAAATAGTATCTAAGTGAAACTATCAACCATATTGTACCAACTGATATTTATAGAACAGTACACTCAACAAGTGGAGAATACACAATCTTTTTAAGTGTATATAGCAAGTAAACTAAGTTAGGAAATATGCTAAGCCATTGAAAATTCTTACTAAATTTCAAATATTTACATTTCGTACAGTGGTTTCTTTGACTACCACTGAAATTAATAAGAAATAAATATTAATAGCATTTATGAAAATACCTAAATACTTCCAAGTGACCTATTATCAAAGGGAAAAATCCAAAGGGAAATTAGAAAATATGTTGAACTGAATGATCATGAAAATACTACATATCAACAAGTTTATATTAATCAGTTTTTAAAGGAAAATATATAGCTTTATATTAGAAAGGATGAAGGGTTTAAAATCAATGGTCAAAGTTTAAATGCTATGAAAGTAGAAAAAGACAAGAAAATTAAAACAAAATCAGGTAGAAGGAAAGAAATAATAAAGAGAAGTCAATGAAATAAAAAACAGAGTACAGAAAAAATAACAAAACCAAAATCCGCTCTTAGAAAGGATTAATGCAAGTATTAACCGTTAGAAAGTTTCATGGAGGTTTAAAAAAAAGCAACAAATTACTAAAATAAAAGAATTGTTTCTAATGCAGATACTACAGACAGTTTTAAAAGGATAATAAGAGAACATTATGAATAATTTTATGTCAATAAATTTGACAAAGTATATGAGATGGGCAAATGTCTTTAAGAATTCAACTTACCAAAACTAACACAAGATGAAATAGAAAATTAGGGTAGCTATTATCTATTAATGAAACTGAATTTATTGTCCAAGGTTTTCACACGAAGAAAGACCCAGAGGATTTCACCAGAGAGTTGGATCAAACATTAAAGAGTTGCAGTATCAACTTATACAAACTCTTTTAGCAAACAGATGAGAAAGAAACACTTCCACACTTGTTTTTGAGGTAAGATAACACTAATTTTTTAAAAAAATTGATAGAATATAAAAGAAAATAAAATTGCAAGCCAATATCTGTCATGAACATGACAGAAAAATCCTTTAAAAACTAGTAAGAATCACATTATAGATAAAGATATTTCTGTATGTATGTATACATACAGACATATAACAGTTCCATCATAAACAAGTTTGTCTGTTACAGGAAGTAAGACTGGTTTAACATCTAAAAATCAAATTATATAATTCACTTTGTTAACAGACAAAATGAGAAAATAATGTAAGCTTAATAGATGCAGAAAAGAGCATTTGACAAATTTCAACATCCATTCATGTTCAAAATTCTCAGCCTACTAGAAAAGAACATCCTTAATTAATAATTAATAATAAAGAGCACTTATCAAAACCTACAGCTAATATTATATTAAGCGGTGAAATACTGAAGTTTCCTAAGACCAGGAAAAAACCAAGAATGTCTTTCTTATTTCTATTCAACACTGCACTGTAGATTCTAGGCAGTGCAATAGGAAAAGTAAAAGAAATGAAAGGCTTGCAGATTGGAAATGAAAAAGTAAAACTGTCTTTATTTGTAGAAGATATGATTGTTTATATAGAAGATCCTAAAGGATCTACAAAATAACTACTAGAATAAGTGAATTTAATAATGTCACAATACACAAGGCCAACAGAAAAAATTGCATGCTTGAAATAGCTGCAAACGACTGATAAATACATTTGTAAAAATACCATTGTAACAGTATCAGAAATATTTTAAAACACTTAGGGATGAATTTAATAAAAGATGTACAAGACTGAAAACTACAAAACATTGCTGAAAGAAATTAAGAGGAACCTAAATAGATACAGAGATATATACACCATACTCATCAATTAAAAGAATCAATACTTTTAAGATATCAGTTCTCCTATAGATTCAATGAAAACTCAATCAAAATTCCAACAGTCTCTTCCAGAGGGTTTCACTGGAGAATTCTATCAAACACTAAAGGATTACAGAGATCAGTGGATTCTAAAATTTATGTGGAAATCAAAGTACCTAAAATAATTTTGAAAAAGAAAAAAGTTTGAGGACTCACACTTGAGGATTTCAAGATTTGCTTATGAAAGTCGATCAATCACAGTAGTGTTACATAAGCATAAGAATGGACAAAATGCATCAAAGGAACAGAATAGAGAGCCCAGAACTAGACCACACCCAAAGAATCAATTGATTTTTTTCACTTTCATTGAGATACAATTGACCTACCGCTCTGTATAAGTTTAAGTGTAAGGTATACCCCGTAATGACTTGACATACATATACTGCTACATGATTATCACGATAAGTTCAGTTAATATCCATCATCTCAGATTAAAAAAAAGAAAAAAATTTTCTTTGTTATGAAAAATTTTAAGATCTACTCTTAGCAACTTTCAAATATATCATACAGCCCTGTTAACTATGGCCAGTATGTTGTACATTACATCCCCGGTACTTATTTATCTAATAACTGGAATTTTGTACCTTTTGACCACTTTCATTGATTTTCAACAAAGATGTCAAGGCAATTCAATGGGGGAAAGAAAGCTTTTTCAGCAAATGGTGCTGGAATAACTGAATAAATGCATGAAATAAAAAAATGAACATCAACCTCTACCTCACAACACACATTAAAAGTAAGATTGATTACAGACTTAAATGTAAAAGCTAAAACTATAAAGCTTCTAGAAAAATACGGAGGAATACGTCTATGAACTTGGTATAGGCACACATTTCTTAGGAATTAAAACACGGTGAACATAAAAAAGAAAAAAGATAAATTGGATTTTACAAAAATCAAAAGCTCCTGCTTATAAAGAGACCCATCAAGAAAACCAAAAAAGTAAGCCACATCCTGGGAAAAAAATAATTGTAATTCATATATCTTGTTCAGGACTTCTGTCCAGAATATATAATTTACTCCTACAGATCAATAAATAAAAGACAAACAATCCAAGTTTTTCAAAGGACAAAATATTTGATCAGATATGTTATAAAAGAAAACATAAAAATGATTAATAAACACATGAAAAGATGCTCAACATCATTTGTCACCAGGAAATGTAAATTAAAAGAACAATTAAACACCATCTCATACCCACTACAAGTGCTAACATCAAATAAAACAACATAAATAACAACAACATAAATAACATTTGGTTATTTACCAAATGTAAATAACCACATAGAACAGCTGAAATTCACATACAGAAGAATGTAAAATGGGAAAACTGTCAGTTTCTTATAGATAGGCTTACCCTATAACTCAGAAATTCTACTCCTAGACATTTACCCAAAAGGAACAAAAACTTAGGATTAAAAAAATGCTTCTGCAAAAATGCTTATAGTAGCTTTATCCATAATAGGCGAAAACTCAAAATAATCTAAATGTTCATCAATGCAAGAATTGATAAGCAAATTATGACGTATTTATATAATGGAATAATATGTGGAAACTAAAAACCAAACCAAACCAAACCAAAACAAAACCTACTGATTTATGCAACAACATAAATTAGCATCAAAAACATAATGTGTAGGTAAAGAAGTCAGACAGAAAAGAGCACAACAGCACAGCTATGCTGTAATGATAGAATTCAGAGCAACGTTGCCTTCTGGGATGGGGAATGACTGGCAGAAGACACAAGAGAATTTTCCAGAGTAATATAACTGTTCTATATCTTGGGATGGTAGTTACAGGGTATATTCATTTACCAAAAGTCATCAGATTATATACCCAAGATCTGCATATTTCATTTTATTAGAAAAAAAAGCCGGAAGGATGTGGTTCTAGACAGAAATCTCAGCAAACCTGAGACTTGAGTTTACCCTCATTTACTCCCTACAACTTCTATTGTTTTACATTCCTAGAAAGTAAACTTTATATTCCTACTTATGCTTTGATAACCTTGTAACTCTCCAAGAAATGTTTGCACATGTTCTGTATTATAATGGTTGCTAAAGCTGGAAACATTTTAAAAGATGATTAATAATATGAAAGTCAAAAAAATAAAGTCTTTGGTTTTGAGTTCTTTCTTTCTCCTCTACTTCCTAAATATTCATGAATCAGACTGTCTAGTAAATGGATGTGTCATCTTCCGGTATAAAAAATCATTATCTAGGACTTCCCTGGTGGCACAGTGGTGGTTAAGAATCCGCCTGCCAATGCAGGGGACACGGGTTCGAGCCTTGGTCCGGGGAGATCCCACACGCCGCAGAGCAACTAAACCCGTGTGCCACAACTACTGAGCCTGCACTCTAGAGCCCGCGAGCCACAACTACTGAGCCCGTGTGCCACAAGTACTGAAGCCCACGTGCCTAGAGCCCGTGCTCCACAACAAGAGAAGCCACCGCAATGAGAAGCCCGTACATCGCAATGAAGAGTAGCCCCCGTTCGCCACAACTAGAGAAAGCCCGCGTGCAGCAATGAAGACCCAACGCAGCCAAAAATAAATAAATAAAATAAATACAATTATAAAAAAAAAATCATAGCTAATCCTTATCTTATATATGCCATATAGAAGCATTGTTGTGCTTACTTTACCCATCTACTCATTTACTCTTGGCAACATTCTAGGAGCAGACACAACCGTTATCCTTCTTTAGCAGATGAGGAAATTGAGGTACAGAGACTTAGTCAAAATCACAGAGCTAGGTGGAGACACAGCTGGGTTTGAACCCATCCCTCCTACTCAGGCTGCTTCTCACACCATGCACGTGGCCCTCCTGGGACAGGAGGAATAGAGTCACAGAAATACGTAAGGCTCTTTAGAGCTCATCTGGTCCAGGAGTTCCCACACTGGTGACTAGAGAATCAGGTGGGAGTTATTAACAACACAAATCCCAGGCCTCACCCCAGATGACTGTGATTCAGTGCATCTAGAGTGGGACCTGGAAATCTACATTTTGGAAAGCTCCCCAGGGGGCAAGTTTTAGAGAAACCATTGGTCTAGTCCAAAACCCCATGGGCGTCGCATGAAGGTTTACAAGCAGAATGGTTTGTGTCTGCTTGCATTTGGAGGCTGTCCTTTTTCAAACACCCACTGTCCTGAATTCTGCTTTGTGCACAAGTTTATTCCCATCTCTTCAAATACATCAAATACTTGAGGAAAGTTATCACATCCTCTAAGGCTCTGTTTACCAGGCTGAAAGTCCATTGGCACTTTGACAGTGTTCTTCACTAAAACATAGGTTCAAGCTCCCCATATCATCTCTTATTACCTTATGGATGGCATTTCCTCTTTGTTGATGACATTCTTAAACTATGACCCTCGAACTGAAGGCCAAGCCCCTGGTGTGGTTTCATCCGTACAAAGCAGAGCAAGGCTTTCACAGCTCTCGTGCACCATTAATTCTATCAATACCTTTAAAGCTCTAAGTATGTATGTGTGTCTGGCAACCCTGACCCTGACCCACTGTAATCTATACTCATAATGAACCTGCTAGCAATCAATTCTAAGTCTTTTGCACCCAGATTTCTGCTAAGCCAAATCTTCATTTCCTCTACTTTTTATACTGTTTATCCCCATTAAGTTCTACCTCAATGAATTCCGCCTATTCCTTTAGGGAATATAGCTGCAAATACAATGTAGCTCATGTATCCATTTCGATTAGTTAGGAAGGAGTGGCAGCCAGAGTACTATGAGAAGATGATGAGCCCTCATTCCAGATGATAGTGAAAGACGGCCACCATCTATTAGCCAGTCTGCCATTGGCCAGTGGTGTACTTGGCTGTCGGTGAGATTCCAGCTCCAGCATATCAACATCAATCGTAGAAAAGTCAGGACAAGCAATGTTCTGGTAAACCGGGGAGTCACTGACATATAGGTGGTAGTTAAAGCTGTAGGGCTGGTGAGATCATCTATGGAGACAATGTAGGTAAAGAGAAGAGAGTGGAGGAGGGTAGAGGAGCAGTTAGTACCCCCTGATATCAGAGATGCTCACCGTCATGCATGGGGTGGAGCCAGACCCACGGGCATCTCTGGCTCCCATCGGACCTCCACCTTCCAGGTTGCTGAATCCTAGGCAGGATGTGGACGTGGGAACACGGTGCAAAGCCCCAGCCTATCCTGCAGGTCACCCACATCAGACACAGCCTCCAGTTTGCACTCGTGGGTTCCAGTTTGTCCTTGCTCTTCTCTACTTCACGGCCACCTTTCCTTCCTGACTGCCGGCCCTACTGACTTCAGGCCCAAGACTAGATGCAGAAGGAACAGCAGAAGAAAAGACTGTCTTTCCAGTTCCCATAATCCTTACAATAAGTTCCTCATTCTGTATCAGTCTTGGTGGTTGTACTCCTCTGGTCAAACCCCGACTGATAGAGGGGTTAGCAAGGAACCAGAGAGAAGAAAGCTCTGCTAGAAGGATGAAGGAGACATTATTATCATATTTAATCCTCAAGACCACTTTATGAACATTATTAGCCCATTTTCCAGATAAGAAAACCATGGTTCAAAGACAACAAAGTCATAGAACTAGCAAGTCGACAAGGAGACCTGAATCTACTTATTTCTGAATTCAACACTAGTGACCTTAATAACGACACTAGGCCTTTTAAAAGAAACAGAGGAGTGAAGGAAGAAAAGCAGAAGAATCCTGTTTAAAAAAAACAACAACTTAATTTGAAAATAATGCATAAAATAGACAAAGCACAGTTGCTCTAGTTGAAAGGGGGGTTAGGGTTTTCAAACAGCAGTGAGACCATCAAACTCCAAGCATAGCACTTAGGGTACCCCTACTTAGGGACCCTGGGCTTTGTGGAGAAGAATTTGAAAATCACTGCATTTTATCATGCCACCCATCATAGGATAACACGAGGAGCGTTGCCATGTCCGACCTTAGACTTGCGCTGTGGAGTATCTCTTCCTTGTGAGTGTCAGCTAAGGAAACCTCTTAGGATCAGGGCTGGCTGCAGTACCGGATAAAGAAGAGCAGTATTACTCCACACAAGAATCATTATGACCTTCAGAACATTTAAATGCTTAATCTTTTGAATTCATCCCACTGCTTGCTGGCACAGACTGCAAGATATCTGACAGTCAATTAAACAAAGAACACACATTTCCTAAAACAATTCTTTCTCTATTTAAATAGTATTTATGTGAAGCCTTGAAAATGGAATCAGGAAGCAAATGGCTTTACATCTTCATAAGCTCTTTCCAAACAAACAAAACCTAAAGCTATGGGCTAAATGTATTCCCCATAATTAAAAGACAATTTTAGCCATGTTGGATGCCTGACCCAAGAAAGGACTAGAAAATTGTCACCCTACTGTGAAGATTCAGAATTGACAGAGTAGTTCATTCTAAGTATTTAAAGAGCTGCTTGATCAGAAGAAGGTTTACATGTATTCTGTGTCGCAGAGGATAGATGATACTTTTTTTTTTTTTTTAGGCCACACTGTGAGGCATGTGGGATCTTAGTTCCCCGACCAGGGATCGGACCCATGCCACCTGCACCGGGAGCATGGAGTCTTAACCACTGGACCGCCAGGGAAGTCCCGATATACTTTCATACTTTGAGCAAGGCAGCCCCCAGACAACCTTGTTTTAGCTTTGGAGGGGATCACTATTATTATGATGGCTATTAGCAAACTGCAAGCAAACCAAAGAATTGAACTCATTTTTGTTTTTGTGATTTGAATTAAATGCAAAGGAAACAGAAGTAAGTAAACCTACTCTGAAGTAATCTGTTATTTGAAATGTAGTCAAGGTATCTGTAACCATATATTAAATAACAACATATGGGTGAAATAGCTTTTTCCTGGTCTAGGTGTTGATGTGATAAAAATGGAAATTTATGGAACATGAAATGTGTTTTTCCTTTTGGTCCCATGCCATTGCCATAGATCTCAACTTACACAGGCAACTAACAACTTAGCAGGGCTATATGTTTTTCATGTAAAGTGTTGTCATAAATGTGTTTTTTTCTACAATATAATTTTTGATTACAGATTGTTTCACGCATGAAGTAAACTGTACTCCTAAGGTGAAGTTGTGAATTATGGTATCAAGTTCGACAATGGGTTACATTAAACACAAATGGGTTAAATTAAACTCATGAGGGCTTGTGGAAAGGGTGCACAGGAAAGGAAACACGTGTCTCTTCCCTTCTCTCTCTGCCCTGTGGAGATGTGTCTTCCAGGCCATCTCTCTTTTCTTCCTGAGGGCTAGGGAATCACAGGCCCTGTGATTTCCCTGAAGAACTGTCAGTAGTCCTGATAGGTCCACAGCTGCCAAAGGATCATGGCATTGGCTTTTTAGCTGCATCAGCTGAGGACACAGTGATTGTCAACTCTTTTGTTATCGGCTAGAGGTCCGAATGCATCCTTAGCGACCTTTGCTTTGGAGCTGTCCCGACTACCCTGGTCAACCAAAAGGCCCCAGGAAGCAGGAGGACCACTTGTGGTCATTTTCAAGAGACCTAGTCCAAGAAGGATTCAAAGGTGAAATATGAATGAAAAAAAAGTCCTAATTGTCAGTGTCTCCTTTGAATCACATTATAAATGAGATTGTTCTCTCTCCCTCTTTTTCTCATTATCGTTCACACACTAGTTGGCCGTCTGGTAAATGAATACTATCTTTGGTGTCCTCTGATTCTTTGTTAATCTCTCTTGCCTGCTCGTAAACATCTGTCTCACATGGCTGGGTCTTTATCTTGCTTTCAGCAGACAGCCTGCCAGACCCTGTGTTAAGTCATGGCTGTCTGCTGCTTCCTGCGGTATTGGCCTTTTAATAGGGATGTTTGAAATTAAAAAGCCTTCAACATTTGAAGAAAATAATATGAAAGGTAGAATTTCAGGCCTCACCAGATGGGTAGCAGAGACCTTTATGAAGACGGTAGCCTTCAAATCTCCGCAGCCACCTGAGTGCATGCCCTGCCTTCCCCTGGGCCAGCCTGACACCAATGCCTTGACACACATGGCCCCACTGTGCCTTGAATAAGTGACTTTTCTCTAGGACACATGGCAAGAGACATCCCCATTCAATACCATTATCACAGTAGCCTCACCTAATTACAGAAGCTCACCTGATCCTGTTTGATTTACAAGGTAATAGAGAATAGCAAAATTCACAATTTATAGATAAATGTTGATTTTAGAAAAAGAAAACACTGTAAAAAAAATCTAGAAAATGCCTGCGACTCAATAATTCTCAAATATATCGGGGCCTGCGAATATGGGAAACAGAGGGCATGAGAATAAAGTACCAATCATTTTCAGGAGGAGGAATCACATATTTTTCCCTCTTTCAATCTAAGCTTGTTATTTAACCCTTAGGAATCTCTATTTCATAAACTATGAAAGGGAGATAATAATTGTACCTACCTCAGAAAGATTATATGAAAATTAAAACTGTTGATGTAGGTGAACAACTTAGAAAAGAACCAAACAGCTCAATAAATGTAAACTACAATTGTTATTTTTAACCACAATGAGCCTTTGCTTTGAACAAAAATAAAGACCTAACTCATGAGTGTGAGGTTTCATAGTAATTTAATATTCTAGAAAGAGTTCTCTTTCTTAGCATCCTGAGGCATATTCAAATTATTCTGGCAAGCTGCCTTCTCTACAGATGCTATTTATACACATCTTTTTTGACAGGTCAAATGTTTACTTATATACTGATCATCCTATATATTTGTTTGGCATAGAGTTGAATGAAAAATTATCTCTATTCTTTTTTAAAATTTTTTTGAAAACATGGAAGATATGACATTATATGAACTACTTCTTAGGAAGCTGTTGACAGTGGATCTCAATATATTTTGCCTGCTTTGTTCTCAAATTGAGTGATTGAGGCTACTGAATAGGTAATTAGCCAAGTTCATAAATTAGATAAAAAGGAAAACGTGGAAGGGTATATTGAAGTTGTGTAATTCCATCTTTTTTATTCTTAAGGCGTGCACTCAAGGATCCATCTGAAGACTTGTTTTTATTCTTCCATTAATAGCCTTTGTTAACAATACTATTTGTTCTCTTGGGCCCTTATAAACACTGAGGAGGCAGCAGCTCTGGTGAGAGCAGCAATTCCTTTCCAAATGCTCAAACTGACTTCCCAGGAGACTTTGATGTACCTGAATAGAACAGATATACAGATAAATAGATATATAGATATATCTCCTCATCATTCTATTCTATTCTATTCTATTATAATGCATGGATCTGAATTTGTGAATTCACTTACCTACTAAAATTTATCTGTAATCCCCAAAATCAATACTGGTGATGCTCTTTGGTCATTCTCAGACATGTACAGAACAGCCCACATGCACATTCCTTGATGAGGCTGAACAGGTGATACCCCGTTTCCTAGTTTCAGCTCTCGCACAGAGACGAACAGAGGATGGAGGTGGTGGGGAACAACCAATGTAAGGCAACAAGATCCAGCTTCGGGGCCAGTTGATGGAATTTGAAACTCAACTCTAGCCCCTATTCATCGGGCAGCTTCAGGCACGTTGCTTACCACTTCTAAACCTTATTTTCCCTTTTTGAATAAAAGGAAAATAGCCTTTACCGGTCTGAGTTGTTTGTTAAAGATTCTAATCTATGTGAGATATATATATACAGATAAAATGATAGGCGTAGTTATATTGTGATTTATAATAAGAAACATATATTTGGTCTTCACCCCTGTTTCTGGCACAGAGCTCCTAAAACCCTTGGAATTTCCAAAGTGAGGGCAGAAAGTTTTCTTTTGTTATGTTAATGAGGATGGAGCTGGTTGCCAGGAGAACCAACCATGTGATTAGAGGCTTAGAACTTTCAGACCCACCCTTCTGATTTTTGGCTGGAGGTTGAATCAGTCACCAATGGCCAATGATTTAATCAATCATGCCTATGTATGATAAAGCCTCCATAAAAACCCAAAAGATTGGGTTTGGAGAACTTCTGGGTTGGTGCACATGTGGAGATGTGAGGACAGTGGTTCCCCTGGAGATGGCACGGAAGATCCTAGCTCCTTCCCACGTACATCTCTTCCATCTGGCTGTTCCTGAATTATATGTTTATAATAACCTGGTAATCTAGTAAGTAAAAGGTTTCTCTGAGTTCTGTGAGCTGCTCTAGACAATTAATCAAGCCCAAGGAGGGGGTCATTGGAACCTCCAATCGATAGCCAGTGGGTCAGAGGCACAAGTATAGGTAACAACCTGGCCTTGTGACCGGCATCTTAAGTGGGGCTGGGAGGGCAGTATGGACGGACTGTACCTTTAACCCATGGGATCTGGTGCTGTCTCTGAAATGGCGTCAAAGTTTAGTTGAATAGTAGCACACCCAGCTGGTGTCTCAAGAATTGCTTGTTGGTGTGGGGAACTCCTTGCCAGCATTGGAATTGATACCAGAACCTATGTAGATATACATATTTCCACTGGGAGCAATGGTTCAGTATTTGTAATTTGGGGTGGGGGGATTTACAGAATAACTACCCTGGATAAAGAAGATTAATGGTATATACACACGATGGGGGAGGTCAAGACCATGCGAGGGTCTGTGGCCACTGTGGTGACTTTGGCTCTTAATCAGAGTGTCATGGCAGCCACTGGACCAAAAGTCAACAGGATCACTCTGACTGCTATGTTGAGAGTTGTCTAAATGCAGAACAAGAGCAGAAGCAGGGAGACAGTGTAGAGATCAATTACAGTCATTCAGATGGGAAAAGGTAGTGTTCTGGACCAGGGTAGTAGCCCTAATTTCATAAAATGCCAAAGACGAGCGCAGAATATGCCTTTCTCCCCCCAAAAGAGGAAAAGCAAGAGAGCTTTAACTATGCAATGTCTCCACGTCTAACACCAAGCTCTTCGTCTTCTATTCCAACTGCTCCTCCCACAATGCTTTGCATCAGGTCCAGTGAGCACCGGCTAAGCCTTCAGAGTCGTCCTCCAAGCCCTTTCCAACCCCATCCAGCTCCCTGGTACACTGGGTTGGTTCTGTCTTCAAAACAGATCCAGAGCGTAATCTGACATTTAAGAAATTGTTTTGATTGCGGTAAAATACACGTAACATAAAATTTGCCATCTTAACCATTTTTAGGTGTATACTTCAGTGGCGTTCGGTACATTCATATCACTGAGTTGCCATCACCACCATCCATCCTCAGAACTCGTTTCATTTCGCAAACCTGAAACTCTGTACCCGTGAAACAACAACTTTTTTCCTCTCTCCCTCCTGGCAACCACCGTCTACTTTGTCTCTATGAATATGACTATTCTAGGTACCTCACATGGGTGGAATCATACAGGAATTTGTCCTTTTGTGTCTGGCTTTAGCATCATGTCTTCAAGGTTCATCCAAGTTGTAGCATGTGTCAGAACATCCTTCCTTTTTAAGGCTGCACAATAGTCCATTTGTATGGACATACTAAACTTTGTTTATCCATTTGTCCTTGGACACGTTGTTTCTACCTTTTGCCTATTGTGAATATTGCTGCTATGAGCCTGCTGTACCCATACTTATCTGTTTGAGTCCTGGCTTTCAGTTCTTTTGTGTCCCTAGCCTGAGGTGGAATTTCTGGATAAAATAGATCCAGAATCCATCCCTGACACCTCTGCTGCTACCACCCTAGTCTAAGCCCCCATAATCTCCCATCTGAATGACTTCAATTGGTCCCCACACCCATCTTCCTGCTTCTCTCCTCTTCCCCAACTTTAGACTGTTCTCAGCACAGCAGTCAGAAGGATCCTGTTAATGTTTCAGTCCAACAGCTCCCATCACAGTGGCATCACATTGTCACTCTGTCTGGACCTCCCGCGCTGCCTCTGCCTCGCCTCCCACTGCTCTCTGCCTTGCACACTCCTGTCCCAGCACCCCACCCCACCCCTTGCTACCCCCTCTGTCTGCTCATCCCCAGGGCTGTGTGTGGCTCGCCCTCAGCTTCTTCGGGGCTTCATTCAAAGGTCACCTTCTCCATGAGGCCCTCCCTGACTGCCCTAATGAAATTGCAAACCTCCTGCCCCACTCCTGTCTGTCTTCCTCTCATCTTTCTCCATAGCACTTACACCATCTATCAGATTATTGATTTTACTTTTTAAAACAATTTTCTGCAATGCTGCTTTAAAATCTAACATTCGAAAAGGCACAAATCTTTGTCTTTCTGTTCCAAGCACAGAGAAGTGCCTGACATAGAAGCACTCAGTAAATATTGGAATAGATAAATGGATGAACGAATGAAATGTACAATCATTCAAAGGTAATTCAGAGAAGCTGAACATGAAGATATGTTTTTTAATCTTTAGAGAAATATCCAAAACAGTCCTTTCTTTTGGTTACCTGGATGGGAAAATTCATTGACCTATTATTTGAGTTTCATGGCTATTTAAAACCAATGTTTGTGGAAGGGAGAGGGTTTCAACAGTAACTATGCTGCTTTCTTCCTCCCATCAAGATTCTAATGTGCCTCTCCAAAAGGAAGTATTTGAAGATGCAGAGAGTATATTTTTAAAATTCCCTGAGTTTTATGATATAAGATTATACCACAGATTAAAAAAAAAGAACACATGCAATTCATGTTTTTACATGCCAGTATGTTATATGCATAATTTGAACATGAAAGTAAGGTACCATGTATATTAGTGAATTGATTTTGGAATTCTATGTGAATGTGTATAGGAAAAAAAATAAAACATTAGGCCTACAATCCAGTGAGATCAAATCCCAACAGCTATAAAATACTGCTTTGATACTCCAACTGACAGTTTCCAGGATTAACTATCACCAGGTATGTGAATTGTTACAGGATTTTTTCTGATCAGCCAATACAAATGATTATTCTTTAGTCAATAGTTACAATCTGGTGGGAAATTTTGACTGGAAAAGAGTTAATTCAATAAGGTCAGTAGACATAGGCAAATCAATCAAAAGTTGTAAATTTGAGATTTTCTGAAATCTTACAAATGTCTGACACTGACCTTCTACTCCAAAGTATTTCTAAAATGAATTCTTAGGGCCCCAGATTCACTCATTTCAATTTATTTTATCGTTTCTCCTCTTTTTACCCCATTGCACTTTAATTTTATAACACTCCGGCTTCCTCTATTACTTGGTTATAGCCATGGAGAATGGGAAATGTCTGATTCATTTATGTATTTCCAACATAGGGTCTGGCACATAGTGGGTATTCAGTTGAGGTCTACAACTACAGTTAATCAGTAGGACTCAGTCAAATACACACACATACATACACACATAAACGCATACACATAAACATGTATAACATATACATACACGCATACACATATAGACTTAAATGTTTCTACGCTGACTTTCAGGAAGTTGAAGAATTCGATTTCCAAGGTAAAATTGGGAAAAACTTCACCAAAGAAGGGCTTCCCTAATATAGCAGGTCTTCACCGTTAAAAGAGCTAAGATTCTCTTCCCTTCGTTAAAAATAGGGGCACACCTCGTCTGACGACGTACCATTTTAGGGAATCATCAGCTTGCTTTGAACCTAAGTGTTGGCATCTGCGTTAGTGTGCAGCTGTGCGTGCCGGAGCACGGCTTCCTCTCCCAGGGCTGTGCCTCGAGGCAGGTGGGAGGGTGGGGTGAAGACATCTGGAAGGAGGATGGAGGAGGATGGAGATTGCTTGAGCATGCGCTGTATAAGGAGGAGCGTGGGGAGGCATCACTCAGTCCAACTGAGCCCTCAGTTCCCAGCACAATCTCTTCTTCTGCCTGCCCTCCCTCACCACCCTCAGTGCCCGAGTCACCTTTGGGATTCCTTGGACCGTGATGGTCTCTCCTGGTCATACAGAGTTTGCAAATGTTCTTGGTCTTGAACTATTCAAACTAGTACACTTTATTTTTTTCAATGTTTTCAACTCCCCATTTAAACTAAAAACTGCTTTGAAGCAACGATGGCATCTCAGGACGGTCATCCTTTTACCTACATCTGCACCTGCAAAGAGCTCTGCTCACAGCGCTGCTCACAAAATAGCTGTGCAATCCAACAGGTGTGTATGTGGCGGGGGGGGGAGGGATGTTGGAAGGGAGAATGAAGGTGATGGATAAAGCTCTTTTTTGCCTTATTTCCATAAATTGGACATCTGTCATTCCTGCTAGGACAAAAGTCAACAATAAGGAAAGTAAAGTTTCCATCACATTCCGATATTCTGTTATTCCGACCTCCTTTCTGGCCTAAGCTGTGCTAACTCTTATCTCTAACTTCTCCCAAGATAAAAATGAACCAATTAAAACATTCCTACACAGCTCAGTACAGGATGCCAGAGGGTCCTGCCTGGGTACCAGCCTGCAGATCCTTCCTTCTCCATCACAGTGGACCCAGCTGCCCTTAACAACGGGCAAATACACACACATACACCTAACACCTAGCCGCACCTTTGGCGGTCCCAAGAGCCCCTGCCAGCCAACCTTAGGCAGGAGGAAGCAAGGAAGTTCTGATCCCGGTAATTTGCTTCTGAAGGGCTCCCAACATCTAGGCTGTGTAACTCCATCTCACCCCAAGTGTGGAGACTAGATTCTCGGCTTGGTCGTGATGCCTGAGTCCTCGTGATGCCTGAGCACACTGGAGAAGTGCTATTTCCTCGTGTCGGTCCCCTGCTGTCCCAGTCCCCTTCCAACTGCCTACAAAAAAGACCAGCAAGCCATTCCATCCTTCCCGTCAGTTCCAGAACTCCAGCAGGGTGGAAGTTAAGTAAAACTTTTGTCCCTCTGACCAGGTGGGTTTGGAAAAAAATCTATTTAATCTATAGCTGAGCACTTAAATGTCAAGCACATAACATAGACAGGCAGCAGGATAAGACTGTCCTCCATCCCTCAACTTGAAAATGGCTCTCACTCCCAGCAACTTTTATTGCTTGAATATTTTCAGTTGTTGAAGGAAAGGCTTTATACATCTGATGTGCCATCAGGGAGAACCGAAGATCAGGTGACACCCGGTTGAAACAGGGTCAGGATTATAGGGCAAGGGAAAGCTGAGGATGGTTCCTAGTGGTTTGGACGAAGGCAGCCCTTTTCCACTTGAACCAAAACTTGCAGTCCGGGTACCAAAAACTGAGACAGGTTTAATAAGCCTTGTAATTTAGCAGGTCTCCAAAGTTCCCAGGAAGGGGGGAGGTAAATAGCAGAGAAGCAAGGAAGGGGGCAAAGGTGAAAGGCAAGGGGGAAACTGGGGCCTCTGAGGTCTGTTTTATTCCCCTTACGTGCTCAGTGCTTCTCAAAATATCTGTGATAAAGAACCAGAATTTTTTGTTTTTATTGACTTTTAATTTTCAATATGTTGCAGACCGCACTTTTGTGAAATCCAATAAAAATTAAATTAGTAGGAAAATAAAATGAAAGCAAAGGCACGTAAAACACCAGCTCAGAGTTTTATTATCAGCTTCAACATGCTTAAAATCACTCTATAAAGTTAGGGGGAAAAGTTTCTAAACGTTTACTCTCAATGTCTATGCTTATCTCATTGCAGACCAGTAAAAACTGGTTCTCAGAGCATCACGGGCCATGAACTACTTTTTGAGCAGAATTGCTTTAATTAAGTGGAGTTTCTTCATTGCCTCTAGATCTCAAAGCCCCACCTGCCCACAGGAACATCCCCCGCTTCACAGCGGGCATCCCTGTGGCTGGCTAGTACTTTCCTGACAGCAACCTGCTGACCACCGCCCACAGGTGGTCCCCATGCTCTTGTTTTCAGTGAGAATTTACATCCCAAACCCACAGTTAGGCACTAACATCGGCCAATCTGATCACCTACCAGCACTTGGAATGTGGCCAAACCCCAGAGACACCTCGCTGTGACAAAATAGCAAAGCGAGACCTTTTATTCTGCATTCTTCTCAATTTTCTTCTTACCTCCCCTCACTTTCTCGATTCCTTGATGGATAACTGATTCAACACACTTTGGTGTGCCATCCCTCCAAACTTTTCTTGTAGCTTTGGACCATGGTTTCCCCCAAGTTTCATGTCCTTTCTGTTCCCTCAGCTCCCTTTGAGAAGATGTCCCAGGTTCCAGCTAAGCTGGCAGAGCCCCCATTCAGAGGAGTCAGGTCACAGAATTTGCTGTGTTAATGGCCAGATCCAAGCCCTAGTCCCTTTATTCTGTCCCAACATACACTACAAAGAATCCACAAATAAATCCCCACTCATTATTGAATCCAGAGCGTGGAGAGCGTGCGTTGTATACAATAAATCCAGGAAACTGAGAGATTATTCACAGAAGCACACACGACTAAATTTGAAGAATATGCAAAATACTGTTCACATGTACAAAGGCCACCTGGGTGTCTACTTACTTTTATCTTGGATCAAACAGGCAAACCTTTGTGAGCACATCATGCCTTAGGCAGACACAATATTACAAAGCAAAAATGGGTTGGGTGAAGCAGTGATGCAGGGTTGGAATTCATCCCACGAGGAGATATCCAAAGGAAATCACACAAAAAATATCCTAATCAAGTGGGTGATCCACCAAATCATATACATTTTTTTTTTCTTTGCATCTGTTTGGAAAGCTTGATTGCCAGTTGAACCACTTAAGGAAAGAGGAGTCGTCTGCTTCATGTGGATGAAAGCAGGACGCATTTCTTTCATAAATGACATGAATACAATTTAATTCTGTTATATTTTCTGCTTGGGAAAAGTGCCTGGATTTTACACAGAAATAAGAATTCGATGTTGGCACATTTGCCATGCTTTCTTGAGACTGTAAATAAGAAAGAGATGGTGCCTTGTGCATTTCTGAATCGTAGGTTATGTCTTGGATTCAAATGTGCAGCCTCTGTAAACAGCAGAAAGGAAAGATAAAGATGGGGCAATAAGAAAAGGAGGCTGTGTGCGAAACCCAGGCTGGTCCTAGACTAGGCTTCTTCCTATTTTCAAACTGAGTAACCAGATTTACCCTTTGCATTACTTGGCTGGTCTCAGCTTATGTGTGTGCCGGCTGTTATGGAAATTTCTCTTCATCACCACATAAATAGACAATTATCATTTTCAAAAAGAACCAAGGTGGCATCTGCACTTTCCTTTGAGTTCTAAGAACAAGTGGTCTGTGCTTAATTGAAAAGTTCCTTTGGCAAATACACAAGTTGTGGAATCTTTTGCTATAGAGAGTCACGTAAAAGTAGTTTTAATGAACCATGTAATGGCTTATTTGACTGTGCCCTTTTATTTTAGCATAAAAGCATAAATATTCTATTCAAATGCAGAAAATCTATTCAAGGCAAAAATACCAGCCTAGTGCATCAGCTACAACACTCTTTGGGTTGTGGCCCATTTAAAGGACAATGATGTGTCATCATTCATGGTGTCTGCCTAGAATTTGTATGTATTATCTGTGGGATATAGCTGATCTCTGAAAATTCACACTTCAACTTATTGTCTAGTGCATGTAATCACATTTAGAAAACCATTATTCCTTTCTACACCAAATCAATGTAGGATTTCCTTCTGGAAAAAAAAAAAAGTAGGATGTTCATTATTCTGAGCACTAGTAAGGGAGACCAGTAAAGATGAAAAGTAAAAGTCTCAAATGTTCAAATGGTTTCTCAAGAGAGGTTAAAAATAAAATTTTACTATCATCTATTTTAGTTTTACAGACAAGCAGCTTAAGTGCCACAGTAAACTGGGGAAGTAAGGTCTGGAACTCTCCCTGTAACCTAGAGAGCTGATTTTTCAGCAAGCGTTTTTAATGGTCAGACCTGCATTGTCATGGTTGAAAGGCAGAGGTAGTCCAGAGGAGGGCAAGTTCACGGGCTTTGGGTTCAAACAAACCTGAGGTTTCACTCCCAGTCCCAGGACTTACTGTCGTGAGGCACTGAGGCTCAGTTTCCTGCTTTGCAAGAATAAAGATCATTTCATTCACTCTGGAGGGTTATTGTGCAGGAATGAATTGGCAACGTATATAAAGGACCCAGGACAGTTCATGGTATATTACAGATACTCAATCAGCGCTCATGCCTAATCTCTCCTTTTCTCTCTCCCACGAGTCTATTATGCTAAATAATAGCCACTAGCGTTCTGGGGCAATATTGCAGCCCAAAGATTCATTTGTGTGCCAACACAACTACTGGGTAGGAAACGCAGGTTCTATGTCAAAGAAGTCACTTGTGACACCCATAGAAAATTTCTAATTCCATATTCCTGGCAACTCTTTGTCAGTTTCCTTTACTGCTACCCCTTCCCATGTACACACAATAGCTGTTCCTTATACACTGATATTCCTCAAGCTTCTGTGCTTGGCTTTTCTCCTTGATCTTCACTTATCACTGATCTTACCCACTCAAGGACTCCAGCTTCTACCTCTGTGCTGATGATCTGAAGTCCATACGGTCAGTCCTGGCCTTCACGCCTTAG
This sequence comes from Balaenoptera borealis, assembly GCF_965194805.1. Lineage (NCBI taxonomy): Eukaryota > Metazoa > Chordata > Mammalia > Artiodactyla > Balaenopteridae > Balaenoptera > Balaenoptera borealis. Next base: position 7,250,672 of record NC_138880.1, read on the forward strand.
CTCCAGACCCACGTATCTCATGGCTGACTGGCATCTTCACCTGAGTGACCCCCAGGCACCTCAATCTCACGTCCAAAACAGTCTTCACTCCCTCAACCCACTCAATCCTCTTACCTCCCAATAAACCTGTTTCTCTGATTGCCTATATTCTGGTTTATTGTATTCCTACCCAGTCATTCTCTAAACTAGAAATTCTTCACCTGCCCATTTAAATTGGTTAAATAAGCTTTACCCTCTTCCCAAGATTCCTACATTCACTATCCTATCCTATCCTATCACTATCCTATTCACTATCCTATCCTATCCTATCACTATCCTATCCTATCCTATCACTATCCTATTCACTATCCTATCCTATCCTATCACTATCCTATCCTATCACTATCCTATCCTATCACTATCCTATCCTATCCTATCACTATCCTATCCTGTCCTCAGCTATGGATGTTCATTCCCTCCTGCCTCTTCCCACCCCCACCTGTAACCTGCTCCTGACTTCCTTATCTACGCATGTAGCAAAGGCAAATCTTATCTGGAACCTTGGATTTCCTCAACTGGCCAGTTTCCTGGACTTGATGCCACCACTGGGGGCCAGGAAGTCACTTGGTCTTACTGAGAGCACCAGGCCGGGCACGTGCACTGGGTGACTTGTTTCTTTGGCCCCTTCTGGACTTGAAAGAAACGTCACGCTGCAGGGCATGGAATCTGGCATCCCAGAGCAGCCTCTGAAAGCTTGGGTGACGCAACCTGATAGCATGAGAGAGTCAGCTTTCTATACGGCCAATTTCCCCCAAACAAAATCAGAGATGGGATAGATCTGGACAAAGGAATTCCCCCTTGCTCCTCCCTCTTACGGGCTCTTTTAAGGTAAGCTTCCTTGATAGACAGTCCAGTGGCATTCCACATACTGACTGACAGCCCTGCTGGGTCACCTCTGTATCTTCTCACAGCCCATCATGAAGCAGCAGCTCACACAGAAATGCATCACGTTTCATTACATCATATCCTTCTCTGGATCCCCTCCATGGTTCCTCCCTTCTGCTACCCTGGGCTTGCACCCGACAAACAAAGCATTGACATTTAATCCTTGCCTTGAGCTCTATTCTCTAGGGAAACCAGGACTAAGAAAACTTCTAAAAAAGATTTTGCACAACTTTAAATAAAAGGCCATGTTCAATAAGATAAGAAGGCTTGGCTTACTTTCCTTTTTCTGCAGCAAGTATTAAAAGAAAAAGTAGTTTAAGAGTCTGTTGGGGGAATGCTACATTCATTTTACAAAATTTTGCCTTAGGTTTTCTAGCAGTCAGAATGAAGAAAGAAACATAATAGGTTTCATAAGTTAATAACAATTGGAAGTACATTTATCAAGAAAAAGTATCTCAACTCTGACTAGACCCTGAGCTTTGGGAGGAATTTGTCATGATGTCATGACGATCTTTACATAAGAGTCATAAAGTAATGCAATGAATCATATATCCTTTATATTATATATTTTTTACAAAATTTTAAAAAATACACAGAATGTGCATTTTTCTTGTATTAGAATTCAGGGAAAGGCAGTGCAAGATTTTAGGACAGTAGTTGTAAAACACTGATCTACACAAGAAGTTTCTTTAAAATACACATTTCAGGGCCTCATTCCAGACTCATGAATCAGAATTCCCAGGACTAGAGATATGTATTTTGGACAGGATGAAGCCAGTGCACGTGAAAGGTTGAATACTGGCAATTTCCAATGGTTCAATCTAAATGTTACCTAGAAAAATGGTACAACTTTGGTAGCAGACACAGCTTCTAAGAATACAGTCTAAATGTTATCCTAGAATGGGGGATCACTACACAAAAGGACACCATCGTTTGGATTTGAGGAATTACGAAATGTGTATAAAGCTAAAATGAAATGGCAAATTATGGATCAAGAATATGGTGAATGTTCTTTGAACAAATATCTGTGACACACCCTCTGTGGTTACAATGCCTTAGCTAAGTAAATGGCATGGGACATGCAATGTGGGATCCTTAAAAGCAGAGGCAGGGTCCCAACCACCCATAAGCTTACAGGATAATTCAGAAGAAGTGCCACACAACAAAAGGTTATATCACTCAGGGCGAGATGATGTACCATGAATTATGTCCACGGATGCAAACTGTCTCCTGAATATGCCAGCCACTGAGGAAACCCAAGACCAGCCAAATGTTTTGCCTTTTCCAAAAGGAAGCTTTCGTCCCATAGATAGCTTTGCGCTGACAATTGATGTGAGATTAAAAATACAACAAATAAGGCACATGGCACAGATCAGAGCCCTAGAATGTTCTCAGAAATTCTACCCCACTCTCCACTTTTAGAAAGCATGACTGAGACAGCCTGGCTGGTCAGAGTTGAATCACCATTGTTTTCTTTTTAAAAAATTTTTTTTTATTTTTATTGGAGTATAGTTGCTTTACAATGTTGTGTTAGTTTCTGCTGTAGAGCAAAGTGAATCAGTTATATGTAAACATATATCCCCTCTTTTTTGGATTTCCTTCCCATTTAGGTCACCACAGAGCACTATGGGTAGAGTTCCCTGAGCTATACAGTAAGTTCTCATTAGTTATCTATTATATACATAGTATCAATAGTGTATATATGTCAATCTCAATCTCCCAATTCATCCCACACCCCGCTTCCCCCTTGGTATCCATACGTTTGCTCTCTATGTCTGTGCCTCTATTTCTGCTTTGTAAATAAGATCGTCTATACCAATTTTTTTCAGATTCCACATATGTGTGTCAATATACCATATTTGTTTTTCTCCTTCTGACTTACTTCACTCTGTATGACAGTCTCTAGGTTCATCCATGTCTCTACAAATGACCCTATTTTGTTCCTTTTTATGGCTGAGTAATACTCCATTGTATATATGTACCACATCTTTATCCATTCATCTGTCGATGGGCATTTAGGTTGCTTCCATGTCCTGACTATTGTAAATAGTGCTGCAATGAACATTGGGGTGCATGTGTCTCTTTGAATTATGGTTTACTCAGGATATATGCCCAGTAGTGGGATTGCTGGGTCACCTGGTAGTTCTATGTTTATTTTTTTTTAAGGAACCTCCATACTGTTCTCCATAGTGGCTGTATCAATTTACATTCCCACCAACAGTGCAAGAGGGTCCCTTTTCTCCACACCCTCTCCAGCATTTGTTGTTTGTAGATTTTGTGATGATGGTCATTCTGACCAGTGTGAGGTGATACCTCATTGTAGTTTCAATTTGCATTTCTCTAATACTTAGTGATGTTGAGCATTTTTTCATGTGTTTTTTGGCCATCTGTATGTCTTCTAGAGTAATGAGAATAAAAACAAAAATAAACAAATGTGACCTAATTAAACTTAAAAGCTTTTGCACAGCCAAGGAAACCAAAAACAAGATGAAAAGACAACCCTCAGAATGGGAGAAAATATTTGCAAACAAAGCAACTGACAAAGAATTAAACTCCAGAATATACAAACAGCTCATGCAGCTCAACATCAAAAAAACAAACAACCCAATCAAAAAATGGGCAGAAGACCTAAATAGACATTTCTCCAAAGAATCACCATTGTTTTCTACACATTAACCTCCAGGCACTAGGTTTCCATGATCTGGGTGTGTGGCAATGAGCCGACACACCATGAGGAACAGTACCATTTTAATATGACTTCAGATTCACAATTTAGAGGTATTTTTAAACAGCAGTCCAATTCTAACAAAGAAAAAAAAAATTCTTTGTCCTGGGGTATCCAGGACAAGGGCAACGTGAGGCAGTGTTTTCATTTATAACAGAGTCCTGCAGGACCTATTGGTATTTATCTTCTACATCACTGCTCTAAGAGGCTAAACACTCACAAACAATTCTATCAGAGGGTCTGAGGATAAAAAGCACCTATAAATAATACTTCCTGACACCAAATATATTTCATAGTGTCTAACAGATGCTCCAGATTTTAAAAAGGAAAACATGGCTTAAATATCTTTTAAGGGGATGCAGTTCGTGTGGACAGAAAATCAGATACTCTTGAGTACAAGGGTTTTAATTGTCTTTTGAGACTTCTAAATCCAAGCTCCTAACTCATTTGTTTAATGTAAAAACTGAAATTGTGTGGTCATTTTGATTGAGCACATTCCATTTTTCCTGCGACTAGAAAAAAAAAATAATTACAAGTTTTAATGGTCAGAGCCACGCTAAAGATGGAAAGGAGAAGTGAGGGTCTAGCTCACTCAGGCTGACCGTCCATTAGCCTGAAAGACACAGCTTCCTGCCTCATGCCCTGACGTGCTATTAAGTGGCATCTGAGCTTGGGTTTCTCTGGCTGATTCAAGGAATCAAGTGCAAGAATTTTATTCTGAAGACAATTCCAGGAAGCACTAATGAGGCAGTAGGGAAAGGGGTAAGGAAACTGGTTAATGAAGGATTTGTTCCCCAGTAAGCGAGGTCTAAGAAGAAGGCTGAACCCCACTGGGGCCTCTAGGAGTGAGTGTCCAAAGTGCCTGTCAGAGAGTAATCCCATCTGAGGGGTGAGGATACACCAACTCCTAGTCAGTCATGGAGGACAGGCCGCTGGGGGAAGGGGCAGGAGTATTAATTCTCTGATGGTTTCAGCCTGCCACAGGGACAACGAAGTGGACTCTGGTGACCCGAGAAAGCCCTTAGACAAAGAGATGCTGGTGGCGACGGCCTGAGGTCAAGGTGACATGCACTGAGGTGCTGTAGGTGGGGGGTGATATGGGCAGAGCGTCAACAGGGTTGGCCCCAAGTGGACTTGACCTCGTGCGCCCATTCAAACTCTCTGTAGTCAGGAAGATGGTGGGGGCAGGGGGGCGGGTAGAAGAGAAAAGGTCAAAAAATAATAAAAGCAGATAATTTGGTCTTCTCTACTTGAATGGGGCACACTTGGCTGGAAACAGGCAGAGCTCACACAGGTGCCCGTAAGGCAGACACTGATGGGGGGGCGTGAGCCCAGATGGGGACCATGGGGAGAGAAGCAGAGACAGAAGCTTTTGCTCAGTCCCTGGGGTAACAGAGGGGGAGACAGGACAGCTGGTAGAGGCAAGGTCCAAGGAAGCAGGTGCCAGAGAGATGCAGGGCCAGGGAGACACGAGCAACATCTAGTGCAGAGCCCTGGCCGGGCAGCGATTCTATTTCACTCATCTCTTAGCATCAGCCCCGCACTGCTGACAGGTAAAGCAGAGCACGGAGGGTGAATCGGGCACCTCTCCACCCCAGGAAGGAAGAAACACGCCCTGGCAGAGGGCAGAGAGATCAAGGGAGACCACATCCACCACAAACATCCCAAGTGCATGCCCTTTATTTGTGGGTCAGTGATGTCTTTTTCAGACTTGAAGCCCAGCCCATTACCAACAGCCCAAGACACGTCAATCTAGTTTCTCAGAGTGAAATCACTTACAAGGAAAACGCACAGTAGAAACACAATAGGCCATCAGCCAAATAAAATTCCAGCGTTTGGAGGCTATTTGTCATAACATAGAAATCTAGATTTTTCTCACCAGCTGAATACATTGTCCCCTACGTATGAACCTTCAAGTTGCGGACTTTCAAAGATGTGATCGTGCGTTCCACCAATATCAGGCGTGAGTGAAATTGCAGCTTGCCCTCCGTCTCCTATTCCTGATGATCCTTCAGCTCTACCATCTCCCACCTGCTCTCCCTCCTCCTGTCAGTAACTCTTCTTGCCTGTTCACTCGATGCCAGCCCTTGTGTGCCAGCTGTTGTACTGTACTACTGTACTTTTCAAGGTACTGTACTGTGAGATTAAAAATGTTTTATTTGTGGTGTTTGTTTTTTATGTATTATTTGTGTGAAAAGTATTATAAACCTATTACGGTACAGCACTATATAGCCGATTGTGTTAGTTGGGTACCTAGGCTAACTTTGTTGGACTTACGAACAAACTGGACTTATGAACTCGATCTCGGAACGGAACTCGTTCGTATGTAGGGGACTTAGTGTGTTCCGAGAGATCCCAAGATATGGAAGTGTCTGGGCTCGTGGCTTGTTCAGGAAGGTAGCAGGCTGAGAACTGCTATAGGGCAGGAGCCCTGACCCATCCTGCCACTCTCTATGCTGAAGGGTCACGGCAGAGGCACACTTTAAAGTGACAAAAGTCTGGGTGTTTAGAGCAACAAGAGAGTCGAAGCTGGAGCTAAGGTTGACGTGGGAACTGTCAGAAGCCCCCCTCCTACTCTGTCCTTCCCCAGAGCACGGCAGGGCTGGTGGCCACAGGGCACAGAACCAGGACAAAGCGAGGCCTTTCCTGCCTGGGGATAGGAGATCTGCCACTTGACTAACATCACTTTTTCTTTTTTTTGGATTTTTTTTTTTGTTGAAGTATAGTTGATTTACAATGTTGTGTTAATTTCTGCTGTACAGCAAAGTGACTCAGTTATACACATATAGACATTCTTTTTACATATTCTTTTCCATTATGGTTTATCACAGGATACTGAATCTAGTTCCCTGTGCTCTACAGTAGGACCCTGTGTTTATCCATTCTAAACATAAGAGTTTGCATTTACCAATCCCAAACTCCCACTCCATCCCTCTCCCTCCCTCCTCCCCCTTGGCAACCGCAAGTCTGTTCTCTATGTCTCTGAGTCTGTTTCTGTTTTGTAGTTTATTCCACTGTTAAAGACCATTTTTGTAGGGTCCTTCCTACAAGGTCTAGGAATCCTGTTTAATAGCAAAGCAAGGACTTAGGTCAAAGGAAGACATGTTTGTTTCAGATTTTGAGATGTTCCCAATGTAAAGTCGACCATATGTTATTATAACACAAATTATCCAACCAACGATTCCTCACTCTTATCACTTGTTTACAGATTTTATTAAGTTCTTGATCCAGCCACTGGGGTTTGCCGTTGCTTCTATTTGAGTCATCCCATAACAAATGGCCCTGATAGGTTATAATTCTGCAATTACAGTGCCTAATACAATCTGTATGTGAATGTGCACAAACATGTTTCTCTCTTAGTGGTTTTCTCAGGCAAGCCTTTTTGCTGCTCAAGCTCCTTTCAAGCCTGTGCCGTACATTTATTTTTCAGCAAAAGCATTTGATTATATATCCCCTGCTGCTTATTCATTTCTAATGCATCCCAGGCCATTTGGAATTCTTGTAAATTCTTGACGGAATTATATATATTCTAACATTAGCAATGTTCTGTTTCACAAAATTGAGGCCTGAGTCGTTTTATTAGAGAAATGACATCCACCGTTATTGAGCTCCATCTTCATAACCTAATAAGAGTGGGTGATGCCCTGCAAGGAGAGTGGGCTGGCTGGGAGACACTGTGATTCTAGTCTCAGCCCTACTGGGAAGGGACTTGGGGGTGGGGTGCTTGGGAAAATGACTCAGTGTCAGACACAGGGCTTGTGCCCATGAGACAGGCCTGCACACACCAGGACCACCTGTGGAAAGGCAGCAGGTGGAAAGATGGGAAGATGTTGGAAGGTGCAGGCAAGGCCAGAACTTGCTGCATTAAAGGATGAAGGCAGATACAAGAGCATGAAGATAGCCCTAAACCCATACTCTAATCTGGAGGAAAATGGCTGGAAGAGGCTGTAATTCCACTAGCTGGTGCTTTGAAGTGGGTCCAGGTCTGAGCAGCTGGTAATCTGCAAAGACTCAGGGATTCAGAATTTGGAGCAGATAATAAGGACAGAGGAAAGAAGAGAGAGTCACCCCGGTGGTACCAGGCAGGGCTGGGAATTTCAAGTCCCAAGGTTAGAGCTGAAGGAATAAGCAACAATAGTGACATGATGTGACATCCCTGAGCTAATGGCATCGACTCCTCGGGCCCTGCCCTTGGGCATGTTTTGCACCACGTTCGTAAGTGGTCCAGAGGCCTCTGCTTTCAAGGTCAATGGGAAATGGTGGTGATGGTGGGGGTGTGGAATCAGAAAAACATGGCATGTGTCTCTTTGGATTTTCCCCTCTGTGAAGTGAACAACTTGGACCACATCTCTAAGTGTCACTCGGTGTCTAAGTTTAATTATTCTAATGATTCTTCGCGCCATCTATGAATTGTTCAAAGCAGGTCAAATCATGTTTGGTAAAAGCTTACCCAAAGCTTTTCAATTTCAGTTGTGTCAGAGGCAACACACCAGTTACAAGGTCAGGGAATTTATTTTAAAGGCACTATAAATATTGAATATTTTGTATAGTTTTAGTAAAAATAGAAACTCTACTCCCATTTACTAAAATAACAGTTATCAGAAGCTTAGTAGTAAGAGTCAGTTCAAAGTATTTAACATGTTTAAACTGCCCATCACCAATACATGAAAACACAAAAGAAAGTTCAATTGATAAATGAGCTGCTAATTCTTTTCACTAACCAATCACTATGGCTTATAACTTAAGCATATGAAATGCAGAAGAAACAAAATAGTTTATTTCAGACATCCAGAGTTTACACTTGTATCTGCCCAAAGAAAACGGTGAAAAGAGTGAATATGTGTGTAAGGTACACCATTGAAGGATACTGAGAAGGACCATGGACCCAAATACCTGTCTTCTCTCAACCACTTACGAGGAGGCCCCTCCAAGGCTGAGGCTGTAGACTTCCAGGAACCTGGCACAGCTGATGCATGCTTACAAAGAGGAAAGCACACTGGGCCAAGAATCAGTTCTATTCTAAATAGTGGCACTAACTGGGCAGATTTGCACAAATCCTTCACTTCTCCGAGTTTTCTGTCTCATTTGCTAAAGAGGATATTTAAGTCCAGCTCAAATGTTATGATGCTAAGAGGTTACTTAGCATTAACACTTCATTTCACAAACATTTACCACTTCCCTCACCAATGTGTTGGACTCTGTGTTAAGGGGTGGGAAGCAAGACAAATAAAACAGCACATGTGGCTTCAGGGAGCCATCCGTCTGGCTGGGGGACCACTGAGGACACTCTAACTGTTACTGAAGTCGGGTCTAGCTGCTCAAAAGCCAATATTCGAGAGGCAAGATTGGTGGAAAGGCAAGTTTGTTTTATTCTAGAGGCTGGCAACCAGGGAGAAGGTGGACTCTTGTCCAAAGGCCAACTCCCCACTGCCAATCAGTGGGCAAGAGCTTTTAAAGGGGAGCTTCAGGGGTGTATAGGTGGAGGGAGGGGGTTACGTGTAGAAACAGCACAGTCAGCTCTGACAGTCGTCTTGAAATTGGTCATGCGGTGGTCTGATCAGCGTCGGCTTGATTGTTTTAAGTCCAGTTAAACTTCAGTTCCAGAGTTGGTTAGTTCCCATTTCTCTGAGGCCAGTTCTTGGAATTGTGGCCACTTATGTCATGGTTACAGTCTGGGCATCGTGTAGTTAACTTCTTCCACCTGGCGGGGGTTTCAGTATCTACAAGACATCTCACAGGACATGGCTCAGAATATTATCTATAGTCCTTGAGGAGGAACTAAAGGTCCTTGACTTTATTTAATAACTAAGCTATTGGGCTTCCCTGGTGGCGCAGTGGTTGAGAATCTGCCTGCCAATGCAGGGGACACGGGTTCGAGCCCCGGTCTGGGAAGATCCCATATGCCGCGGAGCAACTGGGCGCGTGAGCCACAATTGCTGAGCCTGAGCGTCTGGAGCCTGTGCTCTGCAACAAGAGAGGCCGCGACAGTGAGAGGCCCGCGCACCGCGATGAAGAGTGGCCCCCGCTTGCCACAACTAGAGAAAGCCCTCGCACAGAAACGAAGACCCAACACAGTCAAAAATAAATAAATAAATAAATAAAAATTAAAAAAAAACCCAAAAAACAAAAAAAACCACTAAGCTATTGTTACTTGGTCTTATTTGACTGATTTTCCTTTGTTTCTGTCTTTTCTCATGTCTCTGATTAAATTTATTCTTTTATTAAAGTTTTCCTACTGACAAAAAGTAGTCTGAGGATTTGGTGGGGGGGGATAGTGGGGTCTTTTCTGGGAAGGGTCCATAGGGTCCTGCTTGGTTTCATAACCATGGGAGGCTACGCAGACAGAGGGAGGGTCCCCTGACATAACAGAAGAAGCTAGCTGGAGATTAGCAGCTGTCACTTGAGTGCCTGGCCTCGTGGCAGCGCAGTGGGGCAGCATGCAGCTCTAGGACAATGTGACATAGTGACAAGACGGCAGACTTGAAGGCCTCTCAAGGCAAATACTGTAACTCTAAGTGCTCCTCTGTGAATTTGAAAAACAAGACTAACATCATTTCCCTTGCAGGGTAGGTGTGAGGATAAAAGTGAGATAATGCATAAGAAAATACTAGTAAATGCCTAGCATAAGTGTAATAGGGAAGAACAAATCTGACTCCATATTAGATCTGTTCCTCTTACTTTAACTTTTGTGCTCTGTTGCCTATGCTTAGTCACACTGGCTCTGCACCTTTTGTAAAAGAATGTTGCCTATAGCCTGAAATATACAGGATAGCCCATTCTCAAGGCTCTGACCTTTAAAGGTATAACAGTCCTCCATTCATATAGAGATAAAAAGTTGCAGAACAGAGAATAACATTTGTCTTGTTGGAGGTTTTACAGGAACATCATGACCTAACCGATGTGGGCAGATGCAAGAACAAAGGATTCTGACAGCAAGAAGTCTGCAATAACCAACCGCACCCCCTCCCCTTTTAGTATAAAAGAAGCCTGAATTCTAACTCAGGCAAGATGGTTCTTTTGGACATTAGTCCGCCGTCTTCTCAGTCTGCTGGCTTTCCAAATAAAGTCATTATTCCTTGCCCCAACAATTCATCTCCTGATTTATTGGCCTGTCATGTGGTGAGTAGGATGAATTTGGACTCGGTAACTTAATTATTTTGGTGATCTTCATTTTTACTAATATGCAAGTTACTCAGAAGAGGAGCCAAGAGGCCAAGAAGACAGATGTGGCAGTTTTGCCTCAGCTTGGCCTTGCTTAGCCTGGCTGGAGGAAGTGGTCATCACTAGACTGCAGACCCCAGATCTCTCTTTTCCAAGACCGCCAGGGTATATTATATCACGGCACAAGGGGACAAGGGATGGCATCTAGCATTCCAGCAACAACCAGAAAACAACAGTGCTCTTGGCTGTGGGAAATCCATCTCACAGGGGCATGAGATATGTTGAGTTCTAAAACCACAGGGACCCCGGACAGGTCACATCAATTCTAAGATGAACTAAACAACTCTTCTTCCTCCAAGTTTCACCCTGCCATAACAAACCCCAGAACTAACAAAGCCTCAGCCTGCCCCATCCAAGCAGCTACAGTGCTAACGTGTTTGACTCCAATGGGGGAGGCTTCTGTGATTGGTGGCCCTTTGTCCCCTGTATCCTACAAACACTCAAGGCTTAGGAGAAACACCAGTTTGCCAGATTCTCATCATTGGCCCAGTATCAATACCCTTGGGGAAGTGCATGGGTCTGCTCACCCCACTCACACTGCCTTTACCTGTCGGTGCCTTCAGGATCCTGCGTTTTCCTCTGTTGGTGCATTGCAAGGACCTGGGTATGGATCTGCTACAGACTGAGTTGTGTCCCCCCCCCCAAATCCATATGTAGAAGCCTTAACTCCAGTGTGACTGTATCTGGAGACGGGGTCTTTAGGAGGTAATTAGGGTGAAATGAGTTCATAAAAGTGGGGTCCTAATCTGATAGGACCAGTGGTCTTATAAGAGGAGAGAAAGAAATCTCTTTCTCTCCGTATGCACGCACTGAGGAAAGGCACATCAACTGAAGAAAAAAAAAAAAAAAAGCACAACCTAAGAGTTGAGAATTTTGTTTTATTTGGTAGACTTTCTGAGGACTTAAGCCTGGGATGCAGCCCCTCAGGGAGAGACTGCCCTGAAGAGGTAAGGGAGAAGCCAGGTTCTATAGGTGTTTTTGCAACAAAAACCAGGTAGTTGGAACATCAAAAGATCACTGTTAATTAAAGAAAACCAGATTCATTAAATTCAAGTTAATGAATTTAGTGCTTTCCTATGTATGAGAAGATGCAAGGGCCAGTATCCTGTTTTTCTCCATCCTGAATCCCCTCAGGGTGCACACTGGCGGGGTGAGGGAAAGTTCGAGACTGCGGTGACAGCTTGATGGCAGCAACATCCTTTGATATGGCAGGTGGCATTCGTTGTCCACAAGCAGGTAGGGAACAGCAAGAAAGTGACCATCCGCAGACCATCAAAAGAGCCGCCACCATAAGGTGAAAATGCTGGCACCCTGGTCTTGGACTTCCAGCCTCCAAAAGTATAAGAAGATGAATTTCTGTTGTTTAAGGCTCCCAGTCTCTGGTATTTGGTAATGGCAGCCCGAGCTCACTAAGACAGTGTCTACCTTCATTACCAAATTATGAGCACCTTAAGGGTAGAAACCTTGATTTGTTTGCCTTTGTTGCCCAAGCCTCAAGTGCCCAGCACACATTGAATTCTTAAGAAATGTTTGTGGAATAAGGGGATATCTGATTGAATGATTAGCTGTGAATATACCTCAAAGTGCTCATAGATTCTTCTCAGATCTCAGTACACATCCTCTTCCTGCCTGCTTCCAGAGAAAGGCACTGAACCACATAAAAGGATTCTCTCCTATGAGGGAATCTTCCATTTTTCACCCAGTTGCTGAAGAATCAAAGCAGAAAGAGCTGGTTGAATCTAGTGGTCAGTGAGTAAATCAACACACATCCACTGTGCACCTCCCATGAGCCAGGCACTGACCCAACCACGGAGGATGTGTCTGTGAAGACAATGCACCAAGTGCCTGCCCCACGGAGCTTAGACTCTGATGAACTGAAACAGATATTAAGCATGTGGGGGAAAATCAGGTAATTGCAGATACTTCCAAGTGCCATGAAGAAGCTGAAACAAGGTAACGGGGTGGAGAGTGATGGAGCAGGGGCTGCCTTTCCTAGAGCGTTGAGAAGCATCCCTCTGGCAAGGTCCCATGGGAGCTGCAACCTGAATAATGAGAAGGAGAAGATCTGGGGAGGAGAATTCCAAGCAAGAGGAACAGCAAATCCAAAGGCTCTGCGAATGGACCGAGCTTGGCATGTCTGGTGGAAAGATCAGATTCAGAACATCGTGAGCAAGAGGAAGAGTGGAGGGACAGAGGGAGGGGAGGCGGGAGGTAGACAGAGTGCGCCTTACTGGCTCTGATTACAAGTTTGGATTTCATTTGGTTACAATGGGAAACCACTGGAGGTGTTTTCTCAGGGACACGCAATAATCTAAGTTATGCCTTAGAAGTGTGACTCTGACTGTTATGGGAAGAGAAAGAACATTGGTCTGGGAGAGTTGAAGTGGCTTTGACTAGGGTGGTCACAGTAGAGGTGGTTAAAAATGGCCAGACTCAGGGGCTTCCCTGGCGGTCCAGTGGTTAAGATGCCGCGCTTCCAATGCAGGGGGCGCTGGTTCGATCCCTGGTCGGGGAACTAAGATCCTACATGCCGTGGGGTGTGGCCAAAAAGTTAAAAAAAAAAAATGGCCAGACTGTGGGTATCTGTTTTGGAGTAGAGAAAAATTGGATTTATGGATGGATCAAATGTGGGACCGGAGGGAAAGAAAGGAATCAAGAATGACCCATATCAGGGTTTTAGCACGAGTAACTGCCAGAATGTGGTACCATTTCTGGCGACAAGGTAGGAAGCAGTGGTGGTGGGAGGGAAGATTGGCTCACCTGAGACCTGTTGAGGCTGAAATACTTATTAGACCCGAGTGCACATGTAGAACAGGCAGCCGGATACATCAGTCTAGACCTTAGAGAAGAGGTCAGAGCTAGATAAAGAAATTTGTGAGTCATCAGCATAAAGACAGTATTTGAAGCCAAGGGACTGGGTAAGTGCACCGGGGGAGAAGACATAGCTGGAAAAAAATAGATGATAAGAATAGACCCTGGGGCGCTTCAATTGCTAGAATCAGATATGCAAGAAGAAGCCAGTAGGAAGCCTGAGAAGGTGCAGCCAGAGAGGAGGAAACCCAGGTAAGTGTGGTATCTTGGAAACCAACAGGAAATCAAAATGTTTCCTGTTGAATAAAATGAAGATTCTGACAAAATAGGAATTCGTATAGCTGCTTTCTAGGGATAGGAGCATCGGAAGGGGTTTTAGACCTCAAATGAGGAAACTGAAGGAAATAAAGTCCCCAAGGATATACAGCTCGTCTGTGTAAAGGGCCAAGACTAGTCTCCAACACTAAACCAGCCTGCTAACCGCCAGCCCTGCGATCTTGACCTGTGTCACCTGCCCCATTGCATGCCGCCCTCCCTGATGCCCTGCCGTGAGCAGTAAACATGCAGGGTGTCTGGGGAATGGCAAAGCTGGTTAATATCTCTTTGTGATTGAGCGCGGTACCCAGCACACTGTCTGGGAGGACAGACCAGACCTTTATCCCACTGGTGTGAAGGTAGGCTTCTGTGACTATAGGAAGAAGCCCCTGGGTCTTTAGAATTAAGAGGAAGCAAAGCCGTTGATTGCTAACGGGAGACGCTGGGGGGACAGGCACCCGTTAGGATTCAACTGGGGAGGTAAAAGAAGGCACGGAGAAGATGGGGGTAGGCTGGAGAGAGCCATTTACAACTGCAGCCCTCTGCAGGAGAAGCTGGGTTTGGAGTTTGGGTAAAAGGAGAATAGAACCAGGAGCTGTGGAATTATCCATTGGATGAACCACATTTCCAAAACAAAGTTCAGCACATCTGACCCTGTGAAGCTCTTCCTGATCACCCCACTCTGAATTATGTGTTCCCTCTGCAGTTTTCCCAAATGATTCTGTGTATAAAATCGCATTGTTCTTCTCTACCTTTGTACCTATCTCCCCCACTGGACCGTGCCTGGTCTGGCAGACTGTCAGTAAGTGATTATTGAACCAATCAATAATCAAACAATGAATGGATCAGGAGATTTGACATTTGGTTTGTCCTTGAAAATCTGAGACATGTATTTCCCTTAAGAATATTGCTGCGGAATAGTCTACCAGAAAGGCTGAGATTTTCAAGGGCATTAAGCACACTGAGAATGTATCACCTCATTATGCAACGAGAACATTTTAGATGTATCTGCAGTAGAGTTAGGCATTAGAATCTAATGCATAGATAAACAAAAGAATATAAGAATATATACACAAATACAAACCCATACACACATATATACTCAAAAGTCTATATATACATACATATAGGCGTGTATTTATATGTGTGTAAGTATATATACACACACAGAGAAAGAGAAAATATTCATTGTTTTACTGACTTTATGGACCAGGAAGACATACACACTCCTAAAATTAATATTCATTAACATTTATTAACACTATTGTAATTCAACTTATCATTTGAATTATAATATTTCTACCATTACAATTTTTTCTGCTATGTATAAGCCCAGAATAGAATTAAGACATCTTATACCTGTGAGATTTCAATATTTTCTAGGCTGATTTTCATATTCAAATGATTTCAACTTGCTTCTTCAACTTGAAATCTAATGAGAGCATCATCTCTTTTCTTATATGGTACTAAGCACTCTCTGTGTTCACAAATAGGTATGTTAATAAGGCTTTGTAATTGACACAGCCCTATTTCTTAGGGAGTCCTTGGAGAGGATAGGGAAGGAAGTGAGGATTAGTCTACAGATGCAGAGGCAGGAGGCCAAGGGATTGACTGCTGGAAGGTCTCACGTCTGTCTCTGTGGTGGGAGGGGAAGCCACCACTGAGAGTGAAGGTGATGGAGGTTAGGAAGAGGCTTGAAATAAGTCGTCAGCTTTGAACCGTCCACAGGGAACGGGAGGGAAAGTTACACAGAGATACACAGGAGGACTGAGCTCTGAGTCAAGGGCTGAGGAAGGATTGTGTTAATTTACCACGGCCCAAGGTTTAGGTGATTTTTCCCATTGGTGTCTCCACACCCCGATCACAGGAAAGGATGTGAAGATGTGCAGATGATTCCAGGTTACAGCCTGTCTGAGGGGGTGTAAACACAAGAGGGCAAGGGACCTGAGGGTACTAATAAGGGGGAGGCAGGTTGATGTCTAGGTTATCAAAGAAATGAAGTCAGGAAAAAGTTGATAATATGGTATATATGGATCAAGGGACTAAAGGTCGTAACACTGAACAGTAAGATTTTGGAAGGTTTATTATGAGCCAACTATTGTGTGAAGCATTTCACATACATTATTTCATTTCATAATAACTATGAAGTCTGCAGTATGACTATCAAAGAGGCTAGGTAAATTATCCAAGGTCATACTGCTAATAAATGATAGAACTAAGAGGACTCAGCCCTCTCGTCTATTATATTACGAGACCGCATGGTGAAGAGTTATAGTGAAATTAAGAAACTGTTTTGAGCTTAGAAAGCTGTGGTCTGGGCATGAAATTTTGGATGGAAAGGAGGAATTACTGGAGGGCTGAAGGTCTAGAAGTTGGTAGCTGGGTGGCATGAGCCTCAGAGGAACATGATCTCTAATTTGGAGCAGAGAGATGGAAATTGGAAAATGTCACTAATAAACTACAAGGATGTCAACATTGTTTCTGGGTTATTTGTAACTTAGAATGAAAACAAGGAGTAACCACGAGGGAAAATGCCAACACAAATCTACGCAATACAGAATCACTACTACTTCGAATCTAAATACATAGTGATAAAGATCCATCACACAATGGAAAAAAAGATTGTATTTCTATGACAGATCGTGTGGAAGCATATTATAATGTCTACTTGAGAAAGCCTTACTTTAAGTCTTCCTTTTCTATTGGAATTCTACTTCCTGGCAAAACAAAAAACAAACAAACAAACAAAATTAAAAAAAAACTTATTTTCAATTCCTACTTAACGATTTGCTGCTCCATGTGAAAAGTTTCACATCACTCATGTGGCTTCCTCCACCTGGGATGTCCATCCGTCAGCGGCATTCATGCAAACTCTCTCTTGTCTGGACCAAATTTCACATTCTACACAAAGTTTTTCTTCCTTCTCCAAACAGAAGTATAGTCGGTCCACCGTATCTGAGAGTGGTTGAATTCACGGACACAGAGTCCAAGAACGCAGAGGGCTGACTATACTATATGCCTCTTTATACAGTATAAGGGACTTGAGCATCTGTGGATTTTGGTATGGGGTCTGGAACCAATCTTCCCCAGATTCCCAAGGACAACTGTATATGCTACTTGTGCTCCAAAATCCCCAGCACATTTATTTGTACTTCAAATGCCTATGCTGCCTTTCATAGTTACATCCATAATCAGTAAAACAACAGCTCACATTCACTGAGAACGTCATATTCCCTGTCAGGCCTAACATGGGTCCCTTGAAATAGACTTTCTCTAAACCTCACACATCTCTTATGTAGAGTGTAATCGGTATCAGTTCCATTTTACAGATGAAGAAACTGAGGTTCAGAGAGGCTAAGTTACTTGTCCAAGCTCACACCACCAAATAGGAAGGGACCAATATTCAGACACAGTGATGTCTATTGTAAGTCTCGGGCCCAACCCCTGTAGTATTCTACACATACAGATTCACATTCTATAAATCCTGAAGAGTAGGTACAGGTTAAGATCTGAGTGTAAATGATCTTTGTACTTCCTGGAGTGCCCATGTGCTTTGCCCATAACATGCTGTGCAAAGATACTGAGTGAGGGGATAAATGAATCGGGCTAGTGATAGTTAATAAGGGGAAACTTTGTTTCTGAGCATTTAAATAATTGTGGGAGAGGATAAATTATCAGAAGAAAAGGGCTTAAAAAGTGAGGAATAGTTGGCAGTGTAGAGGGAAAATGGGGCTACAGTGAGATATGTATCAGGACCTGAGCCATCCCAGAGCTACAGTAGCCCCACTAACCCCAGTCACTGTTAACACACACATGTTGTGTCAGTGTACCTGTGCATATGTCCACGAAGTCATTTTCTTACCTTTAAGAGTTTGATTTTTCTTTTTAAAAATTTTATTTTATTTTGCTTATTTCACTCCTTAATACCTTACCAATGCACAACCTGTCAATGGCATATACTTTTTTTTCCAAAAATAAGTAAAGTTAAAAAAATGTTCTTTCTCTTTTATTATTTTCTTATTTCTGCGATAGCATTGTTTTTACATTATCAATTGGTAATAAGCAGGAGAGAAAATAGCATGGCTTGCCAAAAAAAATCTATAAAACTCTTGGACTAGGATGATTTCTTGCTATGGGCAGGGGCGAAAGAAGAGGGGTGAGCAAGTACCCCATAGATGGACATTATCTAAAAGGTTTGTTTAAATATCAGATACAACTAAGCTTTAAACGTCATTGGACTCAATAAAGTTTCTTTCTTTTTGGCCCAGCAGCTAGAGGTGCATGAAGAAGACCCTATTTGTTTAGACAAACAAAAAAGCATCTAAGCACAGTGCAAATGAATTCATGTTTATCCCAGGTTTTTTCCCTTAAATAGCTGGGGAAAAATATTTTCTCTTTGCTGTCACCTCTAAGAAATTATCCTTCACAGCTCAGAAACACTCCTTACACCACCAGTTCTAGAGAAAGATTATTTCCACATCCTTAATTTCACCCAGAAATGTAAAAGTAAGTCAAGGCAGTAATGTCATGCATCAAGCAGTTATTCTACACGTAATGAAGAGGCTCCAGAAGCTCTGGTTCTATACACGGGGAGTTGGGCAGGAAATGTGAACGGTTTGCAGGTAGAAGTTTCCTTTCTGGGGGCATCATTCAATACGGTTTTCTTAAGCTCAGTTACCTTCTTTGCATTCATAATACCTCTGATCGCTTTACAAAAAACTATTCAAACATCAATAATCTCCCACAATCCACTTGTGTGTAAAAGCATCTAAGGATGGAGCCATCCACACAGAGAAAAGATACAGAGGCAGGATTCCATTACCCACATCCCTTCAGCACCCTGCGATCATTTGCAGTATATTAATTTGTACACATTTGTAGGAGTTTCATGGAGATATATCTAGAGGCTAGTCATATGGCTCTATTCTGTCTGCCCTTTTAGATGGTGGATGATCTTTTCAAAGGGAAGAGCAGCAATTTCCCAGCGGCCCTTGTGTAAACTGCTCGGCTACTAGTACAGACAACGAAATTCCCCCAAATCTCATGAACGGATAGTGTTCCTAGGTTTTCTCTCCCAAACCTGTACAAAGCATTTCCATTCGTATGATTTCTGAGAGGTCCACTTAGCCAAGGCACCGACAAATAAAAGGTGGCTTGGGAAATGATGTTCAGTAAATCTTGATCATTACTTTCTCCAGAGACCTAAACACAGTGGTGAGAAGGACTAGGGAAAGTTTGGTCACTGCTTCTTCTGTCTTACTTCTGCCTCCGTTTCCCTCCCCAGACAGTCCCCTGCTGCGTCCTCAACTCTCTGCGACTTCCTTCTCTCTAAAGGACACCCCAGCCCACCACACGCAGACACACTCACACACATTGCAGCCCAGCGCCCAGGCGTACATGTGTTCCAAGATATCCCATCCCCTGGCCAAGTGATCAAAATCCCCTTCCCTGGTAGTAGACTAGGTAGTCATACACTAAATATTCATTTAAAGTGATTCCCCAGACTTCCCTGGAGTTCCAGTGGTTCGGATTCTGAGCTTCCACTGCAGGGGGCACAGGTTCGATCCCTGGTCGGGGAACTAGGATCCTGCATGCCGCACGGCACAGCCAAAAAAATAATAAATTAAAAAATAAATAAATAAATAAATAAAAATATACAACGATTTAAAAAATAATAAGTAAAAAAATAAAATGATTCCCACTGAAAGAGTGGCTACAATGTTCCAGAAAGAGCCCCCATACTTTAATTTGGAAGTCTTCGGTTTGCCCCCTTGTTCTATCACTTACTAATTCGAAAAATTCCTCTGCCTCTTCAGTGATTCCCCTCATTAACTTTGGTGTCACGGCCATGAAAATATTCACTATTGTGGGTAAGTGGCTAACAGACATGGCCTTTGTGCATGTGTTCTGAAAAGCAACGTTTAAAAAGGAGAGCTTAAAGGGTACAGCTAGATACACGTATGGATAACCGAATCACTTCCCTGTACACCTGAAACTAACACAAGATTATAAATCAACTATATTTCAATTAAAAAAAAAAGTTAAAAAGTTAAAAATAAAATAAAATAAAAAGAGGAGCTTACTAAGTCAAAGAAACTGTAATCTAATTAGTAAAGTTTGAGAGCAGGAATGGCTGAGTTCTGACATCTTCTGGGGACCTCCATCACCATCTGCCAGAATAAGTGTCAGCGACCCGGGCCCTTTTCTAAAGGTTCCAGATATCGGAGTAAGCTTCTTAGCCAATGTTATAAGAGAAGCCGTGCAGAACTGGGAGGAAGTCCAGCAATCAAAATTAAGGACATTTCCAAAAGAACCTGTGACTAGTCCCTGGCACTTTTCAATATGTCATCGCCTTTTCATGTAATGGACATGAGAACATTTCTTAGTAGACATCTGAGGGTGTAAACACACACACTTACACATCTTGTAGGCCTTTTCTTCTTGAGAAACAGGCTTGCACCCACAGAACTGATTGCAGTTGAAGAACAGACTTGGCCACGCAGCCGGGGTTGAAGTATGGTACACAAAAGCTTTCACTCTGGGAAAAACCAGGATCTCTGACATAAAGCCAAACAGTGGCTTCAAGTCCTGCACGTCCGCTTCCTTTTTTTTTTTTTAAGACAGTGCTCAATTTATTCTGACAAACACAATCAGAAAGGCCTCACAATGTTTTTGGTTTTTTTGCTTTCTTTGGTGTTTCGAAGGTCAGCTTTAAATGCCTTCACATTTCTTCGGCTGCCTTCTATTCTTCTTTCAGGAAAACAAACAACAACTTAGAAGAGAAGGATAATTTGCTATGCCTGCCAAACCTTCTGGAGCTATAAGCTATAAACAGGTGGCAGTCACCAGTGGCATAGTCTAGGGGAGCTTGTAATTAAATAGTGGCGCTTTGAGTACCTACCAGAAAGCACTGATGATGGATCAATGCCTTGGGGAGAGTTTTTGTCACAGACAATCAAGTCTCAGTCTAACACGTATATTTGGGGCATTGAGGAATGTTTTATGAGGGATTCGGCCCTAGGATCAATTTTAATTTCACTGAGTTCCTAAGACACAATTGTCAAGTTTTTTTTTAATGAAAACCTTTCATTTTTTAAAAAAAAAACCACCTCCCTCCAGAGGGAGTCCCTATGCTTTCTCCTGATGTGAGAGCTGCCAAATGCAGAGCCAGGTATCCTGAAAAAGTAATTGCTTCTTTAGCCGAGGCTCAAGTGTATAGTTCCTGAAAAATAACCACCTTCAAAAGTTCCAAAGAGAGGAAGACAGTCTGAATCTCAAATATAAAAAAGCAATGAAATAGACTGAAATAGATAAGACACAACTCTGCGATTCCCAGGAGGGTACACAGAACACTTGAAATGTCTCCTCTGTCTCGAAGTGACATTTCTCAGCCAAACTGCAGGTGTTGGAGACGGGGTCAGAAGGAACACTACAGTCATACGACCAAAATAAAATAACATGAAATTATTTTCAGATTATTCTCAGAATGGAGGCCCTTTTGGAGAGGCAAGAAAAGGCAGCAGTTATCATGGGAATTGCTTAGTGCCAAATCAGAATTAATGGCAAGGAGGCTGACTCAGACTTGAAGAGGCTGACGCCCCAGTAACTGTGTGATTCCTCCCTTCAAGTCTGAATCCACCAAGATCCGGATAAAGTGACTTAAAACAAGAGGTCAACATGCACTTCCTTATGGTTTGGCACCCGTCACTCCCTGTCTCACCCAAAAGAGAGAGAGATTAATGGGACTCAGAGAATTATTAAAAGTAAACTTTAGAAACAGAAATCCCTCCAATGCCATATTAAAATAGTTATTAGGTGGGTCCTCTGCAGTAATAGAAGCTGTGTACAGAAATAGCCGCGAGACAATTCCTATCGTGATGAAGTCCTGGACAAATGTCTGCTTTTAAGAACCCCTGAGGGACTTCTCTGGTGGCACAGTGGTTAAGAATCCGCCTGCCAATGCAGGGGACACGGGTTTGAGCCCTGGTCCAGGAAGATCCCACATGCCGCGGAGCAACTAAGCCCGTGAGCCACAGCTACTGAGCCCGCAAGCCACAACTACGGAGCCCGCGTGCCTAGAGCCCGTGCTCTGCAACAAGAGAAGCCACTGCAATGAGAACCCATGCACCGCAACGAAGAGTAGCCCCCGCTCGCCACAACTAGAGAAAGCCCGCATGCAGCAACGATGACCCAAAGCAGCCAAAAATAAATAAATAAAATAAATATAAAAAAAAGAGCTTCCTTTAAAAAAAAAAAAAAAAAGACTTGAACAGGTACTTTATTAAAAAAAAGAACCCCTGAACCACTCATGTGACTGTTGGATGGAAAGGTCCTTGCTTTCCAGACTCACCAGGACACTAGGTACCAATCCCTGGAGGTCAGGGAATGGAGCAGGGTGTGCCAGGATGCTGGAATTTGGGGATGTTGGGAAGACATTCAGGCCACCACCACCAAATCTTCAATCTGTCTTTACTTCACAGTCATTTAATGAGGGATGGAATCTTCCATTGCACAGCTGATGTGAGGGTTAAAAGGCTCCTCTGTTTAGGAGGAGCTCCACTGAAGTCCCCTCTCCCGCGTAAATAAGTGCTTATCAGACAGGAGAATATTTGTGTTATGAGGAACAATTAAGGATGGAGAGGTAGAGGTCTCAGATCAGCAAGATGGGCGCTGCGGGAGAGGCCCCGAGAGGGCAGGAAAGGCATCCCAAGAAACAAGGGCTAGTGTTTGGGTCAAACTTCACCCACTTCTCAATTTTGCAGTTTTCAGGCTGTGCCTGGGTGTGAAAGGCCCCAGGAAAAGCTTCTGGTGCTTTGGGGAAAATGGAACATAAACAAGGTCAGCAACGAACATACACGCCGTTCGGATTTCTATTAAACGGGGGAACTCTGAGTCAGTGTACAAGGTTGTATCTGGAAGAACAAAAAGATGCTCATGAATAGAAAGCACATTATAAATATGAAGTGCAACAGAAAAGCTTTTGAGTTCAGTCTACTACGTGGTTTTCATCAGTCTGATACGGAAGCATGAAGTCATTACGTAGCAATGAATAATTACCCTCCGTCACAGGAAGCTCAGTCTATGCCTGCAGTGACTCTATGCTGGTGATGGCAGGGTGCCCCCTCCTGCACCCAAACCCCCAGGCCTATGACTGCTGCTTCCTAGCTGAGCAAAGCCCAGAGATAGTAAGGTTGCAAGCCACAGACAGGGTCATGGAGAAATACTGGCCGGCCACTCTTTAAAAGGATCCAAGTCTCCAGCCTGACTCTTCTCTTTAACTGTATTTCTCATCCATGACTGCTCAGATATAGATGTGAAAATTGGGGACATGAAAATTCTACTCTGGTAAAGTTTTCTACAGGGTTTTGAATGAGCGTGGAGATAGTTTGGGAGCTGGGGAGGCCCAGTTGGGGCTAATATACCCATGCAGGCTCTGAATCCCCAGCCCTCCATAAGGCCCCCAGGTCCACACTGGGATTCCCACGCTCTCACAGGGATCAAGGTCGGGGAGTAACTCTTAAGCTTCAGAACTTCCACCATTCTCAGTCGTAGGGTTTTTCTAACAATCCTCCGCAGAGGTGGAATGGAAAGACAAAACGCTGTTTCTCTGAGGTTCAGCCAAGATAAGGCTGGATTTTCCTAAATAACATTTATACGGAAAATAAAACGAGGGAGGGGAAGAGTGAGACAAGGCAAGAACACACACACACAGATGATCACGGAAAAATTTTATCTGAGTTCCTGCTTGCCTGGGTCTAATCCTCATAGTTTTGAGGGCAGGTGCTTGTCTCAAACAAGCAAAAGATCTTTATCATAAATAAATATATATGTAATAATGCATATGTAACAACGTACAAATATATATAAATGTATTGTTTATTTTTGCATATATTTATAAATATATGTAGTGTATATATTATATAAATATATATGTAATGTTATGTATATGTTTGTGTGCATATATATATATATATACACATTATTATACAAGAGAAAGATGCAGGGAAGGACTCAAGTGAGAAAGGAGTTCTAAAAAAAAGAAAAAATATCAAGCTAACACAAGTCACTCCCCTCCCCTGTCCTCTGCCTTTCCCTTATACCCACTTACATTTACATTTATTTTGCTCAGGTGACTTTCAAATCTTGTTAGAGGAACAGGAAAAGTAAAAGTTCAGAAATGTTTACATACTTTAAATGTCTCAATAATGTGCACAGAAATGAATTATTTAAAAAAAAGCGTTGGTGACTTTTAGTCATTTTTTTTAAATGACTTTGCAAATTTGAGGATCCCTGACAACCAAAGCTGATGTTGCCAAATGGCAGCGAAACTATTTTCTTCTTCTAAGATGTCTTTTTTCTCTTTATTTCATTGAAATTCAAACTTTTAAAGATATTTTGGCCTGAAGAATTAGGCATGACATTAAGTTTACCAAATTTAGCAAATGAAAATATAGGATGCTTGGTTAAATTTGAATTTTGGATAAACAACAAATAATTTTTTAGGGTCAGTATGTCCCAAATACTGCATACTCATTGCATACTTATACTAAAAATTATTTGTTGTTTATCTGGAATTCAGATTTATCTGATCATCTTATATTTTATCTGGCAAACCAAGGGGCCATTAAAAAATCATACCTACACCATATAGCCTACTGTTATGGTGGGTGAGCATTAAATAATATAGGGTATTCAAAAATAATTATCCTGGGATATCAAAGACAGAGTAGGAAAAATATTAAACATTTAGTCATCCTCATTAGTATGGCCGAGAGGTAGTACATATACGCAATCAATGTGGCTTCCAGAAGACTAGAGAAAACACATATCAATACTTCAGTGTATTCAGCTTTCCTACTTCCCTCACTTGGCCAAAAAGGGTCATCTTTTTAGGACAAGTATTTCCAGCTCACTCCATTCAGTACGAAAATAAAAGACTTTCCTTCTAAACCTGATACACGAGCATGTCCTTCCTTCGGGAGAAAAATCTGGCAATGCTGTGGCAGTTTTAGCCTCTCTCCTGTAAAAGCTATCTGTGAGAGGAGGGCTATTAATATTCTCTCCATTTCCTTATCTAAGGAAGGAGGATTGGAGGCGACGTCTCTACGCTATCAGATTTAGAGGAAGAGAATTGATGTTAGGAAGGAGTAAAGATCAATTTCCATTCTGGTGGGTCTGAAACTTCACATCCGGGCTGTATTTCATGAAAGTAAGATGACTGACTTAGTTTCCCAAGGAAAGATATTTGAAAGACACCAAAGTTTTCTCTGGATAAAATAGAAGTGTGGATGAGCAAAGTCAAAACTTATCTACTTGTTCCCCTGTTAGAGTCTTGGTGAGTGTGTCACTGTCTGGGGGGACGTTTTGGAACTTGTTTGGAAATACCTTTGAGATCACACTCTATCCTGAGTCACCAGGCACAGGTATACATTTCCTGGCAGCTCTAGAATCCCTGTCCATTTCTCTGTGGCTGGTTTCCCAGTCTGTTTAACCAAGCACCTGCCACACGCTACATTTTAGGACTAGGCTCAAGCAGTTCAGAAGCTGCACTCTGCCTTCTGTGTTCATTTAGAAATGAAAAAAAAAGACGCCAGGAATGCTGCCTTACTATGAGTGACGATAGATGGGTGACATTACCTGTTCACATACCAAGGGAGTCTCTGCCTGTAAAAATCAATTTATAATAACACTTGGAAAACCATATTCTTTTGGAAGTATGTCAGGGCCCTTTATATCCATGAGACAAGCATAATGGGGAATACCCCAGGGGGCACTTACCGACTCACTAAACAAATAGTTCTTTAGTGCATGTCAAGTGCCAGTTAACACTGGGTTACGTGTTAACACTACAGTGATGAAACTAGGTACAAAGTCTCTGCCATCACATAGCTCTCAGCCTAGAGGAAAGAGACATGTGCAAAGGTGATTGCCAACCATTGTGAGGAGTGTTGTGAAGTGAAACCATAGTGCAGGGTCCTATGGGGAGCTGAGGAAGGACGCCCAGCCTGGAAGCATTCTTGTAACAGCTTCCTAGAAGATGCTCATCTAAGGCGAGATCTGAAAATTCAGTAGGTATCTACCCAGTGAAGTGTGTGTGTGTGTGTGTGTGTGTGTGTGTTGACAAAAAGATAGCAGTAAGGGCAGTGTTCCAGGAATAAAACTGTGCAAAGCCTCACAAGGAATGAAAATTATTTCCGTATGGATGAAGTGTAAACCAAGGTTGAGAGGTTTTAGAGGTGAAGTTGGAGAGAAAAGTAATAACAAGATCCCAAAATCCTTTCCAACAATATTAAGTTAAAACTTTCTCCTGAGGGCAATACTGAGCTTATGAAGCTTTTTAAAGCAGGGTAATGGCATAATGGGATTTGTATTTTATGAAAACCTCTCTGGTTGCCAAATGGGAAATAGATTAAAGAGAGGGACCATTTTGGAGATTCTTCCAGTAGAGAAATGATGAACTAAAGGACATAGATGGAACTTAAAATAAAAAACAAAAAAACAAAACTTGAAAAGAAAGAATTTGTCCAGATAGAATAAAACAGAAACAATTCTTTCCAAGTAAGCAAGAAACCTAGTGCCCAGATCTTGGTTTCTAATATCATTCTCAAAAAAAAAGGTGGGTGAAACCAGGATGCCTTCCAGAAATGGCTAATTCTAGGACTGAGGAAGGAAATTTACAAGATGAATTTCAAGTAACTTGTGCCAGAAAGTAAGGAAGTGCAAACAAAACAAAGCAAAACAAACAACAAAACCCCCAGAATAATGGGAGTATATCAAAGAGACACAGGCGCTAACTACAAGAAATCCCCATGGTAAAACCTAGAACAATTTAAGCAACAAAATTAATAGAGTAGAATTGGATTATCACCAAAAGTGTAAAATAAATATATCCAAGAGTTCATACTGATATAAATAAATGATTGAATAAACAAGGAGGAGATAAAAATCTCCCATGCAGAAGAGTACCAAATAATATCTATATAGCTAATTAATCCTTAAGGTGGTAGAGGAGAACTCCCCACTCCTTAAGTGTGGGCTATGCACAGTGACTTCTTTCCAAAGACAACATGATCATGAGCCAGGTGTCAAGGTTAACATCAACATTATAGGTCATACTGATCGTATGTACATATGATAGGACGTGTTGTGAGAGTGGTACTTTAACACTGTGGTCTTCGTCTCAAAAAACCATACCCAAGTCAGATCATGAGGACAGTACCAATTAAGGGGCATTCTCCCAAGTATCTGATCAGTACCCTCAAAACTGTCAAGATCATCAAAAACAAGGAAAGTCTGGGAAACTGTCACAGCTAAGAGGAGCCTAAGGAGACATGATTAATAATTATAATGTAGTACGGAGCTCTGGAACAGAAAAAGGACACTAAGTGAAAATTAAAGAAATCTGATTAACTATGGACTTCTGTTAATATTAATTTATCTATATTATCTCATTAACTGTGACAAATGTAGCACAGAAAGGTAAGACGTTAATAACAGGAAAAACTAGGTATGGTATATATGAAAACTCTCTGTACTATCTTCACTGTTTTTCGGTAAATCTAAAACTATCCTGAAATTTTAAAGTTTATTTAAAATATATAAAATAACCAATGGTGATAGGAATGAAAACCATGAATTACTGAGATAAGAAATAACCTAATTTTATTCAGCAAAAGTACTTGAAGGGACACCTAAGGTTGTAGGGAAAGCCAGGATATAATATATATGTACTTAAGGAAGTTAAGTTAGTTTGATAGATTAGCAAGAAGAATGTATACAGTCAAATAGAACACTTAGAAAATCTAGGTTCATTGCAGAAGGACCTTTATTTGGGAAAATAACTGTACAAATGGAGAAAAAAATCAATAGAAGAGAAACTTACGTCCAGTCATATTCTTGATTGGGGAAAATAATTCTCTTTAGCCTAATGGATGGGGTATGGGGAGCCTTAAGATAAAGGTTCTAGAGGAAATGCCCAAGTGAGATGTGATTGGAAAACTTCAAATATGGCAGTAAGGTTTCCAGCACTGGGTAGGTGTTCACACAAGGGAGGTGAGCTAAGCAAAGTTGAGTGACAACTCATGAGGGGCACAGTTTCCATAGAAAACAAAATACATTAAAATCAAAATTACCTTTGAACACCCTTAAATCATAAAGTATAGTATATACCGTTGTATGTATACAGCCATATGGAGTAATATGTGTATAGTAATGTAACAGTAACACAACAGGATAATTTTACAGAGAAAATACACATCTCTTACCAACAGAATCCTAATCTTCTGTTAGTTATTCTCACCATGATAGATAATAAGCATCTCCTCTGTAATAAGTTCACACAAAGAGGTATCTCCATTGTAGGTTTAGTTGGGTATTGAATTTTATTCATCCTGAAAATCTCCTCCTTTTAATTGAGTGTTTAATCATTTTATATTTAATGTAACTATTAAGATGGTCAAATTTGAGGCTTCCATTTTCACTACTTATGTTCATCCTATTTATTTTTTGTTTTTCTTCTCCTTTCATGTTTCCTTTGACTTCAATGAATTATTTTAGAAATCCATTTTAATTTATCCACTATCTTTTTTGGTGGTTTCTCTAAGGATTTTCATACACATACTTTAACTTTTTATTCTATTTAGAATTAATATCATATCCCTTCCAAAAAAAGTGTACGAACCTTACATTTCCATTCTTTATGTTATACTTTTCAGTTTTATTTAACCTACATATGGTATAGAGACAAAGAAGGACATTTTATAATGATAACACAGTCTACCAAAAAAATATAACAATTATTTGTATGCCTAACAATAGAGCCTCAAAAGTACATGAGACAAAAAAAAAAAAGTACATGAGGCAAAAATTGACAGAATTGAATGAGAACTGGACAATTCAACTATAATAATTGGAGACTTCAATATCCTGCTTTAAATATGGATAGAACAACTAGGCAAAAGATCAACAAGAACAAAAAAAATCAAACACTGAACAACACTGTAAATCAGTTAATAAGTGAGCTCTATAAAGTTTTAAGATAACAATTAATATTTTAAAAGTATATTTCTAAATACTTGAAATAAATAATCCAAAAAAGACATTAAGAAACAATGCCACTTAAAATTGCATGAAAAAAATTAGGAACCAAGATGGCGGAGGAGAAGGACATGCTCTCACTCCCTCTTGCGAGACACCAGAATCACAACTAGCTGCTGGACAATCATCAACAGGAAGACACTGGAACTCACCAAAAAAGATACCCCACATCCAAAGACAAAGGAGAAGCCACAATGAGATGGTAGGAGGGGCACAATCACAGTAAAATCAAATCCCATAACTGCTGGGTGGGTGACTCACAGACTGGAGAGCACTTATACCACAGAAGTCCACCCACTGGAGTGAAGGTTCTGAGCCCCACGTCAGGTTCCCAACCTGGGGTTCCGGCAACAGGAGGAATTCCTAGAGAATCAGACTTTGAAGCCTAGTGGGATTTCACTGTAGGACTTCAACAGGACTGGGGGAAACAGAGACTCCACTCTTGGAGGGCACACACAAAGTACTGTGCACATCGGGACCCAGGGGAAGGAGCAGTGACCCCAGGGGAGACTGAACCAGACCTACCTGCTGGTGTTGGAGGGTCTCCTGCACAGGCGGGTGGCGGCTGTGGCTCACAGTGGGGACAAGGACACTGGCAGCAAAAGTTCTGGGAAGTACTCCTTGGCGTGAGCCCTCCCAGAGTCCACTATTAGCCCCACCAAAGAGCCCAGGTAGGCTCCAGTGTTGGGTTGCCTCAGGCCAAACAACCAACAGGGAGGGAGCTCAGCCCCACCCATCAGCAGTCAAGCAGATTAAAGTTTTACTGAGCTCTGCCCACCAGAGCAACAGTCAGTTCTAGCCACCACCAGTACCTCCCATCAGGAAACTTGCACAAGCCTCTTGGATAGCCTCATCCACCAGAGGGCAGACAGCAGAAGCAAGAAGAACTACGATCCTGCAGCCTGTGGAACAAAAACCACATTCCCAGAAAGATAGACAAGATGAAAAGGCAGAGGGCTATGTACCAGATGAAGGAACAAGAGAAAACCCCAGAAAAACAACTAAATGAAGTGGAGATAGGCAACCTTCCAGAAAAAGAATTCAGAATAATGATAGTGAAGATGATCCAGGACCTCAGAAAAAGAATGGAGGCAAAGATCGAGAATATGCAAGAAATGTTTAACAAAGACCTAGAAAAATTAAAGAACAAACAAACAGAGATGAACAATACAATAACTGAAATGAAAACTACACTAGAAGGAATCAATAGCAGAATAACTGAGGCAGAAGAACAGATAAGTGACCTGGAAGACAGAATGGTGGAATTCACTGCTGCGGAACAGACTAAAGAAAAAAGAATGAAAAGAAATGAAGACAGACTAAGAGACCTCTGGGACAACATTAAAGGCAACAACATTCGCATTATAGGGGTCCCAGAAGGAGAAGAGAGAGAGAAAGGACCAGAGAAAATATTTGAAGAGATTATAGTCGACAACTTCCCTAACATGGGAAAGGAAATAGCCACCCAAATCCAGGAAGCACAGCGAGTCCCATACAGGATAAATCCAAGGAGAAACAGGCCGAGACACATAGTAATCAAATTGGCAAAAATTAAAGACAAAGAAAAATTATTGAAAGCAGCAAAGGAAAAACGACAAATAACATACAAGGGAACTCCCATAAGGTTAACAGCTGATTTCTCAGCAGAAACTCTACAAGCCAGAAAGAGTGGCATGATAAACTTAAAGTGATGAAAGGGAAGAAGGTACAACCAAGATTACTCCACCCGGCAAGGATCTCATTCAGATTCGATGGAGAAATCAAAAGCTTTACAGACAAGCAAAAGCTAAGAGAATTCAGCACCACCAAACCAGCTCTACAACAAATGCTAAAGGAACTTCTCTAAGTGGGAAACACAAGAGAAGAAAAGGACCTACAAAAACAAACCTGAAACAATTCAGAAAATGGCCATAGGAACATACATATCGATAATTACCTTAAACGTGAATGGATTAAATGCTCCAACCAAAAGACACAGGCTTGCTGAATGGATAAAAAAAAAGACCCATCTATATGCTGTCTACAAGGGACCCACTTCAGATCTAGGGACACATACAGACTGAAAGTGAGGGGATGGAAAAAGATATTCCATGCAAATGGAAATCAAAAGAAAGCTGGAGTAGCAATACTCATATCAGATAAAATAGACTTTAAAATAAAGAATGTTACAAGAGACAAGGAAGGACACTACATAATGATCAAGGGATCAATCCAAGAAGAAGATATAACAATTATAAATATATATGCACCCAACATAGGAAAACCTCAATGCATAAGGCAACTGCTAACACTATAAAAGAGGAAATCGACAGTAACACAATAATAGTGGGGGACTTTAACACCTCACTTACACCAATGGACAGATCATCCAAAATGAAAATAAATAAGGAAACAGAAGCTTTAAATGACACAATAGACCAGATAGATTTAATTGATATTTATAGGACATTCCATCCAAAAACAGCAGATTACACTTCCTTCTCAAGTGAGCACGGAACATTCTCCAGGATAGATCACATCTTGGGTCACAAATCAAGCCACAGTAAATTTAAGAAAACTGAAATCATGTCAAGCATCTTTTCTGACCACAACGCTATGACATTAGAAATGAATTACAGGGAAAAAAACGTAAAAAACACAAATACATGGAGGCTAAACAATACGATACTAAATAACCAAGAGATCACTGAAGAAATCAAAGAGGAAATCAAAAAATACCTAGAGACAAATGACAATGAAAACACGACGATCCAAAACCTATGCGATGTAGCAAAAGCAGTTCTAAGAGGGAAGTTTATAGCTCTACAAGCCTACCTCAAGAAACAAGAAAAATATCAAATAAACAATCTAACCTTACACCTAAAGGAACTAGAGAAAGAAGAACAAACAAAACCCAAAGTTAGCGGAAGGAGAGAAATCATAAAGATCAGAGCAGAAATAAATGACATAGAAACAAAGAAAACAATAGCAAAGATCAATAAAACTAAAAGCTGGTTCTTTGAGAAGATAAACTAAATTGATAAACCATTAGCCAGGCTCATTAAGAAAAAGAGGGAGAGGACTCAAATCAATAAAATTAGAAATGAAAAAGGAGAAGTTACAACAGACACTGCAGAAATACAAAGCATCCTAAGAGACTACTACAAGCAACTCTATGCCAATAAAATGGACAACCTGGAAGAAATGGACAAATTCTTAGAAAGGTATAACCTTCCAAGACTGAACCAGGAAGAAATAGAAAATATGAACAGATCAATTACAAGTAATGAAATTGAAACTGTGATTAAAAATCTTCCAACAAGCAAAAGTCCAGGACCAGATGGCTTCACAGGTGAATTCTATCAAACATTTAGAGAAGAGCTAACACCCATCCTTCTCTAACTCTTCCAAAAAATTGCGGAGGAAGGAACACTCCCAAACTGATTCTATGAGGCCACCATCACCCTGATACCAAAACGAGACAAAGATACTACAAAAAAAGAAAATGACAGACCAATATCACTGATAAATATAGATGCAAAAATCCTCAACAAAATACTAGCAAACAGAATCCAACAACACATTAAAAGGGTCATACACTATGAACAAGTGGGATTTATCCCAGGGATGCAAGGATTCTTCAATATACATATATCAATCAATATGATAAACCATATTAACAAATTGAAGAATAAAAACCATATGATCATCTCAATAGATGCAGAAAAAGTTTTTGACGAAATTCAACACCCATTTATGATAAAAACTCGCCAGAAAGTGGGCATAGAGGGAACCTACTTCAACATAATAATGGCCATATATGACAAATCCACAGCAAACACCATTCTCAATGGTGAAAAACTGAAAGCATTTCCTCTAAGATAAGGAACGAGACAAGGATGTCCACTCTCACCACTATTATTCAACATAGTTTTGGAAGTCCTAGCCACGGCAATCAGAGAACAAAAAGAAATAAAAGGAATGCAAATTGGAAAAGAAAAAGTAAAACTGTTGCTGTTTGCAGATGACATGATACCATACATAGAGAATCCTAACGATGCTACCAGAAAACTACTAGAACTAATCAATGAATTTGGTAAAGTTTCAGGATACAAAATTAATGCACAGAAATCTCTTGCATTCCTATACACTAATGATGAAAAATCTGAAAGAGAACTAAGGAAACACTCCCATTTACCATTGCAACAAAAAGAATAAAATACCTAGGAATAAACCTACCTAGGGAGACAAAAGACCTGTATGCAGAAAACTATAAGACACTGATGAAAGAAATTAAAGATGATACCAACATATGGAGAGATATACCATGTTCTTGCATTGGAAGAATCAATTTTGTGAAAATGACTATACTACTCAAAGCAATCTACAGATTCAATGCAATCCCTATCAAATTACGAATGGAATTTTTACGGAAGTAGAACAAAAAATCTTAAAATTTGTATGGAGACACAAAAGACCCCAAATAGCCAAAGCAGTCTTGACGGAAAAAAATGGAGCTGGAGGAATCAGACTCCCTGACTTCAGACTATACTACAAAGCCACAGTAATCAAGACAATATGGTACTGGCACAAAAACAGAAACACAGATCAATGGAACAAGATAGAAAGCCCAGAGATAAACCCACACATCTACGGTCAACTAATGTATGACAAAGGAGGCAAGGATATACAATGGAGAAAAGACAGTCTCTTCAATAAGTGGTGCTGGGAAAACTGGACAGCTGCATGTAAAAGAATGAAATTAGAACATTCCCTAATACCATACACAAAAATAAACTCAAAATGGATTAGAGACCTAAATGTAAGATCGGACACTATAAAACTCTTATAGGAAAACATAGGAAGAACACTCTTTGACATAAATCACAGCAAGATCTTTTTTGATCCACCTCCTAGAGTAATGAAAATAAAAACAAAAATAAACAAATGGGGCCTAATGAAATTTCAAAGCTTTTGCAGAACAAAGGAAACCATAAACAAGACGAAAAGACAACCCTCAGAATGGGAGAAAATATTTGCAAATGAATCAATGGACAAAGGATTAATCTCCAAAATATATAAACAGCTCATGCAGCTCAATATTAAAAAAACAAACAACCCAATCCAAAAATGGGCAGAAGACCTAAATATATATTTCTCCAAAGAAAACATACAGATGTCCAAGAAGCACATGAAAAGCTGCTCAACATCACTAATTATTAGATAAATGCAAATCAAAACTACAATGAGGTATCACCTCACACCAGTTAGAATGGGCATCATCAGAAAATCTACAAACAACAAATGCTGGAGAGGGTGTGGAGAAAAGGGAACCCTCTTGCACTGTTAGTGGGAAGGTAAATTGATACAGCCACTATGGAGAACAGTATGTCGGTTCCTTAAAAAACTAAAAATAGAATTACCATAAGATCCAGCAATCCCACTACTGGGCATATAACCAGAGAAAACCATAATTCAAAAAGACACATGCACCCCAATGTTCATTGCAGCACTATTTACAATAGCCAGGTCATGGAAGCAACCTAAATGTCCATCAACAGATGAATGGATAAAGAAGTGGTACATATATACAATGGAATATTACTCAGCCATAAAAAGGAATGAAATTGGGTCATTTGTAGAGACGTGGATGGATCTAGAGACTGTCATACAGAGTGAAGTAAGTCAGAATGAGAAAAACAAATATCATATATTAACGCATGTATGTGGAATCTAGAGAAATGGTACAGATGAACCGGTTTGCAGGGCAGAAATTGAGACACAGACGTAGAGAACAAACGTATGGACACCAAGGGGGGAAAGCGGTGGGGGTGGGGGTGGTGGTGTGTTGAATTGGGAGATTGGGACTGACATGTTTACACTGATGTGTATAAAATTGATGACTAATAAGGACCCGCTGTATAAAAAAATAAATAAAATAAAATTCAAAAATTAAAAAAAAATTGCATGAAAAAGAATATTAGGAATAAGTTTAACAAAATGGGTGCAAGACTTGTACACTGAATACTACAAAATATTATTGAAGGAAATTTTTTAAAGACCTAACTAAATACAACAGATCTTGTATCCATGGATTGGAAGACTTAATAGTTAAAATGGCAATATCCTCCAAATTGAGCAACAGATTCAATACAAGCCCTATCATATCTTAGCTCTCTTTTTTAGAGAAATTGACAAAGTGACCCTGAATTTCATATGGAAATGGAAGGGACCCAAAATAGACAAGATAGTCTTGAAAAAGAATAAATTTGGAGCACTGACACTTCTTGATTTCAAAATGCTACAGTAATCAAGATTGTTTGGTACTGGACTACAGATAGACATACAGATCAATGGAATATGACTTGTAGTCCAGAAATTAATCCATACATTTGTAGTCAATTGATTTTCAGAAAGGATGCCAAGACAACTCAGTAAGGGAATAGTCTTTTCAACAAATGTCACTGGGACAACTGGATATGTATGTGCAACAGAATGAAGCTAAAAACCTACCTCAAACCTATAAAAAAAATTAATCCAAAAGGGATAAAAGACCTAAATGGAAGAGCTAAAACTATAAAACTTTTAGACGAAAATATTGGGGTAAATTTGTGACAACTGGATTAGGCAATGATTCTTTACATAAGATACCCCAAATATATATATATATATACACACACACATATACATATATATGTACATACACATATAAATTAAACAATCAAAATTAAAAACATTTGTGTTTCAAAAGATACTATTAAGAAACTAATAAGATAACTGACAGATGGGAGAGAAAAACTGCAAATCATATATGTTAAGAGTCTACTATCCAGACTAAATAAAGAACTCTTAACAATCCAAAACTAAAAAGACAACTCAATTAAAAACTTGGTAAAAGATATACACAGGTATTTCCCCAGGAATATATACAAATGTCCAATAAACACATGAAAAAATGCTCAATGTCATTAGCCATTAGGAAAAAGTAAATCAAAACCACAGTGGAATACCACTTCACAGCCACTGGAATAGTTTAAATCAAGCAGATAGATATTAATAAGTGTTGACCAGGATGCGGAGAAACTGGAACCCTCATTCATTGTTGGTAGGAATGGAAAATGGCAGAGCCAATTTTGAAAACAGGTCTTTAGTTCCTTAAAAAGTTAAATGTAGAGTTACCGTATACCCCAGCAATACCACTCCTAGTTATATACCCAAGGGAACTGAAAACATATGTTTATACAGAAACTTTTCTGTGAATGTTCAAAGTGGTATTATTCATAATAGTCAAAATGTGCAAACAGCCCAAATATCCATCAGTTGCTGACTGGATAAACAGAGGTGATCTATACAATGGAACATGATTCAGCAATAAAAAGAATGATGTACTGATACATGCTGCAGTATAGATGGACCTTAAAAACAGTATGCTAAGTAAAAAAGCCAGACACAAAAGACACATATTGTATGATTATTTTTATACAAAATGTTCAGAATAGGCAAGTTCACAGAGACAGAATGTACATTAGTGGTTGCCAGCAGCTGGGGCAAGGAGAGAATGGGGAATAACTGCTGATGGTACGGGGCTTTATGGGGTGAAGAAACATTCTAAAATTGTGTTCACGGCAGCACAACTTCACGAACACACTAAAAGTCACTGAATTGTATACTTTAAAATGGTGACTCTCATGATGTGTAAATTATGTCTCAATTTTTTAAAAAGAGGAATTAAAAAGAATCATATGTAATTTTTAAAACTTAAGGGAAAAGTAAGCCTGTTATGCTAATCTACATATTTAATATCCCTGGTGATTTTCATTCCGTCTTGAGGATCCGATTTTCCATCTGGTATTTCTGTACAGCCTGAAGAACTTCTGTAGCACTTCTTGCAGTGCAGGTCTGCTGGCAACAAACTCTAGTTTTTTGTTTATTTGAAAATGTCTTTGTTACATCTTTATTCTTGAAGAGTATTTTCACTGGTTGACAGGTTTGTTTATTTGTTTGTTGTTGTTTTCTTTCCAGGACTTTGAGGAGCTCCCCTGACTTCTGGATTCAATTTCTTTGTTTTAATGAGAAATCAGCTATAATTCATATTGTTGTTGCTCTCTGTGTGATGTGTACATTTTCTTCGGCTGCTTTTAAGATCTTCTCTGTATCTTTTGTTTTCAGCAGTTTGACTATGATGATCCTGGTGACTCAAGGTATGGTTTTCTTCACATTTATCCTACTTACGTACATTTGTTTCTGTCACCTATGTTAGACTTTTTGACATTATCCCATGCACTACTGTGGCATTTTAATTTTTTTAATATATTTTCTCTGTGTTCTTTAGATTAGGTCATTTCTACTGATATAAATTCAAGTTTGCTGACTCTTTGTTCAAATCCAATTGGTCTTATAAACACATCCAGTAAATTTTTTTTTCACTCATTCTCCAAATATTTATTGAGCACCTAATATAAACTAGACAATGTGCTTGAAATACACTGTTAACAAGACAAAGAAGCTCCTTAACCCAAGGAACTCACAGTCTAGCATAAAGGCAAATATTAATCAAATAATCCCACAAATAAATCATCATAGACCACGATAAGTGCTGTTTTTCGTAAAAAGTCATGACAAACTGTGAAAGGATATCACCTGGGGGCTTGATGTTCTCAGACAGTAGTAGGTGAGGTTTCTCCATGAAGAGACATTTACGTTCTGAAGGATGAACAGGAGTCGCCTAGGACAGGGGTAGGGGTAGGGGAAGGATGGCGTGGAGCTGTCCAAGCAGAGGAACAGCGTGTGCAAAGACCCCAGGGCGGGACAGGGTACAGAGCACCTGAGGGCCTGAACTAGACCGGAGTGGCTGACAGCAGAGAGCAAACAGGAGAGTGGCCCGAGATGAGAAGGGCGCAGGGTAAGGACCTTGGCCTTTATCCCAAGAGAAATGGGGGCCACTGAGGTTTTTAAGCAGGGGACTGACATGATAAGATGTGCACTTCGTGATCACTCAGTCGCTCTGTGGAGGACGAACTGGAGTGGGCCAGAGGGGGAGTGCAGAGGCCAACATGGGAGATAAATAATGAGAGGGTGTGAGCAACCCCATGTCAGGTGGGAGGCAAACTGGTAGAGATTAAGGACATGGGCTCGGAGTCAAGCTGCTCAGTTTGTGTCCTTGCTTTGTCTCTCTATGATCTTGAGCAAATTACCTGAGCTCATCTCTAAAACAGGGAGAGTATCTGTCTACCTCCTAGACTGTGTGAGGATTCAATGCCTAATACACCTCAAGAACTTAGAATGGTATCTGGCACACAGGAACCTGCTGTGGCCCAAGGCCACACAGCTACTACCTAGAAACAGATAAATACTGGACTGCTCTGATCAAAGTTGGGGGTGGGTGGGCTGGACCCTGAGCCTTGTCCTCTTGCCCACCCCCCTTACCACCACCTTGTCCCAGGTCCCACCCACACAGCCCTAAATTCCCGGGGCTTCACTGATGCCCTCTCTGCGAAATAAGGTTGGCCACACAGTGGCCTGTTGGAAACCTATCTCCTGGGCACTGTGTGAAAAATGGGGTGACAGCAGCTGACCCGTTTTAAGAGTTCCGGCACACAGGGCCACTCTCAACTTGATAACATAGCTAGACTAGAACCTCAGAAGGCTTTTGCTTCCCATACTTCATCTGCCAAAAAGAAAAAAAATTCTAAACACTCTTCTGCCTGCTGACGTCTATATAAACTGTTCTATTTTTAAAATAACAACGAAGGGGGAAAAGGCCACAAAACAGACAAACACAGCCTCGAAGGAACTCGAAGGAAATGTAGATCTCAGAAGGGTACGGTTGACAGACATGCCTTTGAAGGAACTCCTGGGAAGTTTACAGTGGCCCTCACTACCTGCCTGCTTTACTACTCACTCTGTCTCCCCCTGACCCAGGAGAACTCTGGTTCTGATCTGGTTTCGAGCAGACTTAGACAACTCTGGGTTCTAACCTCCTAGAGATTTGCTTGGGGACAAGGAAGTCCATGGATCAACCACAGGCCCCAATCCAGGAATGGCCCCCTGAGAGCTCACGGCCGGTGGCTGGTCAGGGTCACTGGGGGCTGAAGACAGGGTCTATGAACCCACAACCCAGCCAGCTATTCCAGAATTAGGTCACAACGAGAGATACTTGGACTCCCTGTGTGCCAAACACCTGTTCTGAGCCATTCCCAACATTCCTGACCAGACGCAGAACCTCCTGGTGATTCTGGTTTACACAGATGGGACTATGGGATCGTAAGCGCAAAAAGGCCTCACATATCTGAAGACCAGCATAGCTGATGAACCCGGAACTACCCCAGGACAAATGAGAGCTCTCACCAGCCCAAAGAAAGCATCCGAAGGTCAGAAAAGCCGGGAAGACTTGGGCAGGGGAGGCCCCCTCCAGACAAGGTCGGCTGCTGGACGGCACAGATATACAGAGACGGACTGACAAACTGACAGGGGCGCTAAGATCGTACAGGCAATACTTGTTCACCGAGAGCGCGTACAAGAGAAGGAAAACTGGCAATCGTCCAGTTGTCCCCAGCAGCCCCGGGGAAGGCGCGTAACTGCTGATCCAGAGAGGGCAGAGCTTGTGGAGCTGTTTTTCGGGGCAGCCCTGCCTTCTCTGCCTCACCTCGGTGAGT
Organism: Balaenoptera borealis; assembly: GCF_965194805.1. Lineage (NCBI taxonomy): Eukaryota > Metazoa > Chordata > Mammalia > Artiodactyla > Balaenopteridae > Balaenoptera > Balaenoptera borealis. The sequence continues at coordinate 7,290,398 of NC_138880.1, forward strand.
CAGGGCCAAGTTCATGACTGCAGTCGCTCCGTCTCCTGGCCGATGTTCGGCCCCCCTGCGCCGCACTCGGCTAGGAACGCCTGAATCATTTTCACCAAACCCTTCCTTTTTCATTCTACTGTCTTTGCGATCTTCTGGCAGAATCAGTGTGTCAATCTCTTCCAAGATCTTCATAAACTGCTCGCCTATGGAGTTTGCAGAGAGCTTCAACTTGCAAATCCTTGGCCAGAAAACCCTGCTGGATTCCAGTAAGCTCTTTCCTCAGCTCCTCCAGTCGGTCAGCTATCTTCTCCACAGACTTCTGCAAGTCTTTCAGCTTCTTTAGTTCAGCTTCTTCCTCGGGACTGTTCTTTTTCCCAGTTAACATGACCCGGGCACCGTTTGGTATTCCAAGCGCTGACAATGGTTTCTCCATTTCCTTCAGAGATTTCCCCTTCAGTATGAGTTTCTGAAAAGGCAGCGGGACCCCTGTGGCCTCTGCAACAACGTGGGCCGGGTCTTGGACCATTGGTTCACTACAGCCCTCTTGCGGGGTAACTTACAGATCGTGCTGCGCATTGCTGTGGGTGCTTTTGTTCCTGTTGCTGAGTAGATTTTCTATTTCCTATCTCATTATGACAGTGTTTCCCTCTACATCCTCAAGCATGTCCATTAGCTGCATCAGCTCAGTGTTAGTCTGCACTGATTGCTTTTTCTCTTAAAAAATGGGTCATATTTTCCTATTTCTTCATAGGCATGTGTATTAACTTGGTATCTTATCTGGACATTGTGAAATGATACACTGTGTAAACTCTGGATTCTCCTATATTCCTCCAAAGAGTACTGATTTTTAAAGAAGGCAGTGAACTTGGCTGAACTCAAACGCTCCCCAGTTGTGTGTGTGTTGCAGCAGAGGGTGGGGAGTAGCAGTTGAAATGGGTGCTCAGGCCTTTTAGCCTTTGCTAGGATGTTTGGAGTTGGCCTCTTGGAGGTGTTGCTTAGGTGTCAGGAACAAGTTTAGGCAGAGTATAAACACAGAATTTGAAGCTTCCGCTCTATGGCTTTTCTTTCTTGAATTTTTCCTCCACTTTCTAGTGCCCTTGTCCCCAAGAGCTCTTTGCTCTGGTTTTTCAGGCCATTAAGACTGTAGGCTTTTATCTGAGCTTTAGCCAATCAGCTTGATGCTGACCGAGGTCAGCCCTGAGGGAAAAAGCCACGAAAACTGGGAAACTCACTCAATGTTGTTTGTTTCTTCCAAGTATTCAATTCCCTCAAGCTCTCACCTGTTTTTGAATGTTTGTTCTTCATTGCCTTCAGTTACATGAGTTTTATATACTGTCCAGAGTTTATAGTCTTTATCAGTGGGAGGGTTGATCTGATTAGAGTTATCCCACTATTAATGGAATTGGACCCCCATGATTGGGTGCAACAATCGTGAATTCCACTCAAATAGTAACCACACTGGGAGAAAATGAGAGACAATTAGAAACAATATATATGATCAGTAATCACGTATGTATGTGTGGGGACGTGTGTGTGCATGTGTGTTGTAGAGGCCAATTACCACTGACTCTGCTGAAGAACTTTTATGTCTAAGGGCTGAAAATTGGAAACTTACAAGATGTGCACTTGAAATTGAGGGAAGGCTACAGAACAGAGATGAGATGAGGGGATGAGTAAGGAGATGAAGTTGGCATTGACCTTTAGGGGTTGACAGAAAATCTCAGGTCTTAGGGGAATAAGTCAGGGTGCCTCCAGAGTTCTAACTGTGTTGGTTTGCTTAGAGCTTCAAGTAGAGATATAGTTTGTTCAGACTCAAGCCAAACAGTAAGAAAAAGCTATTTACTAAGACTACATACCTGAATCAAGTCTTTACATTGTGGCCCAAGTGCAGAAGCCCATGGGTGGTCAAAAAGAATAGAGAGGGAGCAAAATAAAGCTCTTCCTTATGGGTCCAAGGTAGGGTTAGTTCATCATAAAAACTGGTCTTAGACAATCTGTAACAGATCCTATTCCAGAGGTTCAGCTGTCCACACCCCAAGCACATGGACTTACAATAAAGTGTTCCTCTGTGGTTCAGACGGATGGGATGGAAACTAGATGGAAGGTGATACTAAGGAGACACTGTGGATGACCAGCCCAACACCTTCACTGTATAAGAGAGGAAACTGAGGCCCAGAGAGGTGAAGCGACCCATCAAGATCTCCTAGCTGCTTAACAGAGACAGGACTCAACTCCAGGGTTTCTGTCTCTGAGTCCATTATACCAAACCTTAATGAGTAACCAGGACTTTGTGAAACCACAGCTCCCACCAAAAAAAAGTTCGTAGTGAGCGATAGATGCCCCTCTTTCACACGTAACGGCATAAAAACTCAAGACTCTTATTTACAAAACAGCAGTGCTTGATAACTCATTTCAAATCAGTTAACAGTTAGCCAGCTGGTATCAGTGAAAAGCGATGCCACTTCACTGGTCCATTAGCTATTTTAGTAAATGTAACATTGGCATACTTCGCAAAAATAGACTCCAAACTCAAGTTATGGCATATTTTTGTTCATTACCCAGGTCTAAGAACCCACTTAGCTAACGGAGGCATCGTACATACCTTCCAAATAGAAGATCTGTTTTGGTAAATAACGTTTCTACTGGCAGCACACCACCAGCCTCCATATTTCTAAGGAAATCTTTAGTTTTATTATGGTATATGTTTAAATGAAAATGTTTTCTCCAAGATTTTAAGGAAAATTTTCCCATTTCATACAGTAAGGACATGTAAATCATTTGGGAATTTTAAATACATTTTACAAATAATGTTAAAATGCTTGTTTTTCCTATTAAGCGTGGAAATTTCCTGAACTCAAGGACCGTGTCTTGTTCATTATTGCATCCCAACATCCAGCATGATAACATATAACACAAACATAATAATCACCTAATAAGGATTCGTTGAACAACCAGTGGATGAATAAATGAAGAGATCTTTCTTTCAAGTGATTCCATTAGAGCAAAGCATCTATAGGATTGACAGTCTCCATTTGCATGTAGCAGTTTCCACCCTGGGCATATAGCCATACAAAGGTTCCAGACACAATTTACCAGGATGCCTACTGCTTCTTCCCTTACATCAACCTCAACTATAAAATCCCCATTTTCTTGGGAAACTGTTCACATGAGATGATAATTGCCAGTAGCAGAAGCTGTTTGTAAAAGAGATCGAACGTGTAGAACGCACTACGCTTTTGTGGGTGTGTTTTCCTTCCTGTATCTCTATGCGTTTATGTATGCAGGATACACCAGAGATTTTCAGGTAAACAGCTTTTCAAAATATTGCTGTGGACTTCTTGAAGATGTGAGAATGTCTTTTATATTTCAGGGCAATGCCATCTTTATACACCAGGGTTTATCACAATGCTTGTTATACGCTAAGTGCTCATTAAATATTAGTCAAAATAAGATAGTGAACAAAAACATCAGTCAGTAGGCTCTCCTTTGAGTAAACCTGACATTTGTATACCTTAATCTCAGTTCACAATCCACTTTATAGAATCCCATCTATTGTAGAAAATTAGGTCTATCGGTAGCAGCTTTGAAAAAAATCGACAATTATGATTACTTTTTTGCGTGGAGTTAAAGCTATAATTTTAGAAACAAAGAAAAGTTTCCCACTTGTTAAAAGACAGGTTTCTCCTGATTTTGCATGTTTTCCCAAAGCATCCCTTATTTTGTTGAATACAAAGCCCAACTAACAGAGCCACTACCAAAGCCCACAGCTATTTAAGAGCCAGCATGGCAGATACACGTTCCCAGAACCTTAGGAAAACACCGTGCTGAGCTCTTGTAAAATACGATCTCTGTTTTTGGAGCTTAAACTAAACAAGAGAGACCTTCAATCAATACTGAGGAAAAGACTTAGAGCACTGAGGAAGGAAAGCATCTTCACGTGATACTGTCAGCTTCCTCAATGTAGCCAAAATTGGCAACTAAAGAACACTTAAGTGACCTGGATTTTTGGTGGGTGTGTTTTTTTTTTTTTTAATTTAATTTATTTATTTATGGCTGTGTTGGGTCTTCGTTTCTGTGCGAGGGCTTTCTCTAGTTGTGGCAAGCGGGGGCCACTCTTCATCGCGGTGCGCGGGCCTCTCACTATCGCGGCCTCTCTTGTTGTGGAGCACAGGCTCCAGACGCGCAGGCTCGGTAATCGTGGCTCGCAGGCCCAGTTGCTCCGCGGCATGTGGGATCTTCCCGGACCAGGGCTCGAACCCGTGTCCCCTGCATTGGCAGGCAGATTCTCAACCACTGCGCCACCCGGGAAACCCCGGTGCGTGTGTTTTGATGTTGCTTTTGCCCTTTTCTTGGTCAGCATCTCAAAACCAAGGACACTGTCTCCATGTGTCAAATTTAAGGCTGTTTGCAATGTATTAGCCCACTCTGAAATTAGAAATCCAAGCGGCTTTGTAGTTCTCTGTTTGATGAGTTTGCCCACAACGCATAAATGGAGACAGAATGATTCCGTTTGAAAAGCCAAGCTCGTCCGTTCTGGAACCTAGTCCGTGACGATGAAGAGTTAACCCAGCTTCTTCAGACAGTGTTCCATTCATTCGCTTCATGAAGAGCAATAATGGACCAAAATCTGTCTCGGCTGAAGAAAGAATAGCCCTACAGGATGTAAACAGACTGCCATGAATGTTCATCAGCTACATTTCTTGTTGGATTTGAGAGTGAACAGAAATCTGAGTCATTACTCATATTACTCATTAAATTTCTATTTTCCCTATGAGTGTTCCCAAGGCCTCGCCAAGGTGTCTTTGAGAATTCTAATGCTCTGACTTCTCTTCATTTGGCCGACGTGGGGAAGTCTGCTGACCAGTGCAAAGAGAAATACGTGTATCTTTCACTGGTCCCATTTCTTCCCTCCCCCTGCTGGACCTTGGGCCCCTCCAGGCCTTCACACTGCATCAATTCTATCCAGTCTCCTGGCCTCCTGAATCCCCCCATTACAATCCATCACAGAGTTATCCCCCTAAAGCACAGATAAGACCGGTCATCATCCTACTCAAAAAAAAACCCAAAAAATGTCAGTGGCTATCAAATAAAGTTCAGCTTTGCCTGACATGTAAGGCTATTTATAATTTGGTTCGGATCTGTCTTCTCAGCTTTATGTCACTAACTCCAGTGAACTGGATTGCTAATCGTGCTCATACTTCTGCCATCTCTCTACACTTTTAGTTATACTGATCCCTCTTCTCTAAAGAAACTGGTCATCAGTTTCCACGTGTCCTGTTGCTAACTCCAGGTTGGAAGTCATTGTTTCCCTACTTTCAATTCCCAAGGCATCATGCTGGAGTGGCTTTTAAGCTCTGATTTTATTTTTTCATATTTTGTGTTATACTTATTTCAATAAATGTATTATTTTGCTCTCCCTGCTCTCCTCAAGACTTTAAATGCTTTGAGATTGGACGATGAGTCAGACATTTCAATATTCTGTAAATCTTTAGGCACAGAGCCTGGTACATAATAGATACTTAGTGAGTATGAGTGAGTGAATGAATGAAAATGATCTCTTCCATATCACCCTATTTTCCCACTCCAGTAATATGACAGGAACACGAGCCATTTAAGCAGTTTAATTATCTAACCCAAAATATGGGCTCTGAACATCAGAGCAAGTCTAGATGCAACAGCTGAGGTGTCAAAACACATTAAAAATAATAATGCAAAAACAACCAGGTGTAAGCTAAGCTGAGCATTTTCTTCTGGCACCTCTTCCCCTACCATTCAATTGTTCTATAATTATCATATCTGCTTAAAGGTCCTATTTTCTGCTGATTCTCAACTAGATAAATACATACAGCTTTCAGAGACTGAAAATATTCCTATAAGGAATGAACTAAGGCTTTTGTTTTAACTTATTAAATGGAATAAAAATGCACCTTACTTGACATAGTAATTTTTTATCAAGTATTCAGCACTGGGGAATGTTCAATCATCCGTTTGAGACCCATAATTCTGAGTGCACCAGAAAAACTGGAGTTGGTTAATAGGAGTGAGACCACTCAAATCCTGGGCATCCATTCAGGACCTTCCATCAATGATACGTTGTTTTGCACACTGTAGGTGATACAAAGAATAAGAAGGTATGGACCCTGCCCTCCAGAAACTTTGACAAGACCACGACTGGGTTAAAAGTATCAGGACAGATAACACCAAATGCCCAGCCCTGGGATTCGTGCTTTAGCAGAAGGTTCTGATGGTATCTGGGCATGCAGTTAAGAGTCAATCATGGGCAGGCCCTGCCTGTACATGAAGGTGCAGCTGTCAAGGGCTCTGGAGGACCAACTGTCCACCAAATTCTGTTGAATTCACATCCAATTTGTTCCTCATTTTTTCCCTTTACTGATATTCCTGCTGCTACTACTGTCTTTAGCTCAAGTTGGCATAATTTCTCACTGGATTAAATTAGTAGCCTCCCAATAATCTCCCTGCCTCCCATCCAGTTCCCTTCTAATCCAGGCTCCACATTGCTGTCTGTAGACATCTCTTTCAAAAATACAAATATCAACATGTAACTTTCCTGCCAAAAATCTTTAAGTTACTCCCCATAACCTTCAGGGTTCAGTGGAAGTATTCAACTGCCGCCATGATCTGACTGTTTCTCGAGGTGCTTCTCCCATTAACCCCAAAAGTGGCCTTAAGCTCCAGCCATCCCACACAGTTCCCCCAGGGGGCGCTGCTGTCCCCCCAGCTCGCAGGCCTTTGCGTGGGGTCCGTCCTCAGCCTGCAGTGTGGTCCCACTCAGCTGCCTGACCTGCACATCTTCCCGTGCCCTTCAAGGTTCACCTGACGCCTCTGATCGCACCATCTGGGAGTTCCACCTCCATTCCCACGCCCACTGTCACCTTCACAGGGCTCTTTTACTTGCTCACTTAAACAAGGCTCAATTCAGTGACCAGAATCCTCTGTTCTGAAATGAAGACTTCAATGGGGATTCGGTAGGTCCATTTTCCTGTGAATAAACTGCCCAAACATGCCTGTATGCACCTAATGCATCTCTTTCTAACTCCCCTGCTCTTTTTCAGGAACCAACATGCTCTTCCCGAGCTTGGTTTCCTCCCCAAGACTGTCAAGAAATTTTGGTTCTCCCCCCATGCCCCCCACTCCCCCAAAACTATTAAAGAGACCTTGGTCAGTATGACTTTCATACTAAAGGAACTCCAGAGCTTTTTCTTAGTCCTGAAAACCATGAATGAATGATGGACCTCTGGCCAGAAAGGGCTGCTACCCTAAAAACCTGCTAGTGATTTGAGATGTAGCCCTGAACAAAGGAAGCAGGTAAAGGGTGCGTCCCCAGGAATGACAGGAGCAGGACCTGCTCTTGGACAGAGGGAAGAGCCGGTGACCCAGAATGGAAATGAACTAAGCCCTGAAGTAGAGAAAAGGTGGAACATTCGGATTCACAAATAAAATGAGATGCAAACACGTGGGTGCACTTAGAATAAATCACAACTTCTTCCCATGATCTATTAAGATCTATGCAGTGTGACCTCATCTAGGTCACAATCTCACTTTTTACCCCTCTCCTCTCATTAGTTTCAGGCCCTCTGCCCACCACAGGGCCTTTGCACCTGCCAGCACCTCTGCTTGAAGGGGCAGGTGCTTCGTGTCTGGATCCTTCAGGTCACAGTTCAAAATGTCAGCTTCTCTGAGTGGTTGTCACTAACTTTCCCATTTAAAGGAACACACCTCCCATTAGCACTTGTCACAGGGTTAATGTATTTTGCTTGTTTATTTCCTACTTCTTCTCGATAGGAACCTTCTCTTCTCATTCACTGTAGAATCTCCAGCACTTTGTGCTTGTACCAGGTAGGAGTTCAATGTTAGTGGAATGAAGTGGAAAATAAATGAAAAAATCAAAGAAGGCATCAAAGAGGAAATACACCAACACATAACAAGCTTTCTGTTTCTAAAATCTTGACCTCGAGTCACCTGATCAGAATTTCTGTTTCTATCATCTCACAGGGAGATTAGGAGCCCACGAGCAAACTGTTAACTCCAATTAATTTGCTCCCCAAAACTTTGGAATCCCCAAGCATATTGGAGTGGCCATGTCTTAAGGGAAAATGGTTGTCAGATGAAGGAAGGATTGTTGAAAACTCAAATGGAGATTCTCAAGCAACCTTCACCTGGGAAAGTGTGCCCTGTCTTTGCCGATTCCTGCTGTCACATCCATCAAGTCTTGGGCAGAGGACCTCAGAGAAACTATTTTCTGTTGACCTGGTTCTCATGAGAATAGGCAGAAATCTCTATCAGATTTTTTTAATGAAATCCTTGACTTGTGTTTATTGCATACATGAATGCCTCCTGTGGATAAGATGTTTTCCACTCCAAAGTCTACAAAGGGTATGACAGCACAGTATTTGTCACATGGGTCGGGTATCCACCTGCATTCTGATTGTGGTGGTTTAAAAATGTCCACGTGTTCTCTGGTAGTCCCCTCTTCAAAGGTGGAGTTGAATTCCCAACCACCCCTTGAATAGGGACTGGCATTGACTTCTAACCAACAGAAAGTGATGGAAGCGAGGCCACGTGACCTTGGAGCATCCTAAAAAGGATGGCTTTCACCTGAGGCTCTGTGGGAAGCCAGGGTCCACAGCACGAGCACCTTCAAAACTCCTGGGAGAGGCCCACGAGGAGAAAAACAAAGGCCTCCTACCAACATATGAGTGACTCACATTTTCTTTCTTCTTTTATTTGGCTTTTGAAATTGACATTCCACTCTCCCCACTCTCTCCTTGGATACAGTTACGTAAGTTTTGACAAACAAACTCATACAGCCACGAAGCCATATCAAGGTCCAGACAACTTCCACAACCCCCCAAATGCCCTCTTACGGCCCCCTGTAGCCAACCCTTTCCCCTCACCCCCAATGACCGGAAACCACTACTCTGTTTTCCAGAATGGAATGAGCCACCTTTAGAAGTAGAACTGCAGCCCAGGCTGACATCTCAGGTGCAAAGTGATAAGAAACCTCAAGCCAGAATCACCTAGCCAAGCCACTCCCAAATTCCTCCCTGGAAACTTTGAGAGATAATAAATGTTTACCATTTTTTAAGCCACTAAGTTTTGGGGTTATTGTCACACAGCAATAGTTGCACTTGTTGCCCTTGGAAACTGTTCATTTTTTAACGTAGAGTGCCTTTCCTTCCTTGGTCTTGGAGAAGCCCCAGTGCCCAAGTCCCCTGCACAGGTACCTTAGGTGACCTGAAGGTGGAGGAGGGTCACTGAATGATATGACCAAGCTGTCTACTGCCTGCCACGTGGGCAAAGGCCAAACTAATATTAAGTGGAACCCACTATCATCTGAAAGTCCACAGCAGAAATAATTCAAAAAGTAAATCTCTCTCACTCCAGTGTTCTGCCTGTTTTGAGGAAAGTCTGCTCATTCCCACTCACATACCACTTTTATGATTTGAAGTCCTAGGTAAGCTTCCTGCAACCCCTGGAAATGATTCCCCATTCCCTCCAATAAAGGCAGAAGCTGCATTAGAGAGGGAGTCATCAATTCTAGCAGCCTCTCTAGAAATAGCTTTCTCTTCACAGAATTTTGCTTCTCAATCCCAGGCCCCTGGGAAAAGTGAATATGATTTCTTTGCCTTTTCTAGATTCTCTCTAACTGAGATGGAGTCATGAAGGTGGGGAAAACTCTATTATTAAAGTATATGATGTACCCTGTAAATCATTCATTCCCAGAAAGCTGAGAGTTGAACTGTGCCCATTCTATACTTGAATTCAAAGAGAGTTTTATACTAAAATATATGTAAGTTCCCAAACTTAGCTGTTTTGAAACAAAAGAGTTAATCATCAGAGTTCTAGTTAGTCAATGAGGAGTCACTGGAAATGGATGCACCTCCAATCAGGAGCCATAACTTAGAAGGGGACAGTTACCCCACTTCTCTGGGCCCCAGAACCCCGCTCTGTAAAAACAAGGGGCATAATTCATGATGTTTGATGTCCTTTCCAGCACTGTCTGCATCTGATGCTCAGAAACATTATGAAATTTTCAAATGGATTCTTTTGCTCTGTTTTCGTTTCCTCCGAAACAATGAAATAACTGTGCATTTTCTCATCCTAACACTTTTAAAAGACTAAATAATAAAGGTCTGCAAAATGAATATTCTATTTTCACTGAGCTCTAAATTCATAATTTATACTCTCCCTGTTTCTAAATAAGAAATTTCCTTATATCTGTGTTTTATGCTAGCAAGAAGAAATTAAACTACAAAGAAAACCTCTAAAGCACTTTCTCTCCATTGGATTTTATAATTCTATAATTCAATAACTTCCTTTGCTTTCTACATTGGACTCCATGTTCAGAAAGAGGTGGCCGTTTCTCTTATTAAACTAAATCTTGGAAGTAGAGACAGATGTCATCTATTTTCTGGAACAAATATCACTAAACTTGAGTCAGGAACCAGGTTATTCATATTAATAACTATTTAGGCCAATCCCATTTAAAATCCCTTGTTAATCTACAAGAATAATTTCCTTTTTAAAAATTTGATTTGCCACTTGAAGCAAAGGAAGGCCAGAAAGCTAATACGGTTCTGTAGAGTTTCCAATGACTAAATAGTGTGGATACCAAAAAAATACAAAAGGTACAAGGTTTTTTGGTGCTATTAAATTATATACAAATAATAGGTAGAAAGTTATGTGTAGGTCACCAGAATCAAGGTCAATGTATAAAAATTAATTGTATTTTCTATATGTCAGTAAAAATCACATAAAAATGAAATTTCAAAAAATATAATTTATAATAGTGTTAAAGAGCAAAAAGTACTCAAGGATACATTCAACTAATAATGTGTAAAATCTTTACACTGAAAACTACGTAATAGTGCTGATAGAACTTAAAGAAACAAGTAAATAGGGAGATATATGATGAAAATAGGGAGATATATGATGTTCATGGATTGTAAGATTCAATATCATGAGTCATTTAAATAAATCTCCCCAAATTGATCTATAGATTAAATGAAGTCCCATTCAGTATTCCACCAAACTTTCTACGTAGAGACTGAAAAACTGATTCTAAAATTTATATAGAAATGTGAAGGATTTAGAACAGTCAAACAATCTTGAGAGAAAAGAACAAAGCTGGAGAACTTGCACTACCTAATATCAAAACTTCTCTAATGCTATAAATAAATACAGTGTGGTGCTGGCATAAAGATAGACAAATAAATCAATGGAACACAATATGTTGTATAGAAATAGACTCACACACAATCAATAGATTTTCAAAAGAGGTGCCAAGATAATCCAATGAGGAAAAAAAAAAATTTCAACAAATTTGCTGCAACAACTGGGTAAATATCTAAAAACAAAATGAATTTCAACCCCTTCCTCACACCATACACAAAAATTAATTTGAGATACATCATAATCCTAGATATAAAAGCTAAAATTATGAAACCTGCAGAAGAAAATATACAAGATTATCTTTGATCATGAGTGTAGGCAAAAATTTTTTAGATGGGACACAAAAAGCAATGATTATAAAAGAAAATAAAGAGAAATTATACTTTCATAATTCAATAGTGTCTGCTTACCAGACATTATTTAAGAAAATGAAGAACCAAGTCATAGTCTAGGAGAAAATATTCACAATGGGTATACCTGACAAAGGATTTGTATCTACAATATATGAAAACCTTCTACCTATTACTCAACAATAAGGTATGGTACTGGCACAAAAACAGAAATATAGATCAATGGAACAGGATAGAAAGCCCAGAGATAAACCCATGCACATATGGTCACCTTATCTTTGATAAAGGAGGCAAGAGTATACAATGGAGAAAAGACAGCCTCTTCAATAAGAGGTGCTGGGAAAACTGGACAGCTACATGTAAAAGAATGAAATTAGAACACTTCCTAACACCATACACAAAAATAAACTCAAAATGGATTAAAGACCTAAATGTAAGGCCAGACACTATCAAACTCTTAGAGGAAAACATAGGCAGAACACTCTATAACATAAATCACAGCAAGATCCTTTTTGACCCACCTCCTAGAGTAATGGAAATAAAAACAAAAATAAACAAATGGGACCTAATGAAACTTAAAAGCTTTTGCACAGCAAAGGAAACCATAAACAAGACGAAAAGACAGCCCTCAGAATGGGAGAAAATATTTGCAAATGAAGCAACTGACAAAGGATAAATCTCCAAAATTTACAAGCAGCTCATGCAGCTCAATATCAAAAACACAAACAACCCAATCCAAAAATGGGCAGAAGACCTAAATAGACATTTCTCCAAAAAAGATAAACAGATTGCCAACAAACACATGAAAAGGTGCTCAACATCACTAATCATTAGAGAAATGCAAATCAAAACTACAATGAGGTATCACCTCACACCAGTCAGAATGGCCATCATCAAAAAATCTACAAACAATAAATGCTGGAGAGGGTGTGGAGAAAAAGGAACCCTCTTGCACTGTTGGTGGGAATGTAAACTGATACAGCCACTGTGCAGAACAGTATAGAGGGTCCTTAAAAAACTAAAAATAGAACTACCATATAACCCAGCAATCCCACTACTGGGCATATACCCTGAGAAAACCATAATTCAAAAAGAGTCATGTACCACAATGTTCATTGCAGCTCTATTTACAATAGCCAGGACATGGAAGCAACGTTAAGTGTCCATCGACAGATGAATGGATAAAGAAGATGTGGCACATATATACAATGGAATATTACTCAGCCATAAAAAGAAATGAAATTGAGTTATTTGTAGTGAGGTGGATGGACCTAGAGTCTGTCATACAGAGTGAAGTAAGCCAGAAAGGAAAAAACAAATACCGTATGCTAACACATACATATGGAATCTAAAAAAAAAAAAAGAAATGGTTCTGAAAAACCTAGGGGCAGGACAGGAATAAAGATGCAGTTGTAGAGAATGGACTTGAGGATACTGGGAGGGGGAAGGGTAAGCTGGGACGAAGTGAGAGAGTGGCATGGACATATATACACTACTTAATGTAAAACAGATAGCTAGTGGGAAGCAGCCACATAGCACAGGGAGATCAGCTTGGTGCTTTGTGACCACCTAGAGGGGTGGGATAGGGAGGGTGGGAGGGAGACGCAAGAGGGAGGAGATATGGGGATATATGTATACATATAGCTGATTCACTTTGTTATAAAGCAGAAACTAACACACCATTGTAAAGCAATTATACTCCAATAAAGATGTTAAAAAAAATTAAATAAAGAATGAGGCAGACAGCCACTTTTTTTAAATAGGCAAAAGAAATGAACAGACATTTCACAAAGGAAGACATACAAATGACCAACATTTTAAAGTGTTTGACATAATTAGTCAACATGGAAACACAAATTAAAGCCATAATGAAATACTCTCCTACACCCACTAGAATGACTAATATTTGAAAGACTGATAAAAACAAATGTTGGTGAGGATATGGAATTCATATATGTTGCTTTAGGGTGTGTAAAATAATGCAGCTACTTTGGAAAACATTTTGGCAGTTTCTTCTTCAGTTAAAAATACACCCAACTTATGACCCAGCAATTCTACTCTGAGGTATTTAACAAGAGAAGTAAAAACATCTGTCAACAACAACAACAAAAAGGATGTTCATGAAAGCCTTATTCAAAATAGCACCAAAAAAGTCAAGAGCAGAATGGATAGACATATTGTGGGATTTCTGTCTAGAAGCAAACCACTCAGTGATAAAGAGCAAGGAAGGGGCTACTCTGCTTTTTATACAACAAATGGATACATTTCAAAAACAATATGAGAAGCTAGACACAGAAAAATACATACTCTCTGTGCCAATTGTATGAAATTTTAGAGCAGGCAAAACTAAATTTTGGTGAAAAAAATAAGAAAAGTGGTTCCCTGGAATGGGAAGTTAGGATTGACTGGGATGGGGCACGTGGGAATGACGTCATGATGGAAAAGTTACGGATCTTGGTAGGAGTGTGGGTTACACAGGAGTTTGCATCGTCAAAACTCAGTGAACTATATAACACTTCATATCTCTGCCTTTCACAATATATAAAATATACATCGTTTTTTTAAAGTAGAAGAAAAAATCATAAATAATTTCTTGTAAAAATTATTCAATCAGGATCCCTTTAGAAATGAAAAGGATTGCCATGTTAAAAAATGCAGGATTTTAGGTGATTTTTAAATTCTGCTTTCTCTGTTTATTCATTCATTCAGCAATTTTATTGAGTACCTACTCTGTGCCTGTCACTGTTCTAGGTGTTTTTGAACACATCAATGGGCAAAGCAGACACAGATTCCTGCTTTCAAGTTGCTAACAGTCTGTAGGGAGAAATCAGGAAAACCATAATAAACTGGTAAATGATGTAGAGTTTAAAAAACTGAGAAGTGCTGGGACTTCCCTGGTGGTCCAGTGGTTAAGACTCCACACTTCCACTGCAGGGGGCACAGGTTCGATCCCTGGTCGGGGAAGTAAGATCCCATGTGCCACACAGCCAAAAAAATAAAATAAAATAAAATAATTAAAAACTGAGAAGTGCTAAGAAAGAGAGGAAGCCTGTGACACTGCCATCCTCCAGCTGCTTGACACCAGTTTTTTAAAAGTTATGGATATGCCTGTATTTACTGGTTAGCATTTTTGCCTTTATTAATTGATTGATCATGCACTAGAAGCGTTCCAGAAATAGGAGACTGTGTGTGTGTGTGTGTGCGTGTGTGTGTGTGTGCGCGCGCGTGTGTTTTAAAACATGCTAGGTTATCACCATTGCTTTATTCCCTAAACTTCTGCAATATTTAATGCCTGAATACACACACATCAAGATGTCACCTGGGGTGGGTGTAAAGGTCGGTTTCAAGGACGCTGCGTTCAATGCTAATCGCATTTGCTACTGAGTCAGAATCACATTGAGTTATCAAGTCCAAGAACAGCCTTTTTTGTCTTCGGGATAAAAGACAAACCACTCAAATGTTACAGAATTCAGACGCCCAAGTCATTAAAGACGAGGTTGTACATAAAAGATGCAGCACCGATAATTCAAAACAGACAAGAAGAATGTGCTCTAGGAATAATTCTTCTACAAGTCATAATATCTGGCACAAAACATAAATAAAGCCCTACTTTCCTCCTTCAGTGCCTGCCGTGAAGGAGTCGCGGAGCACACTTGTTATCTGCCAGGAACAGCGAGTCATGGGGAGGCCTTCAGCTAAAAAAATACTCCTCCTGTATTTTTAACAAGACCGAGACTGTGAACACAAGAAATTCCCCAGCAGACCGCAATAGTACCAACAATTCAAAAGTATTTGCAACGTGATTATCCAACATACTGAAATATGAAGCTCCATGTTGTTTCTCTATAGCTAGAAAACCTACACAAAAATAGTGTTTTTGCTCTTTGCTCCACCTGCTGTTTTTAATCATTATCTTGGAAAAATCAGTCTCTCATCAAGCTCCATAGATCTCCTAATGGACCTGCAGTCTTAAATCTATGCTGTATGATAGGATTCTTCCATGATAATCTGTTCATTCGCCAGCGACAGCTTATGTTTTCCTCTCTTTTCCCTAAACATATATGATTCTGCTCACATGGGATGCCTTCTCACCTGCTAAAAGATCACCCACATTTCTAGTTCCAACTCCAGTCCTTTTCTTTGGTGAAGTCTTCCCCAACCAACATAATCAGAAGTGACCTGTCCCTCCTCTCAGGTCACACAGCAAGAACTTCTGTCCCATTTATTTGGTCTAGAATTACACCAGGTTATTTTCCCTTGGAGGCTCATAGCCTGGTAAGGGTAATAAGAATTGCAGGCTCTACATACCGAACCCAGCTCAAACCCAGGTTGCATTCTCAGAACTGACTTGTAAATTTTGTTATTACAGCTATTATGATGGATGATCTCCTGGCCAACTCCTAAAAGTATATCTAAACCATAAAATATCTGAGGTATAGTAGAGCACCCTTTGCAGAATTATTTTTCTGAGAAAATGCATTTCTACTTCTACACTGCCAACATCAGTTGATCAAAACTGTTTAGGTGACCAAAAATGCTTAAATGGTTGTTGATGATGAAATATTCTATTAGGTTCCACAGAATGGTATGTGGCTTCCTCAGGAATCCATAGGACTGACCCTCACCCTATGACTTCCAAATCTCCACTCAGCAACTTCTGTAAAATATCACATGAACTTCAAATGCTCCATGGTTTCCATCAACCGAGAAAATACGTATCAGATGGGGGATGGGGGGAGCCAGGTATTGATTCTATAGTGGTCCACAGCACTGTCTTACCTCAGCTTCCTAGATATGCCCATGAAAAGGCCTTGGGCTTAATTTAATCCATGAAATGGAGCCAATGTGTTGCTTTGTTTTGGCTGAATTCATAAAAGCACAAAAGTTTAAAATTAAGATAACACCATTTGGCCTTTTTTGCATCTGCTCTTGTACTGCTCATGTACAAAAGCATTCATTCCAGAAGGTGTTTAAAGATAAAGCAGAAGGAAAAACTCTAGTTCATGAATGGGTGGTTTTGATCTGAAACATAGTCAATAAAAATATGGCAATCACAAATACTTTGAAAGAAAGGAGATGGCAAAAATTACTTTTCTGTTCATTTCCTTTTCCTTCTATTCCTTTTGGAGGATCCTAGAATTGTCCTTAGTAAGCAAAGCAATAGGAAGAATCATCCCAGTTTATGAAAACACAGTCCTTTCTCTGAAAGCCCAGTTCTGTGGCAGAAATCAGAAGAGTTTCTCTTACCTCTTAATTCCCCCGTATCCAGAGTTGTCCCAAGCTGTTCTAACAAAGCAACTCTTGCTGCATTCTTTTTGTGTTTCTTGCCATCATAATGCTGCTGGGCCATCAGAGGATTGTTAAACCAGGCTGCACAGAGCCCACAGTATCTGTCTGAATCTCTTCTTTGATAGGGAGATGAGACCACTGGAGCAGTGTCCACCCTCGGAGGTTTAAGTGAGCTCAGAGGCGTTGCTGGGGAGAAAAACAACCAGAGAGAACCACAAGCCACATTAGTCCCTTCCTGAGTGAACGTGTCCTCAACAGCTGAAGATGAAAGGGTCTCCCGTTGATTCTAGAGCTCAAAAATCCAAGAATTTACTGAGATTGGGAAAAATGATCTTTGCCAGCCTTTGTTTTTGAAGTTGGGCTACAATTAAAAATTCCTAACTTATTGCGATCAAAGTTTGCAATTTGTTATGGTTCCATCTGATAGGTCAGGAGACCATCCTTTAGGAGGAAAGAAAGGTTTTTAAAAATAAAATCTCGGAGGTAAGGGAGTGATTTATTAATCAAAGCCAAAACTTGAAGTAAACATTGAACAATCACGACTTGAAAGATTCTGAATGAATTAATTAAACATCTGTGTGCTATAGATGGAAATAACTAGTAAGTAAAGGATTTGCCAAAGTGATAGAAGCAGATCTGTCAGTTGCATGGATTGTACCAATTGACGAAATCATGCTAATTTTATTGTCAGTTATTTCTGTTTATTGTGAGAGGTTATTTTCAACCCATACCTGCTAAAATTGACATTGAAAATACAATATTTTTTTAAAAGACCAAAAGACAAACACTATAGAGCAGATGTTGCTTATCTAAATGAAAAAGACATACTATCACTATTTTGAGATTGCACAGCCTCAGCTATTAACACATTCCATTGTGAGCTTACAGTTATTTTGGGTCCAGGAAAAAAAAGAGAATCTAACTTGGAAGAGTTTACTAACAGAAAACAAAAATAACTTTTTTAATGCATTACAACATACAAGTTGCTTTCATCTTTTCAATAACTATGAGTTGGATTACTATCCTGTTTCTCAGATGATGGACTTCAGAGATGCCAAAGTTTTACTGAAGGTAAGGTAACTAGTTACGGTAAAGGCAGGACTCCAAGCAAATCCTTAATTTCCAAGACCAATATTCCTTTCAATACCCCTAAGAACTCTTTTCATACTTCTTAATAAGCAAAGGGATTTTTTTCTAGACCTCGGTTATCTTTGTATTTTATATGGGACATAATTTAATTTTAGAAAAAAATTCTGCTCCAAATCTTTTGGAGAAGAAAACAAATTTAAATTCTCACATGGCCCGTTAGTCATCATGCAATATAGCAATGCCTTCTGTTTTTTCTTTGCCTCTGTGATGTGGAATGCAGCTGGCAAGACTATGAAAATTAGGGTTATTCCAAGGAAAAGGTGAGATCTGGAACCTCAATAACAAATTAATGAACCATCTGATCAACTCACTAAGCTTTCAAATCACTTTTATGTGGATTTTATTTTTAGATTAAATAACTGATATACCCACAGCCAACACAATACTCCATGGTGAAAAGCTGAAAGCCTTCCCACTAAAATCTGGAGCAAGACAAGGATGCCCACTCTCACTGCTTCTATTTAATATGGTATTGGAAGTCCTAGACACAGCAATTAGACAAGAAAAAGAAATAGAAGGTATCCAAATTGTAAGGGAAGAGGTAAAACTGTCACTATTTGCAGATGACATGATACTCTATATAGAGAACCCTAAAGTTTCCACCCCAAAACTATTAGAACTAATAAATGAATTCAGCAAGGTTGCAGGATACAAAATTAATATACAGAAATCTGTTGCATTTCTGTACACCAATAATGAAATATCAAAAAGAAAAGTAAAAAAAAAAAAAATTAAAATCACATCAAAAAAATACTTGGGAATAAACTTAACCAAGGAAGTGAAAGACCAATATGCTGAAAACAATAAGACATTAATGAAGGAAGTCGAAGATGATTTAAAGAAATGGAAAGATATCCCATGTTTTTGGCTTAGGAGAGTCAATATTATTAAAATGGCCATACTGCTGAAAACAATCTACAGATTTAATGCAATCTCTATCAAAATACCCAGGACATTTTTCACTGAACTTGAGCAAATAATCGTAAAATTTATATGGAAGCACAAAAGACCCCAAATTGCCAAAGCAATTCTGAGAAAAAAGAACAAAGCTGGAGGTATAACCCTCCCAGACTTCAGACTACACTACAAAGCTACAGTAATCAAAAGTGCATGGTATTAGAACAAAAACAGACATGAAGATCAGTGGAACAGAATAGAGAGACCAGAAATAAACCCACACACTTACGGCCAATTAATCTATGACAGAGAAGGCAAGAATATACAATGGAGAAAAGACAGTCTCTTCAGCACGTAGTTTGGGAAAGCTGGACAGCTACATGTAAAACAATGAAAATTAGAATATTCACTCATACCATATGTAAAAATGCACTCAAAATGGTTTAAAGGCCTAAATGTAAGACATGAAACCAAACAACTCCTAGAAGAGAACATAGATGAAACACTCTTTGACATAAGTTGTAGCAATATTTTCTTGGATCAGTCTCCCAAAGCAGAAGAAATAAAAGCAAAAATAAACAAAGGGTACCTAATTAAAAGTTTTGCACTGCAAAGGAAACCATCAACAAAATGAAAAGACAACCTATGGGATGGGAGAAAATATTTGCAAATGATGCGACCAATAAGAAGTGATTATCTGAAATATACAAACAGCTGATACAACTCAATATCAAAAAAAAAAAAAGCCCAATCAAAAAATGGGCAGAAGACTTAAATAGACATTTTAGAGAAGACATACAGATGGCCAACAGGCACACGAAAAGATGCTCAACGTCACTGATTATTAGAGAAATGCAAATCAAAACCAGAATGAGGTATCACCTCACACCTGTCAGAATGGCCATCATCAACAAATGTTGGAGAAAAGGGAAGCTCGTACCCTGTTGGTGGAATGTAAATTTGTGTAGCTACTATGGAAAACATATGGAGTTCCTTAAAAAACTAAAAATAGAGCTGCTATATGATCCAGCAATTCCACTCTGGGTGTATATCCAGAAAAAACAAAAATCACTACATCAAATAGATACATGCACCCCTGTGTTCACAGCAGCATTATTTACATGAACACAACTCAATATATATATATATATATATATACACACACACACACACACATACACACATATAAACACACACATCGCCATGTGATGATAAATCTAAAACTGGGGCTGTACCATCCTGGCAGCCACCCAGAATCATTCTGCTATGACTTAGAAATGCTAATAAAAGCTACAAATATGCAGTTGACCTGTAATGTGAAAGGACTTCTATTTACTTTTCTGAAGGAAATTGAATCTTTCTTCCAAAGTTTCCTGCATCTTTATCAATTTCTGAGGATTTATAGCCATCTATTGTTTTTGATAGAAATGGAAAACATATAAAATATTTGCAGTCTGAATGAATGTTGACTCTTGAAGCATAATTTACCTTTCTCTAAACTGGGCCCTAAAAAACATTTCAGAGTTGATTTCATCAATTGATACCTTATACATCATATTCTGGCAGGAGCAATACACTATAGAATATTCATCAGATAAGATAATCTTATCTTGCACATAAGAAAGTAGTTTGATGCTGCATTTGCATGGTAGCTTTTCCTCTTTAATAATCCTACTATCCTGGTGCAGCACCAAAGTTTAATTTCTCTTATGCTTTTGTTTCCAACTGTCTTCAGTTGAAAATATAAAACCCAGTTTATATTTCCTATAAAGGCAAACAAAGGTAGTAGTATAAAGGGAATGGAAATAGCTTTGAATCAAAATTGAAAATCAAGGTTGGGTTGGACCCTACCACCCCTGAACTGTGTGACCTTTGGCAAATCTCTGATGCCTCTGGTTTCCACAAGGTTATCTTTATACATTTCAGAGAGTACAAATTATGCATCTCATTCTGGAAACCTTACTTTCAAACAGGAAACCATTTACTCTGATTCACTGAATATAGCATCCAAATCCTCACTGCAGCTATTGACAGGGTACCAACGATCCCAGTGGGCCTGGGACCAAGAGGGTTCCCGGGACATGAGATTTTCAGTGTTAAAACGGGAAAGTTCTGGGCAAACTGGGATGAGTTGGTCACCCTAACCTCTGGGATCAGACCTGATTTAACATCCCACTGGAGAAAAGAATTAGGAAAAAGTTTGGAAATAACTATTCAGGAGACCAGAGCAGGTTCTCTTTCAACCAAGCAGACAGGATCCACTGATAGATCTCAGAGGTTTACTTGTTAGGGCAACAAGTGGGTGTCCTTTGCCAGAGAAGGGGATACCACAACCTCCGGGAAATGGTGTTCTCACTTGCCTGTCTGCTTTCCAGTCCACAGTTACAGGGCGCCCTTCAACTCTCACACCTCCACAAGTGAGACTTGCAATAGTATCTTCTGTCTCCTACACTTTCTCTCTCTCTCTCCTTTCTTCTTTGTTCCTCCTTTTCTCTCCCCCTCTTTCATTCATTCTTACAAAGGATCTGGGGGCTTTCAAAATAATCCCA
The DNA here is from genome assembly GCF_965194805.1 of Balaenoptera borealis. NCBI lineage: Eukaryota > Metazoa > Chordata > Mammalia > Artiodactyla > Balaenopteridae > Balaenoptera > Balaenoptera borealis. The sequence goes on from NC_138880.1 coordinate 7,311,807, forward strand.
TAAATGGACTCATTTTAAAATGAGTGGTTTTCTACTAATTCAAAAAGATACATGTATCCCAATGTTCATAGCAGCATTATTTACAGTTGACAAGATATGGAAGCAACCTAAGTGTCCATCAGCAGATGAACAGATAAAGAAGATGTGGTATACATACATATATACATGTATATATGTGTGTGTGTATATATATGTATACACACACACACACACACACACACACACACACACACACGGTGGAATACTACTCAGCCATCAAAAAAGAACAGAATTTTGTCATTTGCAGCAACATGGATAGACTTGGAAGGCATTATACTAGGTGAAATAAGTCAGACAGAGAAAGACAAATACCGTATGGTATCACTTATATGTGGAATCTAAAAAATAAAACAAACTAGTTAATATAACAAAAAAGAAGCAGACTCACAGATATAGAGAGCAAACTAGTGGTTTCCAGTGGGGAGGGGGGAGGTGCATTATGGGGGGGAGGGTGTGCAAGTTACAAACTATTGGATGTAAGAAAGGCTCAAGCATGTATTATACAACACGGGGAAAATAGCCAATATTTAGGAATAACTAAATGGAAACTAACCTTTAAAAACTGTATAGGGCTTCCCTGGTGGCGCAGTGGTTGAGAGTCTGCCTGCCAATGCAGAGGATACGGGTTCGAGCCCTGGTCTGGGAGGATCCCACATGCCGCGGAGCAACTGGGCCCGTGAGCCACAATTACTGAGCCTGCGCGTCTGGAGCCTGTGCTCCGCAACAAGAGAGGCCACGATAATGAGAGGCCCGCGCACTGCGATGAAGAGTGGCCCCCACTTGCCGCAGCTGGAGAAAGCCCTCGCACAGAAACGAAGACCCAACACGGCCATAAAAATAAATAAATAAACCCAAAAGTTAAAAAAAAAAAAAAAAAAAAAACTGTATAAAAATAAAACATTAAAAAAATAAAAGTCCATAACACATTCAAAAAAAAGCATGTGTTTTTCTCACCTAAGGGTTCTTATCTACATTACTAATTCTTCCAAGTTTTGTGATATCATGCAGTTTATTCTATTACATCTGTTCCATGTATTTTTTAAAATTTGAGTTGCCCCCAAATTCAGTTTGACCAATGGGGCAGCTTGAAGCTCAGGGAGATAAATCAACCAGCGTAGGGCCCCTAATTAATAAACAGCAAAGACCAGACCTTCTGACTTGAGGCCCAGCACCATATTTCAATGTCAGCTAGTTCCCAGTGATGCCAAGGGAGCAACAGGCCAAATAAACAAGCAAATTAACCACAGAGTCAGGACACACTTCCTAGGTTTCAGCATCTGTTCTCAGTAGGGATTCTTTGGAAATATGCATGTTCTCTAAAATAATTTTTCTGATTTCCAGTCCCTATGATAAACTGCCTTTCTGTTTTTTCTTCCTATCCTAAATCAAATTAAAGACAGGAGGAATTGTTCAGCAAGTATCACTGTTTTTTGCAAATGCAGTTGACACTTCAATGTGACTAGACCATTCAGTGCCTGGCTGAGGAGCGGCTGTCACCACACATTGACTCAGCTCAGCCTCCAAACAGTCGAGCCTCTTCTGCAGGTAAATGCCTCAACTGTGCAAACTGTGCAAAGTTAGAGCTCAAAACGTACACTTCCTCTGTACTTCTCACAGAGGAGAGTGCCTCTTGTGTAGATGATAAACGCTCAATGAACATGTGATGAATAAATGAAGAAAAGAGCTAGTAAATTTCAGTTAATATCAACTCAGGGGATTTTCATGTTTTAATAAATGGCTTGTGACAGCTGAATTTAAAATCTTTGATGGTGTGATTAAACTTACTTCATAGGATTAAAAACAAGTTAGATGTTCACAAGTGGGGATGAATTAAATAAACTGTGGATCTCTATACTCTGAAATTTAGTGACCTGGAGAAACATTCAGGATATAATATAAATTAAAAGATGGAGGTTACATGTGGGATGTAAACCAAATTACTTATTAAATTATACACATAGACATATAAAACTATATATGAAGGCTAGAAGACTATAAATAAAAATCTTAGCAGTGGTTATTTTTAAGTTGTGGATGATGAGTGATGTGGTTTATACTCATACAACCCTTGATGCAGGGGAAAAACATTTTTATTTTTCATCTTACATAGAGGTCACGTTTCATGCGAACTTCTTTTAGTGCAAAGTCTAGAAAACACTGCTTAAGGGACTTTTGGTGCCACAACAAGGTCTCAGATTAAACCTCACAAGATTTTCTTTGCACTGATTTATTTATTAATTTATTTTTGATGGGGGTGGGATAGGTTGGGAGAAAGCTGACTCAGTCAGAATATCATATAAAAGCTCCAGCTTCTCCTATTTCTCCAAAAGATATGGGGCAACTCCATTCCCACCACAGCCGACCCTGAAATGGCTCTAAAGATTTAGGTAAAAGGAAGTATCTCTCTTCCTTCTCATCTGATATGTTTGGAAGTGAATACTGCTACCTGAAGCTGCAAGATAGGAAAATCCAGGTGCTATTTCTTCGATGCCAGGAAGGAAATTAAAGAACACTGTCAAATATCCCAAGTTCCAAAGTATGTACCATTAAACACTTCCTGAGAATAAACAAAGATGAGGGTGACTTACCAGAACCATCATTCCAATTCAATTTTGTATCAACAGTCTAAGTATAATCAGCCTATTAGTGAGAATTGCTTCCTCACCCATACTGCATTCATAGATCATCAGTCTTCATTAATACCCTATTCATAGATTATTGATTTTCATTAATATAGAATAATTCCCTCTGGTTCAGTCACTGATTAGGTTCTAAATACCTTAAGTACGCCTGTTTTCTGCAGAATCCTAATCTTTGAGAATAAGCCATTAAATAGAACTTGAGAGGAGATCAAAGCCCTTTTATAACTTTCTCATGTTGTTTGACAAAAGAATCCTAAGGCTGTGGTACTCCACATTCTTTTACGCATTGGAAACAGGAGGACAGAACGTAAGTTTCAGGAGGATAGAATCTTTATCAATTTTGTCCGCTGACGTATCCCAGGTGCCCAGAACCAGTGCGTGTTAAATCAAGGCTTGTGGAATAAGAGGACTCGTTTTTTTCTCCATCAAGCTATCTATGTAAGAGAAGGAATCATGGTTTTACCTTAGGACATTCTGCTAAGATGATGTGATAGCATCCTCTCTGTCCAGACTGATCTTAAAAAGCCCTGCTGCGTTGTGGGTACAATACACTCACGGCATTCGGTTTTCAAACACTATTCAGTTAAGGTGCTTTATTCCCTCTGAGTTCAGTCTCACAATCTTCGGTTATCACCTCTGTTCTCAAACTCTGTGCAGAGGTGCCCTGGATGATGCAGTGAACACACAGAAGAGCCCATACGATCTTTTAAAATCCTGAGAAAGCATAGCGAATCCATCAGACCCCGTGGGAACCGCTATCTCCAGGTAATTCACAGTTTCAGCATGAGATGCTACAGTCCTTTCAGTGAGCTCATATTCCCGTGAAGCTGGACTTCCAGAGGCTGCTGTATATCTCCAATCCATCCAACCAATCAATGAGGAACAGGAAATGAAGTTGATAAAGTCCAGTGTAATTTAAAGATTTGAGAAGTTACGCAGTGCCCAACAGGCAAACCCATCCATTAGTCAGTGTGGTTATTTAAGGATAAAGTACAAAATTAAGACTTCTTTCAATGCACGTGCATTATTATTTTTTTTTATAAATTTATTTATTTTATTTATTTATTTTTGGCTGCGTTGGGTCTTCGTTGCTGCAGGCGGGCTTTCTCTAGTTGTGGCGAGTCGGGACCACTCCTCGTTGCGGTGCGTGGGCTCCTCACTGCGGTGGCTTCTCCTGCTGCAGAGCATGGACTCTAGGCGAGCGGGCCTCAGTAGTTGTGGCTCACAGGCTCAGTAGTTGTGGTGCACGGGCCTAGTTGCTCTGCGGCATGTGGGACCTTCGCGGACCAGGGCTCGAACCAGTGTACCCCGCATTGGCAGGCTGATTCTTAACCACTGCGCCACCAGGCAAGTCCCGACGGGCATTATTTTTGCACACGGCTGCTAAGTCATTAGGACATAAATACTCATTAAGTTGTTTGGACATGAAGAGTTATGACATCCTACTGTATACTTTGCTTATTGCTTGAGCAAGAATTAATGACCTGCTAATTGGGCACTGCTCGAAGTGCCTCTCCTCACAAATCTCAGGTGAGAGGCAGAAAGTCAGCTTCCCGGAGAGAGACTCGACTCACTGCCACCCCCATGCCTGCCCCCAGCAGGTGCCATCCTTAGAGTGGTGAGAGGGAGAGCATCCCCCAGACCACAGCCAGTATTGTTAGAGGGCGAGGGAGGGCCGATGAGCTGACCCCTGGGAACGGATACTAACTCCTGCACTTTTCATTCTGCCATCGTTCTCCGGCGTCACCTAATCCATACGCCATGCTCAGGGATGGGAATGATTTACTTATCCAGCGGCATCAGCTATTCAACCAGGGAGCCAGCTTCCTGGATCGTTTCTTATAGCCTATGAATATTTACAGAGGATTCAAAGATGAGAAAAGTGATCAGTGCCAGAAGCACAGCGGAGATAAAGTGCAAGCTAAGTTTGGAGGAAGACAGAGAGAAAGAGGGTGGCCTTTTGGCCTGGGCTGGAGGGAAGCTGAAACTTGAGAAGTAATTTTAGGGAAGTTAGCGCTGATACTGTCCCCTGAGTAGAACACGTGCATCTACACTTTTCTTCTTTACCCTTAGGCAGCATCCCTCGCGGCCCCAAAGCGATCTCCTGGCTTCTCCATCCAGCCTCAGCTTTGAGTTACCTTAAGCCCACATCCCTAAAAGTAACATTGACCTCAATAACCCAGAGTTTGCAAGTTACGAAAATTGCCTCTATTTTGTATTTAAAACTATGAATATTAGCTCTGCATCTATCTTGCCTGTATCTATTTGGTTAATCCAAATAATCTAGAAATAAAGTATTTTGCATTAACTGCCACTTAGAAACTGCTAAGTCTGAAGATTTGGTGCTCTTCAGAGTCAGCTCTATAAACCTCAAAGCAACCCGAGAACTTCCAGAGGTCAGACTGTGACACAGACGGGGTTACCCGGCCCCATCATGCGAGCTGCCCCCTAATACCTGGATCAAGAGAATCCAGAATATTAAAGCAAGAAGGTTCTCCAGCCCCAAAGAGTTTAAGGACCTCACGGCCTTACACCACTGCTTCTGATCTTGAGCAGTGAGGTTGCTGGGTAGAGGATGATTGTACATAAGGAAGGGGTTTTAGGCTAGATAAGACTTTGAAGATAAATGCTAGAAAATCATTAGGCAATCCAGTTCCTGTGGAAACAGAAGCCTACTCAGAGCCCGAATTGTTTAGACGTATCATCCATAATCATTCCTTTAACTATGGTTTTGACCATAAATTGCACAGTGCATTGCCAGGCAGACACAGCCAAAAGGGAGTGTGTAAGAGAGAACAGAAAAGCTCTCAGCTGAAGAATTTTTAGGACAAGAGTGCCATTAACAGCCAAGGAGTGTGAAGCGTCTTAACACTTGCTACCCTGAGTGTGCTCCAAGGACCGAGAGTATCAACATCGCCTGGCAGTTTACTGGAGATGCAAGTCTCAGGTCCAGTCCTGGACCACTGGATGAGAACCTACATTTATGAGAGCTTCAGATGACTCATATGCAGATCAAATTTGGAAAGCACTGAATTAGGATTCAGTGGTTCCCATCCCTGGCTAAGGGTTAGAATCACCTGGGAGGAGTTGAATACTTATGGACTCTAGGCCACAACCCAGACCAATTAAATCAGGATCCCTTGGCTCAGGGATAAGCATCAGTAGCATCAGTAGCACTTTTGCAAGGTGCTTCTAGTGTGCGGCCAGGGCTGGGAACCATGGGGCTGAAGGAACACCCTCTGGCTTGGACCCCACATTCACCTTGACCTTCCCAAGCATCTGTGATTCCTTGTCTCATCCATTCGACTATAACTGGCACCGTCTTCCCCATGAGACGTACAGCACCACTCCGGCCCTCTTGGAATGGAAACATCTTTCATTTCAAGTGGCATCTTGTACAATGACGTGTAGAATTTAGAACTTGGAGCCTAGGCAGAGTCTTGCCGGGTTAGCACGAGGTCTCCCAGAGCACGTTTCCAACCCCCTCCTGTCAGAAGGAAGGTGTAACAGGCTCTAGACACATTTTTGGCTGTTTTCCTGCAGATGTTAGTTTTTAAATAAACTTCCTTTTTCCCTCCTTATTCCAATTGACAGCTTTCTTATTTAATAAATACTAAAATTGTTTTAGGTCTATGGCCATACCACCCTGAATGTACCCGATCTCATCTGATCTCGGACGCTAAGCAGGGTTGGGCCTGGTTAGTACTTGGATGGGAGACCGCCTGGGAATACCGGCTGCAGTAGGCTTTAAAAAAATAAAAAGTAAAAAATAAATTAAAAAATGTAGAACTATTTTATTATGTTGCATTAATTCTACAGAAGATTTCTTAAAAAAAAAATCAAAAGAGACAATGGGAATAAAAAAAATAACATGGTTTTTAAATGAAATCCAACCACAACTCAGGGTGGGGTTTCTAATTAGACAATAAAATGGGGCTAATTGTTCAACCTCATATCGTTGCTGTGAGGATTCAAAGTACCTGCTTGGTTGGTGAATGTTAGTTCCCAAGCATCCTGGCCACAGAGGAAACTATGACTGGAACTCAGATCTCCTAACTCCGGCTCCATGTTTTTTCCACTGCCCCACACTGACTTTATTATTATTTTTTTTTTACATCTTTATTGGAGTATAATTGCTTTACAATGGTGTGTTAGTTTCTGCTGTACAACAAAGTGAATCAGCTATATGTATACATATATCCCCGTATCCCCTCCCTCTTGAGCCTCCCTCCCACCCTCCCCATCCCACCCCTCTAGGTGGTCACAGAGCATCGAGCTGAGCTCCCTGCTGCGCTGATTTTAGTTCTGCCACAAGTGGGCCCAGAGGCTGGCCCAGCAAAGACTGGGAACGCGGTGAGCACGAGGGAGGGCAGTGTTGGGTGAGAATAAGCTGACGTAGTGGTGATGAAACGTTCAGGGAGCTTGCTGTAAGTGGCTGGTTACCAAAGTAAACGGCACACGTTGTAGAATGATACATAAGAGCCAGAGAGCTGGCCCTCGGAAGAACGGCGCATCAGTAACGGTTAAAGGATTCGGAATGGCTGAACCAGAAGAAAGGAGGCTGCAGACTTATACATCTTGAGACTCATGGAGGACTATGGCATCTGGACCAACGGCCAGCTGTTTTCCAAAGCTGCTCAGAGAGGGAAAGAGATTGAGTCTGGAACAGTAGGCCTTTGGAAGACAGGTAGCTTAAGGGACTTCATGCCTGATGTGAAGCAGGCTTCCTGGCCCTGGGATGGGGACCTGAGGGAGGTTTACAGAATGTGAGCATTATTAATACCCAGTGGTGGAGGGGAAGAGTGTTTAAATCACACCAGATACTGGGACTTAGAATGAAATGGAACTTTACTGGAAACAGATAGATAAGATGCTAAGTCCAGATTCTGTGAATTCCTAGATATAACTAGTCTCTGGATGAAACATAACATTTTTTTTCCAAAAAGCAAAATTCTTGAATATTAAATCATCAGGGTTAAACAGATATATGGACATCTTTCTTTCTGACTTATTTTGACTAAAAATCCCCTCTCCTTGGTATTAAGAAAGATCAAGGAAAACATTGCCAGAGTTAGTTTTCGCCTCCCTCGCCCATCAGCATTCTTGATCTATTAGTTCTACTATCTGAAAATGAAAATTCAAGTATTAATATTTCACCCGCTCTATTGACTGAAAAGCAAAATGAAGATGTCATGATTGGCACTTTGCACTAATCGAGATGTAAGTACAGTGAGAATTTGTGAGGAGGCCTTTAACCCCAGACTCCTGCTGCCCGGGTAACTGATTCCAGCAGGTGGGACAGAGTGGCCATCATGCCTTCCAGTGACCAAGGGCTCCTGGCTTCCAAAGACCTTTGTATCTTTCGGTTTTGAGGGCTGCACCTGGAACTCCCAGGTGGTGTCTTTAGCCAGTATCATTAACTATAAGAGTGGCTGCAACTCCCCCCCCTTTCAAGAGGACAACATCCTCTTGAAAACCTAGATGGATTTTCTATTAAAGCCATAAACTAGTGTGTGCCCACCAGACAAGTGAAGAGAGTCACTTAGCAGGAAATCCTACACAGGAGAAGCAACTTCTCTGGAGGCTGATCATACAGTAAGAAAGCATGAAATGTCATCTTTCTGTTTTCAGGCAGGGAAACTTGCTTGGTGTCTGGATCACATGACACTTTATCATGCAGGATAACCCCTTGAGAAACTGCCTATTTTCCTATAGACTCACTTCATGAAGAGGAAAGGTGCTTTTCTATCGCATTCCAACATGAGAGCCTTGAAGCTGCGGTTTTCCTCACCCCCACGAGAGAAGGAACCCATGCATTTGTTCTGGGCTGGCTGAGAGGCAAAGGGATCTGAGTGTCAGAGGCGTGTGACTGATGTCAGGAAAGGGATTGCTAGGGACTAGGAAAAAAGAGGATTGTACGTATGGATAGAGACCTGGGTGTCCAAGGTGGCAGGATGTCCCGGGAATGTCTATAATGGGACCACGGCCTTCTCTTTGAAAGCCTAGCTTGGCACAGAGGGGATGAAACCACCAAGGAAAGTCACTGACCTGGAGGAATATGCCAGGCTGCACAGGCAGAGAGGAAAGTGAGACCCACTTCTGAGGAAGTCCTGGGTCTTCACCTTGAACCTGTGGAAGCCCAGCACCCAGCAGCCTCCTGGGTGATCAGAAAGTAGCCAGAGCCCACAGGCTGAGGGACCGCTTTGAGGGCACCCACATGCTTCTAGGCCCCTGTGTGGCCCTGAAGATGGAGAGGGTACCCCAAGGAATGACCAAGACTGGCCTTCTCACCAAGCTTCAAGGCTAGAGGACAGAAGTCTTGTAAATTGATTTTTTAAATATAAAGAAATTTAATATTTGTGGCACTCAAGTATTATCCAGTAATTCACACTTACTGCATCTGATTACTGAAGAAACCAAACTGAGTGTTAAGCAAGACTTTTAAGGCTGATGTTTAAAATACATAGATGTTTCAGAGGATGAGAATACAGTCTGGGACATTTACTACCAATTATTTCAGGTGGAATGCTTACTCTACAAGTGCCTTCTCGATTTCATAAACTAGACGGTTTTAGGGTTCTTGTCTTTAGTCAATAATTTAAGAGTTGTTGCCAGAAAATCTCTCACTCACAGTTTTCTGAATCATAATGCATTCTGTGTGGATGCCGAGTCCTGCCCATGCCTCTTATTGACAGCTTCAGAGTAAGCACAGGAAGTTGATTGTTTTACTGGTCTACTGTATTCCTTCCTAAAAATGTGTCAAAGAACACTTTCTGGAATAAAGGTATAACTGCATCATAAAAGCTGCCCAAATCATCAGCTATCTTATACTGCTGTTGGATCACCCAGAGGAGAAAAGTGAGCTTGTGGTATTCAAAAAGATTTGTGAAAATCAGCTGGGACGTAGCCTCATTGTTGAAATCTTTAATTCTACCCAATCACCGATGCGTTGTTTTATTGGTCATCAAATATAAAATAAAAAGACAGTAGCCTTGATCTAATCATTGTTCCAAGCCTCTTATGATCATGACCAAAAGAATCTGGCTTACCTCTCATGCTAATTCGTTTAAAACCTGATTCCCTTTCTGACTTACTTCACTCTGTATGACAGACTCTAACTCCATCCACCTCACTACAAATAATGCTAACACATATATATGGAATCTAAGGGGAAAAAAAAAAAAGGGTCATGAAGAACCTAGTGGCAAGACGGGAATAAAGACACAGACCTACTAGAGAATGGACTTGAGGATATGGGGAGGGGGAGGGGTAAGATGTGACAAAGAGAGAGAGTGGCATGGACACATATACACTACCAAACATAAAATAGCTAGCTAGTGGGAAGCAGCCGCATAGCACAGGGAGATCACCTTGGTGCTTAGTGACCAACTAGAGGGGTGGGAGGGAGAGAGATGCAAGAGGGAAGACATATGGGAACATATATATATGTATAACTGACTCACTTTGTTATAAAGCAGAAACTAACACACCATTGTAAAGCAATTAAACTCCAATAAAGATGTTAAAAAAAAAAAAAAAAAACCTGATTCCCTATAGGGTAGTCAGCAGCCTGACTTGTGTGTTTTCTCCTGACAGTGTGACACAAGGGAAAGATCACCGCAAGAAAAGAGAAGCCTCTTTGCCATCAACCAGTTTTATCACTTTGGGCAAATAATGTCATCTCTCTAGCCTGCAGTGTCCTCATCGGGAAAATGAGGTGGTTGAAATAATAATTGCTAAGAGCGTTCCAGTTCTGCAACTCTATGAATCTATTACTTGTTGCATTCATAAGCATCAGAAAAGCCACAGTCATCATTGGAACAAGTGCACTGATCTGAGGACAATGCCTTAGAACATGTCAGCTTTCCTAATTTAAAAGAAAACACACCACTACGAAGATCTGCCTGTTTGACAAACTATTGTTTGCATCTATTAAGACAAGTATCTAGACAGTTTATGCCAGGCACACCAAATAACATGATTCGGATGATAGAACTGCTGTGGTGGAGAAAATCTTCAATGCAAATATGAGGCACTGATTGGATCTGAAATGCATATATTATTCAAAACGCGAATTTGTTTAAGTTTCAAACAGATCCAGAATACCCTTTTCTTTATTCATTCAACAGAGAACTCAAATAAGCAGTTGGGTATCAGCCATAGAAATTTATGGAAAAGTTCTAAATCTCTGTCTGTCTCATTTTCAATAGGAAATAAGGGGAAAAAAGGAGAGAAGCAACAAGATTTCAGAAGAGGAATATACGATAAATACACCCACACACTGGACAAGCAGAGTGGACAAGATCATTGCTTGTCTATTTCCTTCCCCACACAGTGGTTCACTGTTCCCACAAATGAGAAATTCTTTTTTTTTTTTTTTGAGCTTCATTTTTTTAAATTGAGAGACATTCTTGATTGAAGGTGTATAAATATCTGTCTCTGTGGCTTTATTGCTTCCAGTCATCTTAGTGAGAGTCTTGGGGGTTGAACTGTGCTGTTCATTAGGTAAGCAAATGTCTGTAGATCATTTTACGAAGAATTATTTATCCTCACCTAGAGATCAAGGGAAAAGCCTTAGAAAATGCAATCAAAAATCCTGGGTTCAAGTTCTGATTATATATTTCACTATGTGACACCAGGCAAGTCACTTTACCCTATAGGGCCTCAGTTTCTTCATCAACAAAATGGAGCTAATAATACTTTGTATTTATTATGAAGATTAAACGAAACAACGAAGGCAATATTTCTGAAATAGTATCTTTTTTTTCGGGGGGTGGGAAATCCAGGGTGAGATAATATCTTAACAATTATCAGTTACGATCATTGATTTTATCATTAGGTTAATATATATATATATATATATATATATATATATATATATATATATATATCTCATTAGGTTAGATTCAGCCTGCTCAACTACAGTTTTACCAGAGGGCAGGATCTTTTAAATACGATATATTTTTGCTTCACTGTTGAGAGATGAAAAGACTTTTTGAAAGCTACAGTTTATAAATGTAACGAATATAAAGTAACTTTTGTCATGTAGACAGTTGATTCTTGTTATCCGTGGTAGTTATATCCTATAAACTCTCCAAGAATACTGAATTAGTAAATACTGACTGAGTATTCCTTGGGGAAATAGAGAGTTAGGTTCCTGTGAGCCTGTGGTCACATTCTGATCAACTGGTCAATACAGAATCTTGTTTTACGTGTGCTTCTGTTTAAAGACACCTTCTTTAATATATATTTTTGATTCACTAACATTTAACTCAAAGCCAACACATTACAACTCATGCCTGAACAAAGCTTATCTAAACACACACATTTTCCCCGTAAGGCACATCACAGCCTTCTTGCACTTAGGAAAACTAGACAGCACTCCAGGGCCGTAACGGGGAGCCATTTTAAATGGCAAAATTTCCAACAAAAAGCACAAAAATGCAAAACACCTGGCAGGAAATAGATTGCAAAAAAGGCACTTGTTTGCAGTATGAGGGTTGAAATTTCGAAGATAGAGTGTTGCCTTCCGCTGAGAACATACACATGGGGCAACTCAAATTTTTCACCACTTTGCACACATCTGTGAGTGCCCATGAAATGCCATGAGTGCTGATTTTGTGGTTAAAAATAAATTTTAGTGAGTAGGTGAGTTCACAGATACAAAATCCCACAAATAATGAGGATTGTGTGTTTGTGTATACTTATGTAAGTATTTATACACAATCATATATTCATTCAATAATTAATCATGAGGCAGGCACTATAGTAAGTATTTTAGATATATATTCTTCCTCATTACAATAATTATATAATCTCAGTATCACTATAATCTTACCAATATGAAATTGAGGGCTGAGGACTTAAAATCACTTGTAAAATTCACACAAATAGAACCAGAATTTAAAGCCGAGTCTGATTTCAGGGCCTATGTTTGCCCTCTACTTTATTCTTTGTTTCACCAATTTGAGTCAAGCCAGTGATGTCTGAGAGTTATATAAAAGAAAGTGCTCAGTATCCATTCTGGCTAAGAATGATGGATGTATTCATAAAAGCTTACACGTGAAACAGTAACTTTCAGGGACAATGTATCAAGCAGGATGGATTAGGCTCTCCTGCAGTTACAAACAGCCCCCAAGTATCACAATAAAGGCCTCTTTTTTGCTCTTGCAAAGTCTAGTGTAGGTTGAATGGCCCTCCTCCATCCTGTAGCCCGGTCTTAAGACATCTGCTCCCAACCAATTGAAAGTCTCGGGAAGGTAGGAAGCAAAGGGTGTTTGGATGAGCAATGTCTCTGCCACAAACACAAATAAATTTTCCTGTTAATCCTAAATATAATACCTAACCGTATAGACTATGGGTAATCTTAGATCTCACTTTGATTAATGGTAGACAACGGGAAATACCTGTAGTTTAAAGGTTTTATTCTAAGCTTCAAATTTCTTCTAAATTGTTTACATTTTCTTCTAAATTGTTTACATTTTCTTCAAGAAAACTTTTTAAAGGACAGTTAAAGGATGTTTTCTTTTAGGATTTTCTTTAGGATTTTGAGTCAGAGCTCAGTCTCATTCTTATTTCAATTATTTTGTTTGTATGGGTTGGTCATAAAGAGAAAGGGGAAAAATCACTAGCTAGCAAGCATAATATCGGGGCCAGTGACTTCAGTTAAATGAAGGTGGTTGTATCCTGTGTTGAACAGTGTCTCCCCTCAAATTCATGTCCGCTCAGAATTTCAGAATGGGAACTCCTTTGGAAATAGGGTTTTTGCAGATATAATTATTTAGACTAAGATGGACCATACTGGATTATGGTGAGCCATAGATCCAATAACTGGTATCTTTATGAGAAGAGGAAAGGACACACAGATGCAAGGGAGGAAGGTCATGTGACAATGGAAGCAGAGATTGGGATGATGGACAGAAAGCCAAGGACTGCCAGAAGCCTCCAGAAGGTAGGCAAGGATTTTTCCCCAGAGCCTCAGTGTGAGCGAGGCCCTGCCCACACCTTGATCTCAGACTTCTAGCCTCCAGAACTATGAGCATAAATTTCTATCGTTTTAAGCCACCCAGTTTATGAGAAGTTGTTACAGCACCCCTGGGAAACTATACAGATCAGACCTCAGATTTCAAATAAGAATTTAAAATCAGGAGGTATAAGCATATGAAGGTTTTGATCAAATCTGGTTATAATTTCATCTCTTTCGTTTTCTAAATGTCTTTGAATTTCAGGCCTAGTGGAGATATTTGCTATCACTCACATCTTGCAGCTTCTCTGGAGAATTCCTTGTTCTCAACAAGAGGGGGCCACTGGCCTCCCCTCATTCTCTGCTCTCAAGGTACCTCCCCAAGGCTCGTCTCTCTAACTTCCCTCCATCTGTCCTGATCTCTCCACTAACCCCTATCCGGTGTCTCCCCAGCTCCTCAAAGGTGTGTGGTCCTGGGGAATGTTTCATTTTATACACACACACCTATAATACCACCACTCTCTCTCCTCGCCGCCTCTCCCCCAAGATCATTCACTGTCTAGATCAGAGGTGGGCAAACCTTCCACATAAAGGACCTCGGAGCAAATATTTTAGGCTTTGTGGATTCTGTGGTTTCAACTCTGCCATTGTGGCACAAAAGCGGCCTAGACAGAACGCAGGTGAATGAGCACGGTCGTGTTCCAATCAAACTTTATTTATGGAACACCGAAATACGAATTTTCTATATTTGCCGTGTGTCACAAAATATTTTTCTTTTGATTTTTTTTTTAAACCGCTTAAATGCATAAACACCATTTGGGGCTTGCAGACCACACAGAACGGGCAATGAGAGGTCAGATGTGGTTCTCGGGCCAAAGTTTGCTGAACCTGATCTAGCTCAGTGGTTCTCGGGCCAAAGTTTGCTAAACCTGATCTCGCTCAGCGGTTCTCAACTGGGGTCAACTTTGCCCCCCAGGAAGCATCTGGCAATGTCTAGAGATGTTTCCTATTGTCACATGTCTAGTGGGGCTCTTTTGTCATCTAGTGGGTGGAAGCCAGGGACACTGCTAAACATCGTACAATGCACAGGACAGCACCCCTCCCCTAACCAAGAATTAGCCAGTTACAAATGTCAGCGCCACTGAGATTAGAAACTCTGAGCTAGATAAAGGGTTCCTGTGAGAAACTGAGAGCCCTCCCTTACACCCCACGCCATAGGTTATATAGTTATTAAGGCCCTAGTTGGACAAGTCTCATCCTAAATTCTTCTCAGATCTCTGCAACTGCAATGATTCTAACTGTTCTTCAATAGATCCTGTGTATCCATAGATCTTCACGGTGTGTCGTTCATTGTAGCCAAGGGCCCACGTTTCCTCCACCAAACGGCAAGCCTCAGAAGGGCGTGTGGTGTCTTACCCACCTTTACATTCCCAGGACCAAGGGTGACAGGAACTGAGCTAGGAAAACAATGAACTAAAACCTCCAAGTTATGAACTCACTTGAGGCAGGTACCAGGTGAGGGAATTCCAGCTTCCGTAGAGAAGCTACATCTATGAGCCCTTAGAGTGGAATTTTCTGTCCCAGAATGCCAGAGTTGCTGGGTGAATCGATGGCCAACAAGGCCCCATGCTTGATGCAGCAGGAACTACCTTTGGCCAGAAAGTCAGTGGGACTGGAGCTGGTTGAGAAGAGCCAGTAGGACTTCCTGCAGCCCCTCTTATGGCATCAGTGGAATCTTCAATTACCCGTTGAGCTTGGTGTCCTGTGGCATCACATGAGGCTGGAGCAGGTGGGACCATAGAGCCAGAAATAGATCTGCAGAATCCCGCAGCTCTGTGTTTGCCCTGCCCTGCTCCCATCCAATGCACCCGACGGCCCTTGGATCCCTGACTCAGCCCCTCCTCCTAACCTCTGAGTTTCTCTCACCCTGAACCCTGCTTTGCTCTCCCCATCTCACAGCCCACCTCTGCCCCACCCCAAGCTTCTGCACCGACTATGCCTCTTCCTCCTATGATTTCTGGACTCGGCTAGTCCACACCCTGGACGTCCCAGGCCAACACCACCAGTGGCTCCCTCCCTGCACACAGCACAGAGCCCTGCTTCTCCCATCCTCCGACTTGCCCTCTGCTCAAATCCGGTCTCCTGCTCGGTCCTATTAGCTCCATCCTCCCTCTCTGCCCAGTCACGCTGGATTATGTCTCCTTTGGCAGATTTCCCTGGCTGTTTTGATTCATCTTCTCCCCAGGTTCCTGTGACCTGTACCCTGACCCCTACATCTGCACTCGTACTTGTCCTTAGGCAGGGACAGAACACCGGGTGACACTGGCTGTCACTCTCTGTTTCAAGAACACGGAAGACAGGCAAGCTTGTGTCCGGGGAGGATGCGGGAGAACAAGTGTGGAGCCCTCTTCCCTCCAGGAGGTGCTCTTGGTAAAGCAGATTCACCCAACGGAAGCAGCCTTGGATGAAAAGACAATAAAGTATTTCAAGAGCAAAATTATATAGCCCGGAGTTCGGAGCAGGGTAAATAAAAACAGCTTCATTTCCTAAGCAAACAGAGCAAAACATTTCCTGAGCTCTACGTGGCCCTGTGATTAGCACTTTGCATTTATTAATCAGATCCTATAATCATTGTGGAAAGCCTTTGATATAAGTAACAGCATTAGACCCATTGTACAGATTGGGAAAGGGCAGTCCGGGCAGGTGAAGTCCTCAGTCAGTAAAGGGTGGGGTCTGACTGACCTGCTTAATATCACAGGACAAAGTCAGCAGCAGTTTTGCACAGCGAAGTAATAAGTTATACTTGGGGGTAAGGCCCTGATACAAAGATATACCTCCTTCCCTCAGGCAAGTCTCTGAAAACAGTCATGTCAGTGTTCCCTATGTTGAATTTGAGGCTCCCCAAGGTGAAATAAGTAAAATATACATAAAGGAGTGTCCTGTTTGGCTAAGTATTTACTTAGCCCAGGTGTGTTAGTTTCCTCTGGCTGCTGTCACAAAGTACCACAAAATTAGTGGCTTAAAGCAACACAGTTTTACTGTATCACCATTCTGGAGGTCAGAAATCTTAATTCCATAGGCAACGTCAGTTGCCCCTTGCCATGTAACACATGTTCACAGGTTCTGGGGATTCGGAAGTGGACACATTCGGATACACTATTCGGTCTCCTGCAGGCAGTGACAGTACCCTTGGGGCGCCACCAATGGCAGACCTGCAGCCACTGAACACATACCCCTACAGGGCGCCCAGGCAGCTACGGGGAAAACCCAGCACCGCTTACGGCACAGGAGCCCAGAACGGAGCCGCCCACCTGGCTCCTCATCCTCCCCTGCTCTGCTGGAAGTGCTTCCCCTTCACCTACAGACTCGGCTCCTGTGACGGGCCTCCGGGGCCAATCCCTGCCTTCTGTGAGCAGGTTTACAGCAACCTTCTAGCCCCTTGTGTTTCCACTCTGATCGCACAGCTCCTTCCATATACCTGAGATTGGCACTCCCTTCTGGGCCTTCATTCTGGTGTCTGGTTCCTTGTTTGATCCTTCAGAGACATTGAGTTCTTGTCTTTTCTTTCTTTTTTTTTTTAATAAATTTATTTACTTTATTTATTTATTTTTGGCTGCCTTGGGTCTTTGTTGCTGCACGCGGGCTTTCTCTAGTTGCGGCGAGCGGGGGCTACTCTTCGTTGCGGTGCGCGGGCTTCTCATTGTGGTGGCTTCTCCTGTTGCAGAGCATGGGCTCTAGGTGCACGGGCTTCAGTAGTTGTGGCACGCGGGCTCAGTAGTTGTGGCTTGCGGGCTCTAGAGCGCAGGCTCAGTAGTTGTGGCGCATGGGCTTAGTTGCTCCGCGGCATGTGGGATGTTCCCGGATCAGGGGTCAAACCCATGCCCGCTGCATTGGCAGGCAGATTCTTAACCACTGCGTCACCAGGGAAGCCCGAGTTCTTGTCTTGAAAAAGATTTACTGTCACCTCTATTTGCTTGCCAGTCCTCAGTCCCAGATGCAGAGTCCTGCCCTCGGCTGGTGGCTGTGTCTCTCTCCGTCTGACAGGTTTCCTAAACGCCAGAGCCTGTTTGTGTCCTCGGCTCCGTGGCCACCCCCTTGCCCCTGAGTTCACAGTCCCTGCTCCCCCGGCCCACCAGCACCAGCACTGCCCCCCTCTCCTGGGCCAGGCCCCGCCTTGGTTCACGGAACTCATCCCAGAAAGGTCCGTCTCCAAGGAGACCCAATCCCGGGCACCCTTATGCTCCTCCCAAGGCAGAGTTTGAATAACCCCATGTTAATAATAATCAGGACGTCAGAGGCTCTGATAGAGGAAAGGGGTCAGGCTGCCTACTACCCCCCATCAACTCACCAAAGGCTCACCTGGGAAGAACACAAGACCTTCTAATTTTCAAAGCACTTTTCAACCTATCATTTGCTCTGTAAAAGGGCCAGTGAGGTAAATGCATCCAGTATAAGAAATAGACGACTGATGGGAAAACTAAGGTTGAAAAGTATGTGGAGCTACTAAAGGAGATGCGACGAGACAGAGCCAGGGCCTCACTTCCTGTCTCCTGACTCCCAGGCTAGGATTTCTTCTGCCATATTATGTCAGTGGGTCAAGCCTGTAGGTAGCATCCGCTGAGAATCTCAGGGTTGGAAGGTCTTTAAATGTCATCCAGGCTAACCATGTAATCTAGGGACATTAAGTGTCCTCTAGGCTAGTGTCATGATGGTGGCAGCCCCTCAGGAAATGCCCTGCCAAGTGGTCAGCCAGCCTCTGCTTCAAAAGCAGCCCCCAGACACACAGCTCACCTTTGAGTGTCTCTGAACATTAATAAAGCCTTCCTTATCTTGAGCTCAGATCTAACCCCCTAATGTCTACCTACTCATTGGTTGAATCTGTTGCACCCAGGCACACACATGCATGCGTGCGCACACACACATGCATACACACACACACGCACACAACAGGGAAGAGCCAAACTGGACTACCTGTTGGATCTGTTTCTTTTACCGTAACCTTTGCTTTCCGCTGCTTTTGTTCATTAAAAGGGTACTGTCTGTACATAATTGCCTGCCTTGGGGAACCCTGCCCCTCTGCCTGAATGTTAAACGGAAGTGCCTTTGTTCAGGGAAACTCTGGACCCTGTTCCACCTGTGGACGGCTGCAAGAAAGAAGAAATGAACACGTCCCCTCCCGGAGGCTGGCCGTTCCAGGTGATAGTTGCATAACTTATGGCCTTCTTACTTTACTTCCTCATCTCCTTCCTTTCTCTGTGCTATAAAATAAACTGGCATCCAAACCCCGATAAGATGGTTATTTTGAGACTTTAGTCTGCCATAATCTCGGTCTGGCGGCTTTCGTATTCCCTGCCTCAACACCTTGTCTCCGATTTATTGGCCTGTCGTGCGGCGAGCAGAGAGAACTTGGACCCGGTAACACGCACACAGCATGACTCTTTCCCATGACAGCCTTCTGAGTAATCTCTTTTCCGTGCTAAACAACCCCACTCCCTTTCCTCTCCCTCCAGTGAGAGGATTTCCATGCCCTTCATCATTCTGGCCTCTGTCCTCTGAGTCACCTCGGAACGCTTCCCACAGTGTGGCAGTGACACGACCACGGCAGCCTCAATCTAGCCTCCGAGCTGGGCAAGACCTCCACGCTGGAATCTGCCAAGGTTTGGAGAACGTGATGGGTCCCGAGTCCTCACCACGCTCTCATCTTACAGAAGGATCTAGAAAAGCATGAACTGGAGCAGAGATTCCACAACACACTAACAAACAAGATCCGGAACTGGGTTTTGTTCTAGTGGTCCTGCTAAGCATTTCAGAAATTCTAGTAAATACACGTCTATCTGGAAAGGCAACCCAAACCTAAACTATGTAATTCTGCAGGATCCCCAGCTGATGCTTGATCAAAGCACATCCTGAGTAGGAGGAAAGGTAATGATTCCCGGATACCAACCGCTCGCCCTCATCAGATGGAGCAGCTCGGAGAAGCAATGAGCTGTGCTTCAATTATTCCTGCCCAGAAATCGCCGCCGTTCAGGAGCCTCTTATTTCTGGAGCGGAGGCTTCAGCAGCACACCTGAGCAGGGAGATTGCTTCTGAATTCAGTTGTTTGGGATTTATATGTTCTCTTTTTTCCTTTTGTTTTCATGATAGAAGTAATGTCAAGCCAATCTGGTTGATTAGGCAGAGCAGTTCCTAGATGGGCAGAGGACGGTGAACCTTCGGGCACCACTGCTGGGTTCGGCCGCAGGCAGCAAGGGCAGATGGCAGGCAATCCCGACTCCGCTCAAGGAGCAGAAGGGGTTGCACTTGGGGGCTCAGGAAGCCCATGGCCTGGGTATTCTTTCCTGCTGCCTCTTGGTCCTTATCCTGCATTTGCAGTAACTGCATTTTGCTGGAGGCCAAGCCTCAACCTCTATCCTAGGTCTGGCAAACCGGGTTCCTGATGTGTCCTTATACTTGGTTTCCAGCCCAGCACTCTGGTCTAAAATGACAGTGCCCTGCCATGCTCTGAACAGCCTTTTCTTTCCCTAGAGCCCCAGGACTGCAGCCAGCACCCTGCTACCACCTGCCCGACTTTCTTGATGCTGGAACCCTGCTTGAGTCTCAGCACGATCTCGGTACCCAGAATCTCCATTGCTGGATTCCACCCTCCTATCAGGCCCTCCAACCTTGTCCTGTGCCTCAGGACATAATGCCTACCCTCTGCTTACACTTGTACCTAATGACTCACCTCCCTCTAGGAGGACACATTGCTTTCTTTGCTCCCTGCCAGCAGCTGGGTTGACAACAACGCCAGCCCAGGAACCAATGTAGCTTCCCAGGCTCTCCAGTTCTGTCTGAAGTTACCATGTTCCAAGATCCCTTCTGCTCAAAGCAGCTTTGGAGGAGAATGGATGAGAGGTTACGCTGCAGAAAGGGAGATGCTGGGAAAAGACAACCAGCATCTGTTTCCATAGCCCAAGCCACGAGCTATGAGTGCTACCTTCCCCCCGCCCACCCCCATTCCCTCCTCACCCACCCAGCGCCTTGATGCCTGTCACAGCGAGGACTGGGCCAGCTCCGTGGATGCCAAGACTAAGTCATTAAGGAAACACTGCACTTCAAGTATTTTAGATCTTTTTCCTTTGGGATATATTGATGGCAACTAACAACGCTGAGGATAACTCAGAAAAACAAACTGATGCTTGGTTATCTTAAGGACGTATTGAAATTCACAAAGCACTATTTTTTTTTGCCTGGTGGTGATTTTTTTTACAGAAATAATAACTCCCATTTGCTAATTAATGTGATAAACAAAGATATAGCTTCTTCTCTTCCATCACCACCCCCAAAATTAATTTTAACAGCAATACTAAGCTTAGGCAGAGAGAACAAATGGGCTAGTTACACATTCATGGAGAACAGATAAAAACTTTCCAGTGGTTGTTTCTTTGAGGTGTCTATTTTAAGAGATTTGAGAGGGAGTAGGTTACAAGGTGAGTATCCAACCTTTTAGAGAGCAAAAATCAAGAGTTTCCACCAAGTGCCTGCTTATCAAATGTCAACACACAGAATGTGCCTAAATCAAGCTGAGCTTGTCTCCAAATTCCACGTGTTTTGCAACGCCATCCTATATCTGAACGTCATAGCCACCTTTACAAAAACAATAGTCTTTAGTTCAACTAAGTAGAAAAATGCAGTGAAAAGATTCCTTGCTCGTCTCCAAGTGAAAGCAGATATCTTTCTTAAGAAAAACACCAGTGAGGATAAAAGCCAACTATTGTTTTAGACTCTCTTCAATTTCAAAAATACCATTGAAAAAATAATTACACCCACGATTTATGCATGATTCATTAGGCAGCCAGATACAATGCACTGCTACCTTGTAATTGCACTGAAAAAGTCAACATCATGAAATATACCCTCAACTTCTTGGGATTATCACCTAGTCTAGTAACATCTTTGCCACAATGTACATCTTGTCCAAAGAATCTATCTTGATTAAATGATAACAGTAGTAATTTAGTTCTATGACTTAATAGACTTCTGAAGAATTTTTTTTTTGTTACTTCTGAAGAACTAGAGGGTCAAATGATCTGTTATCAATGTTTAAGCTTTTTATTGTGAAAGTTAATAGGCTTGAATCACAACATTCCCTACACAGATGACTGAAATGTCACCTGGGGGGAGGGGGTGGGTGCACCCCGGGTGTCAGCACATGAAAGTGTTTTTAAAGTCTCCCATTTTCCTCCTCCCTATCCCCATGAAGATAAGAACATTAACCAGGAGTAAGCAGGGAAGCAATACGTGTACAATACACTATCCATCACCCCTACTGATTACAGACCAAAACTAGAAAGGACAGTGTTCCTTACATAATAGATTATCTTACATGATATACGATAAATATGACAGACAACATCTTGCAGGATGGAAACAGCCATTCAGAAGATGCAAACTGCTGAATTACGAATCTGAAGGCTCCAGGTTGAGAGAACCAGCCCTTGGATTTAACAGTCTTATGACAGCACAAGTTCCACTGGGCTGGCTACCTGCTCACCCTTTGGGTTTTCCTCTCATCCACTCTCATTCTGGCAGCCACCCGTGAAGAGGGAGCCTGACGAACGGGATGGGCACTGGATTTCGGTGTCTCCCCGCCATCACTGTTCAGACACCTACCTGTGGTCGTTAATGGGGTTTTCTCTCCTAGTAACAGTTTTAACCTCTTGGCATGGATTTTGCCTTGATAATGTGAGTCGGCCACCACTGCGGAGGTGAAGGACATGTTACAGAGGGTGCAGCACTTGTTTTTATCCACCATGTCGGCATCACTTCCCTGTGAGGGAGACAGATGAAGAGAACATTAGAGAGAGGCCCAAGGCCTCTGAGGTTTTTGTCCCATTCCGTTCTGTCGCACGTGAAACTTGCCATAGACTTTCTTCTTGCAATGTCTGTATTGTCTTTGCTCTGCAATCTCTTTTTTCTTCTCCATGATAATCATCATCAAAACTTTCTCAGTTACTAACTTCAACCTATATTTAATAGGGACCACTACTGCTGGGCACTGGGAACACAGGACGAATGGGCGGATATGAACCTACCCGCAGAAAACCAAGGCCCACAGCAGGTGAAATCACAGTGGCTCTGGCACCGGGAGGAATGGGGTCTCTCACTGCATCCATTATACGCATCAAAGTAAGTAAAATATCAGAGTTCACATGGCCTGAATTATTTAGCAAAAATTATCATTTGGCATTCAGCTCTGCCTTTGACCCACTTTAGTCTCACCAGGATACGTGGTCCCATGTTCAAGATTTTTTTAAAGATTTCTTTAAGGAAATGAATATTTTTCATAATTAACTTGAGTCTATATCATAAAGCTATGGTGAGCATGCTGGCTGAATTTTCCAAGAGAGTTTTTGCCATTTTCCTTTCCTTAAGGACAGGTGATTCATTAACTGCGGCACAAAATACTTAAATCCAGCTTGATTTTTATTCCTTTGTAAGACTTCACGAAAATGAATAATGATTTGGAGAAAATAAATCCTTTGTCAGACCATGTGACCTGTCTATTGTGCTCACAGATCATCAATTACTTATATTCTGTGAGGGGAAGATTAATCCATGGGCTCCCCTCGTGCCTAGTTAGAAATTGAAGGTAAAGAAGACTCTCAGATAAGGAGTTAATCTATTCCTTAGGGGAACGGCAGTAGCAAAGCATCTCTTTATTAAAACAGCAGCCTTGGGTGAGTATCTTGCCCCACAATGGCCCCTTCTCCTATTCCCGGCAGGCCCAAGGAGTGCAATTTAAAATAAAAAGGAATGAAATTGGGTCATCTGTAGAGACATGGATGGACCTAGAGACTGTCACACAGAGTGAAGTAAGTCAGAAAGAGAAAAACAAATATCGTATATTAACGCATACGTGTGGAATTTAGAAAAATGGTATACATGATCTTATTTTGCAAAGCAGAAATAGAGACACAGACGTAGAGAACAAATATATGGATACCAAGGGGGGAAGGCGGGGTGGGATGAATTGGGAGATAGGGATTGACATTTATACACTATTGATACTATGTATAAAATAGGTAGCTAACAAGAATGTACTGTATAGCACAGGGAACTCTACTCAATGCTCTGTGGTGACCTAAATGGGAAGGAAATCCAAAAAAGAGGGCATATAGGTATACATATAGCCGATTCACTTTGTTGTACAGTAGAAACTAACACAACATTGTAAAGCAACTATACTCCAATGAAAAATTTTTTTAAATAAAATAGCATGGGGATGAGGATGAGGGTGGGGATGGGACTGAGAAAGGGAATTCTGTATTTTTCTGCATAATGATAAGATGTCCAGACTGCTGGAGAGTGCTGCCTTGCAAGTTATGTGGCAGTTAGAAAACTAACTCCTTCCTTCTTAAGGCATTCGTTGGTAATATGGCTGACAATTGGCAGGCAATCTTGGGAGGAGCAGGGTGTGTGTGTGTGTGTGTGTGTGTGTGTGTGTGAGTGTGTGTGTGTGTGAATGTACCAGGAGGCTGGCCCGCAGTTCGGGGACCGGGAAAAGGGAGAGATGCCATAAGAGTCTCTGAGATTTGGAGTCCCACTTACAACCATTTATTCTCTTGACCTTAGCATTTAAATCTTAGCATCTCCGCAGCCCCCTTACCACAGCTAATGAGTGAGGTTGAAAGAAATGTACTGCTAGGGGCTGGGGTGGGGGTCAGTGAAAGGAGATGGAGTCTATGGAGAGGGGAGGGGCTCCCCGAAAGGGGTCTCCTAGAGAGGCACAAACCTCAGGGCAGGACGTCTGGGTAGACATCGAGGTTGGACTTACCGAGTGTACCCCTGCTGAGGGTTTCAAGCCGAGGTTTTCTCCTCAATACAAAACCAAAAAGGGACTTCCCTGGCGGTCCAGTGGTTAAGGCTCTGCGATTCTACTGCAGGGGGTGCGGGTTCAATCCCTGGTCGGGGAACTAAGATTCTGTATGCCTTGTGGCACAACCAAAAAATTTATTTTTAATTTAAAAAGGAATAAAAATAAAAAACCAAAATGAAGTCATAAATACTTGTACCCCTTTGTCTGGTCTACTGTGGAGCTGACTGGACCAGGCAGGAAATACGAGAAGAGTTGGCTTCCCCGCATCGACCTCACCAGCCAAGCCCAGGAGATGCCCCAGATCTATGTATGGGGTAGAGCTAGGAATACTGGGAAATACAAATCAGGGAGTTACTGAAGGCTTTGAGCCCAATAAATGAGGAGTGGGCAGCTCGGGAGGACTGAGAGACACAAACTGGCACTTTCCCACTCTGTGTGAGAGGATATTTGTCCTACATTTGGGGCAGGGGAGAAAGGAAGGTTGTCAAGGTGAAAGTGGTTGCTTGATTTACCCGTTTTCACCTACTTATGCATAATATGGGTCAAAGCACCTAATTTTTTTCTTAAAATTAGGCAGAAGATCATAAGCCAAAGCTTAACTCACAAGCTACACCTATTTAGATCACGTGCATCCCTCCTGCCTCTTTCTAGCAAAATTGCCGGCCCAGCCTGTCCCTCTCTCCCTGGAGTTCTAAGGTGGAGACATTTCTACGGAAAGTGGCTGCTGTCATTATATAAAGTGTATTCAGAACTAGTTTCTGGGGCAAAGGACAGCCCTCAAACTGTATAATGACCAGTGGGTTTATGGTATTCATTCACCCAACACATTTTTAAGGACCTCCTAAATGTGCGAGATGCTGTGTTAGATGAATATAACACTACTCCTTGTTATTAAGGAGGTTGGGACCAGGAGAATTGGAGAAGGCAGGTATAAAATGAAAGGAAAATATTGTAATCAAAGACATATAGTCTCCTATTGGACCCACGCTCTCCCAATTGTAAGGTAAAAAGACTAGTAATGTAAATGAGCCTATTTCTGTGGATTTTCATCTTCATGCCTTTCTTGTGCCTGGAATGTCCTTCCTCGTCATTTCCTGTCTAATCTCCTCTTTCCAGAACCTGTTTTCATGACCCAGGTTAACCATCACTTCTTGAGATGAAGCTTCTTCTGTCTCCCTCTACTGTCCTGCAGAAGTGGGCACTGATCTTAGGGTCCTCTGTGTGTCCTGTACATACTTCTCTTAGAATAGAGCACTGAGTCGTGATATTTATTTGTTTTCATATTTGTTCCCCTTGTGAGGAAGAAGGACATTGCTAAGGTCAAGGAAATTGATACTGAGGCCCCAGCTTTTAGCACAATGCTTGCCACACAGTGGGACCTGCAGATATTTACTGAATGAATGGAGGAGTTGAGGGTTGGTTTGTGAGGTTAGTAAATTGCATGCCATAAGAAGTCAAAAGAGGAGACAGGTAATGCAAGGAGGTCTATGGTCAGCCCAGATCTTTCAGACTAACAGGAAGTTGGCCAGAAAAAGAACCAGAATTTTCAACAATTTGTAAACTAACTTGAGGGTTCAACTAGGGCAACATTTTCCAAAAATTTATGTTTGTTTCATCATGGTTTTAATATATATTCTTCGATTTCTGCTCTGCTGGGCAATCTCATTCACATCACAATATAGAACAGTGGTCCCCAACCTTTTTGGCACCAGGGACCAGTTTCGTGGAAGACAATTTTTCCATGGACCGGGGTTGGGGGGGGGATGGTTGTGGGATGATTCAAGGGCATTGCATTTATTGTGCACTTTATTTCTATTATTATTACATTGTAGTATATAATGAAATAATTATACAACTCACCAGAATGCACCATCAGTGGGAACCCTGAGCTTGTTTTCAATATCCACTCACTGATAGGGTTTTGATATGAGTCTACAAGCAATTGATTTATGATGGTCTCTGTGCCATGAAACCTCTCTGCTAATGATAATCTGTATCTGCAGCCGCTCCCCAGCGCTAGCATCACCGCCTCAGCTCCACCTCAGATCATCAGGCATTAGATTCTCATAAGGACCGCGCAGCCTAGATCCCTCGCATGCGCAGTTCACAGTAGGATTCGCGCTCCTATGAGAATCTAATGCCGCCGCTGATCTGACAGGAGGCGGAGCTCAGGCGGTAACGCGAGCGATGGGGAGTGGCTGTAAATACAGATGGAGCTTTGCTGGCTTGCCTGCCGCTCACCTCCTGCTGTGCGGCCCCATTTCTAACAGGCCATGGACCGGTACCATGGACCCCTGATATAGAAGAATCAAAGAATAATAGAAGCAGAGAACCAACTGTTATGCAAAATATATCATGGGATATAATTATGCCATCATTGCAGAAGAGGGTCAAAGAAAGTGTAGCTGTCTGACAAGAGAGGGGCTGGGATGCCCTGAGAAGTTAGGCAGATTTTGAGGCCCACAGGACATCTTTTATAGGATATTTTACTAAAGAGGTCAGTGTAACTCACATGATGCCACCATCTCTGATTCCTCTAATGACCCTGGTGGAGATGCAACTACTCAGAAAGAATCTCAATATTAACCAAGGGCCTGGAAACTGCTGGAATTTAATTGTGTGTTCCTGGCTATCTACATCCTAAATTCATAGCTCCTTGCAACTACAGATCATAGCATTGTTCCTAGAGTCTCCTACTGCCCCCCAGAGCCCTGCTCTTCTATGGCTCAGGGGAGAAATTCCCTAAAAGTTGATGAACTGACCTCAGTGAACACATTTAAGGTTTCTGGCTTAAAGAATTGAGAATGGCCCCCAACTACCAAGTAAATTAAGGGGAGTCCAAGATTGTCTTAAAATATGGTTTTCAAACTGGAGGTAAACATTCAGTGGGACTTTTTCAATGCAGTATCCACATGGCTGAAAGAAAAAGAAATTGTGGAGGGTCCTAAGGCTGCCTAGTCAAAGCATTTTGCAAAGTTAAGAACTTTTCAGAAGAATTCCATCTAGGTGAAAAAAACCTGGCTGACTAGGCCAGAAATCTAGTCCCAAAATTCTGTTTTCTTTTTTTGTACTTTTTTTTTTTTTTACTTAATTCAAATAACTTTCTTCATTCTCCTTTACTTTAAGTGAGTGTAAAAAGTCTGAGAGAGAGACTTTTACTTCAGAATGTCAGAGTGAGGAATGCTGTGAAATTGTTCCCTGGCAAAATAACCATAACCAGTGAAAATTCATTTTTTTTAAAAAAACCCTTTAAAGTCTCTGAAAATTATCCTAAGAGCAAACACTAAATTAAAAAATATATATCTATTTGAGAAAATATACTAACTCTCAGTAAGAACAGTGAGAGTCTATGGCACTTCAGAGACAACCTCTCCCTCCCTACTGACCCCCCAGTTCAGCATGAAAAAAGGTCCACTCTGCTGTGTGTGGTCAAGAAATTAGTGTTCCCTCTCCCATCAGCTCCCCATTAAGAGATATCAAGAAGAACAGATCACCAACACATCCCCTTTAGCTCCAAGCTGTAGAAACTAAATTCCTGGCAATGTAGCCCAGACAGAGATCAGGTACTCTCTTCCTCACTCTTATTCATAGGACAGAAGCTCTTTCCCTGGCATAGCAGGCCAAGAATATTGGAACCATGATTGGCCATGCCCCAGTTTGCTTGGAGGACAGAGGTTCTGTGCCAGGGGAAACAAGCTAAGAAGACCAGAGGCTGCCACCTCTGCCCAGATAATAAAGCAGAGCTGTCACTCTGAGAAAAGCAGTGGCTCAGAGATTTTTCCATAAGAACAGAGTGGGGAGAGGGGCTGTAAGAACAGAGAGCTCCTAAACTCTCCCCAGAGGAACTGACTGAGTTTGAAATAGAGTGTGGGAAAGTTTATGCTAAAGGAAGCTCTCAAAAACAATGGAGGTTTTGGTGGTAAGCAACTAAGAGAAAGCTGATAGCTCCATCTGAGCAATAAGCTAAACCATAGCCCAGCTAGTTTATCAGAAAGAACCAGGGAAACAGACAGCTAAAGCGAGCCTTCCCGGAGTGAGAACAAACTTCAAAGACTTGCCTCAAAAACTAATGCTACAAAAAGGACTGAATTTAATCAGATCAGAATTTATATTGAGCACTGGCAAAAACAGAAGAGCAATCATCCAGCAATTAGCAGAGTCTAAGAGCTAGGTGTGATTCTAGCAGAGGCAGACAGCTTAACAGAGAAGATCAGGGAAAGAGACAGTCAAATAGAGTCCTGCAAAAACACTGTCACCCCACAATGACTGTGCACTTTCCTAAGGCTGTTCCTCTGAGCAATGACATTTGTGGCTGCATATCATGGGGGGGAAAGAGATATAATTAAAATAATCTAGCAAAGACGCTGGACAAATAAATAAGCCATCAAGAACAAAAACAAACCCAAGAGGGTGGGGGAATAAGTTTCCAGAATTGCTACAATATATTACCTAAAATATCAAATTTTCAACAACAAAATTAAAAAAAAAAAAAAAAAAAAAACCCCAGAAAAGTGTAACCCATACAGAGAAAAAAAAAAAAAAGGGCCCAGATGTTAGGTTTATCTGGCAAAGACTTCAAAGCAACATCAAAGACTTAAAACAATTACAAATGTGTTCAAAGAATTAAAGGAAATCATGCTTAAATAATGAAATGTATGATGTCAATAGGCTATAAAGTAGAGAATATCAATAAAGAAATAGAAACAATGAAAAAGAATAAAATGGATATTCTGGAGTTAAAAAGTGCAGTAATTGAAATTAAAAATTCATCGGTAGTTTTGAGCTTGCAGAAGAAAGAATCAGTGAACTTGAAGATAGATCAAGATAGAGATTGTGCAATTCAGAAAAGAGAGAAAAAAAAGAATGAAGAAAATTAAACAGAGACTCAGAGAAATGTGGAACACAATGAAGCACACCAACATATGCATAAAATTGTAATACCAGAAGCAGAAAAGAAAGAGAAAGGAGCAGGAAAACATATTCAAAAAAAATAATGACTGAAAACTTCCCAAATCTGAAGAAAAACATTCATCTACACATCCAAGACATTCAACAAGACTCAAGTAGAATAAGCGCAAAATGATCTACATCCAAATACTTCATAGTGAAAACACTGAAAGCCAAAGACAAGGGGAAATTTTTGAAGCAGCAGAGAAACACAGCTCATCACAGACAAGGGAACCAAAATAAGATAAACAGTTGACTTCTCATCAGAAGCAATAAAGGTCAGAAGACAGTGGGATGACATACTCAAAAGGCTGAAAGAAAGAAATCTATCAACCAAGAATCTTATATCCAGCAAAACTTTTTTTTTCAAAATTTAAGGTTAAATAAAGGCATTCATAGATTTTTTAAAACTGAGAGAATTTGTTCCTAGCAGATCCACACTATAAGAAATACTAAAGGAAGTTCTTGAGGCTGAAAGCAAATGACATCAGACAATAAATTGAATCTCATAAAAAGAAACAATAAACAAAGAGCACCAGTAAAGGTAACTATGTAATTATAAAAGACAACATAAATGCATATGTCTTTCTTCTCTTAACTAATTTAAAAAGTATGTAGAGTCACATGTATATATTTGTATAGTTGGGCCAATAATATATAGAAATATAATGTGTTTGACAATAATAGCACAAAGGAGGTAGGTGGGAGCAAACCTGTAATACAGTAAGGAAATGACACCAGGTTGTAACTCAAATCCACAGGAACTAATGTTAAGAACCATAAAGAGTAAATAAGAAGGTGAATACAACAAACACTAAAATATATACTGTTCTCCTTTAATTTCTCAGCTTCCTTAAGGATATAAAATTACATAAAATAGTAATTATATCAATATATCATTGGGTTTGTGACATGCATAGATGTAATATATATACATAATAATAGTAGCACAAAAAATGGAAGGAGAGAAGACTGCTATACAAGAGTAATATTTCTATATTTGGCTAAAATTAAGTCAGTATAAATCTTAAGTAGATTCTGATAAGCTGGGATGTATGTGTAAGCCCTACAGCAACCACTAAATAAATAATTTCGAATAATACAGTGAAAAATCACTAAAGGAATTAAAGTGGTATAGTACAAAATATTCTCTTAATGCAAAAGAAAGTGGTATAGGAGAAATAGGGAATAAAAAAGACATAATTCATACAGAAAATATAAACTAAAATGGTAAACATAAATCAACTATAGCAACAATAACACTAAACTGTGGCAGTATTATACAGTCTAATCAAAATAGAGATGATAAGACTGGATAAATAGAAAACATGACCAATCAATATGCTGTCTGGAGTACACACACTTTGGATTCAGTGATACAAATGGGTGAAACTACAAGAATGAAAAGATGGGACTTCCCTGGTGGTCCAGTGGTTAAGACACCATGATTCCACTGCAGGGGGTCATGGGTTCAATCCCTGGTCAGGGAACTAAGATCCCACATGCCACAGGGCGTGGCCAAAAAATAAAATAAAATGAGCATAGTTTTAAAAAATAAAATAAAAAAATTAAAAGATATATCAGGCAAACGGCATATATAACCAATCTGTAGTGACTCCTAGGAAAAGACCTAGGCAGTACACTTTTTAACATCAGTCTGAGCAATCTCTTTTTAGGTATGTATTCTCAGGCAAGGGAAACAAAAAACAAAAATAAACAAATGGGACTATATCAAGCAAAATACTTCTGCGCAGCAAAGAAAACCATCAACAAAACAAAAAGACAACCTACCAAGTGGGAGAAGGTGTTTGCAAATCATATATCTGATAAGAGGTTAATATCCAAAATATATAAAGAATTCATACAATTCACAATTAAAAAATAAAACTGATTAAAAAATGAGCACAGGAGTTGAAGAGACATTTTTTCCCAAAGAAGACCTACAGATGGCCAACACATGAAAAGTTGCTCAACGTCACTAATCATCAGAGAAATACAAATCAAAACCACAAGGAGATATTACCTCACACCTGTCAGAATGGCTACTTTCAAAAAGAAAATAAATAACAAGTGCTGGCAAGAAAGTAGAGAAGAGGGAACCTTGTGCACTGTTGTTGGGAGTGTAAATTGGTGCAGCCACTATGAAAAACAGTACTGAGGTTCCTCAAAAAATTAAAAATACAACTACCATATGATCCAGCAATTCCACTTCTGGGTTTCCAAAGAAAACAAAAGCACTAATTTGAAAAGATACATGCACCCCTATGTTCATTGCAGCATTATTTACAATAGCCAAGATATGGAAGCAACTTAAGTACCCATCAACAGATGAATGGATGGATAAAGAAGACATAATACATACACACACACACACACACACACACACACACACACACACACAATGGAATGTTGCTCATAAAAAGAATGAAATTTTGCCATTTGTGACAACATGGATAGACCTAGAAGTTATGCTATATGAAATAAGTCAGATGAAGACAAATACTGTATGATTTTACTTATATGTTGAATCAAAGAAATAAGACAAATGAACAAAAACAAAACAAGTGAACAAATATAACAAAATAGAAACAGAGTCATAGGTACAGAGAACAAACAGGTGGTTGCCAGAGGGGAGGGAGGTAGGGGGATGAGTGAAATAGATGAAAGAAATTAAGGGGTACAAACGTCCAGTTACAAAATAAATGAGTCAGGGGATGAAATGTGTAGTGGGAGAAAATTAATAATAATGTGATATCTTTGTATGGTGACAAAGGAGGTCAAAAGGTACAAACTTCCAGTGATAAGCTAAATAAGTACTATGGGTGTAAGGTACAACATGATTAATATAATTAACACCAGTGTATGGTATAATGAAAGTGATTACGGGAGTAAATCCTGAGTTCTCATCACAAGAAATATCTCTTCTATTTCTTTAATTTTGTATCTATATGAAATGGGTGAAGTTCACTAAACTTATTGTGGTCATCATTTCATGATGCATGTAAATATGTAAGTCAAATCATTATGCGGTACAACTTAACCTTATACGGTTCTGTATGTCAATTATCTCATAATAAAACTGAAAGGAAAAAATTGGGCAAAGGATCTGAATAGACATTTTTACAAAGAAGATATACAAATGGCCAATAAGAACATGAAAAGATGCTTGAATCACTAATTATCAGGAAAATGCAAATAAACCACAGTGGGATACCACTTCATAACCACTAGGCTGGCTAGAGTTAAAAAGATGGGCAATAAAAGGCATGAGTAAGGATGTGGAGAATTAGGAACCCTCATATACTGCTGGTGAGAGTGTAAAATGTCACCGCCCCACATTGGAAAACCATCTGGCAGTTCCTCAAAAGCTGAACCGTGGAGCTACCGTATGACCCAGCAATTCCGGTTCTAGATACAATCAGTCCTTCTCACTTACAGGCACATACAGGTATCCCCCGCTTTTCGGAAGTTCGCTTTCACAGAAGACCTCCAATTAGTACCTGTTTCACTAACTGAAAGAAATCCCAAGAGGATTTTGACTTTTGGGGAGAGAAGTGAAAACAGCACTGAGCTTTTGTCTTGCACTGAGCTGTTACAGGGGCAGCACACAGCCGCAGCAGACAGAGGAGCGCCACAGGCTCCCTCCCCAGGAACTACACAGCATCTCAGCATCAAGCTGCCGTAGCTTTGCACACCCTGTGAGCACCTGTGCCTCCGTTAGCAAGGTGTGTCCTAAGGTAATCGCTTCTTCGCTTTACGCCATTTCAGCTTACGAAAGGTTTCATAGGAACGCTCTACTTTCAGAGAGTGGGGGAAACTTGCATTTGCAAATTTACCTACTTGCAAATATTTATTTGTAACCCCCAAATCCACACTTGTGGCGCTATTGTGGTAATTCGCAGACTCGTGCACAGTGGCAAAAAAAATGAGTCACCTGACACACACGTTCCCAGCTGAGCTTGAACAAGGCAATGCTGCCTTCTTGTTTCACCTCTCATGCTGTTAACAAGTGTTCTTTTTATGGACCATTCAGTTCCACATTTTTTTTGCATTTTTGTGCTTTTTCTTGGTGATTTCACTGCTTCAAATGACCCCCAAGAGCAATGTTGAAGGGCTGGGCAGTGTTCTCAAGCACAAGAAGGTTGCGATGCACCTTACAGAGGAAATACACGTGTTACATCAGCTTCATTCAGGAGTGACTCATAGTGATGTTGGCTGTTTGAGTTTGGTGTTAATCCATAAACAATACTGTACATCTGGAATAAGGAAGAGAAAATTCGCTGATCCTTATGTTATCCAGAAAGTGCTAAGGTCATATTTGCAGTGCATGATGAAGGTGTGGAAAATCTGGAAAAGTGGCTAAATGTGTGGATTCACAAGATAACAGCTGATAAAAAAGCATAATGGACAGCATTGTTGTGAGGCTAAAAGTCAATGAAATGTACCACATTACCCAGAGTCAGGAAAATATTAAACGTTCCTCAGCTAATTTTATCATAAAAAAGAACTATGTATAATCAACTATTTGTAAGAAATGTATATTAAATAAGGCATCTTTAAAGAGAAACACATAAAACGAGGTTATGTATCGATAGATTGACAAAAGCCTCGGGACCAGCGGCTTGCAGGAACTTAACCCTGTATTTCCCCTAGAAGCAGTGGCTCAGCATTTGCTAACTCAGAGCTGGTGACTTTACAGAACATAACTACATGAAAAATGAGAATTGAAAGTATATTTCATTCAAGAGAAATAAAAATATATGTCCACATAAAAACATGTACATAAATATTCATAACAGTATACTTCATAATAGCCCAGAAGTGGAAATAACCCACATGCCCATCACCGGAAGAACTGGTAAATAAAATGTGCCATAATCCATACAATGGCCCATTATCAGCAATAAAAAGAATAAAGTACTGATACATGCTATGGCCCAGATGAACCTTGAAAACACTATGCTAAGTCAAAGAAGGCAGTCACAAAAGACCGTATATTGTATGATTCCATTTGTATGAAATTTTCAGAATAGGAAAATCTATAAAAACAGAAAGTAGCTTAGTGATTGCCACACAGTAGGAAAAGGGGAGAGAGAGTGAGGGAAAATGGGAGCAAGTCCTAATGGGTACAAGGTTTCTTTCTCGTGAGGATAATATTCTATGGTTTACTATGGTAATAGTTCCACAACTCTGTGAATGCACTAAAAACCCTTGAATTGTACACTTTAAACAGGTGAATTGTAAGATATCTGAATCATATCTCAATAAAACTGTTAAAGGAAGAAAGCCTAAGAGATGCATTTAAGTATTCCAAAAGCCCAAAGGAATACTACATTTGAAGCATAACTTTTCTTTTCTGGGCATCTTCTGCTTGGAGGCAAATCCACTGAGAAAGGGAAAAATAAAAAATATTTTGTTCATGTGGACTGCCTTGTAGGATATGTCTCAGAACTAGCTGGAAGTCCTTGGAACTCCGATCACTGGTGTCCATTTTAGCTAAAGACATTTCGTGGCTATCATGGAACTCTAACTGCAGCTGCTATTAACCTACACCTAAAGGCAAGAGCAACCTGACACCCCCTGCTAGAGCCAGAAATAACTGTATCTCCCAGCACATACCATGCAGTAAGATGAAATGTCCAATAAATGCAACTATTTCCAGAGTTATGCATGTCGTTGCTTATCGTCTGGTATTTAACTTCGAAAAGAGGCAGTAAGCAGGAAAGAGTGTTCCTTCTCCTTCTCTCCTACTTTATTGGGAACAAAAGATCTAGAAGATGCTTCTTGACTGACTGCGGGGCCCTGGCAATCTTTCTCCCACTGTTCTCTCTCACACATCCTGTCCCCCTCCATTTAGGTCACGCTGTCCTCTCCCCTCCCAGGCTATTCAAATCACACCCAGATGCCAGTCCATTTTCTCCAGGACTCCTGTGAACTTCAGCTACATCTTCAGTGGCTGACCTCTCCCCGTCCTGAATATCTGTGCCTTAAATTTTGATTAGGTATATTTCTTTAATTGTTTCATCTGCATTTTTTTATTAGGATCATCTCTCCAAAACCATCTTGAAGGCAAGAACTATAGGAGTGATCCTCCCTCCCCACCCCCCCATCTCCAGAGCCTGCTGTGGGTCTAATTACATAGAAGAGACTCAATAAACATGGAATAAATAGTTGCTGAATGAATGATGTGAAGTGGCCATCCATGAACCAGTTCTAACTTGGTCATGTACATCTGTTTTCCGCATAAAATCATCTCCCCCACGCTCTCTTGCCAGCATTATTGCTGTGTCTCAGGAAAAGGTCAATGGGCATGGAGCTCACACTCAATACTGAAATGGACATAGTGGCAATGGTATGTTATCATGGGAGTTTGCCCACACAACAAGGATGTGTCCTGCTGGCCAGGAAAGTGGATGGTGACCAGATATCCCAAGAGGAAGCTACAGTGTCTGCAAGAAAGTTGGCATGAGCCTCGTGTCCCAGTGTTGACTAGAGAGATACACAACCCATCCTTTGGATGGAAACCATCCCTCCATTTCCATAGGATTGGGGAAAGTGGTCCTTTTGACACTAAAGGAAAGAGAGAAAGAAGATGTCTCCCCGGGAGAGATGCAGAATTGTCTGTGTGCCTTTGGTGTTTGGAAGGCACTGGTTTGTTTCTGCAGTCACTGAAGAAATATTTAAACAGATGGTAACAGTACTTATGAGACCCCCAAAGGGAGAAATTAGCCAGAGCCCCTGAGACAGGACAAGCACATAAGTCAGATAAGCCCCACTAACAAAGAGAAGGGGCAAACAAAACTGTCACCATTGAATAGATGTGCCACAGAGAACAAAGGCGGTGGGAGAGGCAGGAGGGAAGAGGGGGAGACCAAGGGCTAAAAGCTCTGAAAATCTAGAACCTTCCAAAGGAAAAGCTGTATGTCCTGTCTGAGACACCACTTGAAGATTGGACAGAGCTGAGGCGGCCTTAAAATTTGAATGCCACCCATGCCAGCGAGGCCCTCCTCCTTCAGAGAGCCCTATTCACCTTTGCCATCCACACTTGCAGACCCCACGTACCCACAGAGCTGCCTTTTCTGAGCCATATGAGGCACCTTATGTATTTTCCCACACTTAGTTTTCATAATAACTCAAAAACAGGCTTAGGATTTATCTCTGTCTTCCCTTTTCCCTCATCCCCCAAATACAAGCCATCAGCACATCCTGTCACCTTGTCCTCCAATTTCACCCCCAAACTGTTTCTGTCTGTCTCTCAGTCCACTTGCATAGTCTTTTCTCTGATCACTGCCACCGTTCAAGCCTGAGTCCTTCTCCACTGCGTGCCTCTCTTTTATACTCTTCATAGCACTTACTTCACATTCTAAAATTACACGGTTTAGCTATTTAAATCAACTTATTTCTTATCTGTCCCCTACCACTAAATTATTCAGTCCTGTGTGCCCAGTGTCCAGAGAAGCAGACTGGCCTAGAGTCTGTAAGACAAGCCACAAATACGGCCACATTTAAAATTTTAATAGTCATATTAAAAGAATTAAAAGAACCTGTGAAATGAATTTTTAAAAACATACTTTATTGAGCCCAATATATTCAAACTATTTTCTTTCCACATGTATTCAACATAAAAATTATTAAGGAGCCATTTTATATTCTTATTCTCCTACCAAGACTTTGAAATCTGGTGTTTACATTTACAGCACATCTCAATTCAGGTTACCCGTATTTCAGGCGTCCAGTGGCTCCATGGGCCAGTGGCTATTGGGCTGGATGGCATAGTTCTAGATCATAATGAGTAACTGTCAAATACTAGTTGAACTAAAAAATGAATGAATAAATGAATGAAGGACTCAGTGAATAAATAAATGAATTCCCATTTTCACAGATCAGGAAAGTGAAACCAGAGTGTTTACATAAATTCTCCAGTGTGTCATATGTTTAGAACGTGGGGGAACTGATTTTTGAATCCTTGACTCACTGAATTCAAGGCAGTGCTATTTCCATGACATGGCACTGGCATCTTAGGTCACTTGTCTCAACAAAAGCTTTCAAGGGCCCTTTACTACCTAAAAATAAATTCCTTATCATGACATTTAAAGTCTGCTACCACGTAACTCTCAACACACTTTTCCACTGCTTTTCACACATCATGTGCCCCAGGCAAACTGATTTTTTCAAGGTCAGGAACACAAAGCAACCTGCCAGGAGATGGCCTGAAGTCCCAGTTCTCAATGTCTCTGCCCTTCATAGCCTGGCCGCCTGCCCTTGTCGGATGCTGCAGGTGACGGAGGATCCAGTGCTTTTGGTCCCATTTCTGTATCAGGTTGGACAGCAGCGACTCCCCAGAAGTGGAAGCCCCTATCTTGTCCATCTTTCTGTCTCTGCCCCAGCAGAGTGCCTGGAACATGGCAGCTTGAATGGAGGAATAAACCCCCCATCCTACAACCACCCTGAGTACATCCCTGCATGTCCTTGTTCACATGGCCCCTTCCACCTAGAATTTCCCCAGTCCTTCTACATGCAAGAGTCACTCAGATACCATCTCCCTCATCAAGGCTTCCCCAAGACAGCCCACCACCAAGAGATCTCATTCTTCCCTCACAGCTGCACAACTTCATTTAGGTCTCTCCCCACACACTTAACACCACCAAGCAAATATCTCACTATTTCTACTGGAACGTTCATTCTTTGGTCTAAAAAGGTATCATCCCCAGTGCCCAGCATGGTGTTTTTGTGTGACGTCCTAAAAAAAAACACAGAATACTGCATTAAAGAGGAGCAGATCTGCATTCAAAAGATGCTGGTTTAAGTCCTGGCTTTAAATGTACAAGATGTCACATAATTATTGAGTCTGAAATTTCTCCCCTGTTATGTATGAAATAAAATCTGCCCTGTCTATTCATGAGGTAAAAGTCAGGATAAAAGAATACAATATATGGAAACATGCTTTGTTTGGAAAGTACTTTTCAAAGTTTATATATATATATATATATATATATATATATATATACACACACACACACACGTATATACACATATTTATGTATATACATATATAACATATAATTATAATATTGTAATTATATTATTCATATATATATATACATACATATTCAAATAGACTGGGAGATGGACGCATATTATCTTATTTTATATTTTTCATGGCATTTATTTATACCTGACTTTTTCTCACTTATTTACGGGCGTTCATGTTTAACCCCTGTCTTCTATTGTTGTAATGTATGCTTCTTGAGGCCAGGAACTCTGTTTTATTCACAGCTCTACCCCCAGTGTCTATAAGAGGACCTGCCATAGTCCATCCAATAAACATCTGCTGATGAATGAAAAAATACATGCACACAAAATAAAATGAGGATTCTGAGAAGATGTTGGCGACAGCGGTAGTTTTAAATTTTCTCTAAATCCCCAAATAAACACAGAACTGAAAAGCCAAACAAAAAAAAAAAAAAACCAAAGGCAACACTTCTAACAAAACTAAATGACAAGGTAGTCCCAGGAACTTCAAAATACAAGTGAATAAAAATAAACAACAAGATCTAGAAGGCCTGTAGGTGTAAGCCTCTGTGCAGGAAAACAGAGTGAAGGCATGGGGCACCTGTTGGACCTCAGAGCAGGAGGGCCCTCAGCGGCCAGTAAGTCCTCATGAGAAAGCATGGCAGATCCATGTGAGAACAGCAGCTGAAATTAGGAGGGCCTGCTCCATCCCAACAGCAGGTAGGTGCAAGGGTGTATGCAAGGTCAAGAGAGGAAAGCACAGTCTTGCCCCTTGGAACTTCCAAGGCAATGCATCAGAATTCTTACCAGGACAGAACTTTATACTGAAAAGACGCCGCTGAAGATAGAATCAAAACCTTGGGGTTGACATATACACACTACTATATTGAAAATAGATAACCAACACGGACCTATTGTATAGCACAGGGAACTCTGCTCAACATTCTGTAATAACTTAAATGGGAAAAAAAAATTGAAAAAGAACAGATATATTTATATGTATAACTGAATCACTCTGCTGTACACCTGAAATTAACACAACACTGTAAATTAACGACAGTCCAATATAAAATAAAAATTTTTAAAAATCGGTCAGAACAAGGACAATGGAGACAAAGAAAAGAAAGGTTCAGACAAACATGCAGGAGTGAAAAAGAGCCAATAATATTCAGTAAACAAGTTATTGTATTTTTAAACACTAAACACAAACATGCTCATGCCAA
Source organism: Balaenoptera borealis (assembly GCF_965194805.1). NCBI lineage: Eukaryota > Metazoa > Chordata > Mammalia > Artiodactyla > Balaenopteridae > Balaenoptera > Balaenoptera borealis. The sequence goes on from NC_138880.1 coordinate 7,351,491, forward strand.
AAATGTAAAAAGAAAGGAGCTCTGTTAAGTTAGAAAAGCAAACTTGAATCACACCTCCTTCTAAAAGTTCAAGAGACAAATACATGATAATGAGCAAGAGAAAACTATGAAAATCATATTCCATAAGAGTTATTTTCAAAAGGAGCAAAATAACAAGCTCACAGAAAATGAAAACATATCAGAAACAAATGCTTTCAAAACAAATCAAAATAGTAATCTTCTATGTCAAAGCAAACTAAGACACTTTAAGAAAATGATACAAGGCATGAAAGGACAACATAAAAATGAGAAAATTCACAAATTAGGTGTAAGAACTACAAAAATAAGTGGAAATAAAAGAATAAATCACTTCAGAAATGAAGATTAAACTAGAAGAAACAGAAGATGAATAAACACAATGAATAATTCTCTAAGAGAAATAGAAGGTAAAATCAAGGAAAACATTTAAAATTCTAAGGCAGTAGAGATATAAAGAGATTCAATAGTAAGTGACAAATTGAAGAAAGACAAGGATAATCCAATATATGAATAATAAGAGACTTTGAAAAAGAAAGTGAAATTAGAAAAAGCATATGCTGGTATTTTCTAAAATTAAAATTAAAGAATATATATTAAAAGAGCATACTCTGAGTGTCAATTCAGAGCAACCAATACTAAAATATATTCCAGGAAAATTACTGAACTTGAGAGTAACATTTTAAAAAAGTATTTGAGCCTCTAAGAAAATGACTTATTTATAAGGAAAACAATATTAGATCATGATCAGACTTTTCAACTGCAGTGTTTTATTCTAAAAATAGATGGACTAACATATTTTACATTCTCAAGAAAAAAAGGTGAGCCCAATTTTTTTTTATATCCAGCAAACCTGACATTTCAATAGAAAGGGTCCAAAGTGATAACAGGGATGAACTCAGGTAACTTTGTTCTCATGAGCCTTTCCTACTGTATCTGCTGAAATGACTAGAGAGACATCAATAGAAGAGTAGTGGTTGTATAGTATGGTTACTCATGAAATTAAGATAAAGGGGGTTAATAGGGAGAAAGTATAGTATGCAGTGTCTATATGCTCAGATACTGTGGATATAGTATAACTATTTAAACTGGGGAGAATATGTGCTGCGGAAAATATTTATCAGTTAATGTATTAGTGATGTAGTAATAGTATGGTTATTTGCAGCATGTTATGTCTATAATATTGGAGAGAGTAAATGAATAATCATGGGACATTCAAATTTTGTCATTTCCCGTGTCTTTGGGAATCAAGAAGAAAGGTAAACAGAAGAAAATGTAAACAGAAGAATAGAGGAGGGTGAGTACAAACCCTGAAATCATGACTGAATTGGAAGAATCAGTCTTTACTGGTGAGGTCTTGTGGAAACACACATCTTTCTTAGTTCTATCCACTGAAGAGACCTAAAAACAATCACAAACCCAGTACAATATCCCTAGCACTCAGGATCCTAGCAATCTTGAAATACCATTCCCACTAAAAGATTTTGGGAGAAAAGAAGCTGATTCCAGGAAGTGGGCAAGATGAGCCTGGACTATCTTGCCATACTAGATAACAAGAAAGCTATCAAAGATGACCACGGTCATGACACAACGGCTCAGAGGCAAACTTGAAGAGGCTCCCACTGGCAAAAGGGATAGTAACTGCAACTGATCGAAACACACCAAAATACGTTTAATCCATGCACTCATAACAGTATGTCTTAAAAGTCTATTCGGTCACCTCTGCAGGGAACCCAATTCCTTAACTGGAAAATTGATAAGTAAAAGGACAGAATAAAGCAATATTTCTGCCTTTTCTAAAAGACCTGTAACACAGAGTACCAAACAGTAAATGAGGAAAACTGCTCGTTCAGAACAATTCCAACTAATCAATGAAAAAAATGATAGAAGAAAAAAATTTTGCAAGCTTCAGTGAATTAATAGCACCAACAGCTGCTAACATCACAAAAAGAGAGACAATCACATATCATGTGTCTTTGGATGAAAGAACCCAACACCATTTACAGTCTTGTCAAAGGCATCAATCCCAAAGCTTATCAAGTCTCTGGATCCATCTGCCAATTTGCAGGGAATAGACAGGATAAAAGAAAAGTATTGAATGGAACCACAAATACACTTGCAGCAAAACCTACACTCTAGAAAATTCTGTAGGTCAAGTGCCCCCAAGTTTTTTCTACGGGTAAATTATAATGAAAAGAAGAAAATGGAGAAGGAAACTGAAGACTCAAATCAACAGAAACAAATACAGGGAATTCCCCGGCGATCCAATGGTTATGGCTCCGTGCTTCCACTGACGGGGGCACAGGTTCGATCCCCGGTCAGGGAACTAATAATAATAATGAGATAAACATTAAATAAGAAAAACATTAAATAAGAACAAATTCATCAAGTTTTTAAAAATTAGGCAAGACTAAACTTTGGTAATTAGGGATGCACACATTGTCATAAAACTATACAAAAACCTGAGAAATGGTTCTGGGAAAGTCAGGGTCGCAGTTTATTTTGGTGGCACAAAGGGTCAAGATAGGGAAGGAGCAAATGGAGGTGCTCCTGGGATGAGTGACCTGGGTCGTGGTTACAGGGTGTTTGCCTGAAAATTCATTAAGTGAAACATCTTTTTTTTGTTTGGTAGAATTTTGTATCTGTGTTTTATTTTCTAATGAATGGTTTGAAAAGATGGATTCCAGTTTAAAATGCACCTGGCTAGCAGCCCTAAGTGTCTCCCTGAGTATAACTCTAAAATACTAACAAAGAGTGAAAGAGATGAAATGCACACTAAAAATTAATTTGACAGACCACCTGATACCAGGACTTAAACTGAATTTCCACTTGCCATAAGGCATAAGGAGTTCAACTGAGATAAGCTGTAAAACTGGAATAATAATAGAATTTCCCTCGTAGGGTAGTAGTGAGGATTAAATGAATTTGTAGGTGGAAGGTACTTAAATGGGGCCTGACCCAGAGCAAGGCTATATTTAAGAATAAGCTACTGTTTTTATTATACGCCTACCCACGGTCACATCTCATGAGACCCATAAAACAAAAGATAAAAATATACTGTCTACATCTCACTGTCCTTCCCCAAAATTCAGACTTGCACCAACCACAACAAAAACTGAACCGCTATACTTTATCATATGGCTTTTTGAACTGACAAATCATTTACTAGTTGTCATTTATCTGCATCCATTCTGTGACACTCATTCATAATTATCAGCTGGGTAAGGAAACGCGACTAATCCATTATACGTTGGTGGGTGTAGCTTCCCATCCCAGCAGCCAAAAAGATGGGCTACAGGGACAGAGGCAGGGACAGCTGCAGGGGCTCAGCATCTTGGGACTCATATCTTTAAACCGAGGCAGCCACTCCTAGTGTTAGAAAACCAGGCAGCAAGGATAAGAAAATATGCTACTCAGAAAGCAAGGCTTAACTGTAGTTGAAGATCTTGCAGAAACTGGGGATGGGCCAGGAGCTGTGCCCATCAGGCCACGTTTCATCATGGCTCTAAGAAAGGAATTAGACACTTAGCCAATTGGACACCAAGTTATTTCTTCTCAGATTAATTTACAAATTCAACACAAGTTTAACCACTGGACGTTGGGGAAGAAGAAATCTGAATTTCTTCTGCAAGAAAAAACCAGTAAAAAGCTTAGACAATTTTGAACATTAAAAATTAGGAGTGATTTAGCTTCAAATATGAAAAACATAAAACCCTAGGAGTTTTTAAGGTGGGTTTCTGTTACAGAAAGGCTAATGAAACAAAATAAATGCAGAAACAACTACAGAATAAATTCAAATTAGGATAAAATAAAGGGAAATTTCAAGTCAGTGAGAAAAGTGACATTATTAAATAAATGGAATTGGAAGACTGAATAATAATTTGAGAAAAATAATAAAGCCATAAAATAATGAGAAGAAATATACAGAAATATTCATATAATCTTAGGATGGATTAAACTTTTTAAGCATAAAATAAAAAACAGTTCAACATTAAAAATCTTAATGACATATTCTTCTCGACCAGAAATTTCTTTTCTGGAAATTTATCCTAAGGAAATCATGAGAGTCTGAGTGAATACATACAAGGTTATTTGATAAGCACTGACTATAATAGCTAAATGCAAAAATGTATATACTGAAATTAAGAGGACAATTTTTGAACAAATGGTGGTATATTGGTTATTGAACTAATGTTTAATAAACCGAGGCATGTTTATATAAGGGCATGATGGAATACAAAGTTATTAAGTGAAAGCAAAGCTATTAAAGTCATGATAGAAGATATTTACAGACATGGAATATGATTCCTGATGCAGTACTAAGCTCATTCATTAGACACTTTTAAACAAGTATTTATGGAGTGTCATCTCTGCACTGGGGATAGCGCAGGAAACAACCCAGGTGACAAGCCCTGTCATGGAGTTTATATCCTAGCTGGGGAAGCTGATAATAATTAAGATAAATAAGTAAAATACATCATATGTTAGTCATGATTCCTAAGGAGGAGGAAATAATGACAGGAGATGTGAAATTTTAAAGTGGTCCTAGGGGTGGGGAAGGGAAGGATTGGGAGTTTGAGATTAGCAGATGCAAGTTATTATATATAAGAAGGATAAACAACAAGGTCCTACTGTAAAGCACAGGGAATTATATTCCATATCCTGTGATAAACCATAATGGAAACGAATATGAAAAAGAATATATATATATGCATCAATATAACTGAATCACTTTGCTGTACAGCAGAAATTAACACAACATTGTAAATCAACTATACTTCAATAAAATTAAAAACAAACAAACAAAATAATAAAGTGGTCCTAGAAGACTTCACTGTGGACGAGACTTCACTGTGGAAGGGACTTATTCACTGTGGAATAAAGGCCTGAAAGAAGTGATGATTGGTCGTGCAGATAGATACAAGGAGGAAGAGTGTTCTAAGTGGAGGGAACAGCAAGTAATAGGGTCCTGAGCATGAGGTGACCACGGTGCTCACAGGTTAGCAAGGAGACTGGCATAGCTGGAGCAGAGTGAAAGGAGTGGTAATGAGGTCGGGGAGATGACCAGGAAGGGGACATGGTGCAAACGGTAGGTTATAATAAAGACACTGGCTTTTACGCTGCATGCAATGGAAAGTCATCTACAGGCAACAACCAGCATGGTCCACGTGCTACCACATACAAAAAGCAATATTTGCATACGTATGCATACATTTTATTTATTCATATAGACATAAGACAAGGGAGAAAAGAGACAAGTGAAAACAAAAACTAGAAAAACATGCCTCTGACTGTTAAAAAGATTTTCTGCATATACAGTTTCATAAAACTTCTTTCTTTGTCCTTCGTAAATTGTCTAAACGTTCCATATTGACTATATGTTCCTTTCTTGTTTTAAAAAAGAAGTGAAATCGTTTTTAAATTTTTTTAATTGTAGCTGATTTACACTGTTGTGTTAGTTTTCAGTGTACAGCGAAGTGATTAAGTTATGCATATCTATATATTCTTTTTCATATTCTTTTCCATTATAGCTTATTAAGAGATATTGAATGCAGTTAGCTGTGCTATACAGTAGGAAAAGAAGTAAAATTTTTAAAAAATAATTTTTAAAATAAAATGTGAGCAAACCATGATGCCCACTATCTTGGAAATTTTCAGTTAAAAGGGGAGAGATCATGCATTTGTAGATGAGATACCCTTTCAGCCATAGATGGGGCAGATCTACACGAATGTCTCTAGTTAGCATGACCCACCTCAATATCCGGGTCCCCTGTCCATGACCTCTTTTTCCACATGTTCCCATGGGGGTCAAGTCACTTACCTCTGCAGACTTCTGAATAAGCTTAAGGTCCCGGAACTCCCTGACCCTACAAGTCATGAAGGAAAACTGTCAAGGAGGCAAGATGTGGGATGCAAATCTACAAACACCTGTGATTTTATGTCTTTACCCGCCCCCCCGCAAACGCCACTTCCAGGTCTCAACTGTCTACAGAGAGGACAGTCAGAAGCAGACATTATACCGCAGTTCCCACTGGTATCACCAGAGCCTTGGGGACAGGAAATCAAAGGATCAGACCTAAAGAAAAGAATTTATGGACAGTTTTAAAGGAAAAATAAATAAATATCTCCACTGGATTCACCGTGAATACTCAGAAAAGAAAGTCTAGATCTTCAAATTGTGGTACCCGGCTCTGCAGCATCAGTATCACCTGAGAACTTGCTGGAAATGTGAATTCCCGGGAGCCCATCCCAGACCTGCAGCATCGGTGATGCTGCCCCCGGGACCAAGCTCCAGGTGATTCTGTTCCATCGAAAGAATGCCCTACCAATTTACATTCCCACCAACAGTTCCCTTTTCTCCACACCCTCGCCAGCATTTATGGTTCAACCACTGTGGAGAACAGTATGGAGGTTCCTTAAAAAATAAAAATAGAACTACCATATGATCCAGCAATCCCACTCCTGGGCATATACCCAAAGAAAATCATAATTCAAAAAGATACACGCACACCAATGTTCATTGCAGCACTATTTACAATAACCAAGACATGGAAGCAACCTAAATGTCCATCGACAAAGGAATGGATAAAGAAGATGCAGCACATATATTCAATGGAATATTACTCAACCATAAAAAAGAATGAAATAATGCCATTTGCAGCAAGATGGATGGACCTAGAAGTTTTCATACTCAATGAAGTCACACAGAGGAAGACAAATATCATATGATATCACTTATATGTGGTATTTAAAAAAATGATACAAATGAACTTGTATACGAAACAGAAACAAACTCACAGACTTCAAACACAAACTTATGGTTACCAAAGGGGAAAGGTGGGGGGAGAGGGATAAATTAGGAGTTTGGGATTAACATATACACATTACTATATATTAAATAGATAACCAACAAGGACCTACTGTATAGCACAGGGAACTCTACTCAATATTCTGTAATAACCTATATGGGGAAAGAATCAGAAAAAGAATGGATATATGTATATGTATAACTGAAGCACTTTGCTGTACACCTGAAACTAACACAACATAGTAAATCAACTAGACTCCAATATAAAATAAAAATTAAATTTAAGAAAAAAAGAATGTCCTAAGTCTACTGCAGGAGCCGTTCCTCGGACTCTGCGTCCCTTTACTTAAGGGAGAGTCGGTTGGATTGGGGGTCAAATGTCTACCCTTTAAAGGAGCTCTTCATTCGTGCTTTGCGCTCTGTGGAGGTTTTCAAACGCAAGGTCTCCTCAAGATCTCAACATCGACCCAGTTTCCAGCTGGTTAGACTGGGTAGGAGTTGGGACATGAACACTTTCTCTAGACTGGTTTGGAGACCACACGCCCATCTGTTTTCCCCTCTTATTCCCTCAACTGCCAGCAGAAAGGCAGTTGTGAAATTGTTTCACTGGTGAGTTAATCTCTCTGGATATAAAATACTGTCCTCCTATGAAAAGTTCTGAGAACTTTTAACAGCGAGACTAGCTGCAACATTCTGTATCTCTTTTATAATCCTGTAAGTTTATCTTCGATTGTTCAGTAATACCGTCTTTTCCCAGTAGGTTGGAATCATCCTTTTGCTATTAAACCTTGAACACACCGAAGGCCCTTAAGTCCCAGTCTGATGGGGTCAGATGGAAGGTATTCTGAGAATCTCATTTACCATTTACTATGTGCTTGTCTCTGATGTAGGCTGTACAGAAAGGTCAGAACAAATCACATATTCACTAGCCTTTCTGTGTCAGTTCAACTAAGCAAGCCAGACCAAAGGAACACTTTCTAATAGGAAATATACAAAATAAAACATTCAGTTAAAAATGTGTATTTCTTGAAAAAACTTCAGAGAGTTATAACTTCAGAGAATCTTTCAGCCTCAAGCAGGGACTGAATTTAGTAAAGTAAGGTTACTGGAAGTTTCAGTGGTATGTTCCTTTTTATTTTATTTTTAAATAAACTTTATTTTGGAATAATTTTAAATATACAGAAAAGTTACAAGGATAGTACAGAAAGTGCCCATATACTGCTCACTCTGCTTTCCCTAATGATAACATCGTACATAACCATGATATATTCTTCAATGCTGCGAAATTAACATCTGTACATTACTATTACCCAAACCATAGACTTTATTCGGATTTCACCAGTTTTTCCACTCAGATTCTTTGTCTGTTCCAGGATCCAATCCAGGATACTACATTGCATTTGGCATTCTGCTTTTCAGCTCTCTTTTACTCCTTCCTGCCAGCTTCTGGATTAGAACTTCGCATAGAAAAGCCGCTTATAAATAGCTGTTAATTAACTAACACAACATCCTGTGTTTCATAACTGGTAGCAATTTTGCTCTAAACATCAAGCAACCCATCATGCCCTGCTACGAGCCTGCCTCAAGGGTTAGACTGGCCTGACTCAAACTTGGGCACCCTCTTAGGTAGGCCTGGGGTCAGAGCAAGAAATCTATTTGGACTGGACAAGCTAACCAAGCCCTGCTGATTCCTATTTCTGAAGATAAAAGTAAGCCAGTGTGTCATGGGGGCAGCTCTTTGTAACGATACCCTCAGGATGGCTGGGATGACAAATGGTTTAGGAAACTGCAGTTATTTATTTTTTAAAATTACCAGTTCATTCAAAGGCTACAGTATGAAGAAGATCTGGGCAACAGAAAGAACAGAAATCACCCATGATCCCTTGGAGAGCATCCTCCTGACAACAGGTACTGTGTCCTTATCAGCTCACCGGCCTCCCACACTCTCTCCCCACCCAGCTCACCTCCACAACAGTGAGAGAAAGAGAGAGAGACACAGAGAGCAAAACAAACAAAAACCTTTAGCCAAAAGCGAAGTTTGCAAACTGCCCATCTAGATCATGGTTCTCAGCCCTGCTCTGTAATAAGGTTTCTGCCGGTGCAGGAAAATGGTTTTCTGAGTGGACGCAATCGTCTCTCATATCCCTGTGAATTCAAGTTCCAATTTCTCACGATATTCTTCCTCTAAATCTCTGATACACAAACACTTCCTAAGGTTCAACTGTGGCATCGACCCGGAAGCTCAGATGAGGAAGAAACAAATAATCATGTCTGATTCTTGAGGCACCTCCCAGATGGGAAATGGGTCAAGCCCAGAAATAAGCCTGAGGGCTCTCTCCCTAAATGTGTTATATACCACGGGGATGTTTTTTTTCTTATTCTTTTTTCAGTGAAGAAGTTGGCACGAGAGTTGTTATGACTTTGAGGAACACACTAGGGAAAGCAGTGGGAATGTGGACCTGGACAGTCAGTGAGGTCCACGGCGAGGGCCTCCCCATGTGCTGCTCTCCATGAGCCCGAGGGCACAAGCCCCGCCCCCCAGCAGCCCCGTCCTTCCTCAAGGCTGATTCTAGACTGGAACTGAGACCTGGAGACAGTTTCGGCATGTCCTCCGCAGAGGACCAAGCCGCCATCTACACCATCATTGGTCCACAGTGGACTCACCTTTGCCTGATTCCAACTTCATAATGAATCTCTGCATCCGAAGATTCTTATCAACTTCTTGCCCATGTTATTTAAGCCTCAGAGATTTGTCTGGAAACACCAGCATCCTTAATGATCCAGAGGAAGTCAATCTCATTCAGGTGATTGTTGTCACTATTGATGTGACAATCAGCACTGTTGAGTACGAAAGGTCCTAAGATTAGCCTGCCATTCACGGCAAGTATCCCCAAACTTTTCTTAATCGATTTTCCAATTTTCTAAAAAGTCTTATGATTGCTTTGGATAAATACAAGTCTTGGCCTGAGGTCAGAAGCATTTGCGTCATCCCTTCTCCCTGCTGCCCTCATCCAAATTACAGGAAATGGATGACCGGGAGTGTGACTTCAAAGGCCAGGTACAATTTCAGAATCATTAGGTAGACTCTTTCAGAAGCCCCTGCCTCCTGATAGCACGATCTGAAGGAGGGGATGAGGGGAGAGGGAGATAGGATCAGAGGCAAAATAGCAAATGCCACGAGAAAGCTATTTTTAAGCCTTCAGGTGACACTGAGGGTAGAGGTTTCTTGAAGCATAGAGTTGCATCTTAAAGCCAACCATGTGTCTGCATTTTAGAACTATCAGCTAGAAGCATCTTAGTGGGTAGGGAATTTATATTTATAACCAGATAAGTACATAGTCTGATCATAAACAACGTAAAGCCGCCTCTCTTTCTATGCCTGGAATGGTTTTTTTGGTAGCACTCTCTGCTTTTCTTTACAAACGGCCCTAAACGTGGCCACAAGTAAAATGGCATCAAATATAACAAAGTCATATTCAAATTATTCTCCAAAAAGTGAATAACGATTCCCTTTTTTCCTGTGAGACACAAAAATAAAAGTGTGATGAAACCCCAAGGGGAAAAGCCAGACTTGGAACCAACACACGACCCTCGTGTCCATGAGCAGGAGTAAACGAAGGAGACGTACAGGCTGCACAAAGCACCAGGGAAGGGACGAGGATCCACACGCAGAAGGGACCCGGGGGACGGAAGCACACGGTTTTCGTCCGGCGCTCCCTACGAGCGCATGCGCACTCACAGCACGGACAGCAGGCGCATGCGCACACACGCACGCAATGCAGGTACGCGCGCGCACACGCAGGCCCACGCACACGTACACGCACGCACACTCATTCACTCACAAGCTAGTCCTCCCAGTCCGCGACGTTCACGGTCTCAGCACAACAATAACCCACACACAAGAAACGGTTTCCCAAGGAGTCCGAGACCCCACCACACAGCCAGGACGAGGCCATTTCTTCCCCACCTGACTGAGCCTGCAAGCACACCTTCCCTCAGCAAGAAGCTGGAGATGGAGGCGACAAGGCGGTCACAGAAGTACTAACCGATGCTCCAGACTGGAGCCTGTGGGTACCAAGGGCCCAGAAGCCCCTGAGTCAGGACAGAGAGCCGGGGAGCGTGAGCATCTGTATCTGAGGCCACAGTCACCTTCTGGAAGGCGTATCGTTAAGATTGGTTAGGTGTAGCTGGAAGGTTCTAGCCATGCTCCACGTCACGTAGTTCACGGGCTGATGAGGATTCGTGGACCAGGTGGAAATCAAACCAGCCTCTACCGTATTATTTCTATGGAAAAAGGGTTCCACACTCCAGGCAAAGATTCACAAGTGAATTGTTAGAACACCATGCATTTGTGCTTTGGTGCCTTTTGGGGAGGGGCAGGGACTAGCTTTCTGCCTTTCGTCTCATCTTGAAGAAGGACGCAGCCGGTGGATGGGGGCTGTGCTCCGCGGGGGCGGCAGATTGTCCTGGAAGCGTCACATCTGAAAATGCACGCTGACAATGACTGCTACTGCCATCCCATGTGCAAAGCTGCCTCCTGAAGTCCTGTGCTAAGCGCCCTTGCCCTTGAACCTGGCTGTGCCCCTGAGAGCCAGGTAGCTGCCCTGCCTAGTCTGCATTTCAGGTTTTTCCCGTCCTGTGGGTTGACGTTTCCTGTGCCTTTGCTGTCTCGACATGAAAGCCACTTCCCATGTTCTCCTTCGACTCTCTGCCCAGCAAGTCGCCCTGGGATAAACACGAATCCCCCTAAGGCTTCCCTATCGCTCTCCCCACAGCCTGATTGCCACTTGAGAATTAACTGAAAAACCTATGCTTTTGAGTTGCTGCCCGGTGACTGAGCAGGAATGAACACACTTAGAGGTGTCTCGGGAAGCACAGGTGAATTCAGGTAGGCTGACCCTCGATAATATGACCCAAATAGGATGGGGAAGGGAAGGAGTGACAAAACCATTCAAGGAGCTGGATGTAGTATCTGTGGTGGTCCCAAGTCTCAAGGGAAGTCAGGATGTAAAATTACTTTCTTGGCTTTTAGCTTGCACAGAGGTGATGTGCTCTGTCAGTGTTTGATTTTGTTCTAACCTGTTTTGTGGCTCAGTAAATCATTCGACGATGTCTTAAGATGGTATCTAGCTTTTCATGGGCTGATTCATATGCACAGATACTTATTAATCATCTACTATATGCCAGGCATCAGAGAGGAATAAGATATAGACTCTGACCTTCAAGAACTTGCAGTGGAAGGAGAGAGAATGACACATAATCAGGTCAGTTGATTTCACTACATTCTGATATGTTCTATCACAGACAAGGGGAGGCACAGCAGAGAGAATAACTCTTCTGGAGAGAGCTGGGACCTTCCTACAGGAAGAAATTTTTAAACTGGGATTTGAAGGCTGAGTAAGACTTTGCCAAGCATATATGAATGCAGAAATGAGAAAGGAGATGGTGCAATCTGGAAATGGGAAGGCAAGCAGAGTAGGGCACTTGAGGAAGAAGATGAAGTGGGCACGTAGGCAGGACCCAGGACAAAAAGAGGCTCAGGTCCCAGGAGGAAGAGGTAACCGGATACTTCTAGCTCCCCATGTTCATCTACAAAACAGTTTTACTAACGAAGCGTCAGAAGTCTTGTTGAATCTGTCTGCACTTCCACCAATGAAGCTGAAACGACGACCCCTTTCCATCACTGCATGACTTGCAAGTGGATACTTTGTGATCATCGGCTGCCTCCCAGGGGTCTCGCCCTGAGGGGGCCCACAGCGGGAGTCATCTCAGGAGTGCCAGGCAGCAGAGCTGCGCTTCCCGAGACACCTGTAAGTGTGTCAATTCCTGCTCCATCACCTGGCAGCAACTCAAAAGCATAGGCTTTTCAATTAATTGTCAAGTGGCAGTCAGGCTGCGGGGAGAGCGATAGGGAAGAGGTAGAGGGGATTCGTGTCTCGTCGGGGCTGTGGTTACTCTTTCCCCAAAGAGACAGAGAACCTCATTAGAAACTAAGCTAATGTAACATCTTTCCTGGGGTGCCTCTTAAGGGGAGGTTCTTTTGTTCTGTTTTCTTTTTGTGTGTGTCTGTATTAATCAGAATCCACCAAGGCACTGGATATAAGCATGTATGAGGGTGATACGACGTATACTTCTCTTCTACACAGGGTGCAAGGGGCAGCTGCTTGAAAGCACGATGCTGAGTCAGGGATGCAGCAGCTTTTCTGACCCTGCCTGGTGGTCACAGAGCAGGACCCATCGAACAGCCACCGGGAAGCTCTCGCTCCAGGGCTACGTGCGCTGAGGAACTCCTTCAGAATCATCATTTCATTTCCACCTACTGTCACAGACAGCGTTGCATTTGAAGAAACAGGGAGAACGAGAGATAAGAGAAGGACTTGCAAAGTGAATGAACATTCTTCTGAATATGTGTTGTACACAAGCGTATAATTTTTGCAATGTTACTCATTAGATCATGTAACCAGGATCCTCCAATTTCCACTCTGCCTTTCCTCTCTTTTTTCTCAACAGATACTCATCATTGGTACTTTCCTAGATCAATTTTTTACCTGATTTCCATTACCCCGTGTTGTTTTTGACAGAGTTCATGATTATCTCAAACAGCACGCTGGCTAAATGTGACAGACAAGCACTTTCAGAATTAAAGTCTTTCCTGTTTCCCTAATTAGAACAACATTCCTGCACAGACTACCCAGATGCACCTGCCTCGGTGCAAACTCTGAAGGCTGATCACGTTGCCTTTCTTTGGTCAAAGATGCTTTGAGTTAAAGCAGATGGACGGGAGGAAACCTTCTCCAGATGTGATTTTCTCTTTCATCGAGCAGCATCAAGTTCATGGGCTTTTCTAGACAAATGGTTTCCAAAAAGTGCAGCCAACCATCAATTATTCAGTAACTGATTAAGTCGACTGTCAATTATATAAATCTGCTGTTTCTCAATTTTCTCTCCCTTGACTTTTGCTCTTCCCACCATCTCACTGCAGATAGCTCTTTCCCCAGAGGACAGACAGTGCCAGTGAAAGGGGAGAAAATGGGAGTCAGGCAAGTGGCCGCTCTGTCCCCGTGAACCTTGCTCACCCACAGTCGGCTGAGCATGTATTTTAGGTCAGAAGTCAAGCTCTGGCCCACTACCCAAGTCTGGCTCGCTGCCTGCTCTCTGACAACAAAGCGTTATTGGAGCACAGCCACTACCATTTGCTTATGTGTTGCCCGTGGTGCTCTTGCACTCAGCAGCAGAGTTGAGTAGTTGCAACAGAAACCACGTGGCTCTCAAAGCCTCAAACACCCACCTCTGGCCCTTTCCAGAGGAAGCTTGCTGACCGCTATGTTAGGTGCTTGGGCTAGTGAGATCAGCTTCTTAGGGCAAGCTCTGATTGAGGTGAAGGACTCACATTCTCTAGCTCATGAGCCCAGATGTCACCTGTAAGAACAGTATAAATGTTAAGGACACCCTAGGTCACCCAATGCAGAAAAAAGGTCATTTGAAAGTTTGCTTTTAACTGCAAGTAAAAGAAAACACCAAATCAAACTGGCCTGAGGAATTTATTTTCTCACTTCGTAAGCTGAGAGAGAATTTAGCCCCAGGGTTAGTTTTGTTAGTGGCCTGGCAGCTCAAGGTTCTTTTGCTCTTTCTGGCCGGCCATGCTTAGCCTGATATGTGCTTCAGGTGAACTCTCCTCGTGGCACTAAGATGGCTGCAGAATTCCAGTCATCTCACACTGACACAACAGTGTCCAGCAACAGAACAATCTTTCTTTATGTCTGTTTTTAAGATTGCGGCAAACTGTTCCCATAACTGCCACACCCACCCTCAGCTGTCTTACCCTGTATCTCAGTAGCCAGAACAACAGTACATGCTCCTGTGTTAAACCAATGACTCACAAGTCACAGGACCAGCTTCCTCTAGTCATGATGCAGCCTTTGGTCCTGGGACGGACGCCTCTCTCCCCTGAGCTTATGCTTTAGCTGAGAAGGGTGGGTGTGTAAAACAAATTGGGGCTCTATCAAAAGGAAAAAGAGTGAAGAGGTATGCTAAGTAGACAAACAACAATGTCTGTTGTAGATTAACACAGATCCCCTTTCACCACTAGAATAATTCACAAGCCATGTCCAATTAGTGATGACCAAGTTATATATATTATATATACATATATATGTATACATGCACACACACACAACTTTATACAGTAGAGAATACTTTCTATTTTAAAGATTAAAATACTTCCATGAACTATCCCTATGAACTTGGAACCTGGACATATCATTTTATCTCTCTGGACCTTAAGAGGTTAAGACAAAATGAAACTCCCTTCAAGGTCTGGGATACAAAAATCATTATTAATTCAAAACCTTAAGTAAAGGAACATTGGTATTTGGATAACTATTTTATTCATATGTTTTTATATTTATAAGCTGCATTTTTACACAAAGAATATGAGCTAGCCTTAAAACAAATCTAAATACCAAAAGGGAAAATAAGTAGCCATCGGAATCGGTGCTAGTGGAAAATAAGGGAAGGAAACATTAAAGATAGAGGCTAGGGGAGCATGTAGAAAAGCAAACCATATGTTCCGGGAGAGCTGCTTCTAAGAACCACCTAAAAATTGAGTTCTAAGCTCTCTACAATAGGAAACAAGAAAGGAAACACGGTAAGTTACAAAACAGACAATGTCCTTGAGATAAAATCACAACAATTGTTTAAAGGAAGCATAGCTTTGCTTGATAACAAGACTTAAGATAAATTTCACTCAGGTCTCCTAATAAGGAAGACAATACTGAAATAAGTATTATTCTTGGTATCAACATTTTAAAGTTTGATCTATTAGTTAAAGTAACGCTAACCGCTAAAACAAACAAACCCTAATATTTCAATGCCTTAACACAGTGAAAATGCATTTCCTGCTGACATGACAGCCAATGTTTCTGCAGTTTCTGGCCAGTGGGTGGCCACGATTTTCCATATCGTGCGTTCAGCCTTCTCTGGGGACTCAGAGCCCTCTGCAATCAGCTAACGCAGGGTTTCTCAACCTTGGCACTACTGACATTTTAGAACAGCCGATGTTCTGTTGTTGAGGGCTGCCCTGTCATTGTAGGATGTTGAGAAGCATCATAGGACACTATACACCAGATGCCAGAAGGAGGGCAATCAAAAATGTCTCCAAATACTGCCAAATGTCCCCTGGGGGATGAAATTGCTTCTGCTTGAGGATGGGGAAAGAAAGAGTAGGGAAAGCATGTCTTTCTATTGATGTATAATTTACACACACAAATGGTCAGATTTTAAATGTTCAGATCAGTGAGTTTTGACAACTGCTACCCCCGTGTGATAATCACCATCCAAGACAGAGGCCAACCATTCCCCTCGCACAGAAAACTTCCTAGACCTCTCATCCAGTCACTGTCAGGCATTTCTGATTTCTATCACCAGCGATTAGTTTTGTCCAGTCTTGGACTTCGTATTCATGGAATCACGCCATACACATCCTTCTGTGTTTGGCTCCTTCGCACAATGTCTTGAAACTCACCCATGTGCTGCATGAATCAGTAGTTCTTTCCTTCATGTTGCTGAACAGTATTCCACTGTATGAACAGACCACAGATGTCTTCACCTATTAACTTTTACACTTCCTTTTCAAAGTTTTTCCTGGAAGTGTTGTGCATCACTTCTGTTCATGTTCCATCACTGAGAAAGATGATTGTGACCCATCTAAATGTAGGAAGGGCTAGACAATGTCGTCTCCAGCTGGGCGGTCACTTGTCAGTGATGATTCTGTACTCCAGAAGGTGGAGCATAAATCCTTCGCAGGGTAGTTAATTATCTCTTTCAAATCTCGCATCCAAATGGGAGAAATATGTATTGCTTCTCACCTTTAGGCTAGAAGAGGCAAAAGCTGCTGGAAGGACTTATATTACATGAATAGTAAGTTTTGAAATAAAGTCTAAAAAACCATTAGCTATACAAACATGTTCTAGTCAGTCATGTTAAATAACAAAATAAACTCATATTGCAGTTAATCATCTACATGGTCTCTCTAACACTAAATAACCCAATGCTAAAAGGTAAAACAGCCTAGTATTCTCTGCTTTATCTTCACGAATGATTTAATACATACAAACACTCGATTAAAATATATAGAAATAGGGCTTCCCTGGTGGCACAGGGGTTGAGAATCTGCCTGCCAATGCAGGGGACACAGGTTCGAGCCCTGGTCTGGGAAGATCCCACATGCCGCAGAGCAACTAGGCCCATGAACCACAACTACTGAGCCTGCGCGTCTGGAGCCTGTGCTCCGCAACAAGAGAGGCCGCGATAGTGAAAGGCCCGCGCACCGCGATGAAGAGTGGCCCCCACTTGCCGCAACTGGAGAGAGCCCTCGCACAGAAACGAAGACCCAACACAGCCATAAATAAATAAATAAACAAACAAACAAACCCAAAGTTTTAAAAAAATCTTTAAACAAAAATAAATAAATATATAGAAATAAAACTGTGATTAAGGATGAATTGCGATGTATGTATGTATATATACACATGTCTCATTTGAAAAGATGGGTACATCTATTAAAATGGCATCATATAAAAATAGAAAATGTTATATAGATGTGCATGAACATGCCATCATATGATGATCTTGCTTGACTTCCCTAACCTAATACAGTCACAACAATTCTTTACAATCTTTAAAATACTTGATTTGTACACGTTGTATATTTCTATGTATATGGGTTTCCAACCCGCTCTCCCTGAAAGGGTTCAGACCCAAGTGTGTACATGGAGGGTCTGATTGGTGTAGTTCTGGCAGGGGTCTCATCATAAGCATCTAGGGAAACACCAGGGAAATAGCTCCCCTTGAAGGAAGGGCAAACAGATCTGGCTTATACACAAAGGGTCGCAATAAGAGGACCTGAAACAGGAAGGTCAAAGCCAGTAGGAGGTACTGGGGCAGGTGACATACAGCAAGCAAGAGACATACAGTTGGCATCAAATAGAGCCGGGAACACAGAGTGAGGGTCCTGGGGCTGCAGCCCTCAGAAGTCCAAGCAGAAAGGAGGCACTGGGCATTAGGACAGTCAGTCAGCAGGGAGTAGGGCCCAAGCCATTGAGCTGGATTCATGTCTAGGACTCATGCCAAGAGTGCCCTAGATGGCAACTAAGTCACCACGATGGGACTCGGGCAAAGGACAAGAGGAGAGTTTAACACCTAGCCAAAGTATCCAGTGGTCCATGATGCCAGGATAAGTCTTGAAGCAAGCATGACTGAGGCTGGTTTTAAAAATATCGGGGTAGGGCAGGGGTGGGTGGGTCGTGGTGGGATGAACTGGGAGATCAGGATTGACATATATACACTAATATGCATAAATAAATAACTAATAAGATCCTGCTGTAAAAAAATAAAATAAAATATTAACTTGTTAAAAAAAAAAAAAAAAAAAGAGTTGTGGGATGGATCTTCACCATCTCTTCCCCAAACGGGCTCCAGTTGCCTTGGTTGCGGGAAGAAGAGGGATGCAGAACTCGGGGACCAGGGACAGCTGGCAGGCAGAGGCTGAGCGTGACCTTCACGCTCTTAACTTTAAAAAAAAATTCTTCCCAGAGTTGAAGTACATTGACATTCTTTTAGAAGAGTCCCGAACGCACCTTTGCAGGGAAAATTATTACAAGGGGGTCAATGGGCAAAATAGACCCCATTTTTGGACCTTCAGTAGGTTCACTATTGTCTTTGAAAAAATCAAAACTCTGGTGTATTTCACTTCCAACTTAAAAATGCCTTGAAACGCTGCTATGTTCCACATTTTAAACTTGTTGCGCGGAAAGAGGGTAACCATCTAATTTGCAATGCATGCCTAGGCATCATGTTAATTCACAGGACTTGTGTTAATAAGATACACTTCAGAGTGAATCCTGTGTATTCTACAGAATTAACTAGAATTGTTCAGGGGCCTGTTAACAAGTTGCTGAAATGCAGAAGCTTTGGGGTTTGTTGGGCAGTCAAAGTTTATTACAAGCTGTGTCAAGGCAATTTCAGGGGCAGGCAAAAAAAGATTGTTACTTTCTGGGGAGCCTTAGGCACAACTTTCAGATTTCGTTAACAATGACATATACATGGATTGCAGATAACTATTACAGGTGGGCTCCATTTGAAGAACTGTTAGTTGTGAAAAACAATCTGAGAGCGCATCTACATGAGGAGGAAGTTATTCATTTTGATAAAGAATTTTCTATTTACACATCAGCTATTATTCATTCATTCACTCACTCATTCAGAAAACGTTTCCCAAGCCTCCCCATGAGTGGGGAACTCTGGACCATGAGTAACTCACGATCCTTGCCCTGGAGGAGCTGACACCCCTGAAGACACATATTAATAATTAGCTAGTTCTAGGAGGTGACAGGTGAAAACAAGATGCTATGAACATTAAAATGATGGAGATGTCATTTCCAGCAGGGAATTTAAGGAAAGCTTCTCAAAGAAGATGGTAGCCTAGGTGAGACTCAGAGCTAGCAGGGTTTTAGCAGTTAGTGATTGTAAGTAGAAAAGAGGAACCATCTAGACAGGCATAAAGGAATATACATAAATCAATCAATGTGATACACCATATTAACAAATTGAAGGATAAAAACCATATGATAATCTCAATAGATGCAGAAAAAGCTTTCGACAAAATTCAACACCCATTTATGATGAAAATCCTCCAGAAAGCAGGCATAGAGGGAACATACCTCACCATAATAAAGGCCATATATAACAAACCCATATGCCAACATCGTTCTCAATGGTGAAAAACGGAAAGCATTTCCTCTAAGATCAGGAACAAGACAAGGTTGCCCACTCTCACCACTACAGTTCTGGAAGTTTTAGTGACAGCAATCAGAGAAGAAAAAGAAGTAAATCCCAATTGGAAAAGAAGAAGTAAAACTGTCACTCTTTGCAGATGACATGATACTATACATAGAGTATCCTAAAGATGTTACCAGAAAACCATTAGAGCTAATCAATGAATTTGGTAAAGTAGCAGGATACAAAGTAGCAGGATACAAAATTAATGCACAGAAATCTCTTGCATTCCTATACACTAATAATGAAAAACCTGAAAGAGAAATTAAGGAAACACTCCCATTTACCATTGCAACAAAAAAGAATAAAATACCTAGGAATGAACCTACCTAAGGAGACAAAAGACCTCTATGCAGAAAAATATAAGACACTGATGAAAGAAATTAAAGATGATACAAACAGATGGAGACATACACCATGTTCTTGGATTGGAAGAATCAACATTGTGAAAATGACTATACTACCCAAAGCAATCTACAGATTCAATGCAATCCCTATCAAATTACCAATGGCATTTTTCACAGAACTAGAACAAAAAATTTCACAATTTGTATGGAAACACAAAAGACCCTGAATAGCCAAAGCAATCTTGAGAAGGAAAAACAGAGCTGGAGGAAACAGGCTTCCTGACTTCAGACTATACCACAAAGATACAGTAATCAAGACAGTATGGTACTGGCACAAAAACAGATATATAGATCAATGGAACAGGATAGAAAGCCCAGAGATAAACCCAAGCACATATGGTCACCTTCTCTTTGATAAAGGAGGCAAGAGTATACAGTGAAGGAAAGACAGCCCCTTCAATAAGTGGTGCTGGGAAAACTGGACAGCTACATGTAAAAGAATGAAATTAGAATACTCCCTAACACCATACACAAAAATAGACTCAAAATGGATTAAAGACCTAAATGTAAGGCCAGACACTATAAAACTCTTAGAGGAAAACATAGGCAGAACACTCTATGACATAAATCACAGCAAGATCCTTTTTGACCCACCTCTAAGAGAAATGGAAATAAAAACAAAAATAAACAAATAGGACCTAATGAAACTTAAAAGCTTTTGCACAGCAAAGGAAACCATAAACAAGACGAAAAGACAGCCCTCAGAATGGGAGAAAATATTTGCAAATGAACCAACGGACAAAGGATAAATCTCCAAAATATACAAACAGCTCATGCAGCTCAATATCAAAAAAAACACAAACAACCCAATCCAAAAATGGGCGTAAGACCTAAATAGACATTTCTCCAAAGAAGATATACAGATTGCCAACAAACACATGAAGGGATGTTCAACATCACTATTCATTAGAGAAATGCAAATGAAAACCACAACGAGGTATCACCTCACACCGGCCAGAATGGCCATCATCAAAAAATCTACAAACAATAAATGCTGGAGAGGGTGTGGAGAAAAGGGAACCCTCTTGCTCTGTTGGTGGGAATGTAAATTGATAGAACCACTATGGAGAACAGTATGGAGGTTCCTTAAAAATCTAAAAATAGAACTACCATATAACCCCGCAATCCCACTACTGGGCATATATCCTGAGAAAACCATAATTCAAAAAGAGTCATGCACCACAATGTTCATTGTAGCACTATTTACAATAGCCAGGACATGGAAGCAACGTAAGTGAATGGATAAAGAAGATGTGGCACATATATACAATGGAATATTACGCAGCCATAAAAAGAAATGAAATTGAGTTATTTGTAATGAGGTGGATGGACCTAGAGTCTGTCATACAGAGTGAAGTAAGTCAGAAAGAGAAAAACAAATACTGTATGCTAACACATATATATGGAATCTAAAAAAAAAAAAAATGGTTCTGAAGAACCTAGGGGCAGGACAGGAATAAAGACACAGACATAGAGAATGCACTTGAGGACATGGGGCAGGGGAAGGGTAAGCTGGGACGAAGTGAGAGAGTGGCATGGACATATATACACTACCAAACGTAAAACAGATAGCTAGTGGGAAGCAGCCGCATAGCACAGGGAGATCAGCTCGGTGCTTTGTGACCACCTAGAGGGGTGGGATAGGGAGGGTGGGAGGGACATGCAAGAGGGAGGGGATATGGGGATATATGTATATGTATAGCTGATTCACTTTGTTATAAAGCAGAAACTAACACACCACTGTAAAGCAATTATACTCCAATAAAGATATTTTTAAAAAATTCAAAAATTAAAAAAAAAAACATTTCCCCAAACAAAAATATTAATTAATTAAAAAATAAAATAAAGGTAATTTGGAGCCAAATCAAGAAGAGACATAAATTCCAGGGTACGGAGTGTGTGATGGATTTGTCAGGCAATCAAGAGCCACTAAGCTGTCTGCAAAGAGAAAGGACAGGATGAATGCTTACTTAAGGAGAGCAACATTTTCTTCTGAAATGCTGTGCATCTTCTATGGGGAGAGAAGACTAAAAGCAGCGATATCAGATACAAATACATCACCATAGTTTGGTAGAGATGTGAGGGGGGACTGACCCCATGTGCTGCAGGGTGATCCCCGTGTGCCGCTGGGTGATGCCCCACGTGCTGGTGTCTGAAGGAGGCTTAGTTGCGCTCACTAGGACATGTCACAGCGCTGCCCAAATTGGGCACACGTTTTCAGTTGGGGCTTCAAACAGGAGGAGGCTCTTCCTCCCAAGAGTCTTTCAATGGCCCCATCATCACTGGCTTTGGGGTAGATGCAGACACACACACCGGTTAGAGGGATGGCACTGTAGCCCTGTGGTACCACTGCCACGGCTAAGAAAAGCACAGTCATCAGAGACACATTTTGCTCAGGACCAAACCAAGACCAGGTTATTGATGAGGAGCGAGTACTGGACATTCCAGAACAGACCGGACTCTTGGGGGCAAGAGCAGTGGGGCCTTCAGAGCAGAAGCTATAGACATGATCAGTTCAGAAACGTCCTCTTGGCATTCCTGGTAAAGGTTACTCATCCGTTCTTTAGTACACAGGACCTGGAGACTGCTCTGAAAACCCACTACTTCTTCTTATGTTTAGCTGCACAAAAGGCTGTACAGGAAGCGAAATACTGCTCCTACTGGAGTACAGACGTGATTGATCATGGTGTATCCTCTCATCAGCACTATAAAGAAGCAAGAGGAACAACCTGTCTAGGTATTGGTATCTATTCATTACCTAGATTGACAGACCTCTTCTGAAATTTAACATCAGGATCCCTGTGTCCACAGTGTGTGTTTGGAAGTAGGGCAAGTAAGATGGCAGATTGTCCTAGAGTCCCATGTTACCAAGGCTTATCTTGTACACACCAGGAGCAGCTAAACTTTGCAGTATCTTCAAGAACAGTAGCATGGCTTTAGGTTTGCATACATGAAGGAGAGGAGCTGAGTGGGACTGAATGAATGCGTTTGGGAGCCTGGAAGAACAGTGATGCTTCCTGTCAAGTAACAGTAGTTGGGAAGGGGAAATTATTTGCTTAAGATGATGATTTCAGTTGAGAATGTGTTGACCTGGGATGGGAAATCCAGAGCAAAATGCAGGCACCGAAAAGGCAGGATGAGAGATCAGCAGAAAGGTCAGGGCACGAAACCAAACGTTTCTCAAAATAAAATGTAAACCAATAAAAAGGGACTCTTAAAACGTGTTATCTGTTTACACACAGCTTTCTAGAACTATCTCAAAAACTTAAAATGAGGTATACCTTTAATTACATTAGTAGTATATTTGACATTAAATAGACAATCATTTTACACATTTTTAGAGAAATAAGTAAAAAACAAAACTCTTTTTAAGGAACTGCAAAGTTCTAGTGTAGCCCTCATTCTTGAATTAGTCAATACTCTTATTGAGATAATAATATCATTGTAATAAAAATTGGGGGATGTAAGTTGCTAATAATTTAATCTTTAATAGAAGTACTGGAGGTTTTAAGACATTCTGAGCTTCAGGTGTGCTTCTGATCATAAATAAAGAGCCAAAATTTGCAACACACTACTGGTGTTTATCATTTTTTAAGGACACAGAACTAAATGCTAATTTGAAGAATTAATACATGTTGTGTGTTTCTGTCGTATGGATTTTTCCCCCTACTGTCCCTCAGATGCGCTGACTATTGGAATGAATCACCTTAAGTCACCCCAGAAACAGAATTTATAAGACGGGTTCACACTGAAAGGCATCTACCCAACTCCTCTGTACATAAGGCCATCTGTGCAATTGTTTTCCATCTCTACACTCAAGACAAAACAAAACACACCTGAACAACAAACTCCTGAAACCAAAAAAAAACCACAAAAAAACAGTTCATTATATCACTAGAATATTCCACTGCAGAAGGACAGAGACTTTTGTCTGTTTGTTCACTGTATCCTCAATGCCTACAGCAGTGTGTGGCATACAGTGGGTGTTCAGTAAACATTTGCTGAATCAATCAATCAATAAACACCAAAGTAAAATTCTTCTTTCTCAACAGACACACTTTTAGCATTTTAGATAGGTCTGTTCTTACCTGTGAAATATGGCCCTGCACACTGCAAGACGGTTAGGACCGCCGACCCTCCCCTGCTCGATGCCAGGAGACCCCATTGTAACAACCCCAGACACGCTCACGCATTTTCTAATGGCCCCTAAGAGGAGGTATTGGCCGCAGGTTGAAGACCCAGTGTGGGAAATGTGGAATTCATTATAGGCATCTGCCTGAGAACCCCAGCCAACTTTATGCAACTGTGCAAAATAAAACAAAATCTAGAACATTTGAGTGCAAACTTGATGATTTCCACACGAAGAAAAAAAAAATGCCACTACTAAGAAAGTGCCCTCGGGGGAAAAGGTGCTGAGTTAGAAAGAATCAGCCCTCTCTCTTGAGAAAAACTCATCAGTCGATTCTCCTCACCCTCTATAGAGAAGCATGGCCAAGTTTATAAAGAAAGTCAAAGGGGAAGTAATATCCACTTTACATTATGGGTCAATCTTTCCAGAATACAATTATCCCACAAGGCTATAATAATAATAGCCTTATGGGATGATTGTACCTAGGGATAATTGATAAATAGATAATTTACAGATAGGTATTCCAGAGGCCAATATTGAAAATCCCCAAAAGATATCTGAATTGTCCAAAACTTAACATACCTTTAAAGACATTAGAAATACAATAGAAATTACATTTTTTGAAATAATGCTCTCGTTTGAATGTTGCAACAAACATTCCTTTGTAACTAGAGGAGTATGCAAGGATTTTTAAAAATACCCTAAACATTTCATATGGGCTTTGAGTCAAGTTTTATTGCCAATAATACAGTAACATCAGTATCTCTGGTGACCTAAATATTACAGAACTTGTTGAGCTTGATTTTTGGAAGAACATAGACTATTTTCAACTCTTTCTTGCGAGGACGCCCATAACTAGATGACAAGAAGGCCCGTTTGCGGCAGGACTGACTCAGCTTCCAACTGAGCGCGTGACCATCTGAACTGCTCACCAAATCTGATGCTCTAGGCAGAAATCCTCCCTTATTAACGCTCAAAACTCCTGGTTTAATCTGTAACAGCACAACAGTCAAGTTGCATAAGTGGAGCCATTGTAAGGAATCCTTGGTGATGATAAATCTGCCAATGAAGATGCTGAACACTCAACGTTGAGCACAACGCTTAACGCGTGTTTGGAGTTTAATAAATGCTGGCTGAATAAGGAATAAAAGAGACGACCTTGGCCACCCAGGAAATTTAAATTATATTCAATATCTTCTCTTTATAGAGGACAGGATAACGGTTCATACATTTTATGAGGCTTTTCATCAAAATAGTTAAATATTCGTTTTGGGTGCTCACAAGAGTAACAGCCAATTCTCTGAAAAAGATACTCACTGAGAATAGTCCATTATCAGACAGGGTCAGATATTTTTAAAAAGCATTACTAACATACAGGATATGAGTTAGAAATTTGTTAAAAAATATTTGAGAGCTGTTTTCAGGAATGTAACCCACTGTGAAGCTTGAAAATATACATTTTGTGTTGCAGCCACTTTTCCAACTCTCCTCACAGAGAAGGGGCCTCCCTGCAGCCGCCCATCAGAATGTGCAAAACTTCGTGCCCAGTGTATGCAATCGTCCTCCTAAAGCGGAGAGTTTAGCGACTCTCTCTGTAGACAAAGGCATATGGACAGGTGCCACCGCAATACTCAGAGTCCCAAAACAGCGTGTCTGGAAGGGAACTGGGAAAGCATCTTCCTTTCACAGAAAGAGAAACAGGCACAGAGAGTCTGAGCGACTTTTCCTAGGTCCCACAGTACATCGGTAGCTGGGATGATACTGGAAATCAGGTCTTAAAAGCTAAGAACCCGGATGAATTATGCAGGAGCACAAATAGAAAAGATAAGAAACACATCCGTGTATAGGGAGATGCTGCAATGTGAAGCAGCAGAAACACGATAAAACATCCACCTTCCGACGGCCCAGACATCAGGTGGGATGGGGGAGAGTTGGACTCACCTGGCCTGAGCTTCTAGAATATTCCAACCACAACAGCCTCGGGAACACGGGGAAGGAAAAGGGAAAGCCAGCACCAGGGGACATTGCTGGCTGAGGGCCTGAGTCCAAGAAAACATGTAAGGCTTGCTGGTAAAAATTAGGATGACTCCCCAACCTTTGCTGGCCTCTGCAGAGAACCCACCGTGAAAACGCACAGGACATAGAGGGAAGGACCCTGTTGATCATCTATACCCATAACAAGGAGCAAACTGCAGCCATGAAATTGTAGGTATTTCCCCTCAAATTTGGATATTACCCAGAAACGTTTGCTTTCCTGGTTTTGCTATTTTTATATCTTTCAGCGGTAAGTTTTATCTGACAGTCTCAGAGTAGCATCCCATGATTCTCATTCATTCAGTAAATACTCATTGAGGACCAACTGTGAGGAAAGTACAGCACAAGCTCTGGGGACACACACAAAAAAGAGGCCTGATGCCTGCCTTAGAGGAACGCACAGTCAAGGTAGAGGAAAACAGTAAACACCAAAAGTGTCCAAAATTGCTGGGAGTATTTTACAAGTTCACAGCAAGTTTAAAAGTAAGACGTGACAAGATGCAGCTCACAAGGAGGAGGACAGGGAGACGGGAGGTCACAGCACGAACAAGGGGAAGATCACGAAGGGGTGGGTTTTGCATTCTAGAAGGACCCTCTCCAGCTGAGTGAGAGACGGGGAGAGTGAAGCCAACGGGACGTGGAAACCAGAGAGGGAACGATGGGAGAAAACGGAGGTCAGCGAGGGCCCCGAGATACAACAGGTGGGACTTCCTTAGGGATGGGAAGCGGGGGCTGAAAACACCAATGACTCCAATGACTCCAGGGTGTCTGGCTTGGAGTCTTATTTGCCAAGACTGGAAAGACACGGAGTGGGTTTAGTTCCAACAGGACAGAGCACCCATGGGACTTCCAGAGGGAGAGATCGGTAAAGCATTTAGATACAGGTCTAGAAGTGGGAGGGAACGTGGCGAGATGGGGTGGTGATGGAGCCATGGCAGCGAATGGAAGATACAGAGAGAACGTTTAGAAAAAGAAGTGATGGGGGCCAAGGATGGGACTGCTAAGCGTGTGAGAAGTTAAGGATTTAATGGAAGCAAGCCATTAAAGGAGAATGAAAAGAAGCCAGAGATATAGGAGAAGGAAGGAACGTCATAGAATCCAAGGAAACTAAAGTTCTTAAAATAATATCATTGGTGTCATATGCTCAGATCAGATGAGAAAGGACTAAAAATCCCACTGACACTGGTCACTAGCAGGTCAGTCATTAGTAACCTTGACCAATATTTCAGCAGGGCCATTGGCCAGGTGGGTGGGAAGTAAATAAGATGAGGAATCGGCATAAATGTGCTCAAGGAAAGTAAGTGAATTTGAGGGAGGTCTGATTATCCATCTCTATCTATAAACATAGACAGAGATACAGATTTATCCAGATATATCTCCCTATATAAATATAGATTATGGAAAATGACATAAAGTCTCTGCTCTGTAACTTTCAAACTATATGCTATTAAACAAGTTATTTAATCTATCTTATCCTCAGCTGCTTTTTTATAATGAAAAGAGTAATAGTACCCACAGAAGAGTAACATGAAACAACGCACGTGAAACATTCAGCTTAGAGTCTGGCGCATGGGATGCCCTGGGTGGCGCTAGTCATTAATATAAGTACCACGGTTGCTGCTGTAGCCGGGGCAATGAAGGTTCTGGCAAAAGAGCACTGAAAAAAGCAAAGCGAAGAGGTGCCCGCTGGATGGGTTGAAAAGGAAAGGGTTAAGGTGTTGGAGATACGGATGCAGTAAAGACAAGGTATCCTAGGAGTTAGGACTTGGAGAACTGGGGGAATACGAAGTTCCCCTATGTGATTAGAAGTTTCTATGTTGCATTTTAATACTTCAGAAAAGGTTACGTGCCATGTAATAATGAAGGAATACGACTAAGGCAATGAGAAGACAAAGATCATTCATTCGTTCCCAAGAAGTAAAAACTTCTTGAGAAATGACGATGTTGTTTGGGGAGCTGGGGCCACACCCTGAAACAAAGTTGAAACCTGGCTGCAAAGGAGCCTAGAGGAGGTCAGGACGCAGGATGGCTTGTCTCCAAGGATGTGAAAGTTGTTCTTGGCAGTGTCTGGACGGTAGACTCAGCGATCCAAGACCTCACAGGGTCAGACCATGGGCATCAGCTAAAGGAGAGCTGTAGGGTGACGTGTGTGGACAGAATGAGGCTGGAAGTAGATGGTGGGAGGAGAGTGCCCACCACGTGGGGAGTTTCCAGTTAAGGGCAACAGGTGAAAGGACATGGTCTGACAAAAGGCTGAGTACAAAGGCTGTTGATTTACACCCCCAGGCGGTACCATATCCCTTTAGGCACTACAGGCACCAGCCTCAGGGCCCAGGGGCTTTCCAGAACCTACAAAACATACTTTTAAAAGATTGGCTCCAAAATATGGAAAGCAAACTGCACAATGGCTATTGCTAAATGTTTAATTAAATGTACAAAAACGTATCATTGTGTCAACTTCATTAATTGTTAAATTTAGGGCTCATAAAAATTTCGTTACATTTAGAAAACAATTTGTATGTTAGATTCGCCTGCTTCGCAAGAACCCCTGAGTAAGTACAATAGTTGTCAAGAAAGCGCAGTCAGTTGTAAATGAAATAACTTTCTCATAACCAAGTGATTTAAAAAATACAATTAGTATAATTCTTTCAAATTTTTATAATAAAAATGTATTTAATGGGAAACAAGGGTAGATGTTAATATATTTGATATAACACTTGAAAAGTTTCCAGGGGCCTAGGACAGGGATCCAGGAGAGTGAGGAATGATATAGGGAAAGGAGAGGTCAGGGCAAAGAAGGAACCTTACGCAGGAACAAGTAAGAATCTTCCAGTAACCTTGACACTTTCTCCAGCTCAGGGATTCTTAACCTATGTGTGCCTTGACACCTACAGACCCCTTCTCAAAATAATCTTTTTAAGTGTATAAAGCAAAATGCACAAGATTACAGAATAACCCAATTGTAGTGAAATACAACCAACAAAATATTTCACGTTTTTGTAATAAAGAGAGGATGCTTTCAACATCAGTGATGTGATTTCAAAATATTGGTGGTTTTTATTGGTGTCAGGAATTGCTACTATTACTACGGTTTGTTGCTCACATGTATAATTGAAAGAAATACTAAATCTCAAGATGTCAGTGCGCATAAAAATGTAATTTTTTTCCCATCAAAGTTCACAAATCTCTAGAATTCTATCCACAGATTCCCTTGAAAGTTCATGGCTCCGTGGTTAAAAAATCATGCTGTAGCTTCTGTGCAGATAAAATGAACAGACTGGGGGAAAAGTTAAAGGAATGAGAAGCAGGGGCAGAAATTTCTAGCTGACTTACAGGGACATCAAATTCAAAGGTGCTCCCCCAAATTTTAATTTCCTCTTTCTAAACTACTTCATACATTCTGGCAGAATCCACTTCGGTTGGTTTGGCGTGTCATGTCCTTTAGCAAAACCTCATTTGAACAGTACTGGACTCAAAGCTAGAAAACAATTTCACAAATGGGTAGGGGGATAATATAGAATAAAAAGTAAAAGTGAGTAAAGGATAAATGACATACTATGAAATTCAGAAAAAGCTATGAATGTTTAGAAAAGATGGACATAACCACATGATAATCAAACCTCACTAGTAACTAAAGCTATATCAACCAAATAATGAAATCTCATTTTTATCTACCAAATTAGCAAAGATTAAAAGGATTACTAACATCTAGTATTTGTGAGGATGAAGTAAAATGGACACTTTCATACACTGAGAGTGGGAGTACAAGTCAGTACAATCTTCCTGGCAGGCAATAGCCTTAGCCTTAGACTACATATCAAAAGGCTATAACACAGAAATGCTGCTAGGAGGATATTAAATAAACACTTGTACAAGTGGACCAAAATATAGTTAAAATTTTGATATAGCATAAATATCCATTAATAAGAAATTGATTAACTAAATTTCAGAATATTCATTCAATATAACATTTAAAAGAAAGCATTAAAAATAAGATATATGTGTTGTGTTGCCATAGGAATTTGACTAAACTATTTTATTATATAAAAAAGCAAGACACAGACATTATCTATAGTGTTATCCCATTTTTGCCCCCAAAATACATATATAACATAGTTAACATACAATTCATATGTAAATATTATATATAGCTTATATATGAATATTATGTATGCATATATACAGATGTATATCTGTATATAGAAATGCAACTTTCAAAATATTTTTTATATATACGTATATTTGCAGGTGTATCAAAGTAAAGAAACCAGAAAGGATCTCTATCATACAGTTAATGACGACATCTCTCAGGGTGGGACTTTAGTTTGCAACTAAACTAAGTAAATAAATAAAACCATGTAGAAAATAAGAATCACTGTATCTCATTTTATAATCAGAAAGGGAAATAACACAGCTATTCCCGTGAGGCAAAATGTAACGTGGTTCCTGTGTCCTCCAAATGCCTTCTTCTTTAAAAGGAGCCTTTGAATAATTGATCTTTTTCTCTGCTCAACAAGAATTCAAGGCTTTAAAACATTTGCTTAATTGGGTCGTTTCAGTTAACACCTGAAAGCAGTAATTGGTGATGACATCTGAACAGGGAGCTTCCTTCCTGAGTATTTCCTAATGGCCCCAAGATGTCAGGCAGACGCCCCAGACAGCTGATCCAAGGTTGCCCTGGCTGAGGGTCCCACTAAGCATTTCCTAAGGGCCAAGTAATCCGCTTGCAAAGAAACGATGTTTTGCACTGACAGAGGTCTGGTTCAAACCCAAGTGTTACTTTCTTGTTCATTTATTCACTCACCACCCATGTGCTAAGTATCTTGGATGTAAAAGGAAACAACATATTCCCTGCCCTTCTGGACCTTACCATAGAGAGGGAAGTCCTTAGTAAAAAAAAGAAAGACACACACACACCAAACAAAATGCAGAGGGCCCCCAGGTGATGGTGGTCTTTGAGGTGCAGGTGCTTTCCGAGCTGGACCATGAGTGAGAAATGGGGTTCTTCAGGCAAAGAAGGGGGGGGAACGGGCACTCATTTCTAGGAGGGTGACCAGCTTTAAAAAAAGAAAGAAGATGCATGGTAACCACTTCCAGGAACGAGGAGAATCTGACCTGACATGATCTTAGAGTTCCCTTGGGTCAACGCCAGGAGCTGAGTCCACAAGGGTGACGGGGTGGGATAATAAGGTCTTGTTAAAGGACCCCTTGGAGACAATCTCCTACCTGGGGCCCAGGCTCTCTGGCGCTGCATGTTTGGATGTTTCTTTCTCGCAGGAAGCAGGAGGGGTTGGTGCACAGATTGCGTCTGCCAGCTCCATTTCTATATCGAAACACACCAAGGACTCTGGGTCCCTGGCCGGTAGAGATAGAAGGCAAGCCTGCTGGAGACAGGGAGCTGGGAAGTGGTGTGAGGGTGAGGAGAGGCCAAGGGGCACGACCCCGCTGCAGACCCCCAGCTGGTTTAGTTATCAGGCTTGTGTGTTTCATTCCTTGTATGTTTCCGTGAAATATCAGGGTCACCCTGCTCATCAGTGTCCCAAATGAGGTGAAAGAAATGTGAAAAGATGTATCCAGTGGTCCCTCATTTCTGTTCTAAGTGAAAAAACACATGCCGTCAGACCCCCGTCACCTGGAGCACCTCTCCTGAATGTAGTCACCTGGCTACGCCCAGCTGTAACTCACCAGTGTCCCTCCACGTGAGTGACTGAGCAAACCCACCTTGCATATAGTACCCCCTGCACAGTTCAAGCATTGCATCTTCACAAAGGTAAACTGGGAATGGGGAATGAAGGGAGAGTGAAATCCTTTGGACGGACTTGCCCTTGGTATCTTGCAATTCCTACCTAACTTCGAACTAAAATAACGATTGAGGCAAGCCCTAGTTAGGCAGCTAAATTAGGAGGGGCTACAGGTGCCCTGTTGAGAAGTTTAGGTTTTATCCTACAAGAAAATGCATCAAAGGTAGATAAAGAAGATGGGACAAGATCAGACCAAGACACAAGAAAGGCAATTCTTGTAACAAAATTTCTAGGCTGGATAGAAGCAAAGATAGACACAGAACAAGGGTAAGGAGGCAAAGGCATTAGGCCGAGTGGGAGTTGATGACGGCTTGATCTCATTCTGAAACAGCAGGAAGGGACCGAGATGGGGTGAGCAGGGTCAGACAGGGCAGAATCACAGGATCGGAATGTGGCAGGTGAGCGGGGCTGAACGTATTTCAATAGTTTGCAGCCTGAGAAAATGGAAGACGTCTGGTATCATTAGATCGTAAAAGGACATATAGGAGGGGAAGCAGGTTTCTGTGAGGAGAAAAGAAAAGTCCATGAGGCATGCTTATTCTAGACTGAAAACACCCAAAAGTCCACAATCTGAGAACATGGGGCTCTATTTTCAATATATAAAAGCAAACCGCAGGGCCGTAATGCAAGGAAGTGGTATATGAAACCATGTTCCCCACATTCACATAACTGCATTTCCCAGAATAGAGAGAGATTTCTTCATGTTTAAAATTTAGTTTTCTGAGCAGAACAAATGACTCAGGCATATCAGTCATTTGCACCTTAGTATAAATGAGCGTATAAGAGCTTTTCCCGAGCCAAGGCTTGGAGGAGAGTATCTCGGAGTCAAGCACAGTGGCCCTGGGAGGGAACAAAGGTGCAGAAGAAGGATTACAGGCGGCCTATCCCTTGCTACACACGGTGCCCAGAGCCAGAGCTGCCAGGCAACGCCCCTCCATTTCCAGCCAGAGAATGTTTATCCTACACCCGCAGGTCATCAAAACCTCTGTCCCTCCACCTCATGTGCCAGAAGGGAAGAAAGCAAGGGGACATTTCATATTTCTTAGCGCCCATCATTCAACTTGCCCTCTTAAGGAAACAGAAAATGGACAATTTGGTATTGTTTTATGGAATATTGAAGTAGTAAAATGCAAAAAGATATTGTTCTATAGCTGATTTCATCCTCTACCGTGACTTTGATGGTAACCAGCTAAGCCTCCCATACACAACACACTCCCATCTTCCTCCTACTCTGCCTGCTTCCTCCACATGTCCTCTGAGGCCTCACTGTCTTCCCAGCAGTAGGTCTCCAGGCTCCTGCCCCAGCCCTCCCCTGCCCTCCCCTCCTCTCCTCCCCTCTCTTCACACCCTCTCCCTGGAGGTTCTCAAACACACACACACACACACAGACATCTATATCTCCACACAAATCTCTCCTCTGAGCTCCAGACACAAATCCCCACCCCTGGTTGACATCACCTCCAAAATATCTCAATAGCTCCTCAAAATCAACATGTCTAAACTAAATGGGTTTATGCAAATCTGGTCTTCGTCCAGAGTTTTCTCTCAGTAACAACTTCTGCATCTACTGCTATGTAACAAACCAAACCAAAACGTAATGGCTTGCAACAGCAACTATTTCCCTAGTCTGAGATTCCACAGGTGGGCAATTCGGACAGGGCTCAGCCGGGCGGTTCTCCTTGTCTGAGCCAGGCTTGCCTACTCTCCACGTTGGCAGTCGGCTGTTAGGCTGGGTCTCAGGTTTCTGGTGGTCTCCACTGGGATGCCCCCACCTCCTTCCCCGTGCCCTCCCATCCTCCAGTCAGCTGGCCCAGATGGGTTGCCAGAATCCAAGTGCGTCACAAGTCTCGGGGCAGTGGACACGTGTGTTTCATGTCTCTACTTGTGGTGCTTTTCCTACTACTCCACTACCAAAGCAAATTGCCTATTTTAGTCCTGGTTCAGGTTGGGAGAATGATGCCAAAGGGTGTGTATACAAGGAGGTGGAAACAAATTAGAACCCTTACTGCAATCAACCCTCCATCACTGAAGATGTTAACTTTAAATTCTCTCATATTATTCACTTCTGATCTCCACCTGCTCTGTCCCAGTCCAAACTCCCCTAAACCTCTACAACAGACTCCTGGCAGGTCCCCTTGCTCCCCTCTAAGGCCCTCGGCAATCTTTCTTCCACTTTGCAACAGACTGATTTTCAAAAGCCACATGTGATCATTTCAGCCTTATGGCTTAAAATCCATTGACGATTCTCATTCCACGTAAAGTAAAAAGAAAACTTCTTTTGGTAGATTTTAAATAGAGCCCTTGATCATACATAGTGGGTTACACCTATTTTTCCAGTTTCATTATTAATAGTGCCCTCTCACTTGCACACGTATCGCAGTTGGGATGGGCTGGGATGGTCCATTACATCGTCAGCCTTCCCCTAAAAGCATCAGTGGTCTGGCTCCTACTTAGTGCCTGCCCTAGCCTCTTTTACCACCATACCTGGCGTTGTTCTGCCCTTGCCAGGCTCGCCTTCTCTCCATCCCTCCCCAAACTTTCATAAATGTGATTCCTTCTCCCTGGAATGATCTTCCCTTACCTCCTTACCTGTGAATACCTATGCACCCTTCAGGTGCCACGTAGGAATCACTGCTCAGAGAGACCTTCTGCCAGCTCCCAGACAGGCCATCTCCCCTAATGAGCTCCCCTGGCACCATGCCCACTCACCACAGCATTCATCAGGGTTGTCATTTTCAGCCAAGGGCAGGGGGATCTTGTCTGGGTCTGGCTTTGCTCACCACTGACTCTCTATCTGGAATTGGCACTTATTACCGGATTATACAGATGAATAATTATTGCATTAGAAAATGAAAGAAATATTTCTAATGGTAAACAATTTATTTACGAATCAGTTTATTTATGATTCATAATATTGGTTTCCAGAGAATATTTAAATCACATTTGATGAAGCTCGGAAAGCAACAAGTGATCATTTAATCCAGACAAGGAAACAGTCCAGGAATGTTTAATGACTTGTCCAAGATCTCTCAGCCTTTCTTGAAGTCCAAGTGAAATGCAGACAGGACTATAGGTTTTCTCTTTTATTTCTAAGTGACAAGGCTTCCACAGAGAAACCTTGAAATCCCTTCCAAACTCAGATATTCTTTGGTTATGATTTAACTTTACTTTTGTCTTGATAGCGTCCTGTTTTTTTCTCTTTCTCTCCCCTTCCCTTCTCCTTTTTGCATCATTAGCCATGAAAGCAAAGAACTACTGCCCAGGACAGTATGTCACAATGCTCACAAAAAAAAAAAAAAAAAAAAAAAGCCAAGCCTGTATGGAGTGAGGGAAGGGCAGGAGAGACACACTCACAACTCTTATTTCTTGGTGTTGAGGAAATTTCAGGCCTTAATCCAATCTTGAATTTCTCCATTCCCCATTACAGTCATGGATAGAAGGGTAATGAGAGATCAAACAAACTAATCTGTCAATTCTAGGATGTGACATCATGACCATTCATTTCTGGGATTGCTAATGCCAACCAGTGACCTTCTAGGATTATGTACAGCTGTGATGAGGAATTTTAATAAGAAAAGGTCAACCAACACTCAGTGTAGAAAGGAAACAGACATTTTTCTTTTACAATAAAATATCAAAAATTTTAAAAAACCAACATTGTGTCTTACAATACATATTCAGTGCTTATAGCCCAAACTATAATGACTATTTAAATTATACAGAGGACAATATTTGCTGAGTTCTTGAGTATCTGAAGCCATAGACATTCCTTGAAAGGTCAGCTGTAAAACCCAGTTAATAACTTTGAAGAAAAATGCCTTTTTCCATCAGGAATTTACAGTAAAAATCATCTCCTTATCTACACAATTTTTCTTTTAACTATACTTGGCAAAAAGACAAAGCTAATAGAGGAATTATAAATGATTACAGGGCTATTTGGCTATACAATGTCACAGATCAAGAGGAACAATCCCTGTTGCAAGTAGGAAACAGCCCTGCACCATTCGCTCACATATGCTTCCAGAGAGAGTTTCGATGGGGTTTGAAGAATGACATGCTTAAACAGCTGCATTTTTAATATCTATTAAAGTCGCTGTGCCATGACTGAATAATGCCACCCGTGAGCGGGAGGAAAGGGAATACAGCACAACCAACCACACCACGCATGTGACCTAGGGGTGTGCTTGCTGTCACTGCAGCTGTTCCAAACATCTCACTCTCTCCCGCTTAGACTCAATGATGGGGACTGGATAGCGGCCAAGTCAGGACAAGATGAAAGTGTTCCTCCAAGCAAAGATCTGATGTGCAAATACCAACACCATATTTTTCACCCTTTGAATTAGTTTAGGTTCCTTCGAACAAGAATGTTATTATTGGACACTGCAATATTTCCTCTCGGTTTGTCTAGTTCCTTGGCCATCACTTAGGGCTTCTACAGAAAACGTATCTCTCAGCAGCGTCTAGTTCTGGATACAGACCACTGAATTTCACCACTAGGTCATTCTAACCAGTCTGTATGTGTTTCTCCCCCTATCAAATGCAGCAGCAGGAAGACACTCAGCATCATCTGGGCTATTAGAAAGGAGAAGAAGGTAACAGGTGTAGGGCATCTCTCCCCCACCAGGCTCTGGGGGGCTCCCTACTTCACGTTTACATTATCACTTGTATTCTTCTCAGTAGTCCTGGAATATATGGGCTGTTGGCAGCATTTCTCAGATGAGGAAGCTACGTCTTAGAAAAATTAAGAAACTTGACCACGGTCACCCAGCTAGCAGAAGTTGGAGGCCAGATTCAATGCCAGGGAAGTTCCCAAAGCCTATGACTTTTCCTTTATATTACACTGAATCAGGTGGCACCTCAGCATCTAAAACCTCAGGTTTTCTATAGGTCTGTAAGGCCATCAACCCTTAGTAGGGACCTGGGGGAACAAAGAACGTGACTGGGATGTCCCACCAAACATTGCTCCAGCCCACGGCAGGCTCTGAGTGGAAGATTTCCTTGAGTCACTCCCATAAAGAATGTTCTATGGGAACACAGCACTACCGATGTCACCGATATATGAAATGGCTGAGCCAGGAGTGAAAGCGTGTTCTTAAAAATAAAGAAAGTCAATGCATCAAAGCCTGCCACCGGGAAGTGGGAGAATGAGAAAGAATTAGATGACCTGCCCCCAAAACTTTCTTTATCTCATTTGTAAAACGGGCACAGTAAATGCTCACGTTGAGACAATGTTCTGAGACTGACATAAGCTCACATGTGCAGAGCTCCCAGCTCAGTCTGTGATATGGGGCAGGTGCATGAGTGAGGTTCGCTGGATCCAAGTCCAAAAAGCCATTTTACTGCAAATTAGTAGAACTCAGTGCATCATCCCTATTTTCAAAATGTATTTTGCAAGGCTTTCCGGTGTTTAACAGGAGACATTCATCATTGTCTCAGCATGACCTGCAGCAAGTCTAGGCCACATGAAGTTAAAATGTATCTTGTATTCCAATGTCACAACCCCTTGTCCGGTTCTAAGGCAAGAAGAAAAATATACATATATTCCTAAATGAACACATCAACCTAAACGGAGCCAAACGGTTGCAAGCCAGAAGGTAGTGAAGGAAACGGACTTCTGTGTTCTGCAAGAATAATATTCTGAGCGTGAGGAATGCCCAGAGGTGACAAAGGAGAAACAGAACGGGCACTGGGGGTCATGTAACAGGGTGACAGCAGGCGTGATTTATGACACGGCTGCACGAGGGTACAGACTCACGGGGCTTTGTAGGACAAAGCAGGGAAGGGAGGCAAGATGCCCTCACACCCCTCCCTGCAGCCAGGGAAGAGATGAAGATAAATGGACCCAGACACAGAAGGAAAGAAATCTGATTAAACATGAGTGATAAAATTTTCAGGATAGAGTTGGGATTTCAGAGAAAAACAAACTGATGTTTTGTGAGATTCTAGCATGTTAACCAAGGAAATCTATCTATCAGGGGAAAAAAATAATTGAGACAGGGAAGATATGTTTGAGATACAGACACCTAAAAAGAGGAGACACAGCAGAAAGGGAGGAGAGAGCTGCAGATCCCAGCTGTCACGTGCCAGCGAGTCACCTGTGCCTGGAGGCTCCTGTGTGCCCATGCTACCTGCCCCCAAAAAAGCCAACATAGAAGCTAACATTTCAGAGCAACATAGAAACTAACCTTTCAGAGCTGAAATCAGCTGGAGAGAGACTGTCACAGATCAAACAGCTCTTTGGCAATCTGTGGTCACCAGAATTCTTTTATTCAAACTACCCTAAACAAAAATATCTTTCGATTCATTTTCAAGGGCCCAAGTGGTGTGCAAAGTGAGAAGACACACACTAGGGAATCTGATCCATACCCTTCCAAGTCTTAAGGTCACCCAGGAGGCATTCTCGACCTCTTCACCCCTGAGGCAGCACCAGATTGTCCTCCAGAGAAGGACTTCCTGACTATCACGTCCCTTTTGTCTTATGGCTGAAAGGAGGTTGGGATCTGGGAAGGACATCTACCTCTGTGAGCCGCACACCAACTCCGGCTCACACAGCCTTGATTTCTGGTAAAATGGGATCAAGCCTCCAAAAGCAGACAGGTGAAGGCAGGCAATGTCTAGCAGCAGAGGTGTCCAGTGAGAGGGCAGTAGGGTTTGCCAAGGGGGAGGATGGAGTCAGGACGTGTAGACGGTTATCAGAAGCAACTGCCGGAGGGACCAGCTTGTGCTATGAGAGCACGCCCTCCAAGGACCTGCCTCTCCCTTTCTTTGGGT
The DNA here is from genome assembly GCF_965194805.1 of Balaenoptera borealis. NCBI lineage: Eukaryota > Metazoa > Chordata > Mammalia > Artiodactyla > Balaenopteridae > Balaenoptera > Balaenoptera borealis. The sequence goes on from NC_138880.1 coordinate 7,390,290, forward strand.
TTTTCCTATTTGAATGTGACCCCCATGGGACCAAGAACCTGGTCAAGATTCTTGTGCAAACTGGCCATAACCCTCAGATTTTCTTCAACAAAGCCAATTTCACAAAATATTCTTTCAACGAGGCCACTTCGATAGGTGTATAACTAAACTATGATTTCATGGAAATGTTCTAGAAGACTTTCTATACAAATGATCATTTTTTAAATTAAAACTATTGTTTAAAGTCTTAATTGTTTTAAAGCAAAAACAATGGGGCAATAGCTTATTATGAAGATATGAACAATCATTTATGGAGCCCCTCTGTGTGAGGTGCTAAGGTACAAAGGTGAGTAAGCAAAGCCCATGCACTCAAGAAGTCTAAAATCGTGCTCTCTGGGTCCTACCATCTCTGCCTTTTAAACAAAGGAAGAACGGGATGGACCCCCTGGGAATCACTGGACCTAGGTCCCGAGACCACACCTAAACTGTTCCCACCTTTTAAATAATCCAGTCCTCCTGCTAGAGGCGTATCATCCAACTACCGCCAACTTCCGTGTCCCCTCTGGACGCCTGCAATAACTTCCTGCTGGTATCCTTCATTCAGGGTACCGGGGTTCTGGTAACTGTCCTGTCCGCAGCCCCTCCCTTGGTGACTGTCTTGAACTCACTCAACGCACTGTCCTGCCTTTGGATATCAGCACACCAGGAGGGCACCTCTAGCCCGTGCCTCTCTGGGCTCCACGCCCTGGGCTGGCCCCTGGGTGTCCTCACCCTCCATCAGAGAGGTAGAAAGGCTTGATTGGGAAGAAGCTCTGAGGACAAAACCCCCCGGTCCCTCTCCCTTGCTGCCCCATACCCCTTGGCTGGGGGCAAATTCACCTCTACGCCACTTTAGCCCTGCTCAGCCTGGAGCAACATGGACAAAGGGTTTCGTCACGTCCTTCCCTGCTTCTCAGATCTTTCTGGTCTCTGGGTCACAACCTCAAGGTTATTGTGGCGGGGGGTGGGGGCGGGGGTAGGGTGGAGGTGGGTGGGAGTGGCCACCATGCAGTGGTGTAAGTTCTAAGCTTGGAAGTCATCCAGAAACCACCTTCTCTTTCACACCTATTATCCACTTCATCCATTTTTACCTACTTCATTGTCCCTCAGATCTATTTATCACTCATTTTTCTCCACTGCCGTCACCCTCATCCAAGGCCATACTCTTTCAGTTGATAAAAGAAACGTTCACATACTGAGGTATGGGGCAGTCATTCTGGCTTAATTTGAATTTTATGCTAACTAGAACAGCCCGTTTGTGGCTATCAAACCTACTTTATACATCTGCTTTAATTATTAAAGAAAAGGGTGCACTGACCAGAAGTAAAGAATGTCCATGTTAAAAATAAAGATGAAATACCCCCTCTTCCTGGGATGCCACTGCTGGTGTTCCTTCCATGATAAGACCCCCTTCCCAGGTGCCAAGGTCATACTGACTCGCTGTGTGCTTGCTGATCTGGTTTTTTGAAAACCTAAAGGAATGTATCCCTGACTTGTTTGATGTTCTTTGTTCTGACAAGACATAAAACTGTGCTGAAATCCATGCTTCTCCAGAGCAGTTTCTCAGAGTAATCTAAGAAGCTGTCTTCTGGGCTACAGCCCTCAGTTTGGCTCAAATAAAACTCTTTTCTACTCCTATTATAGACTGTTTATGGATGATTTTCATCGACACAGGAAACAATTGAAAGTCAGACAGTTGACAGTTCAAAGTAGATGACACTCTTGTTTCCATCAATCCATTCTCTGCACCTCACCGCACGGCTTCTAGCCATGCTGGCTTTCTTGTTATTCCTTAAACGCTGTGATTTCTCTGACTGCAGACGCTTTGCATATGCTGTTCCATCTGTCTGGAATTCTCCTGTCTCCCCTCACTGCTCTGACTAATCCTTACTCAGAGAAGACGTCCCTGTTGCCAAAGACCTTGTGATTTCCCCATTCTCTACTATTCCATTACGTTCCTTCATTTAGATATTTGTATGATTTTTTTAATTAGTGTCCATTTCCCACACTATCCTGTAAACACTGTAAACAGAAACTGTATCTGTTTCATTTGCTATTAAATTCTCCGTAATTAACACAGCACCTGACTCTTGGTAGACAGCCAATTAATATGAAAGATTAAGTAAATGAAGAATATATAGTAATTCAGAGCTCAGATTTGAGAGCTAAACTGTACTGTGTTTGAACCTTGGCTGTATTACTTACAAGGTGTACGATTTTGGATGAGATACTTGACCTAAGCTTCAGCTTTCACATCTTTTTAAGATGGAGGCAATGAAGATTCCTACTTGCACTTGTAAAGTTCAAATGAAATAAATACCAAGTATTTAGTAAAGGGCCTGACACATAAAAAGGGCTTAATAAGTCTTCTGCTAAGGAGAGGATATATCCAATGATAACAATATAATAATGGGATTACAGAGTACAGGAGGAGGCCACAAGGCTGACAGTAATCAAACACCCATGATACTACCTCCACCTTAAAAAAATTACTTTCATAGCTGTCATTTTGGGGAATTCTTTCCTCTCCTCTGAATCAGATTCTAGATGGAAGTAATGACTATGATATATATTTTTTAGTATAAATGAGCTTCAGAACCGGACTCCCAAGCTACAGGTCTTGTCGCAGGCCTAGGAAGTTGTATACAGCTCAAGTGCCATACTACACATTCACATCTGTTTTTTCATTTAAATTGTCATCTGTGTGTTTGTATAACAAAAGTGTTACTCCCCTGTTGGGTACAGTTTGGAGAGGAAATACTAGATTTTTCAGGACATATCATTGATCTGTAGTGACAAGAAAAAATATTCTACATCAGGGCTGTCTCAGAAAACTCAGGAGTCCTGGTTACCATAAATTCAGTTTGGTGGGAAGATGGCAGAAGAAACAAATCATCCTCATTGTTTCCACAGTGTGGCCGACTTCAAACTGATTCTTATAACATAAACTGTTCGTAAATTTCAATCTATCTTATTGAAAGAAACAAAGCAAAATAGCAACAAAGTTCCTGTTCAGGGGTTGGGAATGATACTTCTTATTCCCTACAACCTTCAACCTGCTGGGCCCTAAAAAAAACGAAACTCTGGAAATGAACAGAAGACAAGGCAGCTTTAGAGTCTGGAATGTTCCAAAGGGATCATTCCTATGAGTAGGGAGACAGCCACCCAGAGGGATGACAACTCACCTCCTCCTTCACCAGAATCATCCACTTCACACAGGGTTGGGCAAACATTTCCTGTGTGGCGGCCAGAGAGTAAACATTGCAGGCTTTGTGGGACAAAGAGTCCTCCACTGCAACTACTCAATTCTGCTGTGTGATGTGAGGAGAGCTCTAGACAGTATGGAGAGGATTGAGTCTGGCTGTGTTCCAATAAGGCTTTATTTATGAGCCTTAATTTTTGAACTCCATGTAATTTTCATGTCACGATGTATTATTCTTCTTTTGATTTTTTCCAAACATTTAAAAACGTAAAAACCATTCTTCGCTTGCAGACCTTACAAAATAAGCAGTGGCTGCATTTGGCCGGTGGCTATGTTCTGACCCCTGGCTTAAGACACATAAATGAATATGAAGTCACACCTATGGATTTCCTAATTGCTCTTCGAGTCTTCCGGATGTGCACAGTAAGCCTGCCCCTAACTGGAAGATAGAAGTTGTATATTGCACTGCAGAGATGAAAGAATGGAACTAATAGACAAATAATTTTTTTGAATCCCATGAAGGAACATTTTACACACACTTTACCGTTTATTACACAGCTTCGCAAACAGGAAGCTTCTAAACAAGCAGGGCAGTCATTGTAATCCCTGATTATAAAACCACGGCAGTGAAGGTTCAGAGAGTTCAAAGCAATGCTGTACAACTACTAGGCAGCTGAGCCAGGGACAGAATCCCCGCTTCTAGCTCTAAATGTGCAACTGGAAGCCAAGGCACTGCATCCTCAGTAGATGCACCCCTCTTTGAGAATTCCCCACGCATTCGGCAGCAGACCAGTCGAGAAAATGGAAAATGTTGACAAAGTAAATGTCAATATTATGCACAGTATGGGTCTGTACCTTTGTCTACCATCCAATCCCCACTTTTGTCTCTACTGCTGTGCTGGGAGAATACTGTCCCCCCAAATTGAGGTCCACCTCGGACATGTGACCTTATTTGGAAATAGGGTCTTTTCAGATGTAATTACGATGATGTCACACTGGATTATAATGAGTGCTAAATCGGATGACTGGGGTCTTTATTCGAAGAGGAGAGGACACCCAGAGACACACACGGGGAAGCGAGCAGGCTGGCGTGACTCAGCTGCAAGCCAGGGAGCAACAAGCGTTCTCAGCAGCCACCAGCAGCGAGGAGAGAAGCGGGGACCTGACTGTCAATCAGAGCCTCCAGAGGGAGGTCCTGCCTACACCTTGACTTCAGATTTGTAGCCTCCAGAACTGTGAGAGAATAAATGTCTATTGTTGTAAGCCAAGCAGTTTGTGGTCATTTGTTACAGCAGCCCAAGGAGACGAACACAGCCACCCGCTAGCACTTTGCATCTAGAAATACCTTTGAATTGTGTTTCCCTGAAGACATCACTCATGTCGAGGCCACACTCAGGAGAGGCCTTTCCCACCCTTCTTCACTGGCACCATCCACATCCCACCCTTCAAGAATCAGCTCAGGGTCCCTTTCTCCAGGAAACACTGTCCTGCCCCGTCCTGCCAGGAGAGATCGGGGACCCCTCCCCTGTGCCCAGATGGTAGTGAGAAAAGAAATTTTCACATAGAGGTATGGGAAAGTCATTCTGGCTTACACAGGAGATAACTTGAATTTTATGCTAACTAAAACAGCCTGTTTGTGGCCTATCAAACCTACACTGTACATCTGCTTTAATTACTAAAGAAAAGGGCACAGGGACCAAAAGTAAAGAATGTCCATGTTAAAAATAAAGATGAAATGTCTCCCTTCCTGGGACACCAATGCTCGCGCTCCTTCCATGATAAGACCCCCTTCCCAGGCGCCAAGGCCATACTGACTCACTGTGTTATGTGGTGGTGGGTTTTCTTCTTTTTTTTTTTTTTTTTTCTGAAACCTTGAAGGAAGGTATCCTGATTTGTTTGATGCTCTTAGTTCCGACAAGACATAAAACTGTGCTGAAAACCAAGCTTCTCTGGAGCAGTTCCTCAGAGTTGTCTGAGAGGGTGTCTTCTGGGCTCAAATAAAGCTCTGTGCTATTCCTATTATAGATTGTTTATTGATTATTGTTGTTGATGGTAGCCTGGACATATGTTTAGGGTAGTGCCTAGCACGCTGTATGAAAAGACATGATTTGCACGTTGAAGCCCCGACTAGATCCCGATTTCTGTTGAGGAAGGTTCCATGCCCTTCCATCTTTGTGCCCCCAGCACTTAATATATGCTCACCACCTGTCTCCGGGAGTGGCATGGTTAGCTAGTTTGCAGGGCCAGAGGGAATTTTATTTTGTTGTGTTTCGTGTTTTCCCAGCCTTGTCTCTGCCACTCACCAGCTGTAGGACCAGAGTCAAATGCCTTAATCTCGATTTCAGTTTGCTTCTCTTGGGGATAATGCTGGCTTCTGCCTTACACAGGAGGTGTGAGGATGAAATGTGTGGTTGTATATAAAGCATTTAGAACTTAAGTGGGAAGCACCTGATAAGCGCCAGTTACTATTATTACTTTGCCCCAGAACAGCAATATTCTCTGGCTATGGACCCAGCAATGGCTTCCATGACTCCAAATAAGATGCAATTTCAAGATACGTGGAAGAAGCCCAGGAATAGGATTTAGGGAAGCCGGGAGGGTCTTATTCTCAGGCCTGACAAATTTGGGCAAGTCATGGTACTTCTTTGGGCCTTATTTTCACCTTTGTAATTACGGGGTGGGAGGGAGGTTATATCAAGTCCTCCCAACCTGAAACCCAGGATACTTAGGGACCTGTGAACATGATAATGGAGGTTCTCAAGCTGCGCTGAGTATTTCAGACCTAAGGGAAACCATATAAATATTTAAGAGTGATAAGTTCAATCACACTAACCAAATGTCAAGTTTCCCCACTTAGAAGAAATTACATTAATTCCATGTAAAAACACTGTTTATTTAATACCAAGGGGCAATTTGGGTTGGCAGTTACTTATCTTTACAGAATGAAAATAAAAGTAAAATTAAATCACCTTTTTAACTTAAAAGTGCTGTTTCCCAAGCAGACAATTTTTTTTCAAAGCATGTGACCCGTGAGTGAGAAGATAATAAAAAGGACCATTGGTAGAAAACCGAGGCTCTCGATGGACTAGATAATCTTTAAAGTCCTTTTTGGCTCTAATGCCCGTGGGATTCCTGAACATTTCTCTAAGGCAATCAACTCTAACAATTTATTTCGCATTTAATTTTACTCTGTGCCCTCAAGGGGAAAATGTCTTGCTCTAAAATTTCAGGGAAAAAACACAGAAGACCCAAATGAGGATTCTTAAAGAGTAAAGCAGGGAATTTAAAATGCTGGAAAGGCCAGAAGACAGAAATGAATTTAAGTTTTTAAAAAGCAACAACGACAACAAAAGGTCAAATGACCTGGAATAGAAATGGCAATGGCTCTGGGAAAAATAACAGGCACTTCTGTTCATCTGTAGGTAAATTCAGAGTTACTGTGTATTCCCAGGCTGCCATTACCCATCAATTTTAGGGATCACTGTGGGCCCAAGGTTCATGTGTGGTCAGGGTTTGGAAAATCAACAACAAGTTTTCTATTTTCAGAAACACTCCTTTTGTTGGATATTCGGGGCAGCCATAAAAGTGTTCTCGATCAAGTAACACTACGATGCAAACCACAGACCCTGGGAGCAGGGGAGGTGGGAGAACAGGCAAGACTGGAGAGGCAAGTGGACCAAAGTATTACATCCTCCCAAGATCACAGGCGCTGGTGGCAAGAGGCTCAGTAATAATAATGCCTGCAGAGGGACTTCCCTGGTGGTCCAGTGGTTAAGAGTCCGCCTTCCAATGCAGGGGGACGCGGGTTCGACCCCTGGTCGGGGAACTAGGATCCCTCATGCCGCGGGGCAACTAAGCCCACACGCTGCAACTAGAGAGCTCACGTGCCACAACTAGAGAGAAGCCCGTGCACCGCAAGCACCACGAAGACCCGACACAGCCAAATAAATAAATAAATAAAAAGTAATAATGCCTGCAGAAAGCACTTTGAAAACAAAGTGCTATATAAACGGGTTAGTTCAGTTGAGTCTTAGGATGAACCTGTACTTTAGATATTCTTATTCTCATCCCCATTTTACCACCCTGTGGAAATAAACAACAACCAAATGGGAACAAGAAAGGCTGTTTATGTGGAGCTTGCTGTAACAAGACAGCCAGCCAACATCACCTGCATTTGGAGGAGACTCAAAGGCAAGCAGAGAAGTGGAGGAGCTTCATAATGGAAAAGGGGTAGGTTTCACCCGTGCCCTGATTGGAGGCTGTTGACCTGGGGAAACTGCAGGTGGGCCACCTAGAATGGGACAGCCTATGTGATTGGTTAGGGGTACATACTTGGCTTTTTCTGGTTGGTCCTAAGTTGGAAACAAGGACAGAAATTAGGGAAGCTGTCAGCTATTCATCAAGCCTGGCCATTCGAGGCCTATTGTTACAGGGCTATTTTTTGACCCCCTGGGTTGTCACTAGAGACGGTGGTCTGACATCCTACAAGTCTGACTCACAGCAGGCAGGCTTCTGGGCCTGTTACTGGATAGCAATGGGTTGGTTTTCTGGACTGGTTGCTGCAGATTGTGGGTCAAAGTTCTACTTTTAGATATATTCTGGCCATTGTCGATTTGTGTATTTAGTCTTTCAACCCTTAGGTGTGAGGCTGTACCAGAGAAAATTGGCCCAAATAGTTACCAACATCAACTTTCAGGGCCCTGGAGAGGGGCCGGGGGTACCTTCCACACAGCATCCGATGCATCAAGATGCCTAATGGAAATGATCTATTACTCCTGTGAAATGTCCATACAGCCTATTAAGGCATCAACCATCTCTTTTAAAAAGTAAGATCATTATGTTGCTTTTCCTACTTACTTATTTGCTTCCAGACAATGATTAACAAGTCATAGAAAATGATTCAATCGACAAATCGCTGGTAGAGCTAAGTTTTCAAAATCCAGGAAAAAGTTCTCAAAGGGGCCTCTGGTAAAGAGCCCTTGCAAACACTTCTTTCTGTAAAATCTGAACCTCTTCCCCTGTATCAACTGACCCCAAGGAGTCTGGCAGAACCGGAGCCTGAGTGGGGTGAAACATGGATCTGACCAGAGCAGCAAAGATCGTGTCCTCAAAGTCGCAGCTGGAGTTGCAGTGCCCCTTTCTGTTTGCTTGTGAAGGGGAGCAGAAATAAGCCCACCCCACAATAAGCCACCTCGGCATATTGATTTTTTTTTAATGAAGTTACTTAAGAAACAGCAAGGTCCAAGAAGGATACTCTGACCATCCTTTGTCCTCCTGAAAGCAGGAAATAAATCTCCCATGTAAAAGGCACCTTCCCTGTACCAGGAGGTAGACAGACATCCATATCACCAAAGATACGGAATTCAGGGGGAGGAGAAGCCTGTATAAACCAAACTTGTTATTCCTTCTCTAATTTGCTACCCCAAGCCCAAAAGCCTTTGTCGTGTCAATTCCTCACAAATTTATTGCTTTGCTTCTTTGTCTAAAAAGCATAAAAGTTGCCTGTTTTGGTCACCTCCTTGAGTCTCCTATCTTTGCGGCTCCCACATGTATGAAATGAAATTTATTCTTCTTCTGTTCATGTGTTTTATGTCAGTTTAATTATTAGACCAGCCAAGGAACCTAGAAAGGAAAGGTTTTCCTCCCCTACACCTGATGGGTCACTCGCTAGGAGCTCAGATATAAGTGCAACATTCATAATTAGAATTTGAGTGGATAGAAAATAATCTGTGTTCAAAGAGCTGTCAAATGTCCGTGAATCCTACTGTTTCTGACTCTTAGGATTAGATACTAAATGGCTATTGAATAAAGGGATACATCGCTGAATAATATCAAGAGGAAATAAAAAACCTAATTCCGTTCTCTCTGTTAACAGACAGCTGATGGAGGGCGGGACTCCAGCGTGGTTACAGGATTCTGAGATCACATAAAAGCTGACTAAGGCCAACCTTCCTGTGTCTTAATAGGTTCTTTTGCTAGGGATGCACCCAAGAAAACACCTGTCCTCCCCTCACTCTCATGCCTCCATCTGGTACCACCCATCCAAGCCCAAAGAGCCCAGCTCACATGCCAACTCTGCAGTAACACCTTCCCTGGTCGGACGGCCCTGGCATGACTCACCCGCCCTTTGTCTCCATGGGGCTTTGTACAAATGTTAACAAACACCTACACTGTGGCATCAGAGCTATTTTTTATACAGTGTTAACCTCTCTCACTATATTTAAGTCTCTTTAAAGCCACAGGTCTGTGGCTTATGTGTCCCTGTTTCCTCAGTGGGCAGTAAAGAAAAATCCACAGCATCCAGATGAGTGTGTACGTGAGCGGCCCATCTTGTGATGCTGAGACGTGGGCTTGGAATCTGTGGACCCTGCCAGCTGCGCGGCTCGCTGCCTCTGGTCACATGCAGTGACCTTTCTCTCTCTGTTTCTTCTGTGACAACAAACAAGTACAGTTTTCGTCCAGTCTCTTTGATGATCACGTATTAATTTTTAATGAGACTGGCATCGATACGGCAGCAGAAAGAAAGCAGGATCACAAGCACGTGAGAGTGTGGGGTGTGAATTCTACGTCCTCAGCCTCTCAGCCCTCAAAGGGGGAGGCGTTTCTGTGCTTCATCGGCAGTTTTTATCATGGAGGGTCTCTGCCACAGGTGGGTAAGAATATTCCACTCATTAGGAAAAGGGTCCCCTGCTGGGAGAAAGCAATATTTCTCTCATCAGTCTTGGCCTTGGCCTGGCTAAGGGAACCCCTTTGCTCTGACATTAAACCCTCAAAGCAACTTTCTAATTGTCATTTGTCTTCCTAAGTAAACATTCCCTCAGGAAAAAGCAACGCTGATCAAAGCCCTGAATATTTTTATTTGCAAGATGTGCACAGCTTTCATTATAAATGAACAAATGGCATTCTGTTTTACACACCAAAGGAAACATACATTATGTAGAAAGCAAAGCATCTGATCTTTCTGACAGGTTTGCCCTTAGGTCATGTCTTCTGAAGGTGCCCGCCTCCCCGCAGACAGCCTCTGTCTGTCTCAGCCCTTCTGTCTGTTATTTTCTCTGTGAGGTCCCAGCACAGTATCATCAAAAAGTCTCCCAACCCCATACTGGCAAGTTCTGGCAGGAAAAAAGGAAAAGACTTGCTATCATGTCATATTTTCTGTAATATTTAATGCGAACGATTTCAACTCACTTAGCTTTCCCACTAAGCTGGACATAACTGCAATTCCCAAACCTGCAAAGTTTTTAGCAAACAGAACAAATTATCCAAGGATAACATGTGGCATCAGATACTCACATTCTCTGATCGGAGCCTCTTTGCGGGACACCCACCGTCCCTGGGGTGAAGCATGTAATATAGTCGGACTTTACTGGCATGTTTTCGACTCTGGGAAGAAAAAGCAGAAACAGATACTGTGAAAGAGAAGGCATTCTGAATCTTTGGACACATAGCCAGTGACTGCAAATGCCCAAAAGGACTTTGCTCAGAAAACACTTGAAACAACAAGGTCTTCACTGCAGAGCACAGAGAACTACATTCAGTATCCTATGGTAAACCATAATGGAAAAGAATATTTTAAAAAGAAGGTATATATATGTGTAACTGAATCATTTTGCTACACAGCAGAAACTAACACTTTATAAATCAACCATACTTCAATTAAAAAATATTAAAACTGAAAAAAAAAAAAAGAAAACACTTGAGCACATTCCTATGGGTCCCGTGGGGTGAAGTTTCAGATAGGTTAAGGGACTTGCCCAAGGTCATCAAGCCAATATAATTTCAGGATTAGAAAACAGAGTTCATGAAGAAAGGTGAAACCACTGGGATGTTTTAGCCTGGAGTGAATGTTTAATTGTCTTCAAAGGTAAGAACAGGTCAGCAGAGGGAATAAAACAAGGATCAACTGTGATGAAGAGCTAGGTCCCCAGCCCCACTCTCACTGCAGCTGCCCTGCCCTAAGGAGCCAGGGACAACGCCGCCCTGGGATGGGGACACGCACACGGCACCTCCAACCAAAGCCTGATCAGAGCCAAGCTACACGCAAGCAGACAGGTGCAACAGAACAAATCAAGCCCCACCTCCTGCAGATGAGCAGGACTATGAATTTCCATCTGTCCTGACTGCTCTATGTTGAGTGTGGAGAAACTGACCCCTTCTTTTTTTTTTTTTTTGCCTTGTCTGGGTTATTTTTTTTGGGGGGGGGGTATAGTTGCTTTACAATGTTGTGTTAGTTTCTGCTGTACAACAAAGTGAATCAACTATGTGTATACCTATATCCCCTCCCTCTTGGACCTCCTTCCCAGCCCCCCATCCCACCCATCTAGGTCACCGCAGAGCACCGAACTGAGCTCCCTGTGCTATACAGCAGGTTCCTACTAGCTGTTTTACACATGGTAGTGTATTTATGTCAATCCCAATCTGCCAGTTCATCCCACCCCCTTCTCCCACCCCCATGTCCACACGTCCGTTCTCTACGTCTGCGTCTCTATTCCTGCCCTTCTTAGTTCCATCTTTCCTCCTTTGCTGAACTCAGAGCCCATCCAAACTCTCCTCACCTCTCAACAACACTGCAGTTCTAACTTCCAAGTTGCTACCTGAGGCAGGATGGTGGACTGAAAACACCAATAAAAGAGTCAGAAGTTCAGAACCCCAGTTCCAGCCCTACCACTTTCTAGCTGCATGATATTGAACAAGTCATGATATCGAACAAGTCGTGATATCGAACAAGTCACTTACTCTAATTTGTAGCCAAAACGAGTGTCACTTTCTCCATGTACAAAATGAACACAGTGATATTTATTAGGGTTTCCATGAGAAGCAAATGAGACATTGTATCGGAAACACTGTAATCCACGTAATGCTAAGCATCGCTCACTGCAGACTGCATCGGTCCTAACTTCGAGTTCTGTGTGCTCTCCATAACATGAATTCTCCTTGAATCCTTTGCTACCTGATTCTAAGTCCCCCATCCCCTTCCTTTACTCAGAGATTTTTTTCCTTCTTTTCCAGTCCTTGGTTCCACTTGTCATTCTTTACAATTGGGTTCTAGCCGATCTCCTGAATAATGGTTTGCCTTCATGGATTAGCCACAAAGGCAAAGTGATTTTCAGAGAATACACAGCAAATGGCATCTTGCTTACAGGACGTAGTGTAAATCCTTTCTGTCTGGTTTTCCTCATTGATCACTTTTTTAATTCCTTCATTTTTCCTGGAGCACAAAGACTGCTTCCAAACAGTCCCTGGACCCTTCTAAGGTCTTTAAATGGGTTTAAAAGTGCTATCAGAACGTGAAAAATACTAGAGACATAAAAAAGTGTGATTTTAAAATATATTTGTAGTCCTTTCTAGGTTGTGTCTTAAGTTTTAATCAAGGTTATCTGGAGTCTCGTTTGCCAGGAAGATTGGTAGGACAGAGAAATGGAACCCTATATGAACGCGTGTCAGACGATTTCAACATCATTGTTTAGCTTCTGCATATTTTTGAGAATGATGCCATGCAAACTAGCACTTTTCCTTTTGCAGATAAATATGTTGATTCCTAAAATGTGTACACCTTTCCTACAGGATTGTGGGGTTTTGGGAGGTAAGGGGTAGTGGGAATATTAGGAATACTGCTATAGTCAAAAAAATAAAATAAAATGAAAGAAGATGTCAAAATCTCCAGGGCAGTGAACGTGGCCACAGAGCCTGGGCTGGTGAAGAGCACACACAGACAGGTAATTGGTGAAAAGACAAAGTGATAACAGTGTGAGCTCAAATGGGGCTGAAGTAGGCTTTCAATTTTGCGTTCGTTACCATAGAAGAACTTCTTATCACAATCCTTGCAGCATCAATCTACCCAGGGAACAAAATCACGGCAAAATTGGAAATCTCATAATGCAGCCTTGTTTTGTGGTTCGGCTTTATTTTTCCTCTTTCCTAAAATAAACCATTTTTTCCCAAAAGACTATTTCCAGCAAAGACAGAGTTCACTAGGTTATTTACTTGCAGTTTGACAAAACTAGTAAAAACCCATTAGCTGGAAAAAAAAAAAAAAAAGCGGGGGGGAGTAAAAGAGCAGCTCGGGTATGAAGCCGTTAGTGGTGAGCGATGCTGGGTTCGACGAGCCTTCTTTGTGATTTTGTTCATTGAAGGCTAGTTTTTCTCCTTCAGCTTCCCAGCCTCCAGGTTTCATGGAAGGACTGCCTTGCCCCAGTGTCTGGGTGAAAAGAAACAGAGTCGGGCTTCCCTGGTGGCACAGTGGTTGAGAATCCGCCTGCCAATGCAGGGGACACGGGTTCGAGCCCTGGTCTGGGAAGATCCCACATGCCACGGAGCAACTGGGCCCGTGCGCCACAACTACTGAGCCTGCGCGTCTGGAGCCTGTGCTCCACAACAAGAGAGGCCGCGATAGTGAGAGGCCCGCGCACCGCGATGAAGAGTGGCCCCCGCTTGTCGCAACTAGAGAAAAACGTCACACAGAAACAAAGACCCAACACAGCCATAAATCAATCAGTCAATATATATATAAACTGAAAGTTTAAAAAAAAAAGAAAAGAAAAGAAACAGAGTCTTGGCAAACACCACCTGATTGTAGATTGATGGCGGAGGCGTTCTGGCTCACCATTTAGCCGCATCCCTTCCGCCTGGTTCTCTCTTTTCCGCCTGGTTCTCTCTTTTCCCCCTGGTTCTCTCTTTTCCCCCTGCTGCTTTTTCCAAGCTGGAGCCAAGGCCTCCCCACCCTGACTTCAGGGAGGAAGTAACAACCCCAATGACAGTCCAGTCCCCAGTGAGAGGAGCACGGAGTCCCAGTGAGTCTGATTCAAACCCAAAGCCACAAATCATGTTGGTTGACAAAGGGAAAGAGGTTCCCAGCAGAATGTTCCAGGTGCTCTCAGCTCGCCCTGCCTCGGCCCTGGAGCTCGCCAGCAGCCCTCCCCTTTCTTCCTGGTACACTCACCTCTTTGTACACTCACCTCGGTGACAGGACACCGAGTCACCTACTGCATCTTCCTCCAAATGACTTCTCTTAACTACCCTCCTCTCAACTTCCCTTAACCATCTGAAATTGCTTGGAATTTGGCACAGAAATTCCATTCCATTTATTCTAAAAACAAAACCTTCCCCATAAAAAGTTACAATTAAATTTGAGCAAAGATGTTCATTGCGGCATTATCGAAATCGGAACAAAAAATAAATTAATAAATTGGGAGACAGCTACATTTTTTACAACAGGGGATGGGTTCAAGCAGCCGTGGAATGCCCTTATGATCAGTTGGAAATGGAAAAAAATGCTTTCTACGTAATGAATGTTGGACGAAAAATGCTAAACTCAAAATGGCTTGTATACGATGATGACAATTAAATAAAAATTCATAAGTATACCGAGAAGAAGTGGCAAGGGAAAAGGAAAAAAAGCATGATTTATTAGGGTAGAAGGAGGCTGGATGGTTTTCCTTCCTAATTTTTATAACAGATTCATCTTTAACATAAAAATAATAATAACTTCACAGTGCTCAAGCCTTTGTAATTCCTCATTAAGTCTACTTTATACGCAAAATAATTGTAATTAGTAAAAAGCATCACTGATCTGGAATGCGTTTAACATATACTGATATAACTGACCACACTTCCATCTACCCTTATCAACATTCAAAATGCATATTTTTTTCATTGCAATAATTGTTATTTAGAGGAGCCTACTTGACCCAAGGGTAGCACGTGCTACTTCAAAATTGAAAACTTGATTTTGGTACGTACAAATTCAATGGTAAATATGTGTACTCTTCACGGTGTGGTCACTTTAGCTTTCTGTGTGTGAATGGAGATTATGGCAGCGGTCCCCAGCCTTTTTGGCACCAGAGACCGGTTTCGTGGAAGACAATTTTTCCACGGACTGGGGTCGGGGTGGGGGTGGGAGAAATGGGATGGTTCCGGTGGTCATGCGAGCGATGGGAGCGGCAGATGCAGCTTCGCTGACTCGCCCACCGCTCACCTCCTGCTCTGCACCCCTGTTCCTAGCGGGCTGTGGACCGCTGGATTATGGGATGGTAAGTGCTGTCCAGACAACCAAACCAAGAAGCCCTGGAAGAAAGCTACTTCTGAAACTGACTTATGTCATCCAAATAAACACGAACAATAGCAAGTCCTTAGGACGTTTTCAAAGATCCATTAATATCTAAAATTTACACTGCTTTTAAGAGCTTAAAAAGCCAACTGAAAGGAACTTAAAAGAAAAAAATATATACCTTATATGTTAAATGTATACCTTACGGAGTTCAGGAGGGAAAAAGACCATTCCTTTCAGGGGGAAAAAAACATGAAAAAGGAGTTACAATCTCTTTCAGTTGCACTCAGAGTCAAACCCAGGTTCTTTCTTGCATTAATATTCGCATTTTAAGCAAAAGTCATTACTTTCATTCAAACCACATCAACTTTAAGCTTCCCAGATAGGTCAGAAATGACCAACTCTTCCATTTTAATTAAAGCCTTTGCCCCCGTTGCTGGGCCTTGTGCGTGGGCAGACCTATCTGCAGATTAGTTTCTTTGGCTGAAACAATCTCTTGGCACTGTAAGAAATAGTCTAAAGTGGAAATTCAGGCCAGCCTTCTCTTTGCAGGGATAAAGAACGAGACCAACCTCTATTTCAGATCTATTGCTGTGAAAGGAGAGGGCGAAACACATAGAAATAGAACGGCTCTCTGCTTCACCTAAATAACCATCTTCCATTATCACACATTCCTTAAAAAACTCGCAACTCACATTTGCTTCCAACAAGGCTACTGATTTCTGGTCTCATAAAATGTGGCGATAACAAAGCAACTTTGTATTTGCATAATGTTCCTAACAGCCTTCAAAGTCCGTTCACATTTATCCTCTCATTTTATCCTCCAATCACAGCTATGAGGCTGACAGGAGATGTGTTATTTCAAATAAGCTTTAAGATCCATTGCTGATTTCCTAGTTAGATCTTCACCATCTTATTTCATCATAGGTATCTAATTATACCTCTTCCAGAAACCAGTTAACATAAACCAAGGACTACAAGAAAAAAAGAAAACCCGGAACAGATTGATCACTACAGAAGAGTGATTCTCACAAGCCACCAATTTTTGAGGTATTTCCACTCGTTCTAGGGTAAAGAGCAGCTGAGTAGAGCAGAGACAAAACATACCAAAGGTTTAACTCCCCAGCTGCCCAAGAATGTCTGGCCGATGTGAGATGGGAGTTCCATCTCTCAGGAAGGAGGAGAGGTTGCCCTGGCAGGTCCCCACTTAACGTTCTGAAGTTGAGGTCCCACGGCTGAGCCCCAGAAGAACTGGGGGGCAACTTCACTAGGAAGTCAAGGTTAAATGCAGATAAACCAAGAGAAACCATGAGTCTTGGAGATTCCCTCTGATGAGTAGGGCTCTTTTCCAGATTGGTGCACCCGGATTGGTTGGATACAGAAACCTACAGTGGAAGATGGACCACCTGGAAATCTAGGAAGAGAAGACTGACCCCCTAGAGAAAGTCTTTACCAACACAGAGAAGGAAGAAATAAAACTCTTCTGCCCAAGGCCCCAAGGCAAGATGTCCTACCCAGGCTGCTGGGCTACTGAAATGGTCTGTCATCCAGTCCTACAGCTGACACTGGATCAGAAGATCCTAAGAAGGTTTGGGTGGCCTATGAAAGGACCCAAGGCTGATCCACACACACTGGGGACGTGCGGCAGGCCTTAAACTGATGAGCGGCACACAGAAAACAATTACGTGACACAAAAGAAGACATTGAAAAAACCCTCAAGGAAGAGACATCAAGGAATTTTTTCTTTGCAAAATATTTACCACAATAAATAGCAGTAAGTTTTAAGTGGCATGTTGTATTGGGCCATTTAATTTCAGAAAATATGGACTGAGGATTAAAGCTCAAAGATGAGATAAGACAACTGATTAAGATGAAGATGTACTATCTGAGTTAATAAAATAAAGCTATTAAAAATATTACAGCTTAATTTGGAAGGCCTTTCACAGCAGGGCAAGAGCAGAATCAATACTGAAGGTCAGTGTGAAGTCCAGATAGAATCACTTCCTAGAATGCAGAAGAATAGGATAAAGAAGTAGGAAAAAAATGATATTGGAGATCTGACATACGAAAGACCAGGACAAATATAGTGCAGCTTTAGCCGTAGAAAAAATAGACAAAAAAATGGAATAGGAAAAAACTCCCAAAATAGACCCAATAGTTTGGGACCAAAAAGAAAACTAGGGAAATATATCTAACTTTGTGATTGGAAAGTTTTCTAAACAACAAAGCAAAAGAAGCAGTACTGATAGATATAGCTAAATATATACATATACATATATATATATGTTTGTAATCTGAAATACATATATGTAAGAGGCAAACCACAAAGTAGGAAAATATTTGCAATATGTAAAAGAAAGTGGTCTAATACCTTTAAGATAAAGAGTGTTCTAACAAATTTATAAGAAAAAATAATATTAAAATAAGCAAAAGATATAAATAGGAATTGTAGAAGTGCAAATAGCTAAAAGATACATAAAGAGAAGTTCATCCAAATTTTACCTCATATTTCTTACTTTAAAATACATATGTATTTTCACCCATTAAATTGGCAAAGGTTTATAAAATATACATATCCATATCAGTGAAGATACAGGAAAACTAAGACTCTTGTACATAGCTAATAGGCATGTGAATTGATACAATCTTCCTGGATGTAAATTTTGCAATATATATTCAAAAGGCAAAAACTTGTTTGATCCAAAATGCTACTCCTACAAGTTCATTTTAAGGAAGCAATCAGAGACATGTACTGTCATTTATTTATAATAGTGAAAATGGGAAAATAATTTAAGTGTCCTGAATGAGAGGGATAAATGTTATGACATATATATGATAGATCACCAAAACTGCCACTAACAAGTATATTAATAATACTTAATGACATGAAAAATATCTATGCAATAACACTAAGAAAAAAAGTCTGTTTCAAACCAGAAAATAAAAGATGCCATATTTTTTAAACAAAAATATCTATGTGTACTATACGTGTTTGTGTGCATAGACATGGCCAAAGTCTAGGAAGAAACACACCAAAAGATTAATATTCTTTACCATGGATCACAGGTGAATTCAATGTATGCTTTTTTTTGAATTTTCCAAATTCCTTAAGGGACCTAGTCATTCCAGTAATTAGAGGGGAAAAAAAAATCACAATTTTAAAGGTTCATTTCAGTTTTGATGTTTCACCTTAAGATGAGGCCAATGATCTCACAACTTCTAAATCCTCAGAGAACACGGATTACACCTATTTTGTTCATTTGCATCCCCATCATTTAGCATCATGCCTGACACACAGTCGGTGTTCAAGAAAGGTTTGTTGATTGAGGGGCTGAACGCATGCATGAAAGAAAGAGGTGATCCAGAACCAGAGCCCAAGACTCCTGATGAACACACACTTCCACGATTGTGTGGAAGTGTGTATACATCATTGCTATAGATTCCCTTCCACTCTGAAAATGAAATCAAACCCACCTCCCAGTTCTTATCATCCCTGAACCCCACGGGGAGGGCAGGTCCAAGAGGAGGAGGAAGCGTGCAGACCAGAGAGAGTTCTGGCAACAGCTCCTGCAGGCATTTTGCAGACTGTACACATTAGAGGAAAACTCTCAAGGGGACCTGAGGACAGCTGAGCTTGAAGAGAAACTCCAAGGAAACCGAGGAATTGCTGCAGCTGGTACAGAAGTCCAGATCCAGAATGAGCCCTCTTGCTGCAGCCATCATGACACATGCAGATCCAGGTGGTTGAGCAAGAGGAGGTTCGGGACTGGCAGAGCCAACTCCTCCACTGTTTCCAAGAATCCCAATCCACCAGACGCTGGTTTAGTAAATCTCATTTAACCTGTGGTCAGACACAGGCTGTGGCCTAGGGTGATATGTCACTTAGTTTTTAATCATAGGATCCCAGGCATTTGTGCTGCTATGGACTGAATTGTATTACCCACCCCCAAATTCATATGTGGAAGCCCTCACCAACCACCCTCCTCCACGCCCCAGCATTATTGTATTTTGAGATAGGTAATTAACGTTGAAAGGGGTCAGAAGGGTGGGGCCCTAATCCAGTAGAACTGGCGTCCTTCTAAGAGGAGGACACGTGCACAGAGGAAAGGCCATTTGAGGACACAGCAAGGAGCTGGCAGTTCTGCAAGCCACGAAGAGAGACGTCACCAGAAACCACGCCAGCATCTTGATCTTAGCCTTCCAGCTCCAGAACCGTGAGAAAGTAAATGTCTATTGTGTAAGCCCCCAAGCGATGCTATTTTGTCTTGCAGCCCGAGCTGACTAAGACATGTGCCATTTATCCACACCAGCTGCTCTTTGGAGGGGGGTCTTTCTTCTTATACACAGGAATCAGTCCATTTCCCAAAAGCAAATAGTATAGCCTTAAAGTTTCTAGAATTAGGTCATTTTATTATTTTTCTGAAATATTTTTAAAAGAGCATTTGAAATGAGAAATACTTATCTTAAACAAGTTTTGAGAAAAATGAATTTTTGTTGGAGAAAACCATATAGGGTGGGCTGGGCAGCATTCGTGATTGTGTAAACATGTTCGCACTAAATCCGTTACTTCCGTCTGCCTACACAAGTGCCTACATCAGTGCATTACAATTTTAAATCAAAGTCTTGCAACTCAAAAAATTACATTACCACCAAAGTACAGAGGAACAATTTTTCTGTTGTGTGAGGGCAGAGCTAAATATTTCTCCAAGATGTCTGCACATTTTAAGCAGAATCACAGGAGAAATAAGAGAACACCGGAGGATACATAATGCAGTATACCTCACCTAAGGCCTCACTTTTACTGTTTGGGAAAATAAAACAAAAATGATTTTTTTTTTTTCCTCCAGAAGCTCCTGTAAAGAAGTTAAAGTTAGAGATGAGAGAAAAAATAAAGCCAGTGAGATCAGTGATTAAAGTCAGAGAAGACGGGGGTGATTGGAAGCAACAAAGCTACCAAAGCCTTCTGCAATGTGAAAGCTTAAACAACACAAGCCAATCCTGCGCAATCATTTTCCCAAGGTCTCTTGGTTTCTCTTATAAAATTCATGCCTGGAATAAGAAAAAGGTTAGCACTTTATAAAAACATGGCTTTATGAGGTCTTCCAAGATTAACCCAACCACTGCCAAGGGCAAACACTTGTCTCCATCTATTTGTTTGGAGTGAGGTTTAGGTGGTGGAGAAAACAAGATACAACCGAGTCCCTGGTCTTCTGAAATAGATGACAGTCACCCAGACCACCCAATAAGCAGAGCAGCAGGAGGTTTAATGTGGCCTCATTACTCTGTGTAACATTTTTACATTCGATTCTCTTTTTATCCTATTATTTTATACTCCTTGGCATGTACCAGACAATTATTCTGAGACTGAACTCCGTTGTTATGACTGAATCCTCAATTTTCGTTATTTTTATAGGCCTGATCCATTCTCACTGTGTACCTTTAAAAGATCTGCGCAGAGCGGTTCCTCTATAAAAGCATGTTAATTACTTAAATAGTCAGGTGAGCAGAAGCTTTTTTGTTCTGTAGTCTGTTTTTGCTTTTATAGTCCCACTTGCTTATTTTTGCTTAGGTTGCCTTTGGTTTTGGTGTCAAACCCCCCGAAAAAATCATTGCCAAAACCAGTCTCAAGGAGTTTACTCCCTATACATTCTTCTGGGAATTTTATGGTTTCAGATTTTATGTTTAAGTCTTTAACCCATTTTGAGTTAATTTTTGTGTAGGGAATAAGACAGTGGTCCAGTTGCATTCTTTTGCATATGACTGTCCAGTTTTCTGAACACCATTTATTGAAGAGGCTATCCTTTCCCCATTGTTTATTCTTGGCTCTTTTGTCATAAATTACTTGATCCCATATGCATGTAAAGGTTTATTTATGATCTATGTGTTCCATTGATCGGTATGTTTGTTTTTATGCCTATATCATACTGTTTTTTTGGAGGTTTTTTTAACATCTTTATTGGAGTATTATTGCTTTACAATTGTGTGTTAGTTTCTGCTTTATAACAAAGTGAATCAGCTATATGTATACATATTACCAAAGATTTGAAATGTACTTTGAAATCAGAAAGTGTGATGCCTCTAGCTTTATACTTCTTTCTCAAGATCACTTCAGTTACCTAGGGTCTTTTGTGCTTCCATACAAATTTTGAAATTGTTCTGTTTCAGTGAAAAATGCCTAGGAATTTTGATAGGGATTGAATTGAACCTGTAGATTGCTTTGGGTAAAATGGACATTTTAACAATACTAATTCTCCCAATCCATAAACATGGAATATCTTTCCATTTCTGGGTGTTTTCTTCAATTTTTTTCATCAATGTTTTGTCACTTTCAGTGTCCAGATCTTTTACCTCCTTGTTTAAATTTATTCCTAAGTATTTTACTCTCTTTGATGCAATTGTAACTGGGATTACTTTCTTAATTTCTCTTTCTGATAGTTCATTGTTAGTGTGTAGAAACCAACTGGGTTTTGTACATTGATTTGTATCCTGCAACTTTAATGAATTTGTACATCAGTTCTAACAGTATTTTTGGCAGTCTTTAGGGTTCTCTACATATAATATCAGACCATCTGCAAATAGAGACAGTGTTACTTCTTCCTTTGTGATCTGATACCTTTTATTTCTTTCTTTTGCCTAATTGCTCTGGCTAGGACTTCCAATATTATGTTGAATAAAAGTGGTGAGGGTGGGCATCTTTATCGTTTTCCTGATCTTATAGAAAAAGCTTTCAGTGTTTCACCATTGAGTATAATGTTAAGATGTGGGCTTAGCATATATGGTCTTTCTCATGTTGAGGTACATTCCCTCTACAACCAGTTTGTTGAAAGTTTTATTATGAATAGATGTTTAATTTTGTCAAATGCTTTTTCTGCATCTATTGAGATGATCAAATAACTTTAACATTCATTTTGTTCATGTGGTGTATCACACTGATTGATTTGCAGATGTTCAACCTTCCTTACATCCCTGGAATAAATCCCACTTGATCATGGTATATCATCCCTTTAATGTATTACTGAATTTGGTTTGCTAATATTTGTTGAGGATTTTTGCATCTATGTTCACGAGGAATATTAGGCTGTAATTTTCTTTTCTTGTAGTGTCCTTGTCTCTTATTGGTATTAGGGTAATGCTGGCCTCGTAAAGTAAGTTTGGAAGTGTTCCCTCCTCTTCTAATTTTTGAAAGAGTTTCCAAAGGATTAGTATTAATTCTTCTTTAAATATTTGGTGGAATTCACCAGTGAAGCCATCTAGTCCTGAACTTTTCTATGCTGGGAGGTTTTTGATTACTGACTCAATTTCTGTAGTCTGCTCAGATTTTCTATTTCTTCATGGTTCAGTCTTTGTAGGTTGTACTTTTCTAGGAATTCATCCATTTCTTCTAGGCTGGCCAGTTTTCTGGCATCTGTTTGTTTACAGTAGTCTCTATGATCCTTTGTATTTCTGTGGTATCAGTTGTAATGTCTCCTCTTTCATTTATAATTTTGGTTTTGAGTGCTCTCTCTTTCTTGGTAAGTCTAGATAAAAATTTGTCTATTTTGTTTGCTCTTTCAAAATACCAGCTTTGAGTTTCATCAATCTTTTTTTATTGTCTGTTTAGTCTCTATTTCATGTATTTCCACTCTGATCTTTGATATTTATTTCCTTCTACTAAAAGCTTCTGCACAGCAAAAACAAAACAAAACCATCAACAAAATGAAAAGGTAACCTATGGAACGGGAGAAAATATTTGCAAATCATATTGCTGATAAAGCTTAACAGCCACGATATGTAAAGAACTCACGTAACTCAATAACAACAAACAAAGAACAATTTGATTAAAAATGGGAAGAGGAACTACATAGACATTTTTCCAGAGAAGATATACAAGTGGCCAGTGGGCATGTGAAAAGGTGCTCAACATCACGAACCATCAGGAAAATGCAAATGAAAACCACACTGACATACCACTTCACATCATTCAGAATGGCCATCATCAAAAGGACAAGGAATAACAAGTGTTGGCAAAGATGTGGAAAAAGGGAACCCTTGTGCACTGTTGGTGGGAAGGTAAACTGGCACAGCCCCTTGGAAAACAGAATGGAGATTCCTCAAAAAAATTAAAGATAGATCTACCATATGATCCAGCAATTCCACTTCTGGGCATACATCCCACGGAAATGAAAACAGGGTATCAAAAAGGTACCTGCACTCTCATGTTCATTGCAGCATTATTCACAATATTCATAAATCATAAGATATGGAACAACTTAAATGTCCATCAATGAATGAATGGCTAAAGAAGATGTGGTATTTACATACAAAGGAATATTATTCAGTCATGAGAATGAAGGAAATCCTACAATTTGAGACACAATCATGGCCCTTGAGGGCATTACACTAAGTGAGATGATCCAGAAACAGAAAGAGAAATACCACGTGGAATCACTTATATGTGGAATCAATCAATCAGTAAAAAGCTGAACTCACAGAACCAGTAGAGAAGTAGTTGCCAGGGGCTGCAGGGTGAAGGAAATAAGGAGAGGTTGGTAAAAGGGTACAAACTTTCAACTGTTAGATGAATAAGGTCGGAGGATCTAATGTAAAACATGGTGACTATACTTGATAACACTGTACTGTATAATTAAAAATTGCTAGGAGAGTAGAACTTAATCGATCTCATAACAATACATAAATATGATAAATAGGTGGCATGATCGATGTGTTAATTAACTCCATGGAGAGACTCCTTTCACAATGTGTACATAAATGTGTACATATGTCAAATCACCATGATGTACACTTTAAATATATTACAAATGTATTTGTGAGTTATGCCTTAATGAAGCTGAAATAAATAAATAAATGGCCAGATGACTTTTACTGTAGAACATAACTCCAATAGACCTCACTTTGAATGCAGCGATAGTAAATAATAATTTTTAATTGGACTAACAAACAAAACAATATCTGCCTAACTAAGAGATTCTTCCACGTACAAGAAAATTTAAAATTTTACAGTCAGTTTCCTCTGGTACACTTGAAATGTGATTTTATTTTCACAGATTGTGCATTCATCCTATTTTCAAGAATACTTGTAGGTACATATAACTTTTATAATCTGAGAAAAGTAATCAGCAAATTTATTAGGAACATTTTTCACTGTAAAATAACGTGCAAGGAATGTACTGTCTATTTCTTCCTACCCTAGTGTCCCCCCCTCCATGTTTAGCTAGATTTTTGCACACCAAGTTAGCCGGCTGAAGTGGGGCAGGGCTGGGAAGCCTCAGCACTGCTGAAATCCTGAGGGTCCAGCCACGTCACTAGTCGAAAAATAGGTTAATAACTTTGTTTCACTTAATGACAGGGAAACAGAAATTTTTTTCTCTTGAATCCCTAGAGTCAAGTATCTGGAAGCATGTTTTATTTTTCCAGAAATACCTGTTTTGCTTAATACTGCTCTCCAGACCTTCAGGCCACACATGCACATGGCTGCCAGCTGCAAATCTGCTGTCACCTTCAGCTCACCACCACCTGCATTTCAGCTTATCTATTTGCCTATTCAAAGTCCCAGATTTTAATCTGTTTGCAGGTTGCTTTGAACTGATAGCATGATTAAAGAAAAATAGGGAATTCTGAAATAATCCATTCTCTCTAGCCAGGTGGTTCAGAGAGATAGACTTGTTCAGTGGAAGATGGTTGTATTCAATAAATACTCCCCAGATGCTCCAGAGTCCCTGTGTCACTCCTTTCCCTCAGCTGGAGGGACCAGAGGGACACACAACCTAAAGCAAGCAGAGGTTTGCACATCCATCTGGCACATAGTGCAGCGTGCCCCCTCTCGGGGAGAGCAGGGAGGGGCGCAGGAATCCCTAGTTTCCACCCAACCGCCCGCCCCTCTGCATACAGACCACACCTGCAGTAGTTCTTTTCCGTCCAATCTTTCCCAAAGTTTGGTCCCTGGACCACCTGTTTCAGAATCATAGGGTGTTTTTTTTTAAAAGGAAGGTTTCAGACCTCATCAGAAGAATTGCTAGGGGCCAGGGGACCGGGAATTAGGTTTTTCGCAGCTCCCCCAGTGCTTAGAAGGCAAGTGGATTTTTGAAAACCTGGTTCTATTTTCCCTCCTTTCTGATCAGCTCCTCTCCCCGTCCCTTCTGTGGCTGCCAAGCCCAGATTGAAAGAAAAAGAAAACAGACTGCGAGAGCTATCTCCAGCTTCAGCTAGATCGCACTTCAGGGTGAAGCAAAATCTGGAAGAGCCGGTCTCGGCCAACCTCCCAGGGACCTGCAAAGCGCAGGCTGAGAAGTGCAGAGCTCGAAAGGAGAGGCTGTGTGGCACAGAGGGGCTGCTCTGACATCTCGCAGCTCTCAAACTCCGAGACTCCACTTCTCACCGTCTCCTCCTGACCCCCATCTGCCTCTTCCTAAGGGCCTTCAGAACATCCCCTGTAGGTCCAGCCACTGTCTTGCTCAAACCCAGTACTTCCAAAGAGAAGTCATCATCTTTCTTCCTTGTCTAGTGCCCTTTTCAATGTCTCTGCCTTTGTCTGGAACACCAGCGTTCTTGCAGGCAACCAGGCACAAAACCAAGTGAAGCAAAAATATTGGAAAATACCAACCAAAATTGTTAAATAAGGATGCTAAATATATTGAAGGAGTTGAGAAGATATTACCAATTACCAATAGGAAACAAAAACATGAAATCCTAAAAAATAAAAAAGCAGAAATACTAGGTAATAGGATTACACAGCATGGCTGTATGCGGTTTATTGCTTTAACAGATGAAAATCCATCAGTGTAATATACCGCCAACCATGATTGTTGAACTATGTGAATCTGTTATTTCTCTAAGTGAAAAGCAATCAAATATTGGAAATTTCATATGGTTCGACTTCAGTTTTCTTTGATAATCAGACAAAAAATACATCTTTTTTTACAAAATGGAAATGTATGTTCACACAAAACCTGCACACAGATGTTTATAGAAGGCTTATCCATAATTTTCAAAACTTGGAAGCAACCAAGAGTCATTTAGTTAGGTGAATGGATAAAATAAACTGTGGTGCATACAGACAAGGGAATATTATTCAGCACTAAAAATAAATGAGCTGTCCAGCCATGAAACATTTAGAGGAAACTTAAGTGCATATTACTACGTGAAAGAAGTCAATGTGAAAAGGTTACATACCATATGATTCCAACTATATGACATTCTGGAAAAGGTAAAACGATGGAGACCGTAAAAAGATCAGCGGTTGCCAGGGGTTACAGAGGGGGAAGGATAAACAGGCAGAGCACAGAGGATTTTTAAGACAGGTAAACTACTCAATATGACATTATAATGATGGGTGGATGGTTGTCATTATGCATTTGTCCAAACTCACCGAAGGTACAACAGCAAGAGTGAATGAACCCTAAGGTAAGCTATGGACTTTGGATGATGATGATGTCAGTGGAGGTTCATCAGTTGTAACAAAAGTACCATCTGTTGGGGGATGTTGAAATGGCGGAGGCTATGCCTGTTGTGGGGTAGGGGGTCTATAAGAGCTCTCTGTACCTCCCTCTCAGTTTTGCTGTGACCCTGAAAACTGCTCTAAAAAATTAAGTCTATTAAATTTAAAAAATTAATGTAGATGCCAAAACCCTTAAGTAAAATTAACAAACTGAATACAAAATTGTGGGGTTTTTTTTAAAAGTAATGTATCATGATCAATACTGGATTATCTAAGAAGTGCAAGCATGGCGCAGCGTCAAAAAGCTCAATGTTATTTACCACATCAGCAGACTAAAGGAAGAGAAAAATCATTATCTCAACCAATACGAAAAAATCATATGATAAAATCCAGCACCTATTTATATTCTTTTAAAAACTTAGTAAACTAGGGAAAGACGGGAGCATTCTTGCCTCCACACTGGTTGTATGAAAAATCTATAGCGACCGGTATGCTTACTGGAGAAATTTTGATTGTATTTCTTTAAAGACTATGACCACTGTCACTCTTGCTGTTGCACACAGCACTGGAGCCCCTCATCAACTCCATAAAGAAAGTAAAAGAAAAAGAGATCTGGGCAAAGGAAGGGGAGAGCTGAAACTCACTGTTTGCAAATAATAAAAAATGTATCTAGAAAGAAATTGACAGAGTCAACAGACAGACCACTGGAACTGTAGGAGAGTTTAGTCGGTTTGATGGATGTGAAGAGGCACTCCCCATGTCCCCTTCCATGGAGAACGTGTGGCCCCTGCTCTGGGAGTATTGTCAGCAACCAGTCCTCAGCTGTCAACTCTTTCAGGGATCCCCAAGGCCAGGTCCTTCCCAGGGTATGTGGAGAAAAGAACATAAATAAATACCAGGAGAGGGACCTTGCATAGCCCGGTTTTGAGAAGGCTTTATGAATTTTGAATGCGATTAACTAATCCAGGTTACACACTTAGTAGGTGTGTACAAGGTTACACAACTAACAGGTTGTATAGAGCCAGTACTTGAACCCAGGCTTTCTCATTCCAGGGGTTAAATAAAGTCTTAACTACAATGCCGTACCACAGGATACTTTCCCCTTACCATCCTAAGATCACAAAATGCATATTCCTGTGTCTGTATATTTGTTGATTCTCTTCCCAATTCCTGAGACACACCTATGCCTCTCATCACATAACCGAATATAATAACCCTTCTATGTCTATTCCAAGACTGACCCCTCTAAGGACTCTTCCCCAGTTGCTCCAGAAACTAATTTCATCCTACTCGAAACTCTCACAGCTCTCATTGTCTTTCCCGTATATTTTAGCCTCTTTATTATTTTCAGTTAAGCAATTCCTAAAATACTCCCCAGCAATATCAAATGCATATCTAGTTATCCCCCCAACATAACTCATGTAGGCCCAAACCACAACTGCTTTGGCAAAGGGCAATGTATGAATCTTCTATATTACCACAAGGCAGGGTGAGCAGTCGGTGTCAAAAAAGCACCCCTTGATTTGAATAGATTACAGATAGTATATTAGTCTCGCTGTCTCGAGACAAGTTAAAGCAAAGGAAACAGAACTGACGGTCAAATTCAGTTCTGCTTGTCTTTCTCAAACACATGGTCAGTATTCTATAATTTCTTCCTTACCCTCATCATTCTTGACGATCTAATTTTGATTCAGAATCTCTTCCCGAAAGTCAGCCCACAGATAAATATGCACATATAAAGTTAGCCCAAGACTACTGAGAAGTATTTAACCAGTGTAATCATGCATTCAGGCTGGACACTTTCTCAGCCAAGGAAAATAATAACATCTTCATCCTAACATTATCGGGCGTCCCATGATTATGCAGTACCACGCATAGCCCTTTCCCTCTGCCACCTGCTCTTAACTAAATTTCCAGTAAGCCTGCCCCACTTCTTTTCACCTGCTGAGTAATTGGCTGTTTCATATAAATGGACTGAAATTTTGAAAACTGATGAATAAGGGTGGGAAAATTATGACAATTTTTTTTTTTTTAAGGATAGAGGGTTTAGCTGTCTTCAGCTCCCCGACAGCCCACTGCAGTGGTTTCTGGCTTACGTGACAAAACACAGCAGCCAAGGCGGGGGGACGGGGTGCTGCGGCTGCAGGTTCCTTTCTTCTTTGCTGAATTAGGAATCCAGCAGAAATTACTGCCTTCAACACAACCATCTGTTCTCCACGCATTCTTTTCTTCTGGACTTCAACAAGGGGTGATATGTTGACGCTAAGACACATTTCAATCCAGTTCCTGGTGTTTCAAATCTTATTCATCTCAGCTGAGAGTGAAGTTATGAAATTGGGCCAAGATGAGGGAGGAAATTAACTAACGTTCATGCCCCATTAATTTTCTAGTTTCCTTTTACTGGATTAAACCAACTGTACAAAAAATTCCCGTGATATTTCAGCTATGAGAAGTTATATGGACTGTGGCAGGTGAACAGTACAAACAATTACACAACAATTATTCATTCACTCATTTATTCTCCAAACTCTTGATGTGTAATATGTACAGACAAGGGTCAAAAACCACCTCCACAAGTCATGTGGTACGTGGATTATTCTGGGTTGAGTTATTGCTATAAAAAGAGATGCTACCGAAAGGAAGATGAACCAGCATACGCTATCTAGTTATTCTCTTGTGAAATCTCAGCATCACCTTCCACGAACATCTGTTCAGTCCTGTGCCTCCCAACTTACTGGCTGGAATTCACTCAGCTATCCTTAGGGAGCCTGACACTTCTTGATCTTCTTTTGACTTGGTATGTCTAACAGTACTCCCCTTCCTCAAGAGTCTGGGCCCTAGAATAGATGTATACAAACACAGGCTGTGCTAACAGAAGAAAACTGGAGCTGCATTTTTCCAAAGGCTATTCTTGGTTCAAAGAGGATGAATAGGTAGAATGTAATTTTGAAATCTGTTACAAAGATTAAAACAGACCAGAAAGCTAGATTGTGAGTATAAAGATAGATTAACCTTCCAAAATTGGGTTCATGAGAGAAGTTGTTTAAAGGCCAGTGAAGGAACATACATTAACTTTGAGATGCTGACTAATTTATGGTCTCTTAACTATAAAATGCAAAGGTAGGACATGACAATTTTTAATGTCCCAATCAATGGTAACGCTCTGTGATTCATGATATACACACATTGAAAATGCCATTGCAAATTTAGAGCAGTAAATGCTTATGAGAACAGGAGGAAGGTCTCAAATCAATGACTTCAGTTTCTACCTTAAAAAAAAAAAATCAGGAAAAAAAGTAAATTAATCCTAATGAAAGTAAAAATGAGAAAAAATAAATATCAAAGTGGAAATCAAGAAAGGAAACAAAAAAATAGAGAAAACTCAATGAAAGCAGAAGCTCGTTCTTGGAGATCAGTAAAATTGATAGGCCTCTAGTCAGACTAATCAGCCAAAAAAAAAAAAAAAAACCCATAAAAGACACAAATCACCAATATCAAAGATGAGGGAGCTAACATCAGTACAGGTACTACAGATATTAAAATATTAATGAGAATATTATGAACAACTTTAGGCTAATTAATTCTACAACTTAGATGAAAGGAAAAATTCCTTGAAAAATACAAACTACTGAAGCTCACTCAAGAAAATATAACCTAAATAGCATATCTATTAAAGAAATTGAACTTGTAGTGTAAAACCTTCCACAAAGGAAACACCACACTCAGATGGTTTCACTGGGAAATTCTACCAAACATTTAAGGAAGAAATAACATCAGTTGTACACAAACATTTCCAGAAGTTGAAGAGGAAGGAATATTTCCCAGCTCATTCTATGAGACCAGCATTATTCTGACACCAAAAATAAAGATATTACAAGGAAAGAAAACTACAGATTAGTATTCCTCATGAACATAGATGTAAGAATTTTTAACAAATTTTCAGCAAGTGAAATCCTACAATGTATAAAAAAGATAATGCATCATGACCAAGTGGGATTTACCCTAGTAATGTCAGGTAGGTTTAATATTTGAAAACCAGTCAATAGAATTCACTATACCTACCACCAAAAAAATAAATTTATAATAATAATAAAAAAATAAAAAATAATAATAATAAATAAAAGGAGGGGGGAAAAAAGCAAAGAAGAAAACTTATGTGAACATCACAATAGATGAAAATAAAATGCATTTGAGAAAATCTTACATCAATTCCTGATAAAAACTGAAAGCAAACTAGGAATAGAAGGGAACGCCCTCAAATTGATCAAAGGCATCTATAAAAAACCAAAAGCTACCGTGATACTTAATGGTGGAAGATTGAATGTTTTCCCCAAGATGAGTTAGGCAATGATGTCCACTCTCACCGCTGCTATGCAATATTGTACTAGAGGTTCTAGTCAGGGCAATATGGCATGAAAAAGAAAATGTATCCAAATTATAAAGTGAAAGACTAAATATACAAATGGACAATGGCCAAACCATGTATAAATATAGAACTCTGACCCATAGCTATAGCAACCAGTCCTAGAAGTCAACCTACTATCTGCAGTAACCAGTCCAGAAAATCAAACTAGTCTTCGTGGCAACCAGTCCGAGAAGCCAAATAGTAATGCCTGTAGCAATAGCCCAAAACTGCAAGAATATAATTAATAACTGAAGTCTCCCTAATTTTTCCCCTGCTTTCAATTTAGGACCAACTGGAGAAAGACAAATATATGTCCCAAACCAATCGCATAGTTAACCCACCTAAAGCCTCCCCATTGCTAAGAGCCTCTAATCAGGACATGCCTGAGTCTCTTTTTTGCAGCTATAAAGTTTTATCACCCCTCTGCCTGTCTTTGAGTTTCTACCAAACACAAGTGATGGTGACTGACTCCCTTGCTATAGCAATCTCTGAATAAACAGTGTTTGCTTGTTCTCTTTCGATTGGTCTTCATTTATTTCTACAAAAGAAAGAAATAAACCCATTTTTATTTACAAACAACAAGATTTATGTGTAGAAAAGACTGCAGAATCTTTCTTAAAAGCTCTTAGAACTGGGCACTATGTTAGTAATGTTTCAGGATACAAGATTGATATTCAAAAATCAATTGCATATGTACTAGCGACAATCAGAAATTGATTTTTTAATTCACTATTTATAACAGATCAAAATTGAAATACTTAGAGATAAATCTGACAAATTATGTGCAAGACCTATACACTAAAAACTATAATAGATTGCTGAGAGAAATTAAAGAAAAAGTAAGTAAATGAAAAGATGTACTGCATTCAGGAATTATAAGACTCAACATTGTTAAGATGTCTATTCCTCCTGTAAGTTATTTATAACCTTCCAATAAAAAATCTGTGTAGCCTTTGTATTTGTATGAATCGATGAACTGATTATAAAATGTATATGAATATGCAATGTACTTAGAATAATCAAAACAACTTTGAAAACAAAGAACAGATTTAGACTTACACTACCTGATTGAGACTATAAAGCTACAGTAATCAAGAGAATGTGGATTTGGCATTAATATAGAAAAATACAGGACAGAATAGAGTGGGCAGAAATAGACTCACACATACATGGTCAATTGGATTTTTAACAAATATGCAAAAGCAATTCAGTGGAGAAAGAACAGTCTTTTCAACAAGAAGTGCTGGAAAAATTGGATATTCATACAAAAAAATGAACTTTGATCCATACCTAACACCATATAAAAATTAATTCAATCACCACATACCAGGTAAAATGGCCATCATCAAAAAGTCTACAAATAATAGATGCTGGAGAGGGTATGGAGAAAAAGGAACCCTCCTACACTGTTGGTGAGAATGTAAATTGGTGCAGCCACTATGGAGAACAGCATGGAGTTTCCTTTAAAAAACTAAAAACATAGCTACCATATGATTCAGCAATCTCACTCCTGGGCATATATCCAGAGAAAACTCTAATTCAAAGAGATACATGCAATGTTCATAGCAGCACTATTTACAATAGCTGAGACATGGAGCAACCTAAATGTCTATCGACAGATGAATGGATAAAGAATATGTAAGATATAGATATAGATATAGATATAGATACAGATATAGATATACACACACACACACACAAAATGGAATATTACTTAACCATAAGAAAAGAATGAAATAATGCCATTTGCAGCAACATGCATGGACACAGACATTATCACACTAAGTGAAGTAAGTCAGATAGAGAAAGACAAATATCATACATCACTTATACGTGGAATCTAAAAATTGATACAAATAAACTTATCTAAGAAACAGAAACAGACTCAACAGACATAGAAAACAAACATATGGTTACCAAAGGGGAAATGGGGGAGGGATAAATCAGGAGGTTGGATTAGCAGATACAAACTACTATATATAAAATAAATAAACAAGTTCCTACTGTATGGCACAGGGAACTATATTCAATACCTTGTAATGATGGAAAAGAATCTGAAAAGTATATACTTTTTCAGATATATATATATGTGTGTGTGTATATATGTGTATATATGTGTATATATATATGTATATATACACATATATACACATATATACACATATATATATACACACACACATATATGTATAAAAAACTGAATCACTTTGCTGTACACCGGAAACTAACACAACATTGTAAATCAACTACAGTTCAATTTAAAAAATAACTTAATTAAAAAAATTAACTCAAAATGGTCCAATGGTCAACTGTGAAACCTAAAACAATAAAACTTCTGGGAAAAAATAGAAAATTTTTGAAATCATGGATTAGGCAAAGATTTTACAGCTATGACATGAAAAGCACAATCCACAGAGTGTGAACAAATGGACCATTTGGACTTAATTAAAATCAAGAAGTACTGCTTTCCAAAATGTATAGTTAAGAGAATTAAACGATAAGCCACCACCTGAAAAAATATATATTTGCAAATCGCATATTTGATAAGGGACTTGTATGCAAATATGTCAAGAATTTTCAAAACTCAGTAATAAGAAAACACACAATAAGATTTTTTAAAATAAGCAAAGGATTTTAACAGACATTTCTCCAAATCTCAAATAAGTACATGAAAAGATGCCTCAACATCATTTGCTATTAGGAAAATTCCAATTAAAACCACGATGAGATACCACTACATACCTATTGGAATACTAAAATAATGATGTCTGACCATACCAAGTGTTGACAAGGATTTGGAGCAACTGTAACTTTCATATACTGCTGGGGGAATGTCAAGTGGTACAATGACTTTGGAAAACAGTTTGGGAATTTCCTTAAAAGTCAAACATCCACTTACTGTATCAGTTTGTTAGGGATGCCATAACCACAGACTGGTGGGCTTAAACAACATAAATTTATTTTCTCACAATTCTGGAAACTAGAAGTCTGTAAGCATTACTGGCCTAGCTAAGAGTGTCACTGCACAGCTGGGCAGTGATGTCTCCAGGGTGAGGAGGGCTGTTTTGCTGCCCAACCAAGACAAGCAGTGAGAGCTCACCTTCTCTGGGATTGTGCACAAAGTTCCAGCTACGACTAGGTATGGGGGCAAAACAAGTCTGGATGGACCCTGAGGCATAACATAGTCTTATGTTAACTTTACCTATAATAAAAATCCTGTTTCAATTTTCTATAGTTTGGTTTTTGAGATATATACTATGAGCATATATTACGTTGAACCGTATGTAACTTCTTTATTTGTAAGTGAAAAAGATCATATATTGGCAATTTCAACCTTATATTTCTCTGATAATCAGAAAAAATATATCTTGATTTTTTTAAAAATTGAAAACTATGTCCACACAGAAACCTGCACATAGATGTTTACACCAGATTTATTCATAATTGTCAACATTTGGGAGCAACCAAGATGTCAACAAAATTTGCCAAGTAGGTGAATGGATAAATAAATGGTGGTACATCTAGGAAATGGAATATTATACATCCATGAAAAGAGATGAAGGAAACTGAGACGCATATTAGTAAGTGAAAGAAGCCAATGTGAAAAGTCTACATACTGTGTGATTCCAACTATATGCCATTCTGGAAGAGGC
This sequence comes from Balaenoptera borealis, assembly GCF_965194805.1. Classification (NCBI taxonomy): domain Eukaryota; kingdom Metazoa; phylum Chordata; class Mammalia; order Artiodactyla; family Balaenopteridae; genus Balaenoptera; species Balaenoptera borealis. Next base: position 7,425,048 of record NC_138880.1, read on the forward strand.
AAAACTATGGTGATGGTTAAAAAGCTCAGTAGATGCCCAGGGCTTACATGGAGGGAGGGAGGGATGAACAGGTGGAGCACAAGAGGTATTTAGGGCAGTGAAACTATTCTGTGTGGTACTGTAATGGTGGACATAAAACCCATAGAATGAATAACACAAACAGTGAAACCCAAAGTAAATTATGAACTTTGGGTAATAATGTGTCATCATAGGTTCATGGATTATAACAAATGACCATACCAATTCAGGATGTGAACAGTAGGAGAAACACAGAGGTTAGGGAATATACAGGAACTCTCTGCACTTTCTGCTCAATTCTTTGGGTAAATCTAAAACTGCTCTAAAAAATTAAGTCAATTAATTTAAAAAGAAGAAACCCATCTTGCCTTTCATGGCCGAGTACAGAAATTAAGGACAGGTGAGCTCAGGGAGAAAACTCCTGGGACAGGCTGTGTGCACCTGGCGGGGAGGCAGCCCTCATGTCTGCAGAAGGGGCCCTAAAGGAGTTCAGACAAGTCCCAAAGACACGCTCCATCGACTTTCCAATCTGCCTAAGGCTGACCTTCCTTTCCTAACAGCATGACTTCACAGCAGCCTGGAAATCCTTTTGCGAATTTGCTGCTTCCTTTCAAGCATCACAAATTTTCCACTGGGGGGTGTTTCTAAAGCTCTGGTGGTGTTTAATCTCATCTCCAAGTCATGCCAAAAAGTCCAACACTTGCAAACATTTCCAAGTAAAATGAATAGCTTGTGACAAGCAGTGCCCCCAGTGTTTTCAAACCTGCACATCAGGGAAGACAGGGACCACTCCATTTTATCTGGGTCATTTTTCTCGCCCGGAGGTTTCCCAAGGTTCAGGGGTCCCCTGAGATGTGACATTTGTCATTACAATCCATCTGGATTCCTCTTGTCACCTCCTTTAGGAAAAGTGTGACAGACTTGCCCCTCTTTTTGCAATCATAATAGAAGCACATATTTGTGTATTTTCTGCCCCAGATCTGTACATTCCTCAAGGTCTTCCATCCACGGAAAACAAAACATGCTTATTTCTCCCCATTCTCCTGTATTCCCATTCGGTTGAACAGAATGGCCAATTCCACCGAAGAGAAGTTCCATGGAATTAGTTATCTGTGGGCTGATTCAGGAGAGGTCAAAAGGCCATTTTTATTTTTACCTTTAACAGAATTTTTTTGAACTGAAACGTAAATATCATTAAATAAAATCCATTGATCTGTTCATGTGGGTCCATAACATGACACAGTCCTGGGCTAACAAAACTCGGCAGCTTGATCAGGAGGTCAGGATACATTAAGGAAGAAACTGCCCTCAAGAGCCTGGATGGGAAATAGCTTGTCTGCACCAACAGCTGAAGAGAGGCATTGGGATCTGCCCTGATTCAGAATGTAGGAATGTGTTTACTCAACACGCTATAGAGCAGGACCTGTCTCCATTGTGGATATTAACTCAAACCTGGGGCACCTAGAAAGGAAATATACACATACTGTGTTGCAGTTCACAAAGTATTTCACCAGCCCAGTGACCCAGGCACTATCTGCTGGGAGGCAACAGTCAGGCTTCTACATCAGGCTTCTTCTTAAGGACTTTGCATGGGCTTTTATTGTCTCGTTATGGGGTGTATGCTGTTTGGATCGGGACACCACACGGTGGCACAAAACAGATATGCACTGTCCCTGGGGCCTTCTGACCCTCGCTTTCCTATGGACACGGGTGTCCCCAGCCCCAGGGACCTCCCTTCCCTGCAGCCTCTGTTCTCTCTCCTTGGGTCTGTCTCCGCTGGTTTGCCAGATGGACAGCCGTCATCACAGACGTGTTGAGCTCTAGCGTGACAATGGTTATGTAAATGGGAAAACAAGAACTTGTAGATGGGGCAGGAGGGAGATTGGGTGATAGTGGCCAATGGAATGTCATCATCCTGACAGCTGAGGAGGAAGCTCAGAAAACAGAAAGTAACAGATGCAGAAACACTTCGAATCGGCTTGGAAACCCAGACAGAGCCACCAGGAGTCCTCCATGCTTCTTTTTCCCGATCTGCTCATGAAGGACTCCTGAGCAGTCCTAGCTCACGATCCTGCCGTCATCGTCACCCTCAGACCCTCCAATCAAGAATCTACTCTGGACCCGGCCCTTGCCTTGCAAGCCCTAACCTTGGGCCATATTTATGGCTGTGCACGCCATCACAGCACCTGACCTGGGGGTAGACCTCTTGGGCAGCTGTGGCCAATGGTGTGAATGTCCCTGCACTGCCCTCCTGCAAAGAGGCACTTCTGCACCTGAATCCTAAAGACACAAACAGAAAGCCCGCTGCATCAACCCATCAGGCATTTCAAAGGTACAAGTTACCCTTATGACACACCATGGTCTAGAGGTGCCATTCAGAGCCTCGGCTGTCCCTAAGCTGAGGGGAGAATTTAGTGTCACACCTGCTTCCTCCTTAGGGGCTTCCTTTTTGCTTTCACTGGCTGCACTGATGCATCAATTGGGAAACTGTTCTCAGCAGTGGAGTGCGGTATTGATTTAAAGGGCTGAGGCTCTGGGGCTCAGGGCATAAACTTTCTCCCCAGATTTACTGGATACAATCCATGGCATTAATGTTGCATATAAAAATCTCCCCATACTTTATAATGAACATTCCCCGCAAATCGCAAACCAATGGCATTCATGAGCATCCAAAGTGATGCTTTATATTCCAATCACCATCACTACAAGTACCTTACAAGACACCGCTTACACAGGATCTCATCCTTTCCTATTACAAAATGGACCTGAGAAGCAAAAGAAGTACTTAAAAATATGGCTATGACTTTTGAGTTTTCCACATTTTCTTTTTCTTTGTTTTTCTCCCCTTTCTTTTCACTTTGAGTCTCAAATAGCATGCGTGAGGGGATGGAGAGATTTATGCTGTGATCCCTCTCCCCAGAATGACCTCACTCTCTCTGGCTGGCGGAGGCGGGCGAGGCTATAAAGAAAGGGGAAGTTTTCACGCCATGTGTAACCCTGCCTTGGAAGCGGGGTCGAGGCAGGCAGCGTGCACCGGCCGTGGAGCGCGCCCCTGCCGTGGTGCGTGCACCTGCGGGGGCTCCAAGATGCACGCAGTGAGAGGGGATGTCAACACCGCTGCCCATTCCGCCCAAACTCTACATCAGCCTCCACCCTCCCCCACCTTTTCCCGTTAGAGGAACGGTCCTGCATGATTTACTCAGATCAGCGCTGAAATGAAAATGAGAGCATTGATATTCCATTTCAGGATGTTTCTTTGTGCGCCGGCCGTTTAGCTCAGGAGAAGGTAAAGAGCAAATGCTTAAATCAGCAATTCACAGAGCAATTCACAATGCTGTCCGCTAAGCACCACCCTTGAATTTCACCTGGCTCTTTATCACTGTCTCGGTGGTATTTAGAAAAAAAGACAGAAAGAAAACTTTCAGAGCTGCAGTTCTGCCTCCAAAGCACTAATGAGAATGGTGTCTCCTTCACTCCCGGGCCGCCCCACACAGCTGCCGCCCAGATGGGAGAAGGTGCCTGGATTTGCACGCCTGACGCAGTTTTCACAGTATCGCCTTTGCTTCTTCATCGAATCCAGTCTGGAATTCTTGCCCATTTCAGTCAAAGGCCATCTTGGTTTTTTCTCTTCCTTTTGGGTGTCGGGGAAGCTGCATGGAGTTCTAGGCCAAATAGCCAGCTGCTGTGCTTGGAGAACTGACTGGCCGCAGGCAGGATTCACAACAGCATCAAGCCTTCCAGCCCCACGCAGGGTCCCCTCACCTCTGGGGTCAGCCAGTCCCCTGACCTCTACCTCCAGGCTCCCTGGGCTTGCTCTTCTCTCCAGCAAAGCCAGGCTGCACGCCGTTCGTATTCACTCTGACTTTGGAACTTCGTGCCAACAGCCTGGAGCCTCCTATTTCCCGTGTCTATAACTGCTGAAAGCTTCAGAGACTGCTCACCTCTCCTCTGTGAATCCCACCCAATGATCCATCACGTCCCACCCACCAAAACACAGCCCAGCACCTGGCCAGGGGTCAGGGTGGGTCTGACCTAACCCTTGGGGCAACCTGACGTGTATAACGAACATTTACACACCCATCCCTGCTCTCCGGGAGCCCCCAGGCAATCACAGAGACACCACCATTCATCCTTGTATTCTTGGGCCCCAGGCTCAGCGCCCAGCACTTTCTAAGAGCACAGTACATGCTTGTTGAATTGAAGAAAACACAGTTGGACTCAACTGCATTGTCACCTGACTTTTCTCAGACAGAGAAAGGAGAGAGCGTGACAGGACCAAGGAAGGTGGTATTGGGGGAATTTCCTACATAAGAGTCCAGGTACTGCACCTGGGCAAATTACCTAACCTCTCTGAACTGCAATTTCCTCAAAGGACTAAGGGAAAATCGCCATATCTACCACTTGATAGTCCTTAAAAGAACAATACGAAGGACTTCCCTGGTGGTGCGGTGGTTAAGACTCCATGCTCCCAATGCAGGGGGCCCAGGTTCGATCCCTGGTCAGGAAACTAGATCCCGCATGCTGCAACTAAGACCCGGCACAGCCAAATAAATAAATAAACAACAAAAACAAACAAAAAAACCAGCTTTAGTGTTTAAAAAAAGAAAAGAACAATATGAGATGATGCATATAGAGATTGGCACAATGCCTGGCCCTCGGTGAATGGAAGCGTTGCCATCAAGAAGGGCTTGGGTAGGGAAGCAGATCAGGCAGGGAGTGGTCGGCCAGCCCACACTTTTCACCCGCGGCATCCTCCATGGTGAGACGGGTCTGTGGCAACTACACGAGAACAGGCAGCCTTTAAGACCCCGAAGTCCAGGCCAAAGCCCTCCAAGGGGTGAGCCAGGTGGGAAACAGTCAAGGATGTGAGGAAGACTGGCCAGTCCCTTGGGTGAGCTCCTAAGGGACGGTGTCAGTGGTCCAAGCCTTTCTCCCCCTCCCCGGTCTCGACTGCCCCCTCAGTTTCAGAGCAGGAAGACAGGAGGGCTGCGCTACCATCTGGGAAGGGGGTTCTACAACAGGTTGAGGGATCTGCCCGCGGCTCGTTCCCCTGCCTCCTCTGAAGGAGTGCAAAAAATCTTTAAATCCAAGCATGAACCGGGGCAGCTCCGCTCAGATATCTGATCTGCAACGTAATGCCCCACACACATCTCAGAAAGAACTTTCCGCTGTTCTCCTCCTTCTTCTCCAGCCCCACAGTGGGATGTGGTCTTGCCAACCTGTAGGGCTCGGTTCCGAGGTCCTGGTCCCCAGCTGTTAATGCATGAGAACCCACAGAGGGCAGGACATCTTATTTCTCAAGCCCTGTTGCAACTATCTGAAAAAAGACGTTGCTGAAAAGCAGAAGAGAACACTTCGAAACCAATCAACATCTCTATCCCCTGACTGATTCTACCTCGAAGAGCTGCCTTGAGTTTCCACATGCGGCATAAATCTAGGCTGTTTTAGAGCCACAGAGGCGCCTGTGGATGCTCCTAGTCGTCCCAATCCCTCCCAGCTTCTCTTGGCTCTGACAGGAAAACGTCATTGACAAAGAGGGTAATTCGTACTTGCGTTACCAAAGCAGCACCCTGCTGAGATTAATTTTCCCTTATCTTTACTGCCTTGCTGCTATCCCTCAACTTTACTTCCTAGGGTTTCATCCTGGGCCAACACAGTGTTTTATCAGTGAATAAAAGAGCGGCTAAAATTAGAGGCACCTTAGTGCACAGACCACCTCTACCCCCTACCTCCTTCTCCACTCCGTGTTTCTAAACTGTTTCTACCATTTCGAAGGATTTTTTTCAAACCAAACTCTCTTCAGTTGGCTCAATTACCTCTGTTACCATCTAGTCTAGCTTCTTCCTTTCTGTGTCTGTCTGTTTCTGTTTCTGTCTCTCGATAGATAAGTAAAAGATAGATAGATAGATAGATAGATAGATAGATGATAGGAAACAGATCATCAAACACTGTTTGTGTTTCTCTCTCTCTCTTATATACGGGCAGAGACAAATCTAGGGGAAAGAGAGAAACAGAAGGAGTCAGACAAGACTGGAAACAAAGTGTTTTTTTCTTTATTCCAAATTCACAGATCTGTTCCCTTCACTATTGGAGCTTTCTCTTGAGGTCTCTGAAGGCTCTCCTAAGCGGTTTGTTTTTTTTTAAATAAACTTATTTATTTATTTATTTATTTATTTTTGGCTGCATTGGGTCTTCGTTGCTGAGCGCGGCCTTTCTCTAGTTGCCGCGAGCTGGGGCTACTCTTCGCTGCGGTGCACGGGCTTCTCATTGTGGTGGCTTCTCTTGTTGTGGAGCACGGGCTCTAGGCACGCAGGCTCAGTAGTTGTGGTGCACGGGATTAGTTGCTCCGCGGCATGTGGGATCTTCCCAGACCAGGGATAGAACCTGCGTCCTCTGAATTGGCAGGCAGATTCTTAGCCACTGCGCCACCAGGGAAGTCCCTAAGTGATTTTCCTTTTGAATACACAAAAGAAAGTCAGCTAATCAAAATGTTAAAGTATAAAAGACAATTTTAAAAACACCACCAGCATACTTGGAAAATAGGTAAAATCAATTGTTAAATCCATCAATCTAGTGATCATCTTAATAATCTAAATCATTGGCTCACCAAATCTGGAGATCATTGACACAAAAGCAATTTAAAATTATTAAGCCCCCACAAGAGTAATCGAAGAGTGGGCTCTCAGATGCAATGTGTCTCAAACACAAGTAAAAGAAGAAATTCTCAAGTGTCCACAAGAACAAAATTCTTAAGGATATGATGACTCCTGTGTGAGAAACAGTAATTTAATGATCTAAAGTCTTATTCCATAAAAATATCTTTTATTAACACAGAAAAGGGGAATGGTTCATCTTTATACCTGCCAAAATAGATGCATTAAAAATGATTATTAAAAAAATTTTGAAAAGTAAAAGAATTTGTAGAACCTCAAGATTCCATCCATGTACCAAATGTGAGGAACACGAAACGTCTTGCATCCGGACAGCTCAGTCAACAGTGTGCCAACACTCCCTGGAATCTCAGAGCCACAAACCTCAACCTCCAGGGAAGCAGACACAGGGCATCACTGTCAGGGTTTTGCTTTGTTTCTTTTTTTTTTTAAATTCAGGGCGTTTGAATTGACTTTATTTCCTAAAGACACGGATATGTACTTCCTCATGATCACACACATGACAAGTATCCAAGGACAGAAAAAGCAAGGCTCCCTAAATGTGACTTTGAGTGACCTTAATTTTCAGAGATGTGCTGCCATAATCAGGGCTTTGTTCTTCTATTAAGCAACCATATTTTCCCCTTTTAATTATTAAATATATTATATGTACAAATCTAGTCCACAGAAAAGACACAGGAAGTTTTTAAATTTTCACACTTCATTAAACAGAGAAGAACAAGTCCAACGGAATCTTCCTTCTAACCAAGTCACCCTAAATCTCTGTGATGAATAACACACACCTGCGCTTCCCTAATGCTCCTTACACCTTCTCATTTGTACGGGTGTCATTTCTGCTCTGTCCAAATGAGTGCAAGAGCTTTGTCTTTTTCATCTAGGGATCCCCGAAGAGGAGGAAAATGGAATCGATTATGGTGCATTTACACAGTGTAGATGTTCAAAAAATACGTTGGGAGCATAAATGCAGGCAAACATCAGGGGGTTCATCACCAGGCTCCAGACTTAGAAGAAAATGTTCAGAAATTGCAGTGAGTCAGTCACCTCTTAAATCCTACACTACTCGGCTGACCTAAATATCAGAACACAAACCAGTGTGTCCTTCCGTCCACCGTTGTCACAAAAACAAGCCTAAGAGACTTGCAGTTTCCCAGATGAATGTTTCCAGAGGATAAGACCCTCTTGAGTTCTGGAGTCAACCCTAAAACTCTGGGTGGGCTAAGCGAGGGTGAAACCAGTTATGCACTCGGTGTTTCACGTCTTCCAGAGACTGATGGGACAGCCCTGGTCCTTACCACCCGGCGTGGCCCTTCATTTTTATTAAACAGAGAACGTGTAACTCTGCCACATTAATATTTTAGCTACAAGACTGCTTTCCTGGGCAAACACAGTTTGGTCTCTAAGATGCTAATGTAGTAAACATCACTTCTTATTCCTTCACCCAGAAAACATTTCAAGAAAATTTCTTAATGTCATGGAAGCCCAGTGACATCAGGTTAACTTCCAAACTTTGTTTCTGCCTCAACAGAATCAGCACATTGCTTAGTCCATAAATACCACACAAACATGTCTCATCTGAGGCATGCCAAACCATTCCAAAGACATCTGGGTTCTTAAAGTACCAGAGCCAAGGGATACCATGCGTTCTAAGTGCCCTCAGCTTATCCAACTTTGAATTATTTCTCACTACATGCAGTTCCTAAAAGCCAAATAACTTGCTGAATTCTTTGCACAGTGATACAGATTAAAGCAGCTTTTCAACATGGAGAACTTCATTATCATACAAATTTATTATATGGATTTGGATAGGGTGCAAGTCAAATCATATTTCTGGGTCATCATATAGATTGAAAAGGAGACACGAAGCAAAACAGCCAATAGGGCAGGGGTTAGACATGTCACTAACAAAATAAGGAGGATCTACTGTGACTTTGTTTTAGGAAAATAAAACGCTTTTTTTTAGATCAAAGAAGACTACCATGGGAGCACCTAAAACAATAAAAGTTTCCATAACGAATGTTAGAGCACTTTGTAAAGAAGATGTGGTAATGAAAACGCAGCTTAAGGATTTGGGGGGGAAAAAGACTGCATATTTTGGCTTTTTATTACAGGATATTTAAGCTTGGCAATAAATGTTAGCATCTTTCTAATGGTTGGCAATGCAGTTGTGTAAAGCCGAAAACTCACCTAACTTATTGACACAGCTGAGCTTGTTTTTTTTTTTTGAATGTATTTTTTTTTAAACATCTTTACTGGAGTATAATTGCTTTACAATGGGGTGTTAGTTTCTGCTGTATAACAAAGTGAATCAGCTATACATATACATATGTCCCCATATCCCCTCCCTCCTGCGTCTCCCTCCCACCGCTCTAGGTGGTCACAAAACACCAAGGACACAGATGAGTTTTAAGTGTCACTGTTCATCCCCAGGGGAAGTGCACCACACTGCAAAAAAAGTGCTTAGCCTCACTCGATAAACCCTACTGTGACAAGGGCCACATTAGGCATTTTCACCCAGGGGAGGAAACAAGGGAACCAGATGGAAAAGGCAAGCAAATCAGTAAAGAGGGAGAATAAAAGACCAAAATTGTAAAAGAGGAAACCAGAAAAAATAACCTTCCATAGGGTGTTTGTCCTGGATATCAATTAACAACAACAAAAAAAAAATCCAAAAAGTGGTATTCATTAAGACCCTCTAGGTTGCAGGACAGTGAGGAGGGAAAAAAGAAATTAAAAGCATGACCCTTGGTCCTCAACACAATTCGAGTTTAGCTGAAGAGGAACGACTAAACCTTAGTCAATGAATAGAAAAGAATAAATAACATCAAGAACTAAATTATACAATTGTATATGTGCTCATAGGTTATATGTTTATTAAGTTATATTTCTTTGAAATTTTAATGTAAAAATGGGTTTAAAATGGAATAAATAAATGGATAGATATCCCTGCTTTAAGATAAAATGACTTGATACTGTAAAGATATCAACACTGTTGAAATTCATTCTGAAATCTGATGGAATTCCAATCAAAATTTCAACTGAGTTTGTGCGGTTATTCAAGCATGTATATGAACAACACAGTTGGACACCGCACAACTAACCAAGACAGCTCTGCAGTGGCAGAGGAAAGAGATGTGACTTGTCACTCTCAGATATTAAGACATGACACCAAGGGATAGTAACTAATTACAGTACAGACTGGCCCGGATAGACAGAATCACAGAGCAGAATAGAAAGGTCTGATTTGGAATCAAGTACATGTGGAAAATGAACATATAGTAAAGGTGGCACCACAAACTATGGAGAAAAAAAGGACTGTAGATGGTGGTAAGACAAGTGGTTCACCATATGGAGGAAAATCAAAGTGGACTCCTACCTTACACAATATACAAAGGGAGACTCCTAACAGAGTTAAAGCCATGAATGTGAAAAATAGAAATGTCATATTAATAGGAGCTGGGATACTCAATGTTTTTGTGATCAATCAATGGGAAGAACTTCTTAAAGAAACCGTAAGACAAAAAGTTTATTAAATGTATCACATAAAAATTAACAAGCTTGGGACTTCCCTGGTGGCACAGTGGTTAAGAATCCGCCTGCCAATGCAGGGGACACGGGTTCGAGCCCTGGTCCGGGAAGATCCCACATGCCGCGGAGCAACTAAGCCCGTGCGCTACTGAGCCTGCTCTCTAGAGCCCACAAGCCACAACTACTGAGCCCGCGTGCCACAACTACTGAAGCCCACATGCCTAGAGCTCCACAACAAGAGAAGCCACTGCAATGAGAAGCCCGCATACCGCAATGAAGAGTAGCCCCCGCTCACCACAACTAGAGAAACCCGTGTGCAGCAAGGAAGACCCAACACAGCCCAAAATAAATTAATTAATTTTAAAAAAATTAACAAGCTTAATAAATAAAATGAACAAAGGACATCACGAGCGACATAATAAGAAGATGACTGAATGGGAGAAGGTATTTCCAGTGTCTAAACTCAAGAAGGAATATACGAGGAAATCAAAAAGAAAAATACAAGAATACTGACAGAAAAATTGTCAAAGAATATGAACAGAAATCAGCAACGAGAAAATGACAGCAAAAGGGCTAGTAAGTGTACAAAAGAGTTGTTCAAACTTTATAATAATTTGAGAAATGCAATTTCAAATGACAAAGCTATCCCATAGCAACTAGATTAGGAAAAAATGAGAAGCTGGATAAAGCCAGTTATTGGCAGAGATGTGGCTATGGGAAGCATCACCCTCTCCTGATGGTGCCAACCCTCTCCTGATCAAGGCTCAGTCAAAGTAAGTGATAACAGGGCTTATGAGGCACAAGGTCTCCTCTTGTCTGTATGTCCATCTCAGAAAAATGCCCACACAGGTCCTTTAGGAAACATGGTTAAGGTTGTTTGTCCAGCATTGTTTGTGTTCATGGGGGACCAGAAGAAACCTAAGTATCCATCCCTGAAGGAATGAGAAAGTCAAAATATGATAAATGCTCGCTGTGGAATGTTGAGCAGGAGGTAGAAGAAAGAGATTAGACACACGTAGGAACATGGATGAGTCTTAGAAACATCCTGCTGAATGAAATAGCAAGAATGAAACTCACATCACAATGCCATTAAAAAGACATGCCTACACTGTGCCTAATGACTTCCTTCCAAAGACTGCAATACGGAAAAGGAGGTAAATAAATCTGCAGTGGAGAAACCTGAGAACACTACCTAGATCCAGGAGATCAAGGTCACCATCACCAGTGACCCAACCGGTTGATGACAGGACCCTTGATAGGATGTGATGAGAAAACACTTCACCTCTGGGACCTTCCCCACCAAGAACCCATAAACCCAGTCTAATCATGAGAAAATCAGCAAACAAATCTCCACTGACGGTCATTCTACTAAGCACCTGACCAATAATCCTTAAAATTATCAAGGTCATCAAAAACAAGGAAAGTCAGAGAAACTGTCACAGTCTAGAGGAGCCTAAGGACACTGGATGACTAAATGTAACGTGGAATCCTGGACAGGATCCTAGAACAGAAAAAGGAATAAAGAGCGGACTTTGTACATTATATAATGATAATAATAATGCATCAATCTGGGATCCTTAGCTGTGACAAATGTACCACAGTAACTCAAGATGTTAACAGTAGGGGAGATGGGGTCAGGGTACACCACAACATTCCATACTACATTTGCAACTTTTCTGTAAATTTAAAACTATACTAGAATAAAAATTATTTTAAAATATACATGTATATACCTGGAGAAAACCGTAATTCAAGAAGACACATGCACTCCAATGTTCACTGCAGCACTATTCACAATAGCCAGGACATGGAAGCAACCTAAATGTTCATCAACAGAGGAATGGATAAAGAAGATGTGGTACATATATACAATGGAATAGTACCCAGCCATAAAAAGGAATGAAATAGAGCCATTTGCAGAGATGTGGGTGGACCCAGAGACTGTCATACAGAGTAAGTCAGAAAGAGAAAAACAAATACAGTATAACATCACTTATACATGGAATCTATAAAAATGGTGCAGATGAACTTATTCACAAAGCAGAAATAGAGATACAGATGTAGAGAACAAACGTATGGATACAAGGGGGAAAGGGGAGTGGGATGAACTGGGAGATTGGGATTGACATACATACACTACTATGTGTAAAATAGATAACTAATAAGGACCTACTGGATAGCACAGGGAACTCTACTCAGGGCTCTGCGGTGACATAAATGGGAAGGAAATCTACAAAAGTGAGGATAAGTGTATACGTATAACTGATTCACTTTGCTGTACAGCAGAAACTAACACAACAGTGTAAAGCAACTATACTCCAATAAAAATTAATTTTAAAAATAAACAAAAAATTAAATAAATAAAATATACACGCCCACAAAGCAACATACATTTCAAAGACCATATACAAATAAAAAATATGTCAACCCTAATAAAATGGTTACCTGTGCAGATGCAGGGGAGAGGGGCATAAGGAATAGGGGTAAAAGAAAGAAGACCCCTAACCTTCTCAGGGTACAGAAGGGGGAACTCAATTCTGGACGGGTGAAGTGACGTCACTAAGATTACACTTACAACGCAAGCCTCTGACCTTGAGAACACCAGAAGCTCTTTTCCTACCTCAGGAAAACTCTGCCTGCTCTGAGGATAAACTGAGTGAATTCACTCCACAGATACAAACTGGGGAATTTAGCATGTGGGCCAAGAAGGAGTATGAATGTTTCCATGAAGTGGAAAAAGAAGATGCTGCTTTAAAGTAAGTGATAGAATCCCATAGAATTCCCCAGGTTAAACACAGGGGCCGCTTTAGGGCCACAGAAAACTGGGCAGTAAGATGAGAGGTATCATTTAGGGCCAAACCTGGAGAGGTTTAGTTTCCAGTAAGTCAAGAGCTACAAGGAATTAATGAAAACAGAGATGGGTTGGATTTCTGGAACCAGAAGGTGGAGAAACATCCCAAGTCAAAGGCAACATCTGGGACTGCAAGGCCAGAGCAGGAGGAGGAATATTTGGGGCAGAGATAGAAGAGAGTTTTGCTCTATTTTTCCTATTTTCTCAGTAAAATCTAACACTTTCCATCTGCCTGTAGGTTTTTCAGGGTGAGGGCGGGACTGTTTCTATAGTTGAGTCAGTAGAGTGTGTGGATAGGAGAGTCTTCTCAGCAGCTGGCATCGTGGTGGCACAGATGTGCCCAGAGGCCAGGAAACCTGAAGGATGGGGCAGGGAGAAGGGGGCTGCAGGCAGGAGGGGGCAATTTGAAGGTGGTAGGGATCCTGCCTGAGTAGATACAGTTATGCCTTTGTATGATCCTCAGGGAAAGGGATGGAATTCAAAGCTAGAAACATTCCACTCAAAATTAAAGCATCTTAGTAAAAGCCTAAAGAAATGAATTAAATTCTCAAATCACAGAGAGGGACGGAAATATGATGCCGTCAACATCTTCTCCAAGCATCAGAAGAAACGTGGGCAAGACACCACAGCGAGAGCCGCACTCCAACCCACTTCCTTAGGTCATTAGCCTTCAAGATTCCCCTGTCTGCTAACATCTTCTTAAAAGAATCAACAAGCCCAGATGGCTCAGCGACTCGGAAGTCGGAAATGCATATGCTTTCAAGGGAATGCCGGGAACGGAAAACTGGAAGAAAAATTGTCACTGTCAATAACCATTCAGTAGGAGCCAGGATCTGAAAAGCAACTCACCTGTGCGTCACGAAACATGGGAAACATGGATTCACAGGGAGCATCTTCCTGCTACCAGAGTTTTATCTAGCCTGCCAAGGAGTCATCAGTCAATTCAGTAAATTTTTTCTTTACAAACTGTGATACATTCGTATCAAAAGAATCTAAGCCACAATTAAAACAAACAAAAAGTGGAGGGTCTAGCTTGCTGCCATTTGTGAAAAGTAAAGAAAAGGAAAAATTAAGTTGTAGCAATATGGGTGGACCTAGAGATTGTCATACTGGGTGAAATAAGTCAGAGAGAGAAAGACAAAAATCATATGATATCGCTTATATATGGACTCTAAAAAACAAATGGTACAAATGAACTTATTTACAAAACAGAAATAGAGTCATAGACGTAGAAAACAAACTTATGGTTACCGGGGGGAAAGTGGCGGTGGGGAGGGATAAACTGGGAGATTGCGACTGACATATTTACACTACTATATATAAAATAGGTAACTAATAAGGACCTACTGTATAGCACAGGGAACTCTATTCCATACTCTGTAATGAGCTATATGGGAAAAGAAACTAAATAAGAGTGGGTATATGTATATGTATAACTGATACACTTTGCTGTTCAGCAGAAAGTAACACAACATTGTAAATCAACTCTAATAAATTTTTTTTAAATATTAAGCTGCATCGATATGCATAGATTATTTCAAAGAAAATCGGTCACCCAGGGTTCTTCTGAGAAGAACTGGGTAGCTGAGAAATGGGAATAAGTGGAAGAATTTTCACATTATACACTCTTCCACACTTTTTGAATTTTGAGTCATATAAATTTACCCCCTCTTCAAAAATAACCGAATAAAATGTTAAAAATAAAAAGACTAAATATTGATATGTTTATCCCCCTCTCTTTTCTTCAAAGACTTTAAGAAGACATATCAAAATACATCCACCTCTAACGCAAAAGGATGAAATAAATAATTGAGAGGTACAGATTTAAACTAAAACAGGGGAAGGAAAATAATAACATCCAGAGGTAAAGTGAGCACAGTAAATGTGCACACAAAATCCTGTTGCTGGATGCGGCCATGAATCTGGTGGATAAAGCAAAGCAGGAAACTAGATCAGAGTCAAGGGCCTGTGATAAAGCAGCCTCTCAAGCAGAAGAACACCTTTTCTTATAAGGGAGAGCAAAGAGAAATTTATCCCAGCCAGCCATCTTTAGAAGATGCTGAGATACCAAGGGCAGATCCCCAGCTTCTGCCCACAGATGGAGAGCCCCTGAGGGTGGGGTAGGCAGGCCGCTCACCACCTGGGCCCCCCAGAGCTCAGAGCCTGGGAGACCGGATGGCGGGGCCCAAAAAGGCAGAGCAGAGGGGGATCCTCCCAGTTGGACATGCCACTCAGAACACAGGCTCCAAATTCCAAATGGAAAATCTCTGGGCTTGACCAATTAAGTCGGAGGAGTTGGAGAGAAAATCCTCATTTGATAGCATTGTATTTCTTTGTCTCAGACAAACAACACATATTGGCTTCAGTTTTCCACACATCATGGAAATGAAATAGGTATCAACTTCACAGGGGTCCCCAGACACATGATTGCCAGAGTTGTTTGTTTGTTTGTTTTTAATACATTTATTTATTTATTTTTGGCTGCATTGGGTCTTCGTTGCTGCGCGTGGGCTTCTCATTGCAGTGGCTTCTCTTGTTGCGGAGCACGGGCTCTAGGCACACAGGCTTCAGTAGTTGTGGCACGTGGGCTCAGTAGCTGTGGCTCACGGGCTCTAGAGCGCAGGCTCAGTAGTTGTGGCGCACGGGCTTAGTTGCTCCGCGGCATGTGGGATCTTCCCGGACCAGGGCTCGAACCCGTGTCCCCTGCATTGGCAGGCGGATTCTTCACCACTGTGCCACCAAGGAAGTTCCCCAGAGTTGTTTTTTGTATGTTTGTTTGTCAAGAGCACTCCCTTGGGGATGTACAGCCTTTCCTCTCTTCCTCTTTTTTCTCTACGTCCCCCCCTCCATCCCCAACAAACCCACAGCAGGTCCTGGTCACGATGTCCCTCTGGTGTCACACACATGCAGTGCACAGAGGCAGTGCTCTATGTTCACCAAACCGGCTCCATTTTCCTCCAGGGAACCCAGCTAAGCCACATTGGTTGCCCAGCTTCTCATGCAGTCAGAAAATATAGGCCTGAGGTCTGGTCAGTGGAATGTAGGTGAATATGGTGTTGTCACTTGCAGACCTGGCCCCTAAAATGTCCTGCACAGTCACCCACATTGCCCATTGGTCCCCCAAATGTCAGCTGGACTTTGACACTCAGAGCAACTGATGGCTCTATCATCTTTGTCAGGAGCAAAGACAGTGGAGCCTCTGTCAACTTTAGTCCTAAATAATTACATGGTACAAAACCCCCTCTGCTAACCCACAATGGGCTATAACGCAGGCAGTAAAGAAATTTTTATTTCTAAGATGCTGAGATTTTTGTGACTGCAGTTAGCCTACCTCGTCTAAGATAGAAATGGGGGTTCTCCCATAACAAGACACCAAATATTTGGCATTGGCTTAGCAGGTGGAGAGTTAGGTGGGGAGGGTACAGATACAGCAGATCTGGGATATACAGTGACAACATATTGGCAAAGCTACTGCCTATAATACCCCGGAGGGCAGACCTGCCTCCAGAGCTTATGGTGCTAGAACTCGATGGTTCTGCACTAGGAAGTGGTTAAAATTCTAAGAAAACCAGAAGAGAATGGAAAAACAGATTGCTTGGATAGATGTTACCTGTTCCTAGTTGCCTGTTACTGATGTTCAGCTAGGTTTTTAATAAAAGTATCAAAGAACTACAAGAACTATGATGTGTAGCTGACACACTAGCAAATAAATATAAGCAAAATAAAAAGCTATTTCAGAAATTTGAGACTTAAAGAGTTGGAAACGTCATTTGCTAATTGTTTCTAGTCACCTCAAAGTAAGAGATGTCATTTTTTAACTTTTTTTTTAATTGAAGTATAGTTTATCTACAATATTATGTTAGTTTCAGGTGTACAACATAGCGATCCCAAATTTTTATAGATCATACTCCATTTATAGTTATTATAAAATATTGGCTATATTCCCTGTGCTGTAAAATATATCCTTGTAGCTTATTTATTTTATACATAGTAGTTTGTACCTCTTGATCCCCTACCCTACCTTGCCCCTTCCCTCATTGCCTCTCTGTCATTTTCAAAGACATTGTGTATTGCAGACCTCGTGAGATTTCTCAGTTGCACGTTGTGACTCAGGCCTTTGGCAAAAATCAGATTAAGGATGGGTCTTTCCACCCACTTTTAAATAACCTCAAGGTAGCCACGATGAAACTGAAAAATAGAGGCACAGAAGTAAGGAAGCAATATAATAAACAGCCTTGAAATTATGTCTGGGAAAAACTATGGTTATGACATGAGGAGCTTTCTGAAAGGAAACAAATCAGAAGCCTTCTATATTACTGACAGAATTGTATTACTAAAGCTGTTATGATCTGGAATAAGAAAAGCTTTGAATAGTCTCCAAACCTGAAATCAATCTCAGGCAGAAAGTGGGCTGTGGGCGCTGGCGGTCCCCAAGGAGGATGGAGGACCCAGGATCCGTTTCACATGTGTCAAGGAGGACCATGGACTGACAGGGAAGAACTCTGGGGGCAGAGCCAGGGATCACTGGGGAAAATGAACAAAAAGTCCCTCCCAGAGGGGAAGATCGGAATCTATTTGGGTAACTTCCCCCACTCCCTGGAAAGAGAAACTTCCCAATGCCTGCCCTGCAGGATGTCAACTTTGCTATGGACTAGCGGTTACTCTCTGCCTTCTTTTCTTCCTTTTTCAGATGGAAAATATTACTGCTGTCATCACCACCCTAAAGTGTAAGAGGGGGAGAGATGACATTTCTCTTTTGTTCGTTGGTGGCTGAACCAAGAGGACTCACATCCACAACTGATAGAGAAAGCCACTCCCCTCCTGGAGATCCTGACATTTGAGCTGTAGGCAGTGACTGGGTAGCACCTGGAGGCTGTTCCCATGGAGATGGGATGCATGTGTTCCACGTGCCCCAGGGAGAATGTAATGGTGACCAGAGGGGTTGACGCGGCAGAGATGATCCTATGTGTTCACTGCACCCATTTCATTTCCTTAAACCCTGAAAGAGCATTTCCCAACTTCCCCTGCAGTTAAGTGGGGCCATGTGACTGAGTTCCAGCCAATGGAGTGTGGCCTGGCTCCTAAAATCCTCTGAGTGACGTCATATGCTCTCAGCAAATGAGAACTCATTAACCAACTGCTCTTAACCAATGAGCAGTAAGCGCAGCGTCTGACAACTGCTCTTGGTCAATGTCTGTGTTGTCCCGAGTCGAGTGTGATCTTCTGCCTAGTATTGTCTACTTCACTGTAGCTTCTCTATTAATCATTTATTTTATGTTCCACTAAACTGTATTAACTAATAATAAGTGATAAAAGGTAAACTGGCCAGACCTGCTGGAATAAACAATAGAAAAACATAAGAATAGGAACAAATTTCACAGAAGCTCAAGAGTCTTCATGATTTGGTCAAGAAACAGACATCGAAGAGTATCAGGCAACCAAGGACATGAGGAAAGGTAGTAAGGATTGCTTTAGCCTGGGCAGATGCACCAATAATTGTAGTAAGAGCATCTGGGAGAAATTAAGCATGTCATGACTATAAGAGATCTGAAGAGACTAAAACAGCAAATCTCAGTGTACAATGCAAAGGAGGCATCTCCACAGGACCCTGCAATAAAGATCCTTTGTCGTCCTCACACAGTTAGTACTTGCATCTCCGGGAGCACATCACCAGTGGTACCCAGGAGAGATGCGAGTGGTGTGAGGATACAGTGAGCCCTGCCGATATTCAAGTCCAGTTAGCGTGGTACCTGGCAGGACTGATGCAGAAACACAACACAACACTGACCCCCAACTCTCACACATATGCCAGGAGTTGTCCAGCTTGCATGCTTACTCAGGCAATTAGCAAAAAGAAGAAGCAAAGTGGAGACGAAGGTATGAGGGACTAAGGGGGAGAAGGCAATAAAGGCATTGGTAACACCAAAAAGTCAAGACAGTAATCAGCATATATTGGAGACCTCATGTGTACCTTGTTGTCTCTACCCAGGAAACACTTATGCCCCATTCACTATTGGACCTATAGAGACTAAGAGAGTGCCCTTCAGCTATTCCCCACTTTAAACAGAAGCTAAGGAAGGCAGAGTTCTGTTGGAAGGCCATCAAAACAGGTGAAACTGAAAAATCCATTTCAGCATGCCCCTGCAGACCCAATGCACCTGCCCCTAGATTCTGACATTCCCAGGGGGACTGATAGGGTTCACTTGCCAGGACTGACATTACTACAAGATTCAGAGATGCCCGAAGAGTTCCCCATCAGTTTAGAGAACCGTCTTTCCTATAACTGCAGAACTGTCACCTCTACATTGAAGGCCGCTCCGAGAGTATAGAGCGACTCCAAACGTACAGCATCGCGTGTTCTGGTGCATCCATGAACGCTTCCACTACACCTGCCCCACTGCTTCCCTCTGCCAGTCCCCACCGCAACCTCCTCATCACCCTCGAAGTGCCACTGAGCAACAGCCATGGGCCAAGCTGTGGAAATAAATGAGAAACACAGTGCATGACTCTGGCCTGCCCTCAGGAAGCTTGCAATCTTGTTTGGAGGTGCCTCTGAGACATGGATTTCACAAGCAGTGATTAATTACACAGCCGGCAAAGTAACACAAGGGTATTAGGGTTCACAAAACGGGCAAGGAATCGGGGCTGGCGCGTTGATGGCTGGCTCCCTGCCTAACAAGAGCTTTTTCTCTCCTGCTAGATGTGATCATTCATCTTCTTCCTTTAGTTTTACTCCAGAAAATAATCTTTCTGTCCTTTTAGTTTCAGTTCTCATAGTCTTCCAATCCTCTTCTTCCTACACTTAGAAAACCACCCCTTCCCTCATGGCCTCAATGGGAAACAAGTTCTAACCTCTGTAACATTCAGGCATATTCATTTGAAAGCTTTCTCTTCCCCTCTGTGTCTGTGTCTACTTGTTCTATTGATTCAGACTATTCAACCAGTGAGCAGAGACAACATCTAATTATATTTTCCACCGAAACATTACATGTTATTAATGCTTAGTAAGTAAGAAAAACAATAATGTCTTTATGTTTCCCCTTTTTTTCAGCCCAGGACTTCATATGTAAAAAGAGATATTAAAAAAAAGTATAGCATGGAAGGGTTTAGTCTATTAGACATATATTAGGTTGTGTCCTCCTGTAAAAAGGCTCAGGCTTTTAAATGGGACATGAAGCTATTAGCCATTACACGTCTGCTCTGTTTTTTTTCCTCCAGCTTCAGTGGACTGGCACGTTAGCCTCTTGGCAAAAGTCATATCAAGAGCTGTTCTTTTCCCAACAATACATCTTGACCACCGTCGATGGCTGTCACTCAGAAATGCATAGTTATTTTTTACACTCTCAAATACTTAAGAGCCTCACAAGAGTCCAGACTCCCCTTTCCTTACCCCTTGATCACACCCTACCTGTAGGTGCTGCCAGCCTCTCTCCTCCAGCACAAATCTTCCAGTCCAGCCAGGCCAGCCTCCTTGGAGATTCCAAGGCTTCTTATTCTAGCAACCTCTAAATTTAACGCATCCACTGAAACCTCGAAAATTCACGTCATCCCCACAAATCTCTCTTGACCATAATAGCTCTCGGTGATGACTCACCCTTTTGAATTTGGAATATGCAAAGATCTAAAAAATTAACAGCACAACATAGCATATACATCAGAAAGTCAAATGGGCAGAAGAATGAACACTCTGTTTATATCAAGTTAGATCAGCTTCTTTTTAGGAGCAGAATCTACAGAGCCTGTTCCCGGTCTCACACACATAGATACCACACTAAACTATCCATGGCTTTTCCTTTCCAAGGAAGTTCATAAGCCTCTTGGTGGCAGGGACTATTCCTCACATAACCCAGAACCGCCTGCAATATCAAACGTTAATAGCGTTGGGCACGCAGAAAATACACGGAAGATTCCCACTGATTTGCCCTGTAGGGAGGCTGGGAATATGATCTGGTCAAACTGAGAGTAAAATCATACTGAAGCAATAAATCAGTGAAAGAGCACTGAGAATAACTGTAGACACATTTTCAGTGAGCTGACTGGGATTTGGGACCGTAATGGAGCTGGACCCTCTGAGACCTTCCCAGGATGGACACCCACCCATGTCCTCCGCCTGCCTCTTTGTCTGTAGGAGAACGTTAGTCAAAGAATAAATTTAATCAGAGAAGTGAGAAAATGCAGAAAGAAAGGAAATGGTCAAGCAAGACAAATAATATTACTTTAACCATTAAACAAAGTCAAGGACCTTCCTCCAGGGCTATAAATAATATTCTGAGCCACGTCCTTCGAGCTGTTTTGCAGATACTGAAACCCTCAGCAGGTGGGAGAAGTAAACTGTGTGCTGCCCACAAACACGCACACCCTAGGCTGGTTGGAGCCAGAAGGCTGATGATGTTGATTCCCACTTACATCACCACCGACCAATCAGAAGAATGTCCACGTGCTCACCACGCCCTGCTCCTTGAACACTGTAAGACTCCTCACTACCCTCTCCAGGGTGGGACACACAGTCTTGAGGACATTAGGCCCCCTTTGCCTGGCAAAGCAATACAGCTATTTCTTTCTACTTCCCCCAAAACTCTGTCTCCGAGATTTAATCCGGCCCCGATGTACAGCGGGCAAATTTGGCAACAGGACTCACAGAGACCCACTCTACGTGCAATTTCAGCAGAGCGGGTGTGTGGAGGGTGGGAGGGATGAATGGCATGAAAATATCAGTTCTCAGATGGCCTTTGAGATCATCTGATAGGAGCCATCCTCCTAGAGATGAAGAACTGGGGACGTCTCCAACCGAAGCTGGAAGACCAGAGACCACACGAGGTGTGCTCAGTCCCAGCTATACCCTTTCGGAACCCGCAGCAGCTCTGCATGTGTATTTTCCCCGAAGCAAGTACCCACCTCTACCTGGAAGCAGGGGATGAACCCTTGCCCAGAGTTCCCATCCCTGGTTAACGGGAACACATTTCATGTTGTTCTGATGATATGTAACTCGGTTAACTGCAGATCTGTTGCGATTGCTTTCTCTTCTCCCTCTCATCTATGCTACACACAACAAATCTTAACACATCCTCTAAACAATTAAGTTATGCCACAGCTGGTGCAGTGTGGTAACAGGAAAACTTGAGTTCAAATAACTAAACCCGTAGCTGAGCTGCTAAGATGTTTTTCCTTTAAAAAAATTGTTGTTTTCGATTTTCTGACATTACTTTTCTAGCTCAGGTAACAAAAAAGCAGTGTTTGGACAGTGTCACCAGGTTATTTTTGTAAACAAAAGCTCCCTGAACAGCTCTGATGTGCACATGCTGTCCCAGGAATTATGGAAGATCAAATGAATAAAACTCTCCTTCTGGCCTCAAGAATCTAGTAAGATGATTAAAAATGGAACCCAAAAAGTCTAATAAAGGGAGAACATAATAGGAGGCTGTGGAATTTCAGAGCAGGGACAAATTCCCTGATTTTCCTTCACTGGGGAAATGGAATTAATAAAAACCATATGTGTTTACAAAGCAATACCTACAGATTTTAGAAATTCTTAATTTCAAAAGATGGCTATCTTCCATGTTGATCATTCTTCTGCATTCACAGTTCCTTCCTCTTCCACTCAGTTGCCTACTGACAAAAGAATATGCTGACTTTTTTCACAGAGGCTGATTTTTAAAAGTTTTCTCCGAAGAGCAAGTTTTCTTTGCCTTCATCCAAATATTGCTGCCACGGAGTTAATAATGAGAAATAACGTAATTTTGCACGTTTGCCACACTGTACAGCTTCCAAAGTGTTTTCACAAATGCTATTTCGAGGGGTCTCTCTGGTCACCACAAAACCCTGAGGAGCACACGTGGTCGATGAATGCGTCGCTCGGTATGTGTGTGTGCGTGTGGTTATTATTATTTTCCTCGTGCACAGAGGATTCTGAGGCTCTGAGGAGTTTGGTGAGTGACAGTGACAACTGGCATTTGTCAGACAAAAAGAAAATTGCTGGCTAAGCCCTCTAAGCTAAAATTACTTACAAATTATTGCCCTTGAAAGCTCATGTTCTCGCTGGTATATGTTCTCTTGCAAAGCTAATGGCCCTGAGCAACATCTGGGGGCCCAGGCTCCCCTTTTCTCCACACGTGTCCCCCCGCCATTCCCTCCTCCGAAACTGGTCGACCTGTCTCCTCTCATCCTCTCTTCCCAATAAAAGATCAAAAAGCAGCCATTTGAACTTCCATCCTAAAAAGCCAAAGCCAATGAATTATGTCCTTCAAGAGTATTTGGGCTTTAAAACTTGGGCATCACCCTGTGGGGGGATGTCTTCTTGCTAATAAACACCTTTGGGGGCAGCAGCCAGAAGGTGGAAGGAATTTGGTGCTGAACCACTGATGCTGCCATGTTTCCCTCCAATGATGAAGAAAGGGCCTCTGAGCTTTTTCTTCAGGGTCAGAGAAGGAAAGAGAAGCTGGCACTAATGCAACCTGGGCTGTGTCCCTGAAAGGAACTTTAGGGATGAGCAATGACAGATTTAACAAGTAGAGAAAGCGCACTGGGTCCCCAGGGGCTGAGGGACAAAGGAAAAAGCAGAATTTGGGAAGCAGCCAGGGGCCTGAGAGTGACATCCTCAGCGCTCTCTCCAACCCCACGCGTGCACATTTGTCCTGGCCTGATCTCAGACTCGCCGGCTCAAGCCCTGTGCTTCTCAAGATCTGCCCCAGGTCGAGAAAGCAACACCCTCAAGTCCCACAGCCTTGACCCAGGCTACTCTTGCTTCCATTTGAACACACTGAGTGGGCGAAGCTGTTCTTACCTCGTAGTGGGCCACGCGCTGAGATTCCGATATCAGCTGTGCACTGCACACTTTGCAATAACTGTCTGTAAATAACTCCTGATCGATATCGGAGGACTTCATCAGGCTAAAAGAGGAGCAAAAGAAGAGAAAAGCAAGATGAATCCACTGCTTTGGTTTTTATGCAGGACACTAACTGTGTGAAGAAGCCAGGAGCCCGGTACCAGATCCAATGATGGTGACAGTGGGGGAGATCTCCCCAAACCTTTGGGGTGATCATGTCAATCGACCTTAGTAAGTGTATAGGTGACCATTTTCTCATAAATGCTCAACAGTGTGGCTGATACCCCGAAAAACTGAAATCCAGCTTTAGTTTTCTTTGTTTGACAAATCAGACCTACATCTACTGTATTGTCAAGGATTTATGTGAAAAGACATCTTCAAAGATGATTCATATTAGCAAAATATTGTAAGCACACAATATAGCCAACAGTAGGAAATAGGTTAAATGAAATTCTGATACAGCCACACACTAGAATACTACATGGCTCCTAAATCCAAACTCCGATCAAATCCTTTAAGAAAATATTTAGTAAAATAGGAAAAAGTTTACCATTAACAACAAAGGTTTACAAATCAGTATGTACATAATTATACTAATTTCTTTTAAAACATGTATAGGTGTGCAGAAAACCATTCCAGGAAGTTTTAACAAAAGGTTAATAGCAGTTATCTTTGGGAGATTATAGGTAGTCACGTAATTTTCCTTATTTTTACATTTTCTACAATGAACATGGATTGCTTTTGCAGTACATGGAAACAGGTTAGTTTTGTAAAGAGACTTATAAGCAATATCAAATTGACTTTTGAGTTCAATAGCTTTACTCAGACAATTAAAAAGTAAAATCAGATTAAAGTATCACTTTCTTTGCAAGTCTATGCCTTGTAAAGTGAGGAGCCCTCATGATTCCTGCTGACTTTTCTACATGTAGGGTAGAGGAAATTCATAAAGGTCACTTCCACCGCTCCACACCACAAGTGAGACCACAAAGGTAAACAAACATATCCTCAAATTCCAAACCCCAAACCAAAATGCAGCCAATGTTCTCAAGCTTGTGAAAGTGAGCTGACACAGAGGTGTCTTACAGTAGCTGATATGTAATGTCACCACCCTGGAAACACACACCAGCACATCAGGATGCTTTTCTCTAACCCCAAAATTCGTTTCATCCTACCTCCTACCTGCCAAGCAAAGAGTAAGGACTGTGCCAGAGGCCATGCATATGAAGAGGCCTGAGAAGCCGAGACAGCAGGGTGGGGTGGGCACCCTGTATGGTGGAGGATGGAGTTCATCCTACTCCGACACCCTCACCGTACACATGACACTGTCCAGAGTCACACTGCTGATGTTTGGCATGGCCACAGATACAGCCCAACTTCCCTGATCCCAATTCCCACTCTCCAGCCCAGGTCAAGCGCTACCTGCAAGCTGCATGATATGGTAAGTCACTAAACCTTCTAGGTCTCAGTTCTCTCCCTATAAAAGTTGAGAAAACAACATTTTCCAGGCCTCCTTAGAGAACTGTGGGGAATATCAAAAGGAGAAATCTAGAAGAATGTACTGTATAAACTGTAAAGCTCCTTTTATTTGAATGGGAATCACTATCCCATTTTTACTGACATCCCGATGTTGGTAAGATATCGGGCAAGTCTGGATTAATGCAACAAGATGAAGGACTGTGGTCCATTTTAAGACATTTAAAAAAATCATCTAAATAGCTGGGTCATGGGAGTAAAGTATCCGCCTGAAATAAAAGGCTGCCTACTCAACAACTCCAAACTCACTTTCTACCTTACCTTTGGCTATCTTGGCCCGTTAGGGCATTTGTATTAAGCAGTTCAAAAGGATTCACAGTTTCTGCTCCCAGGAGACAAGAGTACCTATGGTTTGCAATGCCCTGAGTCCCAACAGTAATGCCAAAGAGTAAGGACCAGTGATTCTCACAGCTGAAATGGACCTGTTATTTCTGGAAGGATCGTTCCGGGCAGACAGCCTGGTCAACTTGGAGTACAGCACCTGCAGTGCCTGGAGGCTCACGACCTCACATGGCAGCCTGTTCCAGAGAGCCTGGCAGCTCTAGTATTTAGGTACTTTTCAGGTCGATTCAAAATCTGTCCCCCTGTAGATTTCACTCATTGATTCTCTTTGGGAACAACACAGAATTATTCTACTCCCCTTTCTCATGAGATCCCCTCCCTCAAGTATTGAAGATAGCTCTCTTCTATCTATTCCCAACACCTGTCCTGCCTTATCGTCTTGGTCTGTGTCTGTCTTTTTATGAACCATCTTCAAAGGCAATGCCAAGAGCAGAATGAAACACTCCAAATATGTCAGCAGAGGATCACAAATCCAAATGACCCTCCAAAACATCCACTGTCATTTGCAACGGTCTGTATTCACAGCCTAGAGTGCAAATGGAGAAGAGGCGCTTTGATGATGCGAAAATGTAGTACATTTTGAAATGTCAAATGGGAAAAGAAAACTTGGTAAGGTGTATTTTTGAAGCCAAGCTCCTATAAGTAGTTGTGTTTAAATATTATCGTGTTCCCTGCTATTTCTAATAAAGAAAAGCAAGAAAATAGATTCACGGGTGACCTGGTTAATAGGAATCTCCAAACTCAATGCACACTCCCGCCTCATTATACAACTGACTGCAGAAATCAAACAGTGTGAAAGGATATTCAAGGTACATGTCGGACCAAGCAGGGCCCGTAGGAGTCTGAGTCTCGGTAAAGCAGCTGTGCAGCAGAAATAGCTTTAAAGGCAGAATATAAAATGTGTATACTAAAAAAAAAAAAAAAAAAAAAAAAAAATCAAAGAAAGAAGAGAATATCCTGGCTTTTCCCACTGTTTTATATAAGAATATTGACTTGAACAAGCCCACATACAGTAAAATGGTAATAAAGACCCCTCTGAAATCGACATGGCCCGAGTAGAATACCTGAATGAGTTAAATTCCAGTGGGACGCTATCAGTGAACAAGTGTCAGACTGGTTTGTGCATGAGACCTTTACTCCAAGAAAAGAGAACTCTTTCTGTGTAGGTCACTTTAGACATGCAGAGGGTCTGATTTATGATTCAAAGAGTAGACTTCCCGAGAGGAGAGGCTGCCACTTGCTCCTCTCCTCCAGCTTGTTTAGAATAGGATTCCCAGCTTCACTGGCCTTCAGAAGTACAGGAGAGCTGGGAAGAAAAAGGAAAACTTGACTGTCTTTCCTTAACCTTGTCCATGGTGCTGAATCATTGGCTAGAGCTGAGATGGGGCTGGGCCATTGATCACTTACTGGTCAGTCATACTGTCCATCAGGGCCAATGTGTGGTGACACGCCCCCCCAAACTCTAAGAACATGCTGATTGTACTGAACTCTGACCAGGCACTGGGGCATTGTGAGGAGGGAGACAAGAGTAAGGGAAGCAGTCTGATGTCCTGAATTTGAAACTGATCTGAAGGAAAGCTTCCTCAGTATTCCCCACCCTGGCACATTCCAAAGCAAACACTGAAGACTTGAATAACCTCTCTATCACTCTTCAGTATTCACAGAGGAAAGGGCTGCCTGTATTGTAGGAAAGTAAAGGCCCAGAGTAGAATTGGAGGCAGTATTAGAACAGGAACGTGATTAGATTCTCACTGGCTGTCCTAGGTCTCTATACAGCAATAGACCAAGGTCTCTATATAGCAATATTTAAATGTGTAGCGGTGACAGTGTAAGACTCAGAGGTGTAGTTCAGTATAATAAATAAAGAAAATTTGGAGGGGAGAGATTTTGTTTATTCAATAATGGCTACTGAGCATCTATTATGTGTGAGGCATCGGGATAACAGAAGGCACAGATCCTGTCTTCCAAATTTTTATGAGCTATTGAGTGAGAAGAGAGATACCCACCAAATACAGGCTGCAAGTGTAATTGGCTGGTAAAAAGTGCTACAGGATTTGCAGAGACAAGAGGCATTATAGGGAACTCTTCAAGGAGGCTCTATAAGAGTTGAAATTTAAGGATGGACAGGATTGGAGTGGAGAGAAATGGGTTCCAACTCGGGAGCTAATTCTTTTCCCTGGCACAGGAGAAAATCCTACTGTCAGTAGGTATAAGAAGATATATATGAAGGGCACTGGTGGGCTTATTTGGGATTATGCAACATGAGGGGAAAAGGCAGCAAGATGCAAGGAAGAGAGGGGTACACAAACTTCAAGGTCCAGATGGAAGCAGGAGAGCCAGGTCCCAACACATTTCTCAAGGTGTAAGGAATGGCGTTTTTCAGGATCTTCAAATGCAGATGTGAAGCCTTCCTTTCTGCTTCTTTCTGCTCCTCAAGAGTAGATTTCAGGAACACTGGCTGAAAATTCAAAGAAACCTGAGGCTTCATAGCCGAGATTAATATTCTTCATTCCATTCCATTTCTAATAATGCTAAAATAGCTTCTGACTTAAAGATCCCAAAACCCATGCAGGGCTCTTCAGAGAAAAACAAGACATTAGTTCAAATCCAGGTTTGGTCACTTGCCAACTAGGTTTTTTGAGCAAGTTATATATCCTCCTTGAGCCCTGCTTTCCTCATTTGTGAAATGGGGTAAACATTCTCACGGTTATTGCGGTGATTAGAGAAGGTGAAGCTTGAAAGCATCTAACAAAGACTGTGGCATATGGTAGACACTCCAAAAACAGGTATTACCACCACTGGTATGAATATTATTAATTTTATATTATCGTTATTCTTATTTTCAGGAGGGATGCTGTAAATATTGAAGCAGAGAAATAAACAGAACCACATTCAAGACTAAGGGGGAAGATAACACAGTCGGTGTGCTGAAATCATAGCTTTTATTGCCTTCACAGGCTTTCTCTTTTGTATTAACAATATCATCTACAAAAATGTCTTGTTTCTACTGATTCCACTGCCAGCTGATACTCAGGCCTTATGCCTGTGAAGACCCCATACTTCACGAATGTTTAAAACCTATTTTTGTTGTTGGTAGGTGCTGATACTGGCAGACGGAGCAATTTGATGAGAACTGCGTCCTACCCTCTCTCTTGCCCACGTGTGCTCTTCCCGCTGTGACCTGCTCCCCGGGTGGCCACAGAGGAAAAGCACATTCCACCCGAAGTCTGGGGGTAGACCAGTTCTCTGCACCCATAGCCACTCACTGTGGTGGCCCTGCGGTGGCCACAGCTCTCACACTCCCCAGGGTGGCATCTCTGCTCCCATCCCTTGGAGAGAGAAGCCCTCGGCTTGGTGATCCCCACCGCTGGATATCCTGTCACAGATTTTGGCATTTTCCCTCCGAAGCTTATCTACAAGATCTAATAACCTAACCTACTCTTCACTCACTCTCTCTCCCCTCACTAGCCCTTTAAAAATAGGATTTAAGACTCATGGCAATTTCAACCACAGTGTTACTCTTACCCTTGGGGGCATATTTCTGCATTTCCAAACTGCCACTCCGTCTGACTTTGTGAACTCATCAGTATCAGGGACTGCATCTAAAAATACTCCCAACATGGGACTTCCCTGGCAGTCCGGTGGTTAGGACTCCGCGCTTCCACTGCAGGGGGCACAGGCTCGATCCCTGGTCGGGGAACTAAGATCCCACATGCTGCACGGCGCGGCCAAAATAAAAAAAAAAAGTACTCTCAACAGCGTTTGACTCTGGTGAAAACTCTAGACCCAGAAGGAACGAAGATTTTATTTTACTACTATAAACATACTAAGTGGTGCTTCTGAGTCAGGCTTGGTTAGGGCTAAGAGCCTTACCACCTGATTCAGTTCCTCCAAGAGGCAGGTAACATCATCAGCCTCATTTTCCGGATGAGTAACTAAGGCTTCGGATTGAGTAACAAGTTTGTAAGTGGCAGTCGGGTACCAAGCTGGGGCTGACTCTGTGTCCAACCGCTCAGCCCTCACCCTGGCTCCCTCCCTGGGGTGGAATTCAGCGCGGTGAGCCTTTCAGTCTGTTCTCCTATCGCCCGTCTAGGGAGCAGCATTAAAAATATGAAAATGAAAGTGTCGGGCAGACATCCTGCCCAGAATTCATATGTTGTGGCCTGGAGAGCCCCAACTGTCCAGGTGGAACCTTGGAAGCTGAAACTGACCTCAGGGTCCAGACGCTTTTACCTGCGTTTATCTAATCAAACTGGGATGTGCTACCGTCTTCCCGCACATTCTACCTCTGTTCTGCCTGCACATCGGTAGCCTGACTCACCCTCAGCTTCAGTACCTACTTCTGCCCTCCCATTTGGCCTGACACCCTGCAAAACCAGCCCACCCTTCTGTCTAGCCTGGCTGGCTCCTCTTCATCCGGCTGGGACCCTCCACTCTATGTCCCGTGCCCACTCCAGCAAAGGGCTGGACTCCCGCGGCCACAGTGCCCCGTGCGGAGAGGCTAGACTTCTGTCTCTTTCAATTTTGACAAGCTGAATGGTTGACTGAAAATGCCACCAATTAAAACGAACTTTCCCCTGGTTTAGGAACGCGAAACAGACAGGAGGAATCCTGCTGCCGTTTACCTTCAGCCACATCTTAAAATTAAAATTATTAACATCAAAAAGACTATTGAAATGGTTCCTATTTTGTTCTTACCAATACTGGAGGGGATCAAGTTCTACTCAGAAGGAGGAAAGCTATGAGAATCGGGGCTGGTCCATTTTCAGCACAAAACAAATAAGCCTTGGTCTGCTTCTCTGTGATACTTTGAGTTCTTATTCTACGGGCGAAAGGGCCCTGAACTGGAGCCCGCTTTTGGTGTTCTTGTGTCTGTGGCCTGATCTGTGCTCCCTTCCCCTTTCAGGCTCTGCCACTGTCCTTCTGGGGCACATAAACCGCCTTCCCCGCGAGCCTTCCTGTCATAGCAGACAAAGATTTGGAGACAAACACGTGACTTTGGAAACATCTCCACAGTGACCCCTCACCCCCACCCCTGCCTCTAGGGACCAACAATCCCACAGATGAGCTGGGTCTGTCTTGTCCCTTCACATCTCCCTCCATGTGAAGGTGGGGGACGCAGGGCTGGTTGCCATGGCAGCAGACGAAGCAGCCTGAGCAAAAACCACCACGGGAAGTGCTCCAGAAATGGAAGCAAACTGGACTTCCATGAAATCGCACCCGAGAGAGAAAGGGGGCCGAGAGCACGCAAATGAAGTGATGCCCGAACCCAGCTCTCGGGGCCACAGACCCAACGTGTTATCCTTTAATTCACCGCACACCCCCAGCTGGCCAGACGGGGGACCTGGAACCTCCGTGAAGTGGCTGAGATCCGGACGGACGTCAGATACACAACCAGCTTGAAGCACCTTTGGGTTCCCTGTTTCCTGGGACGAAGCCCTTTCTGCTGATCGGATGCTGCCTCCCGCTTCCTGATGATGTTCAGGTAA
The DNA here is from genome assembly GCF_965194805.1 of Balaenoptera borealis. Lineage (NCBI taxonomy): Eukaryota > Metazoa > Chordata > Mammalia > Artiodactyla > Balaenopteridae > Balaenoptera > Balaenoptera borealis. The sequence goes on from NC_138880.1 coordinate 7,456,299, forward strand.
AGGAATCTGGAGGTCCAGGCCCCTCACCACAGATTATCCACACGCAGGCGCAAGCTCTGCTTTCCAGCCTGTGCTTGAGAGAGACAGAGAACTCCCCACACCACTCTCTTCTCTCTCTTCTGCTTGGCGTCGCCAGGAGCTGCAAAGCTGACTTAACACCACTTGAATAATTGCCTTTTACTGGCACCATTTTCCTCACTTGTAAAACCGGGCACTGCGATCCTGACTCAGAGGCATCTGCCTCTGCTGGGCACACGTGCCTCATCCCAGGCCCTGGGCTGTGGAACCATATCTGTCAGTCTCGTCCACATATGGCTCGGGCTGGCCGATGACACCTGGGGCGGAGAGCAGCAAACATGCCCCCAGCCTGGGCCAGCCTCTGAGGGCACACACGTGTGCATCTGGTCCCCGGCCACTTCTCCCTCTCCGGCCCCTTGTGCCTTGTCAGGACGTGTGAGCCTGGATTGTAGACGCCAGGGGGCTGAGTGGAGCCCAAGGCTTCCAGGAACCCCAGCGCCTCAGATTTTCTATGACCTTTACAAAACAGCCTCTGCCCAAGTCCAGCATATCCTACAGCCTCGCTCGCATCCCCCTTTTACTCATCACCTGGGGTTTATTGAGCATTTACTATGTGCTGGTGCCCCTCTAGGCACTAGGTTTGCCGCAGTGAACAACTCCAAGGTTCTGATCTCACGAGAAGGTTCACACACTGGACTCGGTACACACCATTCTGCAGAAACACACACAGAATCCCTATCTCCTTCCACACATAAATAAAATATTCATACCAGCTAGTAGGCAGTGGCTCTATCTCTCTCTTATGTCATTCTAGAATCTCTACGTGTTCTGTGGCTTAGAAGTCCCTGCTAAGATTTCAGGGTTGGACCTTTGTCTCCAGCGAACAGTAGAGATGGGGGATGTGGGCAGAGGCAGGGGAGTGAACAGGTTTCCAAAAGGTAAGAGCTCTTCTGTCTGGGTTTCCCAAAGGCCCTAGAGGAGACAGCTGTGGGGAGGGCCCAAGGTGGCTGGCGGTAACAGGCGATGAGCCCAACTGTCCCCAGCTGATGGGTCTGAGTGGCCTGACGGAGCACTTTTGTCAGGAGAAGCACCATTTCCTTCCGTAGGATATGAATGGGTACACACCAGCACCTCTCCCCATCACAGTGGGTCAGAGGCATTTTCTTTCTCTTTCTGCCACATCAGAGGGGAGACATGGGTGGTGGATGGAGAACTCAGATTTTCCCTTTGTTTATCCCTTCCGTCGGGGCCAACACAGAGCCCCCATCTCAGGAGGAAGGCCAGAGGCAGAGAGAAAAAAATAAATTACTAAGCCACAAAGAGGAGGAGAGGGGAGGAGAAAATATGGGCGAGAAGAACACGCCCTTTATGTTTTCTGTTGCTCTTTCCATCAAACTGAAGGGCTGTGCACCCAGATGGAAAAGCTGCTCGCATCTTAAAGAGTAGGTTCCCGCCCTCCCCACCCCCCTCCCCGCCACCTCCCCATCCCGACTTGAAGGAAGAAAGCTGACGATGTGGATTCCTCACTTCCCAGGGTGCCAGCTGCCTGGGTGGAGCAGGTGCACCCTTAAAACAGGTGGATTTTCTTAACAAGCTGCAAGACAACACGTTCTTTCTTCTGAACAGTGGATACAAGCCTTTGCAAATGCAGTTTATAAGTAAGTATTCCATTACTGTAACTTGTTTACATGATTTATCTTCACACGACTGCCCCTACTGAACCAGACAGATTGAGGGCAGATGTGAATGTGGCTATCACATCCAGGGCTTGGAGGCATAGTTCTGCACCTGTAACCAAGTGCAGATGAGCCAGACCGAGCCGCTGCGGGGAAAACAATCACTTTTATTCTAATCTGTACTCCGAGGATGCTGTGTGGCTTTCCATCAGCCAGCAGACATTCTCAGCCCCGTTCCCTACTCCAGCCTGCTAACTTGCCTTGGCTCCTCAGGAAATTCCTCTTTGGTCTCGATTTCTGTGCTGCTTTTCATAAAATCAGCAAAATTGTAGAGCTGTGTAATAGTATCTGGAGTGGCCAAGATGAAAAGACGCAGGAATTAAATGTTGCAAAGGTAGGGGCCACCCATCCGCAAACTGACAACAACCTGCCTGCAGGTCTGCCCCTTCCGTGAAATCTTTCAATCAGAACTTCTTTTCCCATCTGAGAGCTGGTTTGAGATCGTGTAGCACGTCTTGCTTTGGGATGCAGCAAGAAGTAGGAAAAATAATGACAGCTTAGGGAATCCAGCTACCAGGGGAAGCTGAGCATAAAAAGGTGTGTGTGTTATGCACATTAATAAACAATGAAGGGATTAGTAAAAATGAAAATATCTGACTGTATCAAGTGTTGGTGAAAGTATGGACACACAGGGTCTTTCACACACTTTTGATAGGAAGAGCAGTTTGAAAGTTAAGCATTATCTCATCAAGCTAAGCACTCCAGTTGACAGGCAAGAAATATTCTTGCTCCGTGCACGACACGAGGCGTGTAAAGGATGAGGGTGGAAGCATTGTTCAAATAGCAAAACCTGCAATCAGCCCGATGCGCATCTGCCGGAGGCGGGATGAACAAATTGAGGGAGAACCACGATATGAGTGATGTCCCACAACACACCAGAATATGGATGAACCGCGGCAGTCGAATGTTTACATGGAAAAACCAAGTCAAAGAGCATGTACACAAGATCCTTTCTACGAGTAAAAAACTGAAATAAAAATAGATACGTCTTTAGGATACATGTAGAGAAGATACAACTCTGAAAATGTTTAGCAAAAAAATGAGGACAGGATTCAGGATGGTGATTAGTGCAGACGGGCAGGATGAGGGAGTCACGTGACTGGATGCAAGTTGTTGCCAGATCTTAACTTTGCTTTGAAAGGTGTTATATAGGGGCTCATTGTTATTAAAGATGGTAAATGATAGTGATGATGATGATAGATGATAGATAGATAGAGGTTAGATAGATGCCAGATAGATAGATAGATAGATTGATGATAAATAGATAGATACCATCTATGCACCAATGATGAGACAGAATTTTCTGGAAACAAATCCTCCACACTCTCTATAACAGAGACACCATTATATTTTTCCTTCTCCCCAGCCACAAAAAATAATCTGAATTTCTCATCCTCTCTCGCAGTTAGTCTGCCTGTACTAGTTCTGGCCAATGCAATCTGGGCAAAAACAAAGTGCACTCTTGTAGGCGGGCCTGGAAAGCCGGCTGCACGATCTTCTATTTGCTCTCTCTCCTGAGGTTTGGATACTCATCCCCTAGTCCATTGGAAGCCACGTGTTAAAGAAGTGAAACTTCTGAAAGCCTGGGATCCTGAGTGACCACATGGAGTGCGGCCCCACAGCCATAACCCCTGGTGCCCACTGGATGTTATGTGGTTGAGAAATACACTTCTGATGCGCTAAGTCACCACGACCCCAGGGTCTACCTAGCATGACCTTAGCGAACTCAACTCAAACACAAGCACCATGACATGGCTGGAAAACAGTTACCCAGAAGCATACTTTTTACCATTTAAACCTCTTACGTGCTTTTGAGGGAGCTGGAAAAAGCCAGACTTTCAAGGGTCTTAAGCTTGAGAGATTCGACTCTACGTTGTCCCTTGTGTGCTCTGGGTGACGGCAGTAAGCAGCCCAGGTCTACCCGAGAATGCTTATTCGGGCCGGTACCAATCACTTCCTCATTTGAAGAGATGTGGTGCTTTTATGGCATCTAAAAATCAAGCAATTTATGGAAAAGTACCACACCGTTTGAGGACAAAGCCTATGTACTGGTACATTGACTAGAAGGGCCTTTTCATGTATTTTAACTAGGAGCCCTTTTCAAATACCAGTGGCACCTTCTAGGAAGGCCACTCTGTTTCTGTCCGGCTTTGAGTGCATTCATCCTCCTCGTGCCCGGCATGCTGGCACTGGTGTCTTGTGCGATCTGCTTTGCCATCTTGTGAGGGGGGAGAACCGAGCAGACGGCCATGACCACAGGGATGCCAGGTAATGAGCAAGTGCCTCACAGCAGAGTATCAGGGCCTTGTCACCTCGCCAGAAACGACAGCTTGGCCGTCTGGCATCAGCCCTGATGTTGGGAAGGAGCTCCCATCTCACCACTCCAGCTCCTAATGTAGTTGCACTTTCAAATTCTTGCCCTGAATCAGTGCTTCTTGCCTTTTCAGCTGAGTTGAGCTGGGGTTGGGCAGTTTCCAGAAAATGAAACCATATTAAATCTAGATTCATCACCTGGCTGAGCAGTTTGTGGCTTTGGGGTAAAGAGAGGCGTATCAACTACGGGCTGAGGGATGCCCTTCTAAGGCCATGCCCCCTCCCCCATGCATCGCTGAAGTCGTACCCCTGCCCCAAGCCTGGCAGTGAATTGTCAGCCCCTCCACCTCTCCTGCCCACCTACCCAGACCGGATTGACCTTAAATCAGTGCCCCTACCCAGCCTCCCTCCTACCCCGCTTCCCCACCTGCTGGGAGGAAGGTAGGGCTGCCCAGTGGAAGAGCACATCAGTGTCTGGATGGGCTGGTAAGGAAACAGGGCAGTGTGAACACCGGCCTGCCGAAGTCAAGGGACGTGGGACTCGCCACCCGGACCTGAGGGGAATGGAGACGGAATAAGACCACATCCCACGGTGGAGACAGGAATAAGGAAATCGCAGCCCTGGAAAGGACCTTAGGGACCACTTGCCCTCTTCTCCACACTCAGAGAGAACAGAGAAGACACGCAGGAAGATGATGGGACTTACCCCCAGGTGACCCCTGTGAGCAAACACAAACTGGGGATCCCCACCTCATACAATAACATTCTTTTCCTACACCTCCCTGCCCGTCCAGAATGTTCACTGTTTTCCTTTTAGGAAGCATTTTGGGCAAGGAGGAACCAAAGCCACCCTTTTAAATTAGGGGGGGGAACCAGACACTTGCGGGACCTGGCTAATCAGGGATGCCTAACAAAGACCACCTTCTGGGTCGGACTCTGGGGAGTAGGTGAGAGGGGTTGTGAGGAGGGGAGGGGTATTGGGTTGGGGGCCTCGCCTCCCCCGCCAGGCTCTCAGATTCTGGTGACTGATCCTTTGGTCAGGAATGAGAACGCCCTGGCCAGGGACCTGTGAGTCGTGCAGATATCAGGTCAGAGAGGGAAGTAGATTTAAGTACCGATTTCACCTACGCTAGCCGTGCATTCACATCACGAGCAGCAGTTCTGATTTCTCACCACCCAGAGTAATAGGCCATCCTCCCAACTCGATGGGCCATGACGTGCTTACTGACTGAGTGATCTGGACCCACACTGAAATAAGTACTTGGAGCTTCCTGGGGTGGACAGAGAGACGAGAGGTCCAGATGCCCTTTCAGGGAAGACCTTCTTGCCCTAGCTGCTGGGAGTGGGGTTGGCTTTGGGGCTCAGCTGTCTGCCTTTCGGGAATGGCTTCTGCTGCAGTCACCGGGTCCAATGTCACACTCCCAGCCAGGGTGGCCCACACCCAGCCGCTGATGGACGCAGGGTGAAAAGACCAGCCACTGAGTCTTAGGATGGACAAGTCGCACACACAGTCTCAACCTGGACCCTCTTTCGCAGGTAGAGAGATTGCCCCTCCCTTCCACGATGTCCATCCCAGGTGCCACTCCTGGTAAACATCCCAAACACTAAACCCTGCAGGGTCTACGTCCCGGCAAACCCACACATTGACCTTGCTTCTCTCCCCAGGAGGTGAACCTCACACCGTAGGCCCACTGTGGACCCCACCTCATCAGAAATTCAGAGACCTGATCAGTTCCCGAAGCCCTAGAATTCCTCTGGGAGCCCAGCAAGTCATCCTCAGAGTAAAATTCAGGCAACCGGAGGCAAGAATTGTCTCTGGTAACGCTGTATCCTGAGATTGGCTCAGTACTACTTAATAATATGCAAAACAGAGAAACATGCCAGAGCTGAATCCCATTTCCCAGCCCTTTGATCTGTGGTCTCCACTGCGGTTACAGTTATTATTGCACCATCTGACTTGAACTGATGCTTCTAAGTTCCGTAATGTCAAATAACTCATATTTCAGTAACACTGCCTACCCACGGCTAAAAATATTGTTTCTTCCCACACAGCTATTCCTAATGAGATATTTCAAGCCACCTGGCACCCGGGGGAGATCCCTGGCTCATCTTCGATGGCACCCTATGACATGGGAACCGTATACAATAGAACCCATTGGATGCTGGTGTCACGGGGCAGGAAGAGACTGCGCAGGTTCTTTTGTCCTACAGTAAGAGATGTCCCTTGGGGATGTCATTAGACCCACAGTCAGTGGGACCCTCGGGTAAAACGTAGTACAACACACCAGAAGAGGTGCTGGCCCCTGTCACTGACCGGTTTTCCTCCAGGACCTTAGCTGCTCTTACAGCTTCTGATGAGAACCAGTCTGAAACCTGAACAAGTGTTAACTCCCACTGAAATGTAAATGCATTCAGGGAGCAGACAAGCCTCCTAACTGCTGCACTAGCCAACAAAGCCCAGCCAGCCCAAAGACTTGCCATGCATCACAAACAGTGTGCCCTGCACGCTCGTCCCCCCATTTTGCTAGCCTGTGTTCTCGCCTCTCCATCACCCCACTGATCCAGGTGTTCAGGCGTCACCTCCCTGGGACGTGGTTCCTCTTCTTCTCACCCAAGCTGGGTTAGGGACACTTTTCTAGGTCCTCCCAGCTCCCGGTGTACACATATACATAACAGATATAAGATATGCTGCACCCCTGGTGTGCTGTGCTGCCCCACGGACTGGAAGCCGTTCTAAGCACGTCAGCTAGGGTTGCAACGCACTGGTGTGGCCATCTGTGTCTAAAGAGAACTTGCTGTTTCTATTCTTTGAGTGTTATCCTGAAAATTATCAAGCAGAGCCCAGAGGATGGTCCCAAAGAAAACAACTCCAAGAGCATCCCTGGGACATCCCTGGGCTGCCCTGGGCAGGTCTTCTCCAGGGAGAGCCAGGCAGCCCACCTACCAGTGCAGACGTGTAGGTTTCTCAGAGCCCACAGAGGGGCTCCACCCTAGAAAACGAGGCCTCTGTGATCTGGTCTGGGAGGAGTAGTGAGTATAGCCTCCCCTCCCCAACAGTAAGCTCCCCTCCCCCTCCCTCACCTCCCAGCTGCACACTGGGTCTCAGCTGGAACAGGAGATAACACTAAAGAGGAATAAATGTCCCTTCATGCACTGCAACATCCCAGGAGGACCAAGTGAGTTCACCAACTCTGCCTCTGCCCAGGCAGGGCAACTCTGTTCTGAGCCACACCCTCCCACGGCCTGGATTTAGCCTCATCCACTGTTCAGACCGCATCTGTGGGACATCTGGGAAAATGCTACTAGATACTCGTCATCATAGTCAATGCTAACTGACTGTTATGGGTTGAATCATGTCTCTAAAGAAGGTATGTTAAAGTCCTAAATCCCAGGACTTGGGAATGTGACCTTACTTGGAAATAAGGTCTTTGCAGATGTAGGGAAGTTGAGATGAGGTCATATAGAATCAGGGTGGGCCCCGAATAGCCAAAGCAATCTTGAGAAAGAAAAACAGAGCAGGAGGAATTAGGCTCCCAGACTTCAGACTATACTACAAAGCTACAGGAATCAAGACAGTATGGTACTGGCACAAAAACAGAAATATAGATCAATGGAACAGGATAGAAAGCCCAGAGATAAACCCACACACATATGGTCACCTTATCTTTGATAAAGGGGGCAAGAATATGCAATGGAGAAAAGACAGCCTCTTCAATAAGTGGTGCTGGGAAAACTGGACAGCTACATTTAAAAGAATGAAATCAGAACACTCCCTAACACCATACACAAAAATCAACTCAAAATGCATTAAAGACCTAAATGTAAGGCCAGACACTATAAAACTCTTAGAGGAAAACATATACAGAACATTCTATGACATAAATCACAGCAAGATCCTTTTTGACCCACCTCCTAGAGAAAGGGAAATAAAAACAAAAATAAACTAATGGGACATAATGAAACTTAAAAGCTTTTGCACAGCAAAGGAAACCATAAACAAGACGAAAAGACAACCCTCAGAATGGGAGAAAATATTTGCAAACGAAGCAACTGACAAAGGATTAATCTCCAAAATATACAAGCAGCTCATGCAGCTCAATATCAAAAAAACAAACAACCCAATCCAAAAATGGGCAGAAGACCTAAACAGACATTTCTCCAAAGATATACAGACAGCCAACAAACACATGAAAGAATGCTCAACATCACTAATCATTAGAGAAATGCAAATCAAAACTACAATGAGATATCACCTCACACCGGTCAGAATGGCCATCATCAAAAAATCTACAAACAATAAATGCTGGAGAGGGTGTGGAGAAAAGGGAACTCTCTTGCACTATTGGTGGGAATGTAAATTGATAGAGCCACTATGGAGAATAGTATGGAGGTTCCTTAAAAAACTAAAAATAGAACTACCATACGACCCAGCAATCCCACTCCTGGGTATATACGCTGAGAAAACCATAATTCAAAGAGTCATGAACCGCAATGTTCATTGCAGCTCTGTTTACAATAGCCAGGACATGGAAGCAACCTAAGTGTCCATCAACAGATGAATAGATAAAGAAGATGTGGCACATATATACAAAGAAACAAAAATTGAGTTATTTGTAGTGAGGTGGATGGACCTAGAGTCTGTCATACAGAGAGAAAAACAAATACCGTAGGCTAACACATACATACGGAATCTAAAAAAAAATGGTTCTGAAGAACCTAGGGGCAGGACAAGAATAAAGACGCAGACGTAGAGAATGGACTTGAGGACACGGGGAGGGGGAAGGGTAAGCTCGGACGAAGTGAGAGAGTGGCATGAGCTTATAAATACTACCAAATGTAAAATAGATAGCTAGTGGGAAGCAGCCGCATAGCACAGGGAGATCAGCTCAGTGCTTTGTGACCACCTAGAGGGGTGGGATAGGGAGGGTGGGAGGGAGATGCAAGAGGGAAGAGATATGGGGATATATGTATATATATATAGCTGATTCACTTTGTTATAAAGCAGAAACTAACACACCATTGTAAAGCAATTATTCAGCCATAAAGAGAAACGAAATTGAGTTTTTTGTAGTGAGGTGGAGGAATCTAAAAAAACAAATGTTCTGATGAACCTAGGGGCAGGACAGGAATAAAGACGCAGACGTAGAGAATGGACTTGAGGACACGGGGAGGGGGAAGGGTAAGGTGGGACAAAGTGAGAGAGTAGCATTGACATATATACACTACCAAATGTGAAATAGATAGCTAGTGGGAAGCAGCAGCATAGCACAGAGAGATCAGCTTGGTGCTTTGTGACCACCTAGAGGGGTGGGATAGGGAGGGTGGGAGGGAGATGCAAGAGGGAGGAGATATGGGGATATACGTATGCATATAGCTGATTCACTTTGCTGCACAGAAGAAAGTGACGCAACATTGTAAAGCAACTATACTCCAATAAAGATGTCAAAAAAAAAAAAAAAAGAATCAGGGTGGGTCCTAATCCAATAACTAGTGTCCTTTTAAGAAGGAACTTGGACAAATGGGGAGACGACCACGTGAAACCAGAAGCAGAGATGGGAGTGAAGCGTCAACAAACCAAGGATGCCAGAAACCACCAGAGCTGGAAGGAACAAGGAAGCATCCTCCCCTAGAGCCTTCCGAGACAGCAGGATCCTGCTCACACCTTGATTTCTGGCAATCTAACACGCTGAGCAGGAATTTCATGCCACACCCATAATGACAACAGCCCTGGGAGGTGCTTACTGAGGCCCAGAAAGCCCACGTGACAGCCCCAAGGGAAGCCCAGCATAACTAACACAGACAGAGCAGGAAGTCAAATTCATGTCCCAGGGACTCGAATCTGTGTCTCCTGCCTGCAAGTCCAGCCATATTTCCAGAGCTTTCCGGAGCTTTGAAATCAACTGTTGTTTCAGCTTTTGCTTTAGGGGTCTCCTGATCCTTGTTAAAACCTTCCTTTCTTTGCACTTGCCAAAAGGAGAGAGAGTTTGAGGCTCTGATGGAATTCCAGATCTCGTGGTCAGGAAAGGCCCAGACAGCCGCAGCTGCCACCTGCCTGATTTTGTCACAGACCTGCCCGGGTTGCTGCACTTGATCTGGGGGGTCAGGAGAAAGCAATAATTTACAAGCTGTCTTCACCTGCCAGTGTCATTGTCATAAAGGGAGTCCATAGTAATTAGGCACTTGTAATCACTTAATCCACTTTAAAATCTCTGCAAGAGGAAGGGAATCATTATGGAGCTCCAATCTGGCTAGTCCTTGGCTGGTCTTCAGGCACCTAGAGTCCAACAGAATATTATAAATTACACATTTTTAAAGACTCCTCCAAAACAGCTCCAGCCCTGAAGTGGGAGCTTTGTACAGAAAGGCAAAGTCAGGAAACACTCTGGGTTTCCCTCTGACCCTTCCCAAACTGGGAGCCAAATTGTCTCAGAGCCCTCCACTGCTGGGATCGGGCTTGTAAATTGGAACTATACCCTTCATTCCATTACATCCGCGTGGGCCACCTCTCCAGTCACCGCTGAACTCCACAGCTCCCTGACAAAGGCCCCGAAAGTATAATTTACCAGGTGCTGCGGGATCAAAGACCCAGATCGATGTCACAGACCGCTGTGTCCAGCTAGGTTGCATTTGCGAGCGGGAAAGGAGAGTAGAACTGGGGCAGAGCTGAGGGACAGACCGACGTGATCCCCATTTTCCCAGGGAGAGAAGGCTTGCCCGTGGCCCAGACATCCCTTCCACCCGCTGGGCTCAAACCTCTCCTCTGATCTTTCCAAAGCAGCAGCAGCAAGTCTACAGCCTTCAACACTGACACTTCACCAGCCTGCAGCTCCGACAATCATTAGTCCACAGAAGCGCATCATTTACTCACCAGATGCCAGCTCCACAGACTCAAGGGTCACCCTGAGCCTGTTCTTTGTCTCCCGTCTGTGGAATCTGTGCCTGCAAGCAAGTCACCACCACTTCCTGGTGACACAAGAGGCTCTTGGTCTACCAGTGAAGTAAAAAATCGGTTGAATGGATTTGCTGCCGGTTATGATTTCTGGTTGGTGGGGCAATTGGGGGCATGACTGGAAAACAAACCCAGGAGGACCTTGCACTAACTTTCAGGATCTGTTCCTTCTTTCTTCCCCCGGAGTTTACGGGCTGTGTAGACAGGGCATCCGGAAAACCAGGACTCACATAATGGCAGTGATGCAATTTAGCAAAAGCCCAACCAGTGACACTGAACATCTTCAGCCCCGCCCAGGGGCCTCTGAAAACTGCCCAAGGATACAACCAGCAGACGTGACAAGGGAAAAGTGATGAAGAAGGGGAAACTGAGAAAGCAAACATCGCAGTTAAATGAAATAATGGCTGACCTCGCATTAACAACAAAACTTTCTAACTTTCGGAAGTGATCACACAGAGCACAATCAGGTTTTGAACATTCTTGGGGTAGTAAGAGTGTCCTTATCTCACACCTGACAGAGCAGAAACTGCGGACCTGAGAAATAAAGGGACTTGCCTTGGGTCACATTGTCCGTGGCAGGGTCAGGGTCAGGGTCGGGACTCGGGCGCCTGTGGCATTGCTGTGAGCAGAAATAACGCTTCTCCCAGGGGAAGGTCCAAGGGGTGACCTCAGTGCGTCAATGAGACAAAAGCAAAGACACTGAATGCTCGCGCAGTGGGAGAGAGGCTGCCTTAGATTCAGTCCCAGATAACGTGATTGCAGGTGCTGAGCAAGGCTCTGAGCTGAACATCATTCACCAATAAATATCGCATCCTCAGCCCTTCATAGCTTCACCTTTCAATGTTCCCCCATCTCCCTGGGACTTGGATCATCTCGGGAAAGAAGTGTGCGGACGCCCTGGACCTGTGCCCGGATCAATACAGCCAAACAGCATCAAAGGGAACTTTTGCAGCAACTTCATTATTAATTTCAAAAGCTTGGCTTCTCCAGAGGAAATAGTCTCGTTTCGAGATCCACCACTCTGCAGACTGCCCTCGGAAGAGGACAGAAAGTTGAAAGTTATTAATGGGTATCTCCAGGCAATTACAGACACCCTGCCCTCGGGTTTCTGGTGTCTCCCGCATGCCAGTTGGCGACTCTGCTGCTTCTGGAAGATAACGCAGCCTCTGCTAAAGTTGGTGAGATGTTTGATCAGACCTGCAGGTTGTGACAACTTCTGCAAACATAGCCGCCTCCCGTAATTTGACTGCAGGCAAGACAGTTGCTCGTGTTCAGGCAAGAGAGTCCTGACACGGTGAGAACCCCAAGAGACCGCCGGGAGAACATGGTGAAAAGCCGTGTTCACTGCCCAGGGAATCTCAAAAAACCTGTTAGGAAATGATTCAGCCTCCCAGGCTAAATGCACTTGTTAGTTTTTTTTTAAAAAAAAAAGGTTGGAGGGGGCCACTGAGGGTGAAGATGCGTTGAACAAGGATAGAGCTGAGCATCAATTAGGACCAGCCCCCGAGGAGGCAAGGTGTCAAAAGGAGGGAGCAGCCAACTGGCATATGGGCTCCACGCCGGGAAAATGCGGGCCTCTCCTCGTCTGTGGATCCTGGAATTCCAACATTTGGACTTCAGCCTCTTTCAAGGCCCAGGGAGATCAGCTCAGCAACAGCCTTCCTGAGGCATCAGAGAAAGCGGTCCATCTGCCAAAGGTGCACCGAATAGTCTGCCCGCCAACTGGCTCTGGCTGCGCCCTGAGATGCTGCCGCCCTGTGAGCTTCTTCCAAAAGGGCTCCCCACTCACACTTGTTTTTTCTTACAGCCTTTTCCTCCCTTCCCTCTCCTCAATCCAGCCCACCGCCGCCCCGACCCTCCCACTCATCCTGAACTCCAATCTTCCCAACAAGAAGACCAAATCTCCCTCCTTCTAGATGTGCTTCAGGACACAAAGGGAGAGCCAGCGTCCTGGAGCTCAGGTCTGGGGGCCGTGGAGGCAGGTTCCATGGAGGGAGAGGGTGCCCAGGGCAGGGCTGCAGCTGCCGCCTCGGAGCTGCCTGCCTCTGGATTCCATAATTAACGTCACTGGGTGTTTGATCACCTCCTCAATGCAGAGTAATTAAAATCCTGCGCTGTTTCTTTTTCATTTCCTTTGATAAATGGTGAAAACTGCTAACGAACAAAGGCAGCAATGTTCCCCGTCATTCACCCTCGGCTCCCCGGTTTTCATGAGCATTCCGCTTCCCTCTGGGTGGGGACCGCGTCAGAAGCTGCAGGAGCAGGGGTGGGTACAATCCAAGAGCCCAGGGAAGGGTGGATCCTCACGGCTGAGGGGAAGGGGTTTAAGGAGGACCTCTCAGGAAGGACTGACCCTGTCTTTTCAACCTTTTGAGGGCGAAAAGGGTCCAGGTAGGTCTTTGTTTTAAAGGGAAAACTAAAAGTGTGAGTTCAGGCTATTCTGTTTGGCTTGTAAAGGCATCTCCCTTCCCCAGGCCTTTAGGAAAAAGAAATGGGGTGATTTCATCCCATTTCTTTTGACCTGGGAGAAAACACTTTAGAAAACACCTTTCTAAGTTTCAGTCTCTCCATCCAGGAAATGGGTACAGTCGTATTTGCCCTGCTTATCGCACAAAGATGCCGTGACAATTAACAGCAGGTTACACAAGAGAACACTGCACAGGCACAGGCTCTAATTGATGTCAGCAAGTTTCTGGCATTATCCCCGCCTCCCTGAGGGCAGAAAGGGAGAGCTTGGCTGGTTCCCAAAGCAATTTAGTGTTTCTGGTTAAAGTAGGGGGAACTGAGGAAGTACAGGGAAGGGGAGGAGGTGGGAGGGCAAGGGTCTTCCAGGGAAATTTCCGCACCATCCTCTCTGTGAGAGGAGCTTGCCGGTCCCTCTTACAAGGCTCTAGAAGGTGCTGGAGGCCCCAAGCAGCCAGCTGGCCTCCCCCGTCACCACTTGCTTTCCCAAGTTGCTCCACAGCTGTGGCAACTGCAAGAAAAAGGACCTTTTCCCCTAATAACGTACACGTCTGTGCAACTGGGTTGTGAGGCGAATGAAGGTCCCTGCAGAGGTGACTTCTGTCTGGGGAGTTTCCCCTCGAGTCACCTCTCATGGGGCAGCCTAAGTCCATCTGCCAAGTGCAGGCTGAATTGGCTGAAGTTAAGCCCGGTGCCTGCGTGGCACTGAGGAGAAAACCCAAGGTCAGCCCTTCTTGGCCTCCAGAGAGCGCGAACCCGGCAGGGATGATGGGAAATGTAGTTCAAAGGCACACGTGATACGGCCTCTAATGTAAGCCCCAGACTTTTCCTCAGAACCGCAGGGACCAGGCAACCTTCTGGCAGTGGGTAATTTTTCTTGTTTTGTTTTGTTTTGTTTTGGCTGCGTTGGGTCTTCGTTGCTGCACGTGGGCTTTCTCTAGTTGCGGCGAGCAGGGGCTACTCTTCGTTGCAGTGCGCGGGCTTCTCATTGCGGTGGCTTCTCTTGTTGTGGAGCACGGGCTCTAAGCACACGGGCTTCAGTAGTTGTGGCACGCGGGTTTCAGTAGTTGTGGCTCGCGGGCTGTAGAACACAGGCTCAGTAGTTGTGGTGCACGGGCTTAGTTGCTCCGCGGCATGTGGGATCATCCCAGACCAGGGATCGATCGAGCCCGTGTCCCCTGCATTGGCAGGTGGATTCTTAACCACTGCGCCACCAGGGAAGTCCCTGGCAGTGGGTAATTTTGAAAATGAGGAGAGGGTTTTCTGCTGGACTCTGGATGTAGGTGCCCCTCTGCCTACCTCCTAGTGCCATCAGCCATCCTGGGGAAAAGATGTCAACCCAAGCAGAGGGAAATGAAATCCGACAGCCTAGAGAAACAAGGGGAAAGAGCTTCACATGGTGTGACTCTGAGGGAAATGACTTGGCCCAAAGCAACACCTGGCCAGGAGGAAGAAGGGTGCGCTGAAGGGGAAAAGTGTCTCCTCTATGTGGACGTCACACTTTACATTCCGTGACCCCAGACTGCGCTCAGGGCCAGTGTCCATCCTGTCACCCGAGCATTACACCTGAGTATCCCCAGAAACGCAAGAAAGTGTTTGCACTAAAACCACCACCAACACCACCACCCAAAAAGATAGTGATTATTTTCAGTTCTTTGGAGGAATCTAAGGCAATTGAACTTTCTGGAGAAAAGTGGGAGGTGAGTTAGACATGAGTCAGGCAGCAGCATGTATTCTATAGTAGGGAAAGCACAGGCTTTGGGGACATCAAGGTGATCCTAAAATGCCACTCCTGGGTATCTATCCCAAGAAAACAAAAACACTGATTCGAAAAGATACATGAACCCCAATGTTCATAGCAACACAGTTTACAATAGCCAAGACATGGAAACAAGCTAAGTGCCCATCAACAGAGGAATGGATAAAGAAGATGTGGTACACATATACAATGGAATACTACTCAGCCATAAAAAAGAATGAAATAATGCCATTTGCAGCAATATGGATGGATTTGGAGGGTATTATGCTTAGTGAAATAAGTCAGAGAGAGACAAATACTGTATGATATCACTTACATGTGGAATCTAAAAAGTATAACAAACTAGTGAATATAATAAAACAGAAACAGACTCACAGATATAGAAAACAAACTAGTGGTTACCAGTGGGGAGAAGGAAGAGGGAGGGGCAAAGTAAGGGCAGTGGATTAACAGATACAAAGTACTATGTATAAAATAAATAAGATACAAGGATATATTGTACAGCACAGGGAATATAGTCAGTATTTTATAATAAATATAAATGGAGTATAATCTTTAAAAATTGTGAATCACTAGGTAGTACAGCTGAAATTTATATGATATTGTAGATCAACTAT
The DNA here is from genome assembly GCF_965194805.1 of Balaenoptera borealis. Classification (NCBI taxonomy): domain Eukaryota; kingdom Metazoa; phylum Chordata; class Mammalia; order Artiodactyla; family Balaenopteridae; genus Balaenoptera; species Balaenoptera borealis. The sequence continues at coordinate 7,472,154 of NC_138880.1, forward strand.
ATTTCAATAAAAAAAAATTTTTAATAATTTCAAAGAATTTAAAGACTGTAAATGTTTTCAAAAGGTGCAATGGCTGACTTTGCCATTTGCAAAGTTATAGAACTTCAGGGAATTACTTAATCACTGAGCCTCAGTTTACTCATCAATAAATAGGAATAATAATAACCACATCATATCAGGGTTGTGTGGAGGGCAAAGAACATACAGTACCTAAAAGCTTGGTGCATAGAAGGGATTAAATAAATGGTAGCAGACTCTTTCTTTTATTACTACCGATGAGATTACAGCTTTGGGTCGGGGGAAAGGGGGGGATAAATTAGGAGTTTGGGATTAACAGATACACACTACTATATATAAAATAGATAAACAGCAAGGACCTACTGTATGACACAGGGAACTATATTCAATATCTTGTAATAACCTATAATGGAAAATAATCTGAAAAAGAATGTATATATACATACATATATATGTATAACTGAATTGCCTTGCTGTACATCTGAAACGAACACAACATTATAAATCAACTACACTTCAATAAAAAGTTGTTTGTTTTGAAAATAAAAAATAAATAAATAAGTTTTTTAAAGATTACAGCTTTGGGGAGGATTGTATAATTCTTCATCCATTCCCTTCCTCAATTCAAAAGTCCCTTCACTGTGATTCCTGATCATAAAAACCAAGTAAGCACCTGCATCATTCCAGCCAGCCCCAAAGAATCTGTTCAGAGATTCAGAGGACTTCAGACTCGGCACCCAGGAGAGTGCAGAGGTCCCCTGCAGGTCACTGCTCTCTGCCCCTGGCAGATGGCGAGTCCGGCAGGAGGACCAGCTGCTAGCGGGCCGGCGGGTACCACCCAACGCCGGCATCACGAGTCGCCAGGTCAGGTGGCACAGCTGCCTACAGAGAGTCAGAGAACCCAGCCTGCGGACCTAGAAACAAGGCGGGGAAGAAGACGCTAAGCCCGTCAGCCTCTTCCCCGAAGCCGCGCCGGCCACGGCTGACCGCAGGCCACTCTCAACCCACAACTGCCCTGTCTTCTTCTTCTTTAACCCAAGCAAAAGTGGCCAGACATGCCACAAGGAACCATCTTCTTTTCTACTTTCCCGAGTATTTCCATTACTGACTTGTAATATATTTACAAGTAATGGCATTCCTCCGCCCACCTCTCTCCCACAGTTACAGGAAGGAGGAGTAAGATGAAACGCTAAGCTTCCCAGGAGAAAGAGATAAAAGACAATATACCTCTTGGGGTCCCCCCAAATTGCAAAAAGCTTCCCCAATCATGCCACCTGTCCCCAGAGAACACACGTCTACTCTGACTGCTGGATTTTCCTGTACCTAAGCCATTCTCAATATATTCCCAAGAATGGGGTCGCAAGAGGATAACTCACCCAGATGGCATTACTCACTCCATCTTTTCTGCTTCCAAAGCACTGTGATGAGAGAGACGGTCACACATGATTGTGTGTGTGTGTGTGTGTGTGTGTGTCTCATTCATGAGAAAATCCTTGAATACCTAGATCAGTGTCTTGCACAGAGTAGGTACCTGATCAATATCTGTTCAATTACACTGTAGTTTACACGCTTGGCTATCTACCCAACAGGGCTCAAATCTAACTCGAATCCAAAGAGAACTACTGAACACCATCTGTGAGTTCACTGCCCTCAAGACTTCCCCAGCTCAGTAAATGGTACAAACACTCACCCAGCTGCTCAGGACAGAAGCCCAAGATCCCTCCGTGATTGCTCTTTCCTTCCCACTCGCATCCAATCTATTAGCAAGACATGCTGCTTCTAACTCAAAAACAGATCCTAAATCAGACCATGTCTTACCATCTTGGACAGGACACCTGGAGCCTAAGCTTCCATCATCTCTCACCTGGGCTCCCGCAAATCCCCTCCCTGCTCTCCTGGCTCCATCTTGCTATCTCATAGTCCATCCTTCGAGGCGCTTGGATGATCTCACCCGTCAATCAGACACTGCCGCTTCCTTGCTTAAAGCCTAGCAAAGCTTCCCAGGCAACGAGAATTAAATCCAAACCCGCTACCCAGCCCAGGAGCCCTACCCAACCTGACCCTGCCTGTCTCTCCAGCCACGTCTCCCTCTACTCTCCTCCTTACTCACACCCCCCAGCCTCGCTGCCTTCCCTCCACCCTCTTGAAAGCACCAAGCTCATACTTGGAAGGTGCATCTACCAGATCTCTGCCTGGCTGCTTTCTTCCAAATATGACCAAGCCCCCACGTGTGCAGGCAAACCCCCCCCCCCTGCTGACATGGCTCTCTACCCGATCTCCCTGTTGTCTGTGCTCGAACCAGTACATAAAGTGATGCAATTTGTTTGTGTGTTTATTGCCTAACTTCCCCCAGAAGAATTTAAGCTCTTTAGACAGAGACTTCCTCTGCCTTATGGATAGCTAGATCCCCAGGGTCTGCAATGCCGCGAGGTGCATAGTCGGTCCTCAACAAACATTTGTGGGCTGACTAAATTAAGTGGCTTGATCTAGTACTGCCTCTAGTACCCAGCTTCTTTCTCACTGAATTTACTTTTGCACACGTATGTACATTTATAGATCTCATGGTGGGGAGGAGGAGCGGACATATTCTCCAGAGACATTACGTAAACCCCCAACCTTGTAACTACCCTCCCAGGTGAGCAGTTTGCAAACAGGAGCCTTCTTTTCTTACAGAATATGTTAAGTCAGCAGTTCTCAAACTTTTTGTTCTCAGAACCCCTTTACACACTTAAAAACTGTTAAGAATTTAAAGGGGCTTTTGTTTACGTGGGTCAAATCCATCAGTATTGAATGTGATAGAAATTTAAAGTAAGACATTTTAAAAAATACTTATTAACTCGTTTAAAAATAACAATCATAAACCATTACATTTTCACATACATTCCGTATTTATATAAAACTAACTGTATTCTAAATGTCACGTGGTATCCTAGATTGGCTCCTGGAACAGAAAAAGAACATTCATGGAAAACCTAGTGAAATCCAAATAAAGCCTATAGGTTAGTTAACAGTTGTGGCCTGGGACTTCCCTGGTGGTCCAGTGGATAGGGGTCTGAGCGTCCACTGCAGGGGGCATAGGTTCAATCCCTGGTCGGGGAACTAAGATCCTGCATGCCCCGTGGCACAGCCAAAAAAAAATAATTGTGTACTAACACTAATAATTGTGTTAATGCTAATAATAATTTCTAAATGTTAAATATTTAGTTTTGACAAATACACTATGGTAATGCAAGATGTCAATGTAAGGGAAAAGTGAATGAAAGTAATGCAGAAACTCTTTGTACTATGTTTGGAATTTCTCTATAGATGTAAAATTAATTTAAAATACAAGAGTTGTTTTTAAAAACTGGATTTAAAATAAATTAGTGTGAAAAGGGGCATTGTTTTGCATTTCTGTAAGTCTCTTTTTTGTCGGGCTCAGTAGAAGAGAGCTGGATTCTTGTGTCTGTGTCTGCATTCAATCTGTTGTGATGTGCTGTTAGTTAAAATACACGAAGAAAATCCAGTTCCCACAGACATGTCATTGGAAAAGGGAGGATTTAATAGCCTTAACACATAATTATGGATATTTTTTTCCGTGATACTACGTCAAAATTTGATGAGGGATAACTTCTTAAAGGTTAGTTGCAATGTGAAATATGAAACCGCTATCAGTGAACTTTTTGTACTTTGTTATAATAAACTGTCGGTCTCTCTTATATTTTGGATGGATCTTCCACCCATCAGTGATTTCATAACAACATGCATTGATGATGTGGAAAACAGTTCACTGAGTTATGTAGATCTTTCAAATTTTGACAAATTTCATTGTACACTATCAAAAAAAAAGAACATTCATTAATATCAACCATCTCATCAGAAAGTCTTTAAGGTTTGGGAAGCTGTCAAGTTCATCATGATAGATGCAAATTTTCCAAAATTCTAATTTTCACTTGAGCGCTTAAAATTTATCACTGGCAAAAAATACTTTCCTTGAAATGGCAGGCTTATTTCACTCTTTTTAAGAAAATGTCCCCCCAGATATTTAAATCTAATAACCATATTTTCAAAGAGTAGTTTATCTACCAGCCCTTTTTTCAAGTAAAAATAGTATTCCATGAAAAAAGCACTAGGTCAGTGCACAACTCAAACAACTGAACAAGTACTTTTCCTCAAGACAAGCTTTGTACCATGGTATAGAACAGAAGTCCTTTGTATATCATTCCCACTTCATCACACAGGATGTTAAAAAGATGTGTACTCAAAGGTTGATAATTAATACAATTATTAATTTCTAAAACTTCAGTTAGGACATTCTCAAGTACAACTGACAGCTTTGGGTTTTGTTTTACTGCCACAAGCGTGTGCCTGCTACACTGACTTCTGGCACAGTGCAGTGCCATGGCCTTGACTTGAACTAAGGCGCCTACAGTTTTACCACTTTGCTTTTGCCTCATTGGTCCAACACTTTCCACATGTGTTTCCACAAATTTCAACAAGTGGAAAATGCAAAGAACTCCTCAATAGGATGATGAAAATAATGTCAACCTCACAGACATCCTGCAAAGGGTCTCAGGAAACCCCAGCGGTCTTCAGACCACATTTTGTGAACCACTGTTCTAAATGATCTACCAGTAAGATCCCCCAAAATGCAAACATTTAAAAAGCACCCACGGGGCTTCCCTGGTGTTGCAGTGCTTAAGAATTCACCTGCCAATGCAGGGGACGCGGGTTCAAGCCCTGGTCCGGCAAGATCCCACATGCTGCGGAGCAACTAAGCCCGTGCACCACAACTACTGAGCCTGTGCTCAAGAGCCCGGAAGCCACAACTACTGAGCCTGCATGCCACAACTACTGCCCGCGCGCCTACAGCCTGTGCTCCCGCAACAAGAGAAGCCACCGTGATGAGAAGCCCACGCACTGCAACGAAGAGTAACCCCCTCTCGCTGCAACTAGAGAAAGCCCGCGCATGGCAACGAAGACCCAACAGAGCCAAAAAAAATAAAATAAAATAAAAAGCACCCACCGCATGTGGACCCAGCTCTAAATTCGTGTGGAGACTGAGGCTAGGACAGCACAAAAGGAGTAAGACAAAGTCCCTTCCCTAGGAGTTCAAAATATGGTTATATAAACAATGCATCAATAAAAGAACCCCAAACAATATAAAGGAATGACAGTGATAACAGTGTAACAAAACAGATTTCAAAGTGACTTCATTTTCAAATGAGAATTCAAAGTGCTAAGGCGATGCTGACTGTGGACCTGAAGGAGTCAGGAGGATTAGGTAGGGAGGGATTCCAGAAGGTCAGCCCTTTGGCAGAGTTGGCTTCAGATTCTGGATTTCTCCCCAACCTCACGCCCAGCAATCCAGCTAATGTGGATTCTGAAGATCATGGCCTCGGCCCAAAGACTGCCGGTGGTGTTGGAACCATCCCAGGCAGGGAAGAAAGATGGCAGCAGGATGTGTGAAAATGGCCTCTGCAAGTTGCACAGCGCAGAGGAGAAAGACAACAGACCCTGGCCAGATACCAGTGGTGGCCAATGCCTACATTTGGGCGAGGGAAAGAAGGAAGGGAAGACTGTGGGATGCTCCAAAGGGGCTGATTGTTGGGGGGAAAAAACATAAAGTCGGTTTAATGGAAGATCATAATCCAAGGACAGGTAGGACAGTTTTGAGATGAAGTTTATACCAGATGAATACTGTACACCGACATCATCCAAAACTCCCACAGCTAATTTGAACACAGTGGCATTCACGCTTTTCCTCCGTCCCCCGCTGTTTGTGTTCATTTCAAATGACACTAGACTTCAAAAATTGGCCAGCTGCCCACTTAACTTAGGCTCTTTGTAAACGATGGTTGGCCCAGACCAGAGCCGTTCACGCCTGCACTATTTTTCTAACAAGCTGTGGTGTTTTGCCCAGCAGAGCCAGGATGTTCTGAATCCCAGTGGACCCCACTAGAGCCCATCAGAGGCTTTTCTGCTGGCTGCTTTGATGGCCCTGGTGCCAAATGACTCAAAACCCCTCAGGCTCTCAGTTGCTAGGCTCGGATGATGTGAAACAGAGGGCCAGAGACATCTTCAGCCGAGATGAAAACTGTTTCTGTCCCAGCAAATCCGCAGGCGTGGGGTACCACAGCTCTCCACCACACAGCCAAAAGCACTGATGCAATCAGAACCAATTCTCATGGAGGCTGGAGCATTTTTCCAAACTGAATTGACCCGTGTCTTTCAGGTCCACCCACCACTTACGTGGAGAGGTCTATCCTTCCATCATTTGGTGCTATCGTGATTCTCAGCATTACTTTTTAAGGAGAGGTTCCACCTAGTTATCCCGTCCACAAGACCCCCAGGCTCTGAATAGGGAATGAACCCTAGTAAGTCACAATCCACGTGGACAATGTGGGCCAGGGAGGGGATATAATGAACTCTATATCACGCTGCTACTATCTCTTCCTCTGCATTTTTCTCCACTCTCTAAACAGACACTGAGCCTTTAGGAAGGATATGATGAGTGACAAAGGAATTCAGAAATACTAAGGATAATTTGGAGGAGAAAGAGATCTTTCTGGACACCTTTCCTCTAGGTGTCCTGGCATGCTGTATGGAGGAAGCAGAATTGAGGAGCCAACACAAGGCAGGAAGGGCTGGAAAAAGAAGACAAAGGGAAGAGGGCATTCCAGGTGTGGGAGGACATTATAGGCAAAGGCATGGAGAGAGATGCTTGTACGGTACGGAATGTGTACCACTCTGGCAGGAGTGCAAGGTTAAAGTATGGAAATCAATGAAGATCACGTAAGAAAAGTAGGTTGAGCCTATAATGTAAAGGAAATTGAACATCAGACTGTGGGGAACTGGGGAAACAAGGGTGATTAAGAGGACCGCAGCCCAGCAGGGTGTGTAGAAAGGGAAGGTGGTCCACAGAGCAGGAGACATCAACCCTGAAGACATCATGAAGGACAGATACCGGAGCATCTTGGCTCACAGGATGTCATATTCCCCAGGCGGACATTGGGGAATGGGCAAGAAGCACTTTCCAAGGATAGGAAACAGCACAGGCAGAGGTGTTAAGGCTTGGAACAGTATTTTGGCATCCAGAAGACTATAGGCACTAAGATATGGCTGGAAGGGGACCTAAGGGGGCTGTAGGGACTGGGGCTCTAGGTGTGGCCAGGCACCAGGTCGGGGGGGGGGGGCAGTGGGCAATTTCCAACGTACGCTCCAAAGAGCACAAGTCACGAAGGAACCTCAGGTGCAGGTACAGGGAGGGATAGATGGGAAGGATGCAGAAACAGGTTCCCATCTCCCTTCAAAAGACTAGCTCTGCTCTAAAGAAAGAGTTCTCTGCTGCAATTAAAAGTTCAAAAACTTCTGATATTGGTGTTAGTCATTCAAGGTCTTTGGGAGTAAAGTCCTGAAGCGATCAGGAAGCCACCAGAGCAACGCTGGCAGCCTGGTCCGGGAAGTGAGGGAGGCAAGTGAAGAGATCACTGTTTAGTTCAGATGAGAGCTGATCAAGACTGGGGTATGACTATTAAAAAAAGAAAAAAAAGTTAAATAAAAAGATGCATCTGAGAGCAACGCCAAGAAAGGATTCACTGGGACTTGATGGTTAATTTTACATGAGGAACCACAGTAAGACTTCACTACACATCCACTGAAATGATTCCAAATAAAAGGCTGACAATACCAAATGCTGGGAGGTGACAAGAGTCTTTCGAATTCTGATGCATTGATGGTGGAAGGGAAAATGGTGCGTCCACTTTGGAAAACTGTATAGAAATATTTGCTAACGTGAAAACTATTTCACTCCTAGATATTTACCCAAGAGAAATGAAAACATATATCCCCAAAAAGACCCATATAAGAATATACATAACTTTGCTCACAAAAGAAAAACACTGGAACTTTTCCCTATGCCCATCAACAGGAAAATGGACAACCCAATTTTGATATCTCCACAGCATGAAACACAACTCAACAATAAAAAGGAATGTACTACCCACGTAAAGAACAATCTCAAAAAATAGTATGTGAAGCAAAAGAAGTTAGACATAAAAGGACACAATGTATGATTCCACTTATATGACGTTCAAGAACAGGCAATGGTAGGTATTGCCTAGAAAAGGGCAGGAGTGAACACTCAGGGGTGATCGGTTGTATATTTTTATTTGGGTGAGAGTTACACAATGTAAACATTTATCAAAACTCACTGAACTCTACACTTAATGTCTAGGCATTTCACTGTATGCTTTGAAATATACTTCAATGATTTTTTTTTCACCCGAGGAACCTGGAGAAAGGGAAAGTCAAAGGTGACTTGAATTCACCCGGACAGACAAGAAGAAGTTTTCCATGAATGAAACAGGGAATCAGTGGGCAGTGAGACGGTGCTCATATTCCCCTCCTTTGAAGCTTCCTCTTTATGCTTGGAAATATTTGGGTTTTGTCTTCTGCCTCCTATTAGATCATAAGCTCCCTGAAATCTCCTTAATGCAAGATCTTGGGCAGAACAGACCCTCCGTCACTGGGTGCTGCCTTGGCCTTGAGATCAGGTGATGATTTTTTTTCTCTTTTCTCTGGATCCCAAGATGAACAGGCTTAATAAGCAAGTATAGGGAAGCCCTGCTGAACGATGACGGGTCAAAGTGTTACCTCTACCAGAGAAGATGGCTTCATTTCTACGGGTCTCAAAGAAGTTCAATGCCTTCACCCAGAGGAAAGGTTAATTAGAAGATGTAGGCTCCATGAACGACCAGCTGCAGAGATCATATGAGAGGGTTTCCCATAGCCTCAGCTCACATTATCTGTCCCCCAGTGAAGAGTTCAGGTCAGTTCTCAAGGTACCAGCAAACTCTCTCATCAGGAATCCCTTCTCCTCTCAGCTCCTCTTCTGTTCTCCTCCATCATGTTCATCTGCTGGCCCCTGTCCTCCTTGTCAACATCGTGACCACGTGAAATCAGCCCACACTCACTGTACACGGTCCTTGCCAGTCACCTGCCCCATGGGGCTAAAGGTGACCCTGAAGGACAGAACAGCTGTGTTTATGATCAATGGGCAGCGTGTCATGTCCTGGCATCTTCCCATCATTTAGATGCATTTTACTTGCACTTAATTAAATTGGGAGGCAGAGAGGATGACTCCTGGGGTCCAAAGAAAGCCTCTGTAATTGCCCTTGACCACAGAATCAACACTACATACATGTTGCTTCCTCCCCAGCAAGGCCAGGGCTGTCCCTGCCTGCCTGGCCACTCTTAACCTCAGAGACTTCAGAACGGTTGTGTTTTCCCAGGATATTAGATTTATGCAAAATACCCAGTAAAGTCACATGCCCGCCTTCAAGGCCTCCCTGGTTCCCTCCTGCCTCAGAAGCTACGGGGAGGAGGGAACCAGGGGTGGTCGCCCCACCCTCATCAGCGGATGAAGAGGCTTAACCAGGGGCACAAACCCACAGAAAGAAAAGTGAATGGCCTTTCCCTCCTCTCCCCACAAGCAGTACTTGTGTGGAAACGCAGATCGTCAGCATCCTAACATCCCTGACAGCGGCAGGGGGAGGAGCTAGCAACACACACGTGCATCTGCAGGATTCTGAGTTAATCGTCAGACAAGGCAGATTATAGGACCAGTTACCATCTTCAGAGGGCCTTGAACATAAGAAAAAAAACCTCTGATTAAGAGCAGAGCTCAAGGGACTTCCCTGGTGGCTCAGTGGTTGGGAATCCACCTGCCAGTACGGGGAACACAGGTTCGAGTCCTGGTCCGGGAGGATCCCACGTGCCGCGGAACAGCTAAGCCCGTGCGCCACAACTACTGAGCCTGTGCTCTAGAGCCCACGAGCCACAACTACTGAGCCCGCATGCCACAACTACTGAAGCCCACATGCCTGGAGCCCGTGCTCCGCAACAGAGAGAAGCCACCGCAATGAGAAGCTGCGCACCGCAAGCCCCCACTCGCCGCAACTAGAGAAAGCCCGCACGCAGCAACAAAGACCCGTCGCAGCCAAAAAAATAATGATAAATTTAAAAATAAATAAATAAATGAATGAAAATATCTTTAATAAAAGAAAAAATAGTTTAAAAAAAAAAGAGCAGAGCTCAAGGTAAGAGGCAGTGACTCTGCTACCTGTGTCCTGTCAGGTATCAAAGCAAATACTGTAATCAAGACAGTGGTACTGGCACAAAAACAGAAATATAGATCAATGGACCAGGACAGAAAGCCCAGAGATAAACCCACGCCCCTATGGTCACCTTATTTTTGATAAAGGAGGCAAGAGTATACAGTGGAGGAAAGACAGCCTCTTCAATAAGTGGTGCTGGGAAAACTGGACAGTTACATGTAAAAGAATGAAATTAGAACACTTCCTAACACCATATGCAGTAAAGCAAAGAGAATAAAGACTTTGTTATCATCTTCAGTGGGCCTTGAGCATAACCAAAGATGGACCAAGACTAATCCTAGCTCTGGGATACGGGCCTGGGGCAAGTCACAGATTGTTTCACCTTCAGTGTCCACATCTGAAAATATGGATAATAATATTTGCACAGGCACTGTTTGGTAATGACCCCTGCCACAGAGGCCTTTCACCTAGAGATCTTCCAAACCAAAAGAAACGGCTCCTTGGTGTGATTTTAGTACCAGCCTGAGGTGAGGCAGGGGGTCCGTCAGGGGATGGGCAGCCGGGAGTCACCAGAGTTTTCAGCCCATGGAGAATTTTGGCAGAGGACACGGGCCACATACTACATTGTCTCTCATGTGACTGGAAAGAGCTTCCAACTTTACCCCAAACCATCAAGAGATATTCATGAACTACCTGTGTGCCTGAAATCAGAGCTGCAGAAGCCAGGCTCTGACCCTGCCCTCGTGGAGCTGACAGTCTAGACATGGAGGGGGGATGGCAGCAAAATAACAAAACAATCTAACAGGGAAGTGGGCAGTGCTACGTGAGCCCTAAGGTGGCCGAGAAACCCACAGCTGGGAAACAGGAGAAGCTTCCTGGAGGAAATGGCGGGAGAAAGCCCCCAAGAGGAAAAGGTCTCCCCTCCAGGAAGCCCTCCCTGACCACCCCCCCAATCTAAATCAGGCCCTTCTCACACTTTTGTCGTCCCTCTTCCTTCCCTTACTTGTCACGGTTGGCATTTACATATTCACATCATAACTGGCCTCCTCAAGTACAGTAAGTCCCCTACATACAAACCTTCAAGTTGCGAGCTTTCAAAGATGCGATCGTGCGTTCCGTTCCATCAACGGCAGGCATGAGTGAAACTGCAGCTTGCCCTCCATCTCCTATTCCTGATGATCCTTCAGCTCTACCATCTCCCACCTGCTTTCCCTCCTCCAGTCAGTAACTCTTCTTGCCTGTTCACTTGATGCCAGCCCCTGTGTGCCAGCTGTTGTACTGTACTACTGGCTTTTCAAGGTACTGTACTGTGAGATTAAAAATGTTTTATTTTTTGTGTTTGGTTTTTAAGTATGATCTGTGTGACAAGTATTATAAACCTATTACAGCGCAGCACTATATAGCCGATTGTGTTAGTTGGGTACCTAGGCTAACTTTGTTGGACTTACGAACAAATTGGACTTATGAATGCACCCTCGGAACAGAACTTGTTTGTATGTAGGGGACTTACTGTAGCTTCAAACCCTCCAAGGGGAGAAACCAAGTCTTTCTTGTGTCCCAGCCCTCAGTCCAGGACCTGGCACAAGTCTAGGTGCTCTGTATGTATGTGTGGGTGAATCAGGGCAGAGATGACCGTTCCAGACAGGAAGACCAGGCCATGCAAAGGACTGAGGGTTGGAAACAGATGATGCGTTTGAGGAATAGGAGGCCATTCAGGTGACACAGAGATCATCTGTGGGCCAGGACACGAGCAAGAGATGAGTATGGAAAAGGAAGCAGTGAAGAAACCAGACGGTTATGAAAGACTCTGGACTCTATCACAAGGACAATGTGGACTTCAGAAGAACTTAAGTAGGGAAGTGAGGTTATCAGATCCGTATTACTCTCGCTATGGTGTCGGGAATGTTTGGGAAGGACGAAGCCTGGAAGTGGGAAATGGGTTAGGAGTCTGTGTATAAAGCTCTGTGAAAGGTCACGGTGGGCCGCTCTAGCATTGGAGATGAAGGGACAAAAGAAGTCAGCAGCAAGCAGAATCTGCATACGTGGAGGGTCTCTGAAAGAAGTGGTTGAAGGAAAGGAACAGTCAAGAACTAGCCCTGGGGCTTCCCTGGCAGCTCAGTGGATAAGATTCCGCACTCCCCATGCAGGGGGCCTGGGTTCGATTCCTGGTCAGGGAACTAGATCTCACATGCATGCCGCAACTAAGGAGGCCGCATGCCGAAACTAAGGAGCCCGGGAGCTGCGACTAAGGAGCCCGCCAGCTGCAACTAAGACCTGGTACAAACAAATTAATTAATTAATTAATTTAAGAAAAGAAAGAACTAGCCCTGGCATTGGCTCGAATGGGGTGCCACTTACTGTGGCCAGAACAACCCTGGAGGAGGTGGGAGGTGAGGCTGGGATGGGGATGGAGGTGATGGATTCAATTACAACCAGGTGAGTTTAAATTCTTATTGAGCTTCCAAGAGGAAATACCTAGGAGGTAACTGGATACATCGGAGTAAAGCACCCCAGACCAAGAATTAGACTGGAGATACAGATCCAAGACAAATCCATCTAGTAACAGTGACTGAAGCAGGAGACTAGATGAAATTGCCCCCCCCCAAATTCATCAGAATAGTATATTTTTACGAGATACCGATGATGGAAGACATTGTGAAAATCATTATGTAAGAAACCAAAGTAAAGCTTTCTATCACCAATACTCACAATCTGGTATTCATTTAAGATTACACACACACACCTGCACTTTTATTACAGCATTTACCTATACAAAGTAATAGTCACACATTATTACTTGCTCAACAATTAAATCATAAAGTCCAGAAAATGCGAATATATATATATTTTAACATCTTTACTGGAGTATAATTGATTTACAATGTTGTGTTAGTTTCTGCTGCACAACAAAGTGAATCAACTATATGCATACATATATCCCCATATCCCCTCCCTCTTGTGTCTCCCTCCCACCCTCCCTATCCCACCCCTCTAGGTGCTGGCAAAGCAATGTGCTGATCTCCCTGTGCTATGCAGCTGCTTCCCACTAGCTATCTACTTTACATTTGGTAGTGTATATATGTCAATGCCACTCTCTCACTTCGTCCCAGCTTACCCTTCCCCCTTCCCGTGTCCTCAAGTCCATTCTCTACGACTGTGTCTTTATTCCTGTCCTGACCCTAGGTTCTTCAGAACTTTTTGTTTTTTTCATATTCCATATGTATGTGTTAGCATACGGTATTTGTTTTTCCTTTCTGACTTACTTCACTCTGTATGACAGACTCTAGGTCCATCCACCTCACTGCAAATAACTCAATTTCGTTTCTTTTTATGGCTGAGTAATATTCCATTGTATAAATGTGCCACATCTTCTTTATCCATTCATCTGTCGATGGACACTTAGGTTGCTTCCATGTCCTGGCTATTGTAAATAGTGCTGCAATGAACATTGTGGTACACAACTCTTTTTGAATTATGGTTTTTTCAGGGTATATGCCCAGGAGTGGGATTGCTCGGTCGTATGGTAGTTCTATTTTTAGTTCTTTACGGAACCTCCATACTGTTCTCCATAGTGGCTCTATCAATTTACATTCCCACCAACAGTGCAAGAGGGTTCCCTTTTCTGCACACCCTCTCCAGCATTTATTGTTTGTAGATTTTTTGATGATGGCCATTCTGACCAGTGTGAGGTGATACCTCATTGTAGTTTTGATTTGCATTTCTCTAATGATTAGTGATGTTGAACCTCCATTCATGTGTTTGTTGTCAATCTGTATATGTTCTTTGGAGGAATGTCTAGATCTTCTGCTCATTTTTGGATTGGGTTGTTTGTTTTTTTGATATTGAGCTGCATGAGCTGCTTGTATATTTTGGAGATTAATCCTTTGTCAGTTGCTTCGTTTGCAAATATTTTCTCCCATTCTGAGGGCTGTCTTTTCATCTTGTTTATGGTTTCCTTTGCTGTGCAAAAGATTTTAAGTTTCATTAGGTCCCATTTCTTTATTTTTGTTTTTATTTCCATTTCTTTAGGAGGTGGGTCAAAAAGGATCTTGCTGTGATTTATGTCATAATGTGTTCTGCCTATGTTTTCTGCTAAGAGTTTTATAGTGTGTGGCCTTACATTTAGGTCTTTAATGCATTTTGAGTTGATTTTTGTGTATGGTGTTAGGGAGTGTTCTAATTTCATTCTTTTCCATGTAGCTGTCCAGTTTTCCCAGCACCACTTATTGAAGAGGCTGTCTTTCCTCCACTGTATACTCTTGCCTCCTTTATCAAAGATAAGGTGACCATATGCGTGTGGGATTATCTCTGGGCTTTCTATCCTGTTCCATTGATCTATATTTCTGTTTTTGTGCCAGTACCATACTGTCTTGATTACTGTAGCATTGTGGCATAGTCTGAAGTCAAGGAGCCTGATTCCTCCAGCTCTGTTTTTCTTTCTCAAGATTGCTTTGGCTATTCGGGGTCTTTTGTGTTTCCATACAAACTGTGAAATTTTTTGTTCTAGTTCTGTGAAGAATGCCATTGGTAGTTTGACAGGGATTGCATTGAATCTGTAGATTGCTATGGGTAGTATAGTCATTTTCACAACGTTGATTCTTCCAATCCTAGAACATGGTATATCTCTCCATCTGTTGGTATCACCTTTAATTTCTTTCATCAGTGTCTTATAGTTTTCTGCACACAGGTCTTTTGTCTCCTTAGGTAGGATTATTCCTAGGTATTTTATGCTTTTTGTTGCAATGGTAAATGGGAGTGTTTCCTTAATTTCTCTTTCAGATTTTTCGTCGTTAGTGTAGAGGAATACAAGAGATTTCTGTGCATTAATTTTGTAACCTGCTATCTTACCAAATTCATTGATTATCTCTAGTGGTTTTCTGGTAGCATCTTTAGGATTCTCTATGTATAGTATCATGTCATCTGCAAACAGAGACAGTTTTACTTCTTCTTTTCCCATTTGGATTCCTTTTATTTCTTTTTCTTCTCTGATTTCCATGGCTACAACTTCCAAAACTACTTTGAATAATAGTGGTGAGAGTGGGCACCCTTGTCTTGTTCCTGATTTTAGAGGAAATGGTTTCAGTTTTTCACCATTGAGAATGATGATGGCTGTGGGTTTGTCATATATGGTCTTTATTATGTTGAGGTAGTTTCCCTCTATGCCCACTTTCTAGAGAGTTTTTCTCATGAATCAGTGTTGAATTTTGTCAAAAGCTTTTTCTGCATCTATTGAGATTATCACATGGTTTTTATTCTTCAATTTGTTAATATGGTGTATCACATTGATTGATTTGCATATATTGAAGAATCCTTGCATTCCTGGGATAAACCCCACTTGATCATGGTGTATGATCCTTTTAATGTGCTGCTGGATTCTGTTTGCTAGTATTTTGTCGAGGATTTTTGCATCTATGTTCATCAGAGATATTGGCCTGTTGCTTTCTTATTTTGTGAATCTTTGTCTGGTTTTGGTATCAGGGTGATGGTGGTCTCGTAGAATGAGTTTGGGAGTGTTCCTTCCTCTGCTATATTTTGGAAGACTTTGAGAAAGATAGGTGTTAGCTCTTCTCTAAATGTTTTATAGAATTCGCCTGTGAAGCCATCTGGTCCTGGGCTTTTGTTTGTTGGAAGATTTTTAATCACAGTTTCAATTTCAGTGCTTGTGATTAGTCTGTTTATATTTTCTATTTCTTCCTGGTTCCGTCCTGGAAGGTTGTGCTTTTCTAAGAATTTGTCCCTTTCTCCAGGTTGTCCATTTTATTGGCATATAGTTGCTTGTAGTAATCTCTCATGATCCTTTGTATTTCTGCAGTGTCAGTTGTTACTTCTCCTTTTTCATTTCTAATTCTGTTGATTTGAGTCTTCTCCCTTTTTTTCTTGATGAGTCTGGCTAATGGTTTATCAATTTTGTTTATCTTCTCAAAGAACCAGCTTTTAGTTTTATTGATCTTTGCTACTGCTTCCTTCATTTCTTTTTCATTTATTTCTGATCTGATCTTTATGATTTCTTTCCTTCTGCTAACTTTGGGGGTTTTTTGTTCTTCTTTCTCTAACTGCTTTAGGTGCAAGGTTAGGTTGTTTGCTTGAGATTTTTCTTGTTTCTTGAGGTAGGATTGTATTGCTATAAACTTCCCTCTTAGAACTGCTTTTGCTGCATCCCATAGGTTTTGGGTGGTCGTGTTTTCATTGTCATTTGTTTCTAGGTATTTTTTTATTTCCTCTTTGATTTCTTCAGTGATCTCTTGGTTATTTAGTAGTGTACTGTTTAGCCTCCATGTGTTTGTATTTTTTACAGATTTTTTCCTATAATTGATATCTAGTCTCATAGTATTGTGGTCCAAAAAGATACCTGATATGATTTCAATTTTCTTAAATTACCAAGGTTTGATTTGTGACCCAAGAGATCGTCTATCCTGGAGAATGTTCCATAAGCACTTGAGAAGAAAGTGTATTCTGTTGTTTTTGGATGGAATGTCCTATAAATATCAATTAAGTCCATCTTGTTTAATGTGTCATTTAAAGCTTGTGTTTCCTTATTTATTTTCATTTTGGATGATCTGTCTATTG